>NC_090929.1:578578996-579203996 GCF_040938575.1 Ambystoma mexicanum | reverse complement strand
CTCCAAATAAACAAGGCCAAGTCGGAAATCATGAATATCTCGGATGACCCTTCGACAATAATGAGATTAGCGCAGGCACAGGTGATGAAAGTAGCACAAAACAACATAACATATCTTGGAGTCAAGCTCACCCCCTCTGTATCACAACTTTACCAGGCCAATTACCCAGCCCTACTTCTGCAACTGCAGAACCTCTTAGCAAGGTGGTCCCCCCTTTCCGTTTCATGGTTGGGAAGGATTGCTGCAGTCAAGATGACAGTCCTCCAGAAGGCCCTTTACTATTTTCAGGCCCTTCCAATAAGTCTACCCAAATTGTTCTTCAGATCACTGAACAAGATGATTTTGTCTTATGTATGGCAGGGCAAGAGACCAAGAGTAGCATCGGCTTTGATGACGGCACAGGTGGGGGACGGTGACTTGGCGTTTCCACATTTCCAGAAATATTATGAGGCAGCACAACTTCGTGTGATTAGAGAATGGGTGGCAGATACCCCCCAGCACAAGTGGACACAGCAGGATACGGCTGTGGCAAGGACTCCCCTCTCTAATCTCCTTTCGTCCCACAAGAAACATAGGCATACGAACTCCAAAATAAGCGAAATTCTAGGGGCGACTCTCACCGCATGGGACACTGCAGTGCAAAGGGTGGGTCTGACAACCCATCCCTCTCCCTTCACGCCGCTATTTGGCAATCCTGATTTCCCCCCGGGGATGGATCCGAAAGCATTCTCCTCTTGGAAGCAGGCAGGTTGCACAAAAATGTGCGACATGTTCCCCGCTCACTCGCTTGGGACCTATGAGGACTCTGTCAGAAAATTTGGTCTGACTACCTCGGATAGGTACCAGTATACTCAACTAGCCCACTGGCTCTCCTCCCCCACCATTGGGGAAGCTGGTACAAGGCCCTTCATGAGATTTGAAACCTTCTTGACAACAGACGCCGGAACGCGGAAACTTATATCTAACCTGTACGGGCATTTGAATTTGCAGGAGGAGGAGGTCTGGTGGAACTATATGAAGAAGTGGGAGGTGACACTGGGGGAGAAGATTCCTCTGAATTTCTGGGAGGAAATTTGGCGAAATATACCCAAATTGACTAGGTCGACCCTTCTGAGAGAAATGTGGTATAAAGTGCTAGTACAGTGCCACCTGACGCCAGAAAAACTACGAATCATATTTCTGGACAAGGACGGGCTGTGCCGGCGGGGGTGCCAACAATATGGGGACTGGAAGCACATATGGAAGACGTGTACGGTCCTGGAGGACTTTTGGAGGGAACTCAAGACTGAGGCGGGGAAAATGTTCCACAGGCTTGAGACTCTGGGGGACGGAGTGTGGTTGGCAGGCCTTTTTGATCTGCAGCAGTCAGTTTTTACCAAGCGCCAGCGGAAAGTGATTATGGTTTTGGTGATAGCGGCATGGCTAGTAATAGCTCAATGCTGGAAACAACGAACTCCTCCAACTCAACTTCAATGGCTCAGAAAAGTCTGGCACTTTGTCACCATAAAGGATGACCTATAAACTGCAGGGTACCCCAGAGACTTTTCATGCAGACTGGGGTCCTCCCCTCCAATATTTGCAAAGTGACTATATGCTGCAATGGTGTCCTCACAGTATTCGTATCTTGAACTTGTTTTGACGTAACTCCTAACGCTGTGTCTCGTGTCCATATGCTTAAGTACTGCCGTTCTGAATTCCTGGGGAATGTGGGTGGGGGTGGGTGGGGTGATGGGGAAGAAGGGTTTGTTTATGTTTGTGTTTGGTTACATGTTAAAGGATAGTTCCGGGACTTTTTTTTATTGTCCCTACGGTTCGGCCATGTGTTTTTAAGCATAACTCGGTAGATCGTAGAAAACTTTCCTATGGACCTTAGCCGACTTTTCGTCCATTAACGCACTCGAAATCAGCCGCCATTTTCTGATAATCCTATCATTTCCCCCCATCGCCCTGGCTCACCTGCTTTTGCGGCACTAAATCAAATCCCCCACCCCTGAAACAGACTTTATCAAAACATTCATATTCCCCGTCTCTATCCGTGACGTGACTGAGCTGCGTAGGCAAACGCGCCCAGGCGTCTTCTACGCGACTCCACACAGAACCCGGAAATCAACACAGATGAGCTCACACAACACAGCGCGCCACAATTGGGAATATGAAACTGTACTTTTAAATTACACCGCAAGATTGTAAATTTGGTAAAGTACATTTATTTGACATCAAATGTTTTGAGAATATTCAGCGATTTTCATTTTTATTTGCTCACGTTCCAAAAAGTTCGTTTTGAGGCACGCGATGTTCCTTTGCTGTACACAGGGTCTTAGATCATCTCACAATACAGCGCCACAATTCGGAATATGAAACTGTGGTTTAAAAGCAAACGGCAAGATTGTACATTTGGCAAAGTACATTTATTTGACATCAAATGTTTTGAGAATATTCAGCGATTTGCATTTTTCTTTGCTCTCGATCCAAAATAGTTCGTCTTGAGGCAAGCGATGTTCGTGTGCAGTACACAGGGTGTTGGTTTACGATAAAATAAGCTCTTCGGTCGCACTGATAATCGCATGGCTGTTCCAACAACGAGGCACTAGGCCACCACAACGGTCTGTATGTTGCATCTAGCCGTTAGTACCGCGTAAGGGCATACTTGTACTTGGCGATCGTCCCATAAAATGGTCAGGGTGGTAACGTTGTTCACGCGGAGAAGCAACTGGCGGTTGAAAAAGCCATCCGCCGGTGTCTGGTCCTCGTGACACATACAATAATGAAGGATGTACCTGTTTTAAAAACATAAAAAATGAAATTAGTCTCACCATCAGATCTTTATTAAAATTATTCATTTTATATATTAGGTCGGGAAATTATTTCATAGCTAGGACAGTGCAACTGGGGGGGGCTGTAGGATACTGAGACAGTCCCCCAGTGCAGGGGTTGACAGGGAGGCAGTGCAGGTGGAGAGTGGAAGGGCCCAGGACCGAGGTCGCAGACAGTGGACCAGTTGTAGCAGGGGAGAGGGAGAGAGAAAGCAGAAGCAAAGAGGAAGGTTTTGAGGTGCTTCCGTAAAAGGAGATGGTTCTCCTCAAGATAGTGCGCGGTACAAAACAATATGCCACATAGAACGAACAAGTACAACTTAACCCGTCTTTAAAGCTACTGTATAGTAATTAAATTGCGGTATAAACTCATCTAAAGAGTTACTTACATTATATTTGCATTTTCCATTGTGTCTGTGCATAGGGCAGCCCCGAAATACCACTCCTTCTATGCCGACGTTATTTCTTCTAATGAACGAACATTAAATGGCTTTCGTTTCTGAAATTATATTCATTATCGTTTCTTACGTTATTGCCCCACACCCCCAAAAAGAAGTCTTTCGGGATGGTCCCGGCCTGTCAAGGTCAAATAACAATAGAACCTTATACTGAGTCGTGGGCCATTCCGGCACCCGAGCAAAAAATCAAAGCAGCTGACCTTCACTTTGAACGAGCACACATTCCTAGTTAGCTACATTCAGTGTAAGGCCATCTCACAAGACTTGAAATTTACACTCCATCTTTGCATTTTGTCTGCGTGCATTTGCAGCCCCAGAGAACCATAAATACGGAGACATTCTATATTTTTTGAAAAATGATTTATATTACTGTTTGGTTTAATTTAATGCGCAAATGAACAAGGTTGGATAGACACATTGCATGTACATTGAGCAATCACTTTTATTTACACAATACATAGTTACACATATTCAATGGGCCTGCAACATGAGGAGACTCCAGAGCAAAGTCACAGGTGACACCCGGGTGGTTCGCACAACTGCACGGTGAAGGGAGGGGCAACGGTGGAGAGACACATTGCATGTACACTGAGCAATCACTTTTATTTACACATTACATAGATGCACATATTCAATGGGCCTGCGACATGAGGAGACTCGAGAGAACAGACAATCAAATTACAATCATTTAAACCGTGATGTGTATTTCTCAATGAGCTTTTCTTTAGGTGGACATGGAACAGAGGCAATGTTGGGTGGCAATGCAGTTGTCCCCTGCACAGGTTCGTTCACAACTCCATGTATGTGCCTATCTAGGACATCAACAATAAGTCTCTCAATAAACTCATATTGCATATCCTGAAACACTGGTTTGATCACCCATTGTTTACTTCTTTTAGTGAAGGCCTTATTGTAGCGAAGCGTCCCTAAAGTTCCGGTCGTCCTACTTTGTTGACGGCCAACATTATGGTTATGTGCCAAGACCGCTAGAAGAGTCCGATTTATCATGCCCTCCATGCCAAAATGCAATCGTTTTGGCCTGTACTTTAGGCACATATTGTGGAACACCTCCAAATCTCCTGTGTGGCAGAATTCCGTGAGTCCCCTCAAATCTCTTGTTATAGTTTTATCAAATACAATCTTTTCAATGGCTTTGTGAGTGGGTGATGAAGGAATCAACCACTTCTTCTTCCGTGCCTCCTCTGTGGACAAATGGCCATGTTCACAATTGTGGAAATGTTGGTTTGTGGTCCAGCGGTGAACGTTGCTACAGTGTAGCATTACTGACCGCCATTTTTCCAGTAGAATTTCCAACGACCCTCCACATGTTTTTGAGCTCCACCAAAGATGGTTGCTGATTGACTTGGACCACTGTGAAATACCTTGCATATCTTTTTTTTTTACCTGCAGCCGACATTTTTTTATTGATTGTTTTTGCAAGATGCCAAACGTCAAATTGGTGATTTATATTTTTGTACTCTTCTCTCATTGTCTTGGCAATTGAAACGTGTCTGTCCGTGGCTATCAGGTCGATCACCATTCCCCGCGATTGTAGTTCTTGCAATGATGCTACAAAGCCAACTTTCTCCATGGCCACTGAGGATGTACTTTGTGACACCTGCACCACCACCGAACTCACAATGTTCTTACTTTCCATGTCCTGAAAGTGGTAGGTGCAGTACTTGGCTGAAAATCCTGGGCTGTCGCACTGTCCATCACCGGCTAGCCTGAACCGTTTGCCCGCGAATGTACTATCAATAGACATTTTTTCCATTCTCCAAGCTTCGCTAATGGCTGGAAATAGATAATCGGTTTGGTATTTGTAGAACTGAGTTTTCCAATGAAATGGATTCCCACAAACTGAAAGAAAGACTCTAACTTTTTAAAACTTGAACCACTAAAAAGTGCAGCCGCTGCACAAAGTAGATTGCCTGCTGGCAGTTGCCCCAGCATGGGTTGTGCAGACCATGAGAAAGGATGATATTTTGTACAGGTGGCATGTATTTTAAGGTTAGTGCCTCGAATTGCACGAGTCACATTAATCAATGGCTCCCCACATACTTCCCCACCAACCGAATGCCCACATTTCATCCGAATAATAATATCAATCAAACAACTATCGAATACAATGAATTTGGCCTCTTTCCTTATACTGTCACTCTGCATCCCAGCTGGTTCGGCCTGTAACGTTGAGGACATGTCACTCACATGAAAGGTACAATCTCTGATATCGTCTTCCGCTATGTTCAGTGATATTGATGGTGTTTCATTGTCGTCCACTTCATTCTCTTCCATTGCAACATCTGTTCCTTCTCCGGCGATGGGTGAATAAAACAATTTCTTCAACTTTCTCGCGGTCTTAGTTTTTGCGGGTGTGGATTCTGTGAATTGATCTCCGACTGCATCCGAACTACCAGGAGGACATTCACTATCAATGGCTGGATGTGGTATAGCTCCGTTGTCAATCACTTCATATTCTTCCCATTGGCACGATGCATCTCCAGTCTCAAGTCCCTGCCAAAAGGTTTGACAAGCAACATCTCTTGTTCGCTTCACTGTCTGTGTAGATCTAGTTCGTACACCCACTCGCAACTAGAGGACAGATTGGAAAAGGGATGTTCAGTTTAAACACAACTTACAGTATTGAACTATTAACAGTGAAAAACAACATAATATAGTGACCAGGACACTAACCTTCTTTTGCTTTCTTTTCTTTGAAACTTTCTTGCCTCGAACTTCAACATCAGGACGCTGTTGCTCCGACTCGTGTGTGCATGTCTCCACTTCCTCTTGCGCTGCAACGACTATATTTTCATGATAAGCACATCCATCACGCACTGACGCTCCATCGACTCCCTGAAACATAGAACTTTCATTAGTATGTATAATAATATCGAAAACACAAAATGTACTTGGGGACCAATACCCACGTACATCTCAATAGCAAAACACGAATGAACGCTTTGTGTAGAACATTCAAACGACAATTATTCACGCATTGTTGATCTAGTTAGATGGAACTGTCAAGATCCATACCTCGGGTACATGGCCTTACCTTGACGAACAAACAGTTAGATGCAGGGATCAGAGTAGTTTCTTGTCGTAGAACAGGGAGCAGTTCACAGGTTGCAAACTGACGAGTTTCCTCGAAGTGGTCACGGAAGTTCACAGAGACGAAGAGCAGATAACCAGCACCTTCACGGGTTGACTAGCAAAGCGCAAAGAAGTTCTCATTAGAAATATGAAGTGAGTTATAAAGAATTCGAAACAGGGGTGTGTTTGTGAATGAATGACGTGTATATGTCGTGGCATTATGCGGTTTGCAGGGGGCCGTCCAGCGTGAAGGGGGATGCTTGGCAGGAGACATGGGGCCTGGAGGTAGACATGGGAACAACAACCCATGCTCTATAGACCACTTTGAAGTGTACATGGTCTTTGGCACCTCTTGGCCTTTATCGCTCCCTGACAGCTCCACTTGGCAGCACAAGTACCCCGGTGCGAACTGCCTTTGATAGGGCGGGGGGGTGGTTTGGGGCGGTGGTCGTGCAGAGAAGACACAGGAAGACTCGTGAATGGAGACACACTTATGTGGATTGCAGGGGGCCGTCCAGCGTGAGGGGGGATGCTTGGCAGGAGACACGGGGTCTGGAGGTAGACATGGGAACAACAACCCATGCTCTATAGACCACTTTGAAGTGTACATGGTCTTTGGCACCTCTTGGCCTTTATCGCTCCCTGACAGCTCCACTTGGCAGCACAAGTACCCCGGTGCGAACTGCCTTTGATAGGGCGGGGGGGGGGGTGGATTAGGGCGGTGGTCATGCAGACAAGACTCCTTTGCCGCCGGGCCACACCAAGGAGAGGCCAACTAACTGCATGTAAGAGGCAGGCTGCAGGATCTAGTACATGGAAGGAAGGGGGGTGAGTTTATAAATACCTCACCCTCCCAGGAGAATATATGGGTGCAGTTCACCCTGGAGACCCTGGATGCCTAGGCAGTTAGTCAGCAGCAGGCTGGCCTGTGGTGGCAAGGCGGCACGGGCCAGAGGGGGTCATCTCTGTACCCGGTGCCCAAAAGGATGATTTATTATGATCAACCATATTGATTATTTACCTATAACCATGTTTTGTATCAATAAAATCCAACGGCCTTCCTTTTATTGCCAACGCTTGAACAAAGTGGTGTGGTAAGTATTTTTGGGGGAGGAGGCAAGGCCGGGAGGCTTGATGCCAACCCGCAAAATAACATATGTACGTCTGCTGCATATGGGTTCAACGGTTATGTGGATTGAAGGTGGGCGGCCAGCGTGAGGGAGGATGCTGGCCGGAGACATGTGGTGTGACAAGACAAGGCACAGGAAGACTATTCAATGGAGACACACTAGATTCATTTAAAAAATCAAAACAACCATTGTTAAAATATATGTTGGGTTTTATTTTAGATCTTAATTTCAATTGAACATAAATAATAAACATTACACATTGTAAAGTTCCGGTTGCAGCACATCCAGGGAAAATCCGTGGTATTGTCCACTGTCGCTGGGGAAATGTTGTCTAATGGCAAGTACCGCACAGGCAGGTATTACTCTCCGAACGCGGTGTCCGAGCCTCCCGTGAAGCCACCAAGTGAAGCAACGATAGGCCACCAGCCTGTACCACCTGTGAAAACGAAAGATGCAAACTGTATTAAAATGACAAAACTTTCTTATCACTGTCGATTCAGGTAAAAAATGTCATTCTGCTTTGAAAAAAATTCTATCTAGAAAATGCACAATATGGAACCAATTTACATGCATTCGAATGATATGTAGATGTCATTTTATATGTGGGAGACGACCATGACATAGTAGTGGCATCACTGACATCAAAACCAGAGTATACTTACTCGTTACTCGGATTACGCGGACAAACAGTGCCGCGAAGTTCGTGCATAAGCACCATCATCATCCTCAACACGGTCCGTGAGAGGCAGGCTTCCCTGAACTCTGGCAGCTCGGTGATGCATTGCGGACTTGGCTCGCCTTCCGAAATGTAGGCCAAGCAACCGGAATTTTCACGGCAGCAGCAGTTCTCCTCCTCAGTTGGCATTAGCTCGCACCGATTGCACGTGCACCAGGTGGAGACGCCGTCCATGCGACATGGTCCAGGCTCTTCATCCGTTGACTGATCCTCCCAACTGCCGTCCGAATCCCCATCGTTTTCGCGTGCTTGCCTTTCCAGTAGTTCTTGCTCGGTGTACTCGGGCTCGTACATATACGGTATTATTGTAGCCATTGTGTGGTAAAGAAAGTAAAATAATTTACAGAGATGGTACAGGTGTTCACAAGGCCTAGAAGCGGCGAAGGTAGCTGACCAGAGCACAGAAACGAGTCACAGAATACTCAAAGTAACACAGAGAGAGTAATGGAATCGAAAATCTGCTGCTGTGTGTTGTGAAACGGTGTGTTTATACTTATTGAGGAAAGAGGCGTCCTGCCATTTCCATGGCGACACTTTATTAGCTGAGGCGCAGCGATTGTTGACACGAAACGTGCTTTGGCGTTGGGAAATGGGCGGTACGCGTCTGCTGATGTCAGGCTCAGGGGCGGGGGATTTGATTTAGTGCCGCAAAAGCAGGTGAGCCAGGGCGATGGGGGGAAATGATAGGATTATCAGAAAATGGCGGCTGATTTCGAGTGCGTTAATGGACGAAAAGAGTCCCGGAACTATCCTTTAAAATTAATAAAAAGATCGTTAAAAGGTTTCATCGATGACATTTATATATATATTTTTTTAAGTGGCCTCTGAATTTGTACCTTTTGCTTGAGTTATGTAATCTATACTTGCTACTGTGTGAGATTGTTCCATTTCTGACAGACGTCACTGTGCAGCCATGCCTCGTAATATTTTTTTTAAAAAGGGATGCCCTTTTGGTATCATAACCTTTTTGAGTCATAGCAGAGCCTGGTTCACAAGTCAGAGAAGCACCAATCCACATCTGACAAACTGGGCCCTGTTAATTCCTTTCATAATTTCAAACAGGAATGTGTGGTAGGTCAGTTGAAGGAGGCAGACTAGTTTTTGTCATTCTGGATTCTGCATGTTGTGCTGGTGGGGGACCTTGGAGGGCTGTCTGCACAGACAACTCTCCTCCCTTACAAGGCCCATGCTTTCAATTGCTCTTTGAAACTCAGATGATGTTCAGTATTGTACAGAGTTCTAGGGAGTGATTCCCAGTTAATAGAGCCCTAAATAGAAAAATGAGCATCAACCAAGGAGTGATTTCTTTCACTGGGTATCTTTCATGTCTATGATATTGCTGGACTAGAGAAAACAAGAGTACATACTTTTGAGGTGATTCGATATAAGTTTGGGAGTGATTTCCAATAATTAATAGAGTCCTGAATAGAAAAACTAGCATCAGCCAAGGAGTGATTTCTTGCTCTGGGTATCTTTCACGTCTATGATATGCTGTTTAACATGGGACATATTCTGCATTTTCAGGGGGGGTCTTGTTAGCAGATGGGCAGCTGCATTCTACAGTTGCTGTAGTCCATTTATAGACCATGTATTTCATAGGATATAATAAAGGCTAAGAGAATCTGCACTCTCTGCGCAGAGGGGAGAAAAGGCAAGATTCTTCTAATTTTCAAATAAGAGCCAGTTTTTACCACTTAGCTAATGTGTTCTTTAACGGAAAGATAACAATCCATCATAGCCCTTGGATTTCTCTCACTACAAGATGCTATTGGTCAGTCCCCTAGACCAAGAGGATCAGATTTCCCCGGGAACCTTTTTCCAACAGTTGCAGTATCTGATTTCTTGGTGTTTAACTTCATTCATTTTCAGGCCATCAAGTTATCTTTGGGTAGCTTTAGAGCATAAGATCAGAGATATTGATTAGACCATTTTGTAGGGTTCCAGATGATCTGCGAGAACATCTGGGCAAAAGATGAAAGTTTGTTTAGAAGCAAGAGGTTCAGGTAGGTTCCATTTATGACAGTGTAGCTGCCAAATTGAGCTATTTTACACTGTCAAGTAAATATTTTAGGGCACTTTGAGTGTATATTGTTCCATGAAGTGCTATTGTGCCACTAAATGTAGATTTCACAGGAACTGGGTTCACTTTTTTCTACTTGGTTGAGTTTAGTAAGCTCAGTGAGTTATGTGTGTACAGCTGTCGTCTGTTATGGTTATAGCTACAGGTTTGAATTCTGACTGGACCGCCGACTCTTCATCCTACATCATCGTAAATAGTGTTTGCCATTGAATTAGTATATACCAACATCTGTTTTGCAGTTTGTCAAAATCTGTGATTACAAGTACTGTATACAAACTTAAGTTGCTATTTCTGGATTCTGAAGTAACCTATAGAATTGGCGTCTGTGCCTTTCTAAACATAATAAGAAATAAAAGGCTGCCCACTAGCCCTTGTTGTTTGTGTACCAGCAGTATTAGCTCTTGAACCTGTGTAACATACAACATGGCAGTGGTGTGGGGATGATTATGCTGCGGCCAACAAGCTTCTGTCAGAACCTTTCTTTTGGGCTGACATTTGTTTTAGGAATTACCCAGTTACTTTGTAGTGGTGTAATGAAATTAAATGGAGGTAAAACAAAATGTCTTACAGTACTATTCTCTTTCTTTCTAGAAAGTCCCATATGGCAGCAGCATAACACATCTAGAGGCAGACCTGAGCCAAACGAACTTGATGCCCGAACTGTCTCAGGCTGACCATCTGCAGGAACTGGCGTTCACTCCTGTTCATGCCCCAATTGTTGCCATGGGAACACAGACAGGAAGGTAAGCATATATATTATTTAACTTAAATATGATATAGACAATGCCAATGAAATCATGTATAAGTTAATAGTTGTTGTTGGAAGTAACTGTAACACTTTTAAATATTGGAAGATTATATTGGCTGGCCAACAAGACCCACTTAAATACCCCAATAAAGAAAGGACTTCAACTGCGATATAGTACCATCAGCCTATAATGTTGCCACGTGTCATGTTTCTTATCTTTTGGCGATGACTGATTGAATAGAAAGCTCATTTGTGCCGAGCCGAGGTCATACCTATAAAACATATTTTCAATATTCCAAACAGATGGGGTTTTGAGGATGTTTGGGTATGTGTCATTTTTAAGTGAATCGAAGAAGCCACTGTTCTGCAAAAGGTTATATTTCTGTGGGCTAGAGCTGTTGGGGTAGCCAATTATGACGTCCATTTAATAAGGTTTGATATGTACTGCAGTTGCAAAGTAGTATTGCTACACAGTATCAGGGATGGCCTGAAGAATCTTGTGAGTCTGATAGATGGTTCAAGGTTCTTTATGGACAGAATTTAAAAATTGACTTTAAGAGGTTTTTAATACTGCAAATGTGTCCAACCAATTGGTTTCTCTGTCTGGCCCCTCAACTTCCTGTGGGGTCCCTCCACCCGGATCCAGACTTCCCTTTCACCCAGGTTTTGTTGTTGTAACATTTATTTATTGCCTGGCAACATACAATCGCACCATCGTGGCAGTGCAATATTGACAAATTATATACGTGGCAGTGACGGTGAACGAGGGCGGTATAGATAGAAGTACACAAGCTGCACAGCGCGGTTCAGGCATTGGAGGCCTATGTCTAAGAAACAAACCAATGACAGAAGTAGGATGGTTTAGCGTTTTGCGCACATGGTAAGTAAGTAGTGATAAGGAGGCCTGCCAGAGGGGAGCCTTCCTAACAAGCAGTGTATCAAGTGGGCCCAAATGTCCTTTGGTTTGGATGCCCCCCCTCCCCCGGCAGCATGGATATATACAGTTCTTCAATGTGGTTCACCCAGGTGACATCAGAAAGCCAGCAGTCGGTCCAGGGTGGTGATCTTTGAGTCCAGTTGTATGCAGCGCTTAGCTAATAGACAACATAAGTTAAGGAATCTACGTTGAAGAAGGGGAAATTCAAGGGTTAGCCCAAACAGACATTGCAGATGTGATGGTTCTAAATCTGTCCCCACTCTTGCTGAAAGAGTGGTGAAGAGCCCCGTCCAAAGGGAGTGTAGTACAGGGCACAACCAGAGCATATGTACGAGACTCGAGAGGGACGGGAGGGACCGTCAATGCACTCATAATGTGCCAGGTTTCATCTGTGATTTCGATGCCCAAGTCGGTGCTCCGTTTCTCACGGGCTGCTGGCGCTGCGCTCTGTAGTAGATTTTACAATATGGATACTATATGCCGGCAGCCATGTGAATGAATAATATAAGTGAGTATGGGGTCCTCATCCGGTTCAGCGGGGAAACTAGAGCATTTAGCTGTGACTGCTGCTAGTATTCCATAATAGTGTAGTTTGAATAACGGTGTTAAAGCACGGGCAGAAGCCAACACTCGCAGTGTTAGAAGTGATCTGCCAAATAATAAGTCTCCCAGTTTGTTGGAGCGTTCGCTATGCCAACTCTTTGTGTGGCTCTGTCCATAGTGGGAGGTATCCTGGGCGAGTGCCATAGTGGAGGTAACCTGTATGGTGCAGCGGAGCCGGACAGGGGACATATTTTCAATCATGCTAGTAGTGTGGACTGGAGTGGGTCGAATTGGCAGGAGTCAGTATAAGTTCATAGTAAAAGAAGACTATAGATGTCACAGTCACCTGCTGCTGCCTGTTCCAGTTTCACATGGGGAGGCAGCTGCTCAGGCCAGAACGGGTAAGAAGCATAGTGTAGTTGGGCTGCGATCCAGTAGAGTACAAAATCTAGACCCTTGAAGCCCCCGTCAGCATACGGTTTGGTAAAGTGGCACAATTATTTCCTCACAGTGCCAGATGAACTGGGAAAAATTGTTATGCAGGGCACGGAAGTATCCCCTGCCGGCCCAATGGGAATATTTTGGAATAGGTACACCAATTTAGGCAAGACTATCATCTTTATCAGGGCTATTCGCCCAGCTATGGATAGGGGCAGGGTCTTCCATCTATTCAGCTTCATCAGTAAGGTGTTCAGTATATGACTCGTAATTATCTTTGAATAACGAATCGTGTGTTCTGCTCACCCAGATGCCCAGGTATTTAACACAAGTCGTGGACCATTTTAACAAGCTTGGTTCAGGAGTTGGAGTCGCGACATCCCTAAGTGCGAATATTTCAGCTTTGGCCTAGTTGATCTGGAGTCCCGAATAGAAACCATAATTACCAATTTCATTGAGCACCAGACTTAGATTGATATGCGGATCTCTGATGTATAAGAGTATGTCATCAGCATAGAAGGATATCATTTCACATGCTGCCGCTATCTGCACTCCTCTGTGTGACTGGTTCGTCCTTGTCAGATCCACAAGCGGCCCCTAAATCATAGCAAAAAGCAACAGGGCTAGGTGGCAGCGCTGTCTTCTACTGCTAGTAAGACAAATGGGTTCAGATAGTTGTCCAGTAGCACCTAGAATAATATTGGTCCCGAAACCACATTTCTGTAACACGGCAAAAAGGAAACGCCAGAACACCATGTCAAAGGTCTTTTGCACGTCTAGCGACACTGCCACTGTATGAGTGGAGGGATTGATCTGTGCTATATTCATGTGTCTCCTGTAGGGTAAAAGGTGGTTGGCAAGCAGTTTAGCATACATTTTAATGTCCGTATTGATTAGTGAAAGGGGACGACATGAGCCGCACTCCAGGGGAAATTTGTCCTGTTTGAGCAATAATATGATGGTGGTTCCCGTACAGTCGGGGGAAGTTCCGAGGGGAGCAAGGCTTCATCGCACACCGACTGTATGTGTGGTTTTACCAGGTCATGATATGCCTTATAAAATTCAGCGCTGAGGCCATCCAGCGCAGGTGACTTACCAGAGGGCAGATCCCTGATGGCCCCCATAATAGCCTCAGTAGTGACAGGGAGTTCCAAGAGATCCCTTGTGGCATCCGATATCAATGTGATCTGTATGTCGTCAAGTAGGGCCTCTCTGGTACCGTTTTGCCATCTTGTGACCTCTGTAATAGGAAATAATTATTCTAAAACACTTCATTGATAGCTGCAAGTTCATGTATCGGTTCTCCTTCCGAGTTATGTATGAATGGTATGGACGTGCCTCCCTGCTCACTTTTCAAAATTTTAGACAAGTGTTTGCCCGGGTGGTCGTCTTTGCCATAGTGGCCAGCTGCTGCCGGTCTTGAGAATGATTTAATTTCTCTATTGCATAATGTCTACAAATTATTAAGCCCAGTTCCAGCGGCTGCAATGTCCTTCCCGATAGATTTCAGAATAAACCTTGAATGCTTGCCAGATTGTACTTGTGGTGTCAACCGTGCTCAGATACTGGCTAAAGTACAATTGTATGTTTTCCCGCACCGTAGCGCAGAACAGGGAGTCCTGTAGTGCCTGAGGCTTAAAGTTCCGGTATTGGGTGGGTGCGCCGTTAGTGTCAAGGACATGGCGAAGAGTGATGGTGAGTGATCTGATTACATACTGGGAAGGATGTTAATTGATTTAAACCTGCATAGGATCGAGAAGAAAAGCAAGTATAAGTCTATTCTGGATGACATGTTATTCATAGACGAATAGAAAGTATAGTTTTGAGATGTGGGATGCAAAGTACACCATACATCAACAAGCCATAATATGTGCATACCATCCTGAATAGTGTGCGCAGCTTTAGTCATGGCCCTGCTGGCGTTACCAGTGCAATCCAGTGTAAGATCGATAATGGTGTTCATGTCTCCACCACATACAATGGGAATATTGGGATATGACTGGCATAACGTTATACTATGTTAGAATCTCAGTTTGTCTGTGTTGAGACCATAAGATTCACTAGGTGGACCTTTTCACAGTGAGAGCTTTGGCGTCTGTGGTGTGTATGAAGAACTTTTCTGGTTCTTCACATCCCCCCTGGGCCCTGCTACATGGTGGTCAGGTAGGAGTATTCAGTCTTTGCGGTTTCAAGTATTCCCTTTCTAGATTTACTCAGTGGTCGCTCTTTTGTCACCATGTCAGGATCCTTGATTGCTAGGTGGTGAGTTCCAATTAGCAATGCCTAACAGGCCCTTTGGATCATCAGTAAGGATTCCAAGTGTGTATGATTCTGCACAATAGCTCCATACAGCTGTGATTGGGCTGGACCCCTCCTCTAGTATTGCCTTGCTATGTCCTCTCTCCTCTGTGGTTATGCTTTCTCCCAACTACTACTTCACACCACACGATGATTGGGGCTTTTTCACCTCCATTTGTAGCTTCAGCTCTCACTTTTCCTTTCCCCCTCTTTTGCTTATAGTTTCCTTCATCCTCTACAAATGTTTACCTTATTTCCAGTTCTGCCTTCTCTCTTGCTTCCCTCTCACATTTTTCTACAGTCTCCTTTCTAACCACCTCTAATCTGAAATTCTCAAATCTCCCTCCTCATTCTCCTTCAGTTACTCACCACTAATCTTCCGCCTTCTTCCACTCCAACACTTCATTTCCAACCTACTCCTCTTGGTGTTAGTCCTTCTCGCCCTCCTCCACTCCTTCTATCACTCCTTTCTTTCCCAGCCCTGATTTTGGTGCAATTCTTCACTCTTGATCCTCCTCATCAGTCCATGCCTCTCATGGTATGCCTTTAGAATTTCCTTCTCACACTTCTTCACCTCCTCTCTTTCCTTCTACTGCTCTGCAACCTCCATTTCTTACCTCCTGTTCGCTCTCCTCTTCCCTCTCTCCCCACTACCGCCTCATTGTTTGAATCCCCACTGTGATGAATCCAATGGAGTCATCACGATTCCTCGGTGGGAACCTCCTCCTATGTGGCCAGGGGACAGCAGCCGCTACCTGATCCTGACCCTGGGGGCAGTTACATGAGGGAGAATCACATGGCAGGAGACAACTACCGGGGAGATATCAGGACTTCATTGCATGAGACAGTGCCCCCCCCTTTCCCATCATGAAAACCTTTTGACACCCAGGACTTTAATGGCCTATTGTCAGCTAACGGTTCCCCTTGTAGAGGAAGTCAAGAAACCTTTTCTCTACACTTCTCTGGTCAGGCCCTCCACCTTTGAACTAAAGACACACAACTCACACACCTTTTGTTTCTGGTGTTCCTTTATGTGAAATCCATGAGAAAAAACAGCTAAGAGTTCAAAGTCCAAAGACAACCATAGACTCCAACTCCCAAACCACCCAGTTACTGAGATGAGGAGGAGGACAAGGGAGTTTGTGCAGTGTCAGGAGCTCGAAGTACAACATGCAGGCTAGTTGTTTCTCCAAGTCTTCAGTGTGCGGCATATTTAAAGATGACAACTGCACTGTCATATCTAGTAGTGCAGGACGTGACGTCGCCACCCAACCTGAGGCTCAGGAACATGGGTCACATCGACGTAGCTGCCGAGACAGAGAAGACTGCTGGGACAGGAGGAGAAGCGACTTGCGTAAAGAATCCTACAGGTCCCTCACTGAAACCCTGCCTAATGTTTCCTCCCATGTGGCCTGGGGAAGGCAGATGCTTCTAGATCCCAACTCTGTGGGTGATGTTCTTCGGGTGGATCACCTGGGAGGAGACAGGGTCCAGGGTGATGAGGAGATTGCGTGGGATGAGACACAGTATTTTTCCTCTGACAGGAAGGCTGTTACCACTGTACCTAAATAGGTTGACTTGTTGTCATCTTAATGTCTCTCAACCTCATATTAAATCTAAGTTTGTGAACAACAAGGTTATAACATCAGAACAAACTATACCAAAAGAAGAACATTTTTTTAGTATCCCAGACAAAACACCTTTTTCAGTCCTGAGGGTACAATGTAAAGGAATATGGAAATGTTACCTTCACTAAACCATCTTTCTCTGTGATGGCTAATTCTCACAACCCCTCTTTAAAAAGCCTTAAGGGAATTAAATCTACCCTTATAAATAATGTAGAAGTTGGAAAACCTAACTTTATCAGAAGAAACTACAAGTTCCGGAATCCTAGAGGTACTGAGACAAGGAAGAGGGCTGAAAAGGCATGCATATGTAGTAGTCAGGCAAGTAAGCCCGGTAGCCATTGCAGTAGTCAGGCAATTGAGGCTACTGACCCACACCTGAAGACAGTTGTTGAACCTGTGAGGCATAAAAGGCCCCAGCACCAAAGGAGGAGTAGAAGGAGCTAGAACAAGAACTGGAAGACTGGCTGTAGTAGTAGTAGTAGCAGCAGAGGAGAAGCACAAGGCTGGCAAATCACAAGGAAGTGGGAGCAAAGAAGGGACGCTAGAATGTGGAGACAGCAGATTTCTCCTGCAAGTTCTGAGAGCGAGTCCTGTTCTCGGAAAACCTGAAGTGCAGAGGCTGTGCAGCAGAAGATGTGCAAGAGGCTGATTTTTCCACATTTGAGCCAGATTGAGTGATTGCAGAGCCGTGGAAGTGCAGGAGACTAAGGCCAAAAGCAGAAGGCAAGCCCACGTTCTCAGGAGGAAAAGGAACTTCCAAATCAAGTGGCTTGACCAAAGACATCAGTGTTGGAGAAGGGTGTGTGGTCCCTAGCGAGCCAGAAGTAGTAGAAGAGGCAGAGGAAGTCGGCAAAACAATACAACCTGCAAAACCAGTGTCAATGAGGCCTGTGAGTGAAGCACAGCGTTCAAATACACTACGCAAGGATTCACCTCCAACTCTGAGCTGGGGAGGGGTAAATCTGCCGACTTTACACCCATTTTTGGTGCAATTACTCCAGCAGTATTAGCACAGCAGTAATGGCACAGAAAATGCTCCGTTCGGTCCAATGGACCCAATATAAATGGGGATTTACCACTCCACCCCAATTTGGGATCAAGTTGCAGCATTTCTAAATTCGCTGGGATACCGCCCAACCTGTAATGTCCCCTCCATTGTCTAAACACGAGTCACAAATTAAAAAGGGTGAAAACTACATTAAAAGGATGCCGCGTGTGCCTAATTGTAATTCCCAAGGGAAGTCAGAACCTCATCCTTTACCGTTACACAGGAATACAGTTCTTTATTCAACTTTAAAATCTGCTTTAAAGAGAGGTTGCATGTGCCCAATATTGTCTATTCCAATGAAGTAAAGAGTATAAAATATTGAAGAGAAGAACAAGCATTACCCAATCCAAGAGGTACCCCCTTTTCATAGAGAAACCAGTCTTGTCTAGAGTTAAAGAGCCATCTAACTACACCGTGAAGTTGTTAACAGTCAAGTGACCTGAGAGACAAGTACGCCATTGTTACCTGAAGCTGAGAAAGTGGCATATTAGCTTCTGGGTAATTACTTGGGCTGATAACTGGCCAGAAAGGTTGGAGTAAAGCTGGGGAAGGGGAAACAAATGCTTATGAAGAATACCCTGAAGTAAAATACAACCTGTGGTGCTAAAGACTGCTGAAGCTAGAAAAGGAGAGAGTCTTGTGGGCAGAAGCAGATTGTTCTTGTTGCAGTCAGACAGGCGGAAGAGCCAAAGAGGCTGCCCCTGTTTAGAAAGCCATTAAAAGGAAGAGTGCCTTACCTACCTGAAGAGGTTGAAGTGTTTTCTCTAATCCTGACTAACTATACGAAAAAGTACTGAGCAGTAGTAGTAGTACTTGAACTGTGGTGGTATATTAAATTGTCATCAGATGTCACGTTAAAGTGGTTTGAAGCAGTAACGTACTGTGGGACAAAGGTGGCTGTTCTCATCATTTAGTTTAGTTTAGTTTATTATTTGTATAGCGCAACCTAACCCTAGGGTATCTGGGCGCTAAGAAAATTTGTTACAGTTGCAATACAGAAGATGACAGGTAGAGAGCACGAGGAGTGTGGTGAACAGGTTACAGAATGGTCGACAATACAGTTGCAGAAATACAGGAAGGACCGAACAGGTTACAAAGTGGTCAGATTAGCTACCGCAGGCATACAGACCAGGTTACAAAGTAGTCTGTATGTCTGCAGCTCATAGTACCAACAGTAGAAGTGTGATTGTTAAAAATAGAAGCAGCAGCACAGAGAAAGCATCCTGACAAATATACCAAATGTAAAGTTGTAACTGAAGGAGTCCTAAAAGAACTGTGTATTATTAACATTGAGAAATACTACACCTTCTTTTGAACTGTGACGAATTATCTTGAAGAAGAGACGATTTATCATAAACAGGATTACATTTGGTTCTATTTCTTTTCTGGACGTTGGAAAGCAATCTTTTCATCCAGGAAAAAAAAAGAGTTGTTACCAGTGGATTTTATGTTTGATTAACTTTTGTTTTGACTTTGAACTTTCAAGAGCTGGTATAAAAACTTTCTTTTCTGTTACTGAACATTGTGGAATTGACTTTGAATCCTGGGGAAGGGATCTTACCCAGGATAGAAGAAGGCCATTCAGACATTGTGTTTATATTGTTTATTATATTGTGTTGCTATATCATTTCCTTTGTATATTTATTGTTCGAATGGATTGTGTCCTCCCACCTATTTCTCATCTTTAGATATGTTCCTTTCCAGCGTCAGCTGCTTTGGAATTATTTTTTTAGCAGAGGCGACTGTGCGTCAATTTCATTGACTTGATGTTCCTTGAGGGCCTCCGTCTCGAAGTCAGTGTCATCACGGGTATATATAACATGCACAGTGCCGTTAGCTTCAGTTCCATTTTTCTGCAATAGCTTACGCTTCAAAGATTACTGCACACTTTTGGTTTCCTCAGAAACTGCAACATTCAAGAAAATTACCTCATCATCGGCTTCATCGACCACAAAGACTGGGTTTAAGAAGTGTCATGACTGTAGCGCAAAGATGTCTGTTACAGATCACCATAGGGTCTGTCTGTGGTGCCTTGGTGTCGAGCATAGGACGGCAGACTGTGGGTCATGCCAGTCCATGACAGTTAAGGGCCCCCCTAGAAAATCCCCTTCGATGGCACTGTCGAAAAGGCGCTCTTCAGATGAGTCGAGAGGCGACTCTCCACGGAGGAAGAGGTCTGAGAAATGCTCTCGCTCTTGAAGCAGTTTTCACCACTCCTCGTCTTCATCTAGAAAGATGAAAAAAGGCGCCATAGATCTCCTTCCTCATTCTCTGATTCCTCACTGGAAACGAAAATAGCCTGCCCAAGCAGCCGAATGGGAGGTATTCAGACAGAAAATACTTGAGATTTTTGAGACAGCGACCCCGTCTCCTTGCAGGAGAAGACGAAAAGTCATGTCTGTGTCACGCCATCAAAAGCGGACAAGGAGAACTCTAAGGCCTTATCCGACATGCCCTTGAGCCTGGGAGACAATCCATTGACCCCTCGAGAACCATTGAGGACTCGACGGCAGGGCCCGTCCTTGTCCGTCGAAGACTTTATCGAGTCAGGGGTCGAGTCTTTTGAGGACTCCATCGACGCCAGTAGCATCGAAGCCTGTGGCGCCAACAGCATCCAAGTCATTGACGCCATCAGCATCAAAATCATCGACGCCATCAGTATCGGAGACTTCAACGCTGTTACCATCAAAAGCTTCGATTCCATCAAAGGAAATAGAGAAAACCTTTAAACCACTCCCAAGAAAGGATTTCTTTGTTTACCCGCAAAACCCTGGTTGGAGGCAGACTCACTCAGCATCTGCAAGAATGGTGAGGCGTTACTTCAGATGTGTGGGCATTGGAAACAGTAGCCCAGGGTTACTGCCTCCCCTTTTTAAGAAGGCCTTGGCATCATCCACCAGGGAGCCACTCGTTCAATGTTCCGGATCTGCTACTTTTGCAGCAGAGTTAGAGCCTGCTAGTGAAAGGTGCTATAGAACCAGTACCTGTTACAGAGAGGAACAAAGGGTGGTATTCTCCCCATTTCCTAATCCCAAAGAAGGACGGAGGATTGAGACCCATCTTGGATTTGAGATGCTTGAACAAATTCCTCAGGAAGGACGAGTTCAAGATGGTCATCCTTTCTCAGGTCCTTCATGCCCTCTAGTTTCAAGATTGAATGGTGCCATTGGACCTTCAGGATGTGTACTTTCATGTGCATATCCATCAAAAACACAGAAAGTACCTGAGGTTCACTGTTGGCAGTTCTCATTACCAATTTCCAGTTCTGCCATTCGGGCTAACCTCCACCTCAAGGGTTTTCACCAAGTTGAGGGCAGTGGTGGCAGCAAGTCTCAGGCGAGGAGGGGATTCACGTCTACCCCTACCTGGACGATTGGCTGATTAGGGCCCGTTCTCCCGAACAGGTCCTGGAACATCTCAGCATAATCTGCCACTCTCTCCACAGACTGGGCTTCTCCCTCAATTTCAAGAAGTCCCACATGATATCATCTCAAAGGCTCTAGTTCATCAGAGCAGTCCTGGATGCGTCCTCTGGAAAAGCTTTCCACCTGAGGTGAGGGCTCAACACATTCTGCAGATGGTCACCAAATTTCAGAGTGCCCAGCGTCTTCCGGTCTTCGATTTCTTTTGAGGTTGCTCGGCTTCATGATATCCTGCATTTTTCTGTGTGCCAGAGGCTCGCCTGAGGATGAAATCCCTCCAATGGGCCCTCAGAACCCAGTGGTCTCAGTTCTTGGGCACGATGTCAGATCTGTTTCAGGTTCCGAGCAGCGTTGCATAGCAGGTCTGATAGCACAGCGAGTAGAGCACTCACTTTGACATCTGTGCTGAACCTGCTGACTCAGGTTCGAATCCCAGCAGGGCCAAACTCAGCCTTTCATCCTTCCGAGGTCGATAAATGAGCACCACACACTGTGGGTAATAATAAGCAGTGCTCAGATGCCTGAGGGTTCGTACCGCTATATAAATGCTAAATTATTATTATTACAGGATCTCCTGTGGTGGTTCTGCAAGGACATAATTATGAAGATAGAACTTTTTGGCAGGCATTGCCGGAGATAAAAGTAGTTACGGCTGCCTCACTCACGGGATGGGGAGTCCATGCCAACGATCTGACAGTCAGCGGTCTTTGGTCTCCATCGGAGTCCAAACTACACATCAACCTTTTGGAGCTGAGGGCAATTTGACTAGCGCTGAAGGCCTTGCTGCCCTCTGTACGGGGAAAGAATGTCCTGATAATGACGGACAATACAGTGGCCATGTGCTACCTCAACAAAAGAAGAGGTTTAGGGTCACAACCACTGTGCAGAGAGGTGGCAGTTCACCCAACTGGAGTGGAGAACACAGTAGTGGGCGCTCTGAGCAGGCAGAGCACAATCTCCCATGAGTGGGAACTAGCTCAGGAAGTCCTTCAAGAGATTTTCACCCTTGGTTGTACCCCTTAAGTAGATCTGTTTGCGACCAGTGTCAACCGGAAGTTCAAACTGTTCTGCTCCAAGGAATTACTCCAAAGAGGAGCTCTAGGGGACGCATACATAGTGGATTTTGATTTTCCACTCCTGTATTCGTTTCCTCCAGTCCCTGTCATTCCTCGAGTAATCAGCAGGTTGAGAATGTTCGGGAAATCCATGATCCTAATTGCTCCGGATTGGGCCAGGAGAATGTGGTACCCGTGTTGGAGTTCTCCATCTGGAGTTCTAGGTTGAAAAATAAGGTTTGGGACCTCCAGGAAGACGTAATGGAGATTATGCTTTCGGCCAGAGGGTCAGCAACAAAGTCCTTGTACCGCTGCCATTGGAATAAATTCTGCAGCTGGTGCAGAGTAAAGAATGTGGACCATTTTCAGTGCAATACACCTATGGTGGTGTATTTCTTACTACATCTGGCAAATCTGGGGCTCCAGATAGGAACCATTAAAGTATACTTACCGACACTTTCGATCTTTAAGCGCATGTCAGAATGCCACTAATTATTCAATTTCTAAAAGGGCTCACAAATGTGGCCCCTCCTATCCCATTTCAGGTCCCAGTTTGAGATTTAAACCTAGTGTTGACATTTCTTATGTGCGCTCCATTTGAGCCTCTTCTCTCATGTCCATTTAGAATGCTGACTTTTAAGACCATCTTATTAGTCGCTTTAATATCAGCCCGCAGGGTGAGTGAGTTGCAATCCTTGTCCAGTAAACTACTGTTTACAACTATTTATAAAGACAAAGTTGTTCTAAGGGTTAAGCCTACATTTCTTCTGAAGATGGTATCGGAATGTCACATCTCTCAAAAGATTGTTTTGCCAACATTTATCCACTTCCACATCCTAGCAAGGAGGAAAGGCCACACAGGTTAGATACAAAAAGGGCACTTAGTTTTTACATATCGGGTATGGCAAAAATAAGACAAGATGACTAACTCTTTGTGGGTTACACCTGGTGGCCGGGGTCCGGCGACCGCAGACCAGACGACACGCTACACAGAGGAGGCCTTGCAGATGCCGAGTTCACAAAGGTCTGCCTGGTCCCGAGCGCCGAGTGAGCCTGCATTGGAGGCTCGATGCCGAGAGGACTCGAGCATCTCTAGGACACGTTATTGTATCCGAGCAAGAGCACGCTGTGCCATGCCCATGGTAGAGGGAGGGACTATGTTTTATGATGTTTAGGACGTATCCTGAAGGTGAGAGAACGATCAGCCATAGTAGTAGTAGATTTTAGTACACGTTGCCCCATAGGGAGTGTACTGAGTTTGTCTGTGGGCACACCTGCGGTAGAGCAGGAGAGAGGCGTAGTGAGAGGCGAGCCCAGTTAGACGGGAGTTTTGCCTATAGTGGTGGCGATTGTATAGTTGCGTCATTCTTGGGAGAAGGGTGTTATTTTGCCCTGCCGTTTTCAAAGCAGTTTTGTGTGTTAGCAAATGGTGTCCATATTGTTTTTCTTTTGCGGTATGGACCAAAGTGGAAGGGTCATTACGAATAGGTACCTGGTGTATAATAGCACGTTTGGAGTTCTAGAAGGGGGCAAGAGCAAGAGGAGGAGTGGTGGCTTGGCGCCTATCTGCACTAACATAGGGAAAGAGGTGAGCCAGTGGAGAGGGCCGTTGTATTACTAACCCAGAGTGAGTGGACAAGCTTTGGGAGAAAGCCAGTCTGTCTGATAAGAGTGTGTGGGTGGGCCTGTAGAAAGGGCCAGAGCCAGAGCAAAATGGAGAAATAAGGGGAGAGAGGTGAATGAGAGTGAGTGAGGGCATTTGAGGGAAGGCAGGTATATAATGAAACGGGGAAAGAAGAGAAGTGAAAGCAGGATAATGGGGTAGTAAGAGTATAGGAGTGGGATAGCTGAAAGGAGGGAGATAATGGCTTATCGAGACAGCTCCCTTGACCATATGCGTGAAAAATTACATCATTAATGCGATTAAATACTAAAGTACAATTTCGAGTGGGTCCAGGTGGCTGGAGGTCAGTGTTTCCATGCATGGCCTGGGGAAGGAACGTTCGATAATAAAATAATAGAAAACATGCTGTCTTATTTACGAACGAGATATAAAGGCTTCAAGCTGAAGAACAGGCACAATATATTGGGGCTCTGGAAACTATGAGGAGAAGAATGAGGAGCACATTAAGAGTGAAGGAGAAGGGGCTAAGGAAGGTGACCAGACAAGTGCTCCCCCCCGCCCTACCGTGCCTATCCAGCATTACAACCTGCGATAGGGTATACCAACCCGCAATGGGAATCCCTAGAGGGGGAGGCGGGAGGGGCGACAGAGAAAAAGAAAGATTGAGACACGTGCCGAGAAGATGCACACAAAAGGGGATAGAGGAAATACTTAGCAGACTTTGAAAAGAGCACACAACAAAAGGTCAACACATTATTTAATGAAGCAGAGAGAGAGAGAGAAGAAAAGTGGGATGGAAAGGAATGGTTGTCGGGAAGAATAACATTCAGATTGGATGATGAGAAACAAGACGAGGGAGACAAGGAGGCAAGGGGAGAGGACAAGGATAGCATAGTATTGGATGAAGAAGAAGTAGGAGACAATTTGAGTGATCGGGAGGATGAGCAGTCGACCCCCGACAGGGAGATGAGATGGGAAGGAAAGCAAAGGAGATGAGTGGAAGTAGAGGACCCTAGGAAGGACTGGCCGACCTCCCTTTATAGCAGATAGGGGAAGGTAAAAGTAGGGCTGACACAGACGACAAAGAGGGGAGTGGAGACAGGACCCTGGGCGATGCAGATGCCTTTGTTAGAGAAGGGGAAAGGGTATGCACACTATGTACCCTGGCAGACAATGGACAGAGACAACTTAATATGTATCTTGCCCTCCCTTGTGGCCGGGGCCAACAAGTGGATATATGTGCTTGAGAAAGAGACAGCTGGGGTGACACTAGCAATAGGGGACATGAAAAGCTTATTTGTGGCCATAATAGGGGAGCGATGGGTTAAAATATGGGAACAGGCGGGGTACAAAGAGGTGAAACTAGGCACCAATGCACAATATGGTGGTCCGTTTAATAACTGCTGAGCGCATGTGTGGAAGGTCCTGAGTAGCATGTACCCAGATTTATTTATTTTATGTTAATTACCGTGCATTTAGAAGGCGCTTATACATCAAGAAATTGTGTTGCAAAGCGCCCACGTTTCAAACAGGAGGGAACAGAAGGCAAATAAAATAAAACTGATTAACAGGAAAGAGGCAGTCCTAGTAGGTCTTGTGAGCATTCAGAATGTGCAAGTGCAGAGAGAGCGGACAACGGAAGGGGGGTAAGTGCTAGCAGTGCCACAGAGGGAAGTTCCAGGGAGTTAGTTGCAAGCAACAGTTAAGTGCCTGGTCGTGATCTCTAGCTAAGAAGTGATCACCTGCCAATACAATAAATTCCGGCCTGTGAGACTACACCCTCTTCCTCTCTCCGCCCCCTCCAGCTTAGCCAGAATAGGGCTGTGAGAAGTTTGAAGAAGATTTGGGTGTCATCTGCATAACACTTGAAGTGAAGTGAGAAAGTGGAAATAAGGTGAACAAGTGGAGAGAGATAGATGTTAAGGAGCTATGGTGAGAGGTTGGAGCCCTGGGGAACGCCACAGGTGTAGAAAGAGATAGGAGAGGAGAAAGGGCCCAGGATAACCTGGGAGGGGCGGTCAGTGAGGAAGGAGTTCAGCCAGTCCAGTAACCACTCTAAGATCTCATGGATATCATGGAGCCATTTTTTGAGGATGGAGTGGTAGACCATATCAAATTCAGAGTAGAGATCAAGTAGAATGAGAACAGCGGGAGAGTTAGAGTCAAGAGATGTTAGCAGTTCTTCATGGGTGTTCAGAAGAGCAGTTTCCGTGCCTCTGGATGCTCGAAATCCAGATTGATAGAATGTAGGCAACCAACGAGCTCAGTTTGCTGGGTCAGTTGGGGGAAAACCAGCTTCTCTAGGAGTTTCCCAAGGAACAGAGTGCTAGAGATGGGGCTGTAGTTCGCCGGACATGATGGGTCGGTGGAAGGCTTTTTCAGGAGAGGGCACACAAGAGAGTGCTTGAGGGAAGAGGGGAAAGACCCAGGAGCAAGAGAGTGATTTCAGAAATCAGCAAGTGCAGGGGCAAGGGAGCCGATGTGGTGCTTAGTAGTTCTGGAAGAAGAGGGGGGAGACCTGTTTGGAGGATACTGAAGGAGGATGGGAGGACAGGGTTGGCAGGGGGATGGTGTCGAGACTTGCCGCGTAGTGAAGTGTATTGAGCCTCTGTCCACAAATCACCCACAGGGAGAGAGAGATAAACACTCCCTGTGCGAGCTTTGAGGCCACAGGTGGTTTGTTGGTTGTAGAATCAGGTGGCGCCGAGGACTCCAGAGGCTATGTTCAATGGAAGGGAGCCTGAGGAATTGGTGCAAGGGAGCGCCGATGATTCAATCCGGCAAGTACCTGGAGGTGGGTACGAGCTGACCACCAGTAATCCGTAATGGTTTCCAAGACTGCACAGAAGGAAGGTCTTGAACCTTCAAAGGGTCGAAATCCAGGTTGTAGCAAGTGAACAGACAGGGAAAATCCAAAGCAGTCCGTTAAGCGTAAAAGGGTCCAAAGTACCAGTATCCGTGCAGAGTATCGGCAACCGTATCCAAGGAGCAAGAGTTAATCAAATCCGTGAGAGTAAGCCTGAGGTCGAAATCCGATGAGGTCAAAAAACGAGAGTCAAGAACGCCGAACAGTGTTGGAGAACAGCTGTGAAGCGGCGAGTGTTTCAAAGCTCCCGGCTTTTATGCGAGCCGCCTCCCGATCACGTGAGCGGAGCTCCGTGCACGTGATCGGGAAGCTGATGTGCAACCAGGAAGCGATCGCGATCGGCTGTTCCAGCCCGATCGCAGTCTCCATGGCAGTTGCCATTGGAGACGAGGAAACAGACCACACCGTCTTCTTCGTGTGATCCGCAACCATCGGTGATGGCGACTCCCCTGCACCCTAGGTGATGGGACATGAGGAGGGTTGGGCGGTGAACCGGGGAGCCTGACAGTATTTTGTATCTGAGTGTCATGCAGGGTGTTGTGTGGGTGTGTGACTGACCTATCGTGCATAACAGAGCCCCCCCTCAATGGCCCACGACCGCGTGGGCAGGTGGGATGGTCCAAATGAAAACGGGAGACAAGCCTCGGAGCATGGACGTCACTCGCGGGGACCCAACACCGCTCCTCCGGACCATAACCCGCCCAGTCCACCAGATACTGGAGACAACCACGAACCATACGAGAACCCAGTATACCCGACACCTCATATTCCACAGAGTCACCCACAGACACAGGGCCAGGTGTAGACCTAAGGCGAGTAGGAGCAGGACAAGGCTTTAGCAGAGATGTGTGGAATACAGGGTGAAGGCGCCAGGAGGCGGGAACTGAAAGGCGATAAGCCACCGGGTTGATCACAGCAGATATCCTGTACGGACCCACAAAACGGGGTAGCAATTTGCGACAACCGGGCAGCCGGAGGTGACGAGAGGAAAGCCACACCCTGTCCCCCACAACATAGGAAGGTGCAACGGCCCTCCGCCGATCAGCCGCAGATTTAGCAGAGGCTTGGGACTCACGAAGGTGAGCGAGAGTCCGGGCATGAACGGCCGATAGGTCACGTGCACAGGAAACAGCAGCAGGGTTAATGGAATGTGTAAGGTCTGGAACAGGTAAGGTGCGGGGGTGTTGGCCATATAAGACAAAAAAGGGAGAAAAGCCAGTAGAAGAATGCAGAGCATTATTATACGAGAATTCAGCGAGATGAAGTACACTCAGCCAGGACTGTTGGTGCTGTAGAATGAGGCAACGTAAATATTGCTCCATGGCCTGGTTCACCCTCTCCGTCTGGCCGTCTGTCTCTGGGTGATATGCGGAGGAAAAACGGGAATCAATGCCCAAGAGGCCTGTGAGCGCCCGCCAGAACCGAGAAGTGAACTGGGGTCCCCTGTCCGAGATTATGATAGTGGGTAACCCGAAAAGACAGAAGATTGATCTAAAGAAAAGGTCGGCCAGAGCCGGTGCTGATGGGATGCCAGAACAGGGAACAAAACGGGCCATTTCAGAGAAAGAATCGACCACTACCCAAATGGTGTCGAAGCCCTTGGTTCGAGGTAGGTCTGTCACAAAATCCATCGACACTGTGTGCCAGGGCCTAGGAGGTATAGGCAAGGGAAGTAAGAGCCCCACCGGACGTCCTCGGCGATGTTTACATTGGGCACACACGGCGCACGTTTTGACATACCCTTCAACATCGCGCTTCATGGAGGGCCACCAACACCATCGCCTGAGGAGGTCCAGCGTGCGCTTCTGTCCAGGATGACCATTAATGGCACTGTCGTGGGACCATTCTAGTGCAAGATTACGAGTGTCGGATGTCGGTAACCATAATTTGTTTTGTATGAACGGCAGCCCATCATGTAACACCGGATCCCACTCAGAGGTCTGTTCGGGATGTAACGAAACCCATGCGCGAATGGACTCTAGAAGCGGTAAAGGAGGAGTACAGAGGCAAATGACATGCTGATCTAATAGTTTTTCAGGAAAAACAGGCAAGGATACCCCACCAGGAGAACGTGATAGAGCGTCCGCCTTCCCGTGGGACAGACCCGACCGGTGTTTAATCTGGAAGTCAAAGGCTGCAAAGAATAAATGCCACCGCACCTGCCGACTATTGACACACTTGAGTGAGGCTAAATCTTGAAGGTTACGATGGTCCGTGTATACCGTGACCGCATGTCTTGCTCCCAACAGGTGATGCCGCCAGACCTGAAAGGCATCCTTGATGGCCAACAATTCCTTCTCCGTGACCGTATAGTGCGTTTCTGTAGGGGTAAACTTTCGAGAGTGAAACGCCACCGGGTGTAGCCGACCGGAACAAGGACAATGTTGGGATAATACCGCTCCAAGAGCAAAGGAGGATGCATCCGCCTCTACAATGAAGGGGAGTTCCGGGTCGGGATGCTTCAGTACAGGAGCGGTAGTAAATGCAGCTTTTAGCGCATCAAAAGCCTTTTGGTGTTGTTCCAACCAGATAAAAGGCAACTTGGGGCTGGTCAAGGCAGTAAGAGGCGATACAAGAGACGAGAAATCCTGGATAAAGCGCCTGTAAAAATTTGAAAACCCAAGGAATGATTGTAATGCCTTAACGTTACAGGGTTTTGGCCAGTCCAAAACTGCACGAACCTTGGATTGATTCATTGCTAAACCCCCAGGGGTAATGTGGAATCCCAAGAACTCCACACTTCCAGTATGGAACTGACATTTTTCTGGTTTTGCATAGAGTGAAAAACGGCGAAGCCGAGATAATACCTCGCGGACATGTAGTACATGTTCTTTCAGGTCCTGTGAAAATATTAGGATGTCGTCGAGATATACCGCTACACAGATGTCCAACAAATCATGAAAATCTCATTCATGAAACGCTGAAACGTGGCAGGGGCGTTACAAAGCCCGAAGGGCATGACTACGTACTCAAACAGTCCGTAACGAGTGCAGAAAGCCGTTTTCCACTCGTCTCCGGGGCGAATTCTGATTAAATTATAGGCTCCGCGGAGATCGAGTTTCGTGAAGATGTTGGCGTGACTCAATCTGTCCAACAATGGTGTAATCAGGGGAATAGGATACCGGTTCTTTATGGTGATAGCATTCAAGCGTCGGTAGTCCACACAAGGACGTAAGTCGCCCTCCTTTTTGGGGACAAAAAAAATAGGGCTAGCTCCCGGAGAGGTGGAAGGACGTATATGGCCAACCTTTAGAGCCACTTGAATGTATTCTTTCAATGCCTGTTCCTCTGAGGGGGACAGGGAGTAAATACGTCCTGAGGGAATGCTGGAATCAGGGATGAAATCAATAGGGCAATCGTAAGAACGGTGTGGTGGTAGTACCTCCGAAGAACCCTTGTCAAAGACCTCATGAAAGTCCTTATATTCCATAGGGATATTTGTCGCCACCACCCCCACTACGTGAGACTCCAAGGACGTGGACACTTCCTCGTGTAGGGTAAGTTGTGCGACGGCCCCCAAGGCACGTGAAGGAGATTCGGTGTCGTCAGGTGCGGTGAGGCAAAAATTCTGGCAGATTTCCGATTCAAAGTGAACCTGCCCAGACTTCCAGTCGATTAAAGGGTTGTGTTGATGTAACCATGGGAGCCCTAGTATAATCCCGAATTGGGGCATCGTAATCAAATCAAAGGATATGACTTCCTGATGTATTTTCTGTATAGTCAGGGAGATCGGGGCAGTTTGTTGTCGAATTGGGCCAGAAATCAGTGCTGTGCCATCCACCGCCTGTACTGGTTCCGGACGTTGTTTGGTAATCAGGGGCAGATTCAATGATCCGGCCAGGTTTATATCGACATAATTGCCAGTGGCACCAGAATCGATATAGATCGAAACAACATGAACGATGTCGGGTGTGGGTTTTAACGTAGCCTTTACCATCACCGGCCTGATCCTGCCAAATGTGGGGAACCTGTCCGAGGGAGTTGAAGGATTGCTCGATCCGGCCCCCGGATCTAGGGTCGAGCATTCCGAAAAACCGGATTTTTTAACTTGGGGCGTCTGGGACAGGACTTTATGAAATGCCCACTCAGGCCACAATAGAAGCAGGCATGGTCGGTTCTTCTGCGGTCCCTTTCTAGTTGTGTGATCGGGCTACGAATACCGCCTATTTGCATAGGTTCACCACCGGTATCTGAGGAGGGGGAGGATAAACTAGGAGTAGGGAACCCTGTTTCGAACCTGCGTTCGGAACGCCTCGCATCGATCTGTAGGGCGAGATCCACTAAGTCAGTATGAGATGTGGGCAAAGAAGGAACAACGGACATAGCATCCTTCATGGTACTATTAAGCCCCCGGTAAAACACAACTGCCCTTTTGGGTTCAGGCCAAGATGTTTCAGCAGCCAATTGGTTAAATCGGGCAATGTACTCTATGAGTGACCCCTTTCCTTGAGTTAGATCCAACAATTCAAGATCCCGGGATTGGGCTTTGTGACGGGTGTCGAATACATGAGACATTTCTGTGACCAATAACTCGAAATCATATAGGACAGGGCTATTGTTTTCCAGTAGGGGATTGGCCCATGCTGCCGCAGTGCCGGCCAGATGGGACAAGGTGAAGGCTGCCTTTGTGGTGGAGTTGGGAAAGGCCTGAGGTCTACAAAGAAAATGTAGCTTGCATTGATTCACAAAAGTGCGGAACTTTCTGGGGTCTCCGTGGAATCTTTCTGGAGCTGCCAAGGGAAAAGGCGTAGGCATGAGTACAGGAATTTGTGGCGCTACAGGGGGAGTAATAGGTTGGATAACCGGGGGTTGGGCAGCGGCTTCCCCAAACTCTACATCAGCGGGTAATGGGTGTTGTACACTTTGGAGTAAATCTAACCTCTGATGTATAGCCGCGTTGGCGGCTGTCATGTCTGCCCTCAAAACTGTGAGTGCCTGTATCAATGCAGCCACGGGGTCCTCAGCTACAGGCTCCATACTCAACACAACGCGTGGCTTCACAGTCTGTCGAGACTTGCCGCGTAGTGAAGTGTATTGAGCCTCTGTCCACAAATCACCCACAGGGAGAGAGAGATAAACACTCCCTGTGCGAGCTTTGAGGCCACAGGTGGTTTGTTGGTTGTAGAATCAGGTGGCGCCGAGGACTCCAGAGGCTATGTTCAATGGAAGGGAGCCTGAGGAATTGGTGCAAGGGAGCGCCGATGATTCAATCCGGCAAGTACCTGGAGGTGGGTACGAGCTGACCACCAGTAATCCGTAATGGTTTCCAAGACTGCACAGAAGGAAGGTCTTGAACCTTCAAAGGGTCGAAATCCAGGTTGTAGCAAGTGAACAGACAGGGAAAATCCAAAGCAGTCCGTTAAGCGTAAAAGGGTCCAAAGTACCAGTATCCGTGCAGAGTATCGGCAACCGTATCCAAGGAGCAAGAGTTAATCAAATCCGTGAGAGTAAGCCTGAGGTCGAAATCCGATGAGGTCAAAAAACGAGAGTCAAGAACGCCGAACAGTGTTGGAGAACAGCTGTGAAGCGGCGAGTGTTTCAAAGCTCCCGGCTTTTATGCGAGCCGCCTCCCGATCACGTGAGCGGAGCTCCGTGCACGTGATCGGGAAGCTGATGTGCAACCAGGAAGCGATCGCGATCGGCTGTTCCAGCCCGATCGCAGTCTCCATGGCAGTTGCCATTGGAGACGAGGAAACAGACCACACCGTCTTCTTCGTGTGATCCGCAACCATCGGTGATGGCGACTCCCCTGCACCCTAGGTGATGGGACATGAGGAGGGTTGGGCGGTGAACCGGGGAGCCTGACAGTATTTTGTATCTGAGTGTCATGCAGGGTGTTGTGTGGGTGTGTGACTGACCTATCGTGCATAACAGATGGGAGGAGGGGAGTGAGAATGGGAGGAAGAAAGAATGCTCAGACAATATGTGAGACAATACTGCCTTTGGAGAAGGCTACAGGCCAGTTTGTCAGAGGGTGCGCTTGAGGTCTGCCACTTCCATTCCACAGCTCTGCATTTGCACTTCAGGGCTGCTGGCTCAGAGTCATACCAGGGGTTACGCTTGGTGGCATGTTTCAGGCAGATCCTTATGACTGGGACAAGAATGTCGAGCGTGTTATTGATGGCAAGATGGCAGTTGCTGAGAGGAGAGTCAGAGGTGGAGTCTGCAGTGGGAGGAGAGGGTGGGATGAAGGTGGATGCGAAATCAGCAACTGAAACTCGTTTAATGGGGTGGATGTCCATGAACAAGGTTGGCAGAGCTTAGGGAGGTGCGCTTTGAGGGCTGTGAGGACCCAGAGAAGGGTGTGGCCGACCAGGAGAGTGGGGTGGGGAATAGAACAAAGGATCAGTGTGGATAAAGGCATCGAAAGTATGTCCAGCCGTGTGGGTGGGAGAATGGAGAGCGAGGTATATTTCACAGAAGAGAGTGGACACCATGATTGAGGATTCAAGTACGATGTTGAAGTCACCCAGTAGAAGGAGTTTAGAGAAAGATGACAGGAGAGAGGAGGAGAAATCAGCCCATTCCGAGAGGAATAGGGTGGTAGAGCCAGGTGGCCTATAGATAGTGGCAATGGTCAGGGAGGAGGTAGGTGAGATAACCAACTTGCAGACCAGGCTCTCAAAGGAGGTACGAAGGAAGAAGGGACCCACTCAGGGAAGATCAGAGCAACCGCACCACCGGCCCGGTTAGGGCAAGGCTTGGAGATGATCTTGTAGTCATCAGGGAGAAGGGAGTCAAAAGCAGTGACTGAGCTGGCATTGAAACACGTCTCGATAAGGTTGAGGATATTGTGGTCAAGGTCTTCGAGGAGGAGGCAGATGTCAGCAGAGTGTTTGATAGCAGATCAAGCATTAAGTGTGGCTAGATAAAGCAGGTCTCTGCCTTTAGATTTAGGGGTAGTCATGGCACAAAAGATGAACTCTGCCGAATACCCAGCAGAATATATACCACAGGTCCAGGACCTCTGGATGTTGAAATCGCGGAAGCCCTTGGACGAATGCATACCCCTGTTCTACCACATATTGGTCAAGGGACTGTGAGAAAAACCAGAAGGTGTCTCACCCGCTAGTCCCCGGGGATCTGTGATCCAGGTGGCCAGGACACAGCCATCGCTTTTTGATCCAGTTCCTGGGGCTGGACCAGTGTAGGAGGATCACCTGGGTGAGGGGTCTTGGGGGAGTGGGAGTGGGACGCCGGATGGTGAGACACGGTATCCCCTTCCCTATAACACCTTTACCCCATCCTACCAGGTAGGTTATTTAGGAACTCTGTCCCCCCACCCCACTTTTACAACACAAATACTTTGACACGGACAGCCTGCTATGAGATAAAACAGACTAACAACTGAGCAGTATGTCTGACATGTCCCAATACAATGTCAGGCGAGGTCAGGCAATTACTGACCATCACAAACACCTGACTTCCATTAAGCTTCTCCACACGGATAAAAGGCGGAGCATGAGAGCACACTCAGAGCGAGGCAAAGCACACGAGGAAACAGCAGTTATGAGATGGCAGCTGAACGAGAGAAGAAAGACGGCAAACCAGAAGGGGATCGCAAGCAGGTAAGCTCCCTTGACCTTTTCGACAAGGAACTGTTACTTTCCAGAAACCTCGAGACTAGAAAGCGTAAGACCAGGAAACCAGCTGAAGAATCCTGCATTGTGTGTCGGAGATACCAGGGGCCTTCCTGCATCAATAATCAAGGTGGGGAGAAGCAGCAGCTGCCTTGCTACCGTCCTTGGCTCCAAGAACAAAGCAGCATCAGTGAAATCAACACAGCTGGTGAGTTGGGGAGACTGATGCAAGACCGGTCTGTGTTGAAGCCAAGGTTGCAAGCAGCAACATTGTATGGCGAGCACTGGTACGAACATGGTTAACACTTGTGTGATAAGAGACACAAGTAAAGTTGAACTGCTGGTGAGTGATGAAACTTTAAAAGCAAGATACAATACCATTGTCAGAGTGGTCCGGCACCACGTGGGTGCTCAATCGAAGGTCTCTGTAAAGTATCCAGCCGAGAAGTGGCAAAAGTGAAAGTGAGAAAAAGATTATATCAAGAAGAGAACGAGTCATTCTGAATCGAAGTGGTCCTGCGACGGGTCAAGCAAAATCCCACGCACAGTCGAAAGTCTTCGATTTTTGTGAAGTATGATATGATATGATGTTTCATTTGTATTCTGCTCATAGACATGTGTTTCAGAAGGCGACGGGGCGAGGGAGGGAACCAAAGGAGGACAAAACAGCGTTCTTACTAGTCCCTGTGACATTGAGAACGTGCAAGTGCAGGGGAGATGGGAGGGTGAAAGTGCAAGGGACAGGGGAATAGATGGAAAGTGCTGAGCAAGGGATAAAAACAACAGCAACTGGTAGTGCAGCCAGCAAGGCGGCAAGTGCAAGGTTTAAGGCGCAGACAAGGGGTGTCTGATAAGTGCAAGTGAGGGGGCTGTAGGGTTACAGATACAGACCCAAGTGCAAGGGTTGCCAGGAGGCATTGCGGGTGTGTGCCTGGGTGGGCAGAGACATGGTCCTGAAATCAGAGGGTGGCCAGGTCCACGGAGCCCAAAGCAGACAGTTCAGCGGGGGAGAAGAAGCACGAAGGCAGAAATTTGGTGGAGAAATATGGTTTGAGCCCGGAGGAGGGAGAGCAATTCAACGTTTTGTGTTAAAGTGGGTCTGAGCCCAGCAGAGTGGTTTCCGGGGTGAACAGTAAATCAATCGAGAAGTTGTATATGTGAAATCCTAAGAAGAAAGGAACTTTAATGTTTGTTGTGTTGCCTCAGGCCCTCTGAAGTAAGAGACTTTCAATGACAAAGAGACTTTGGTACAGACGGCCCTGATGTTGAGGTTTTGAACTGCATCCTTGTGCTAGAGAAGCCAGAGCGAGTGCTAAGCTCGAGTGTGCCACCTTGCCCCGTGCTGGAAATGTGGGGATGGGAAGCCAACGGCTTGAGTATCCGGACATATCATTTCTTTAACACTTTTCTTTTTGCATAACATTGTTTCCCACACTATTTGTATTTAGAAATAAGGATTGGCAATAGGTTTATTAGTATAAGCCCTTTTATTTTTACAGACTTGTCTAGGAGAGCGTTATTATTATTTGATGGTCGTAGCTTGAACAGATAGGTGTTTTTCAAACCCAATTGAAGTTCAATAAACACCCTTGAACTGTGATCACTTGTGTCTGTTTTACTGTTTGATACTATGCCTTCCTTACAACTGCCAGCGGATGTCCAGACATTTCTAGACAAGATTGTAGGAATAGAAGTGAAGGGATGGCCAGAAATACAGACAATGATAGTACACTAATATAAAAGGAAGCAAGAGAGTGAGAGGCAGGCGGCAGAAAATGCTACAATGGCAAAAAATAGACTGGTGCAAAAGAAATTGGCATGATATGCAATGGAAGAGGCAGTGCTCATACCTGCCACTGCTGCTTCATGCCTGCTCCCCCGGGAGGGTTTCCCATGGGGAACATGCTCCTGAAAGGGGGGAATGTGCCACTATTTTATGCACCACAATTGGGTGCTCCACAGCAGGGAAATTGCATGCTGGGGTATGGGTGTTCTTCCCAGTGGGGAGAGAGTACCCACAGCGAGCAAGAGAGGGAGGATACAGGGGAGTATGTTACAGGGTGTTCAGGCCATGCTTTGTATGTGGGAACATGGGGCATTGTGCACGCACATGCCTGTTCAGTCAGCAAGCTCAGGCACAGGCAATACGAATGGCACAGTGGCAAGGGTTTGTTGTGGCGCAGCCTCTTTCACAGCAGGTGCAGGCTCACCCAGTGCAATTGTAGCAGGGGCACCTGCCCCAGGGGTCGCAACAGGCCCACGGGGCACGATGGATGGCGCGGTGGCACTCCCAAGTATAATGCAAGCACCAGCTGCGGGATGTGCAGTAATGTTAGGGCAGAACGTGGTACCCCACTACACTGGGGTCAGCATGGTCAGAAGAAATCCTGTCCCATTTCCGCAGAGCAACCAACAACAATTGGGGGGTCACAGGGAGTCCTAGTATCTCCAGTCCTAGCAGTAACTGATGTCCCTGAAGACGAACCCGAGGTAGCAGTGAAAACAGGACCAAAAGGGAGGGGGGATGCCCGCAGTCGAACAAAGTCGTGGACCCGCATGGCTTCTCTGGGGCGGTAGTGACCGTTCAGTAACAAAGGATTTACCAGGATAACTATAGGGACGCAGCACCTTATATCACCCAAATTGAACTCCAAAGCCACACCCATCAACATCCTGTGGAGGGACTTGTTGAGCAAACTGAATGCCACAATATCATTCACAGACAAAGGGATGGTGTGCTCAACGCCAGGTGTCTATTACACATGACTGGCTGCGCTCCCTTTAGCATCACATGCCCAAAGCACACTATGGGGCCATCCCATGTACCCAAGCATATTTTTGTATGCCGTTGAGATATTGCTGGCTTTGGGCCCGGGCATACAGGGAAAGTGTTCCGATTAGCATCAAAGTTTCTATTCTGACCGCAGTGTCAGAAGGAACACACAAGATGTACCCTGATAGTGCTACAGCTTGAAGAGGTAGTGATCCGCAAAGGCATGGTGATCCTATGAGGGACAGATAATGACAACATGGAATAGCATATAGTGCTATGCATTGACAAACCACTGGAATAACGGATGAGGAACTCTTCTCTGATGGGGAGGAAGATGGAGAGATGGTATTCCAGCTACAAATACCTTGCACAGTAAGCACAATTGATGCTGATGCTCACACAACTGGTAAAGCAGGGAAGTAGACCTACAGACGAAGACATGAAAAAGGTTCCTGAAAGACTGGACAAAAGAGCCCCATGATGTAGGGGTATTAAAAGGAGTGGGAGCATTAAAAGGAGTGGGGGCAGTGAAGATGAAGTTAAAGGAAAGGGAAGTTGCTTCCCCGAGTAAAACAATACCCATTGTCCTGAGAAGCAGATGAGGGGATATATTCAACTCAACATGCTTTGTGGCAGCAGGGCATAATGCAGACCTCCACGTCGCCATGCAACACAGCTATATACCCGATAACGAAATCCATGGGGGGTTGTGGAGATTCATACAAGATTTGCGTCCTCTTAATGATGTGGTTGAGGCAGAGTTTCCTCTGTACCGAACCCTGCTACAATATTATGCACTATTCCAACGAAGGCAAGATTCTTCACGGTCATTGATCCGAAGAATGCCTTCTTTTCCATCCTGGTACACCTGCATACTAGGTATTTGACAACCTTTACGTGCCGGGGAACCCGATTCGCACACACTAGGCTGCCCCAAGTATACTGCAAATCGCCCAGCATATTCAACAGAGTTATACAGGTGGACCTAAGTAACCTACAAGTGACAGGCAGGGCTTTAAGGAAACTCAGAAAGAGAAAGGGGAAATGAAGCAGACATCAGAAATGGATGAGAACTGTGCTGGACTAAAAGAGGCATTGGCCCATACACCAGTGTTGACTACCCATAATTGCAAACAAAAATCGATTTGTTCTCCCACTCAGATGGCTCAGTGATGACGGCAATCCTCACGCAGAAAAGCCACAGGGGCACAAGCCGTTGGCTTAGTATAGCGGTGCCCTAGACTGAGTAATATAGGGGCATTTCCCCTGCAAGCAAGCGCTTGAGGCTGCAACATTTGTGATGGAGAAAGCATCAACTATTACTAGTTTTGTACGTGTAGCATTCACTATTCGCCATTTTGGAAAAATCAAAGAGCACGCTGACAACCCAAAGGACTTCATGGAATTAAATTATACTGACAAACCCTGTCATAGAGGTAATGTGGTGTCGTACGGTCAACCCAGCAACATTCATAGTAGAATGCGCAGAGGAGGGAGATTACATACATGACTGTGCAGCCCATCAAATCTTGATTTAAACATCAAGCTATAGGCGTATACTGGACAGAGTAGGGGATGGCCCTTGTGTATAAAGTATAGTTTCAGCCCAGGCTGGGTTTAGGGCCTTTGTTGCAGATATACTCCCTTGGCACTCAGGGCTGTATGGGCACAATCTTTTCACAAGCACTTTTCGGTTCAGGACATAGGAAGGGTAACATTGAGAATTCTCTTCTCGTTTTCCTTTTTTCTTGTCTATCCGCTCCTCTGGGAGCATGGCAGAGAATGCCACCCTAAGTTGTAGTGAAGAGCAGATTTTGGACACATTCTCTGAGGGCCTTCCCTGTTTGAACAGAAAGGTATTGGATATCTAAATCAGAACATCACAAGCACAGAACTGCTCAAATTGAAAAAGAAAGTGTTCCGCACAGAATTACATGGCCACTTTCTCAGTGAATACTTAAAATCAAATATCATCCCTGCAGGGTTAGTGGTCTGTAACGAACCAGGTCTTTTTTTGTATGATGAGACCTACAAAACAAACTTCAGCTTTATAGCTACCTTCTGGTCACAATGGATATTAAATCCCTTTATACTAGTATGGCACAAGAAGAATTGATAGATAAAATACAGGCAACCTTCGCCCTTGGGGCTACTCAACAAAGAGTCCCTGTAGAGTTTATTATAGACTTGATAAGTATAGCTCTTAAAAAAAAAAAATCTTTTTATATGCAACCAATACTATTTACAAGTCTGAGGAACAGCAATGGGTGCAGCATTCGCTCCCAATCTTCTTTATGGCAGCATTTGAAGATGAGTTTTGTTTTTACAGACAGGAACCCTTACGACCACAGATTTCCTACTGCTACAGGTATATAGATGACATCATCCTTATTTAGTCAGATAATGAGTCATTGGGTGATTTTTTCAACTGCCTAAATGGGTGCCACCCTATGATTACATTTACTATGGAATCGGACAAACGTCAAATCCACTTCCTAGACCTCACTATTGAGGTAGACGAAGGTCAATTGAAATGCTTGCTGAACAAAAAAAAATATGAATCGGGACACTGTGGTCCATTTGGCGAGTTTCCATCCCAGGACACTAAAGGAGAATTTATCCTTTGGCCAGATCTTGTGCTTGAGATGGGATTGTACATCCCTAGAAGATTATAATGAACATGCTAATAATCAAGTACTAATTTGAAGGATAGGGGGTATCCAAAGAAACCTCTTTCTCATGCTCTGAAAAGGGCCAGATTTGTACCGAGAGCTACCTTATTAAAACCCAAGGATAGACGAGCAAATGAAGACAGGATCTCATTTGTAACTACATATAATACAAACCCCTTCCAGATCCAAAAAATGCTAAGGAAATACTGCCTGATGGTGAACACATGTATGCCAAATACTCCACTTTCTCTTTTTTGCACTCAAATGCTCCCAACATTTGAAGGACAAACTGGTACATTCGAAAACTAAAAAGACAACTTGGTACCTCTGTCCGCTAAAGGGACATTTCCCATGTAGAATGTGTAAAACATGCAATATACCACAAATATGCTATCATTTAACACTGATGAAAAGAAATGTGAGCTCAGATTCATGTTTAATTGCAAAACTGTGAATGTAATTTACTGTATAGAGTGTCCCTGTGGCCTAAGATATGTAGGGCAAACGATGAGAGCAGGCCATATACGGATCAGTGATCACAGAGCACGGATCCACTGTAAAAATTTGACAGCACCTCTAGTTGCTCATTTCATAGAATACCAACATATAGCGGAAGATGTAAAGTGTTGTTTCCGTCACACAGTACAGTGTGCATCAAATCCACAAACAGTTCTGTTGAATGAAGAGGCCAGTTGGATACATTGCTTCAACACCTTGGAAAAAGGTCTAAACGAAGGAATTACAACATTTGGATGAAGTTGAAGGATCTAGCGTTTACATCTATGAAGGGTGCTGCAGAGGTATAATTTCCTTTGACTGAGTTTAAGAACTCTCTTTGTGCATAAATGAAAGGAAGCTAGTGTTCCCTTTTGCATCATGTACAAAATGTTCTCAAGCTATTGAAAGACTTTGATGTATTTAAAATAGTAGCTCCGTCAACTCAGGGAAGCAACTCGGGCTATGCATCATAACTAGCACTCTCCTGGCTATTTTCGCTTTCAAGGGGCCCTAGTGTGGAGTATGCACTTCAAGATGGCACCCAGGCTGTCCATGGGCCCACACAGTACTTGTAGATCTGACCGTGTGATCTTGCAGCTTTTGAAGATCAACACTCGCAGACACAAACACAGGCCACCTTGGAGACAGGAACGCTGCTGTAGCTTGGAGTGCCTTGGTGATACCCAGCAAGTGAGTACCGAGTTGAGACAAACCAACATCGCACAGTGATTACCAATATGTGTCTGTTTAAAACTTGACACCTTTTAATTTCCCTGCCTTTATAAATACCTCTGGGCATCCACACCCAGCAGCGTTTTGTTAATCGTCCCGCAGATATGCGAGTGCAAAACTCACGGATTCACCCTGAACTCCTAGACAAACTTAATCTGCCTCATTTCCAAGCAACTTCACACCGTGGGCGCATGAAACTTTGTCTAACTTCATGAGTGGGGTCATACCTCGTATGAGATTAGACACAGTTGGTACATGTCACTAGATATGCATACAGATAGCTAAAGCCTCCAGAGGGGACACAGCGGTATGTCAGACAGCAGGGTTTAATAATAAGGAATTCATTTGTTGCCTCTTTACGCCCGGAAATCAGACTGACAAACAGGTAATCGCATCAAGGCACTAGACTAACTGACCACACACTCCTGTAACAACACTGAGGACACCATGAGAATGTCTGCCTCTTAAATTTCACTTTTAGCCAAAGACAGTTCTGCTCTATGGTCACCGCTTAATAGGGATCTGCCTCCTAAAAAAAAAAAACAAGGGGGACAGCTTTTGAGCAATCAATACCTCCTGCCTTTGCATAGTGTAAATTGAACACTTGTGGCACTCTCTCACTTGCTAACCAGAGATTAGAACACACAGGTTTGGTGAAGGATAGACTTTCCAATCTTTCTTGTTGGTGTAGGTAATAGAAGGGTGTTATGACTCTGTACTTTTTAAATCTCTTAGTTGCTTTTAAACGTCACGTGGTGGAGGTGACCTGGAACTTTGTCAAATTTTAGGCCACAACCAGCATATGTATTTTATGGACTCCCCCTCACAATGGTTTTTATACTTTCTTTGTTCCTCAGAGGTCGTTAAAAACAATCTTTTTTGTCCTGAGGAAGGCAGAATAACCTGAATAACACCACTGAAATGTATAAGCAATGTTTGTTCTCTTCAGGCACACATCATAGTGCCTGCCCAATACTAGTGAATAAGTACTGCGCTGTACGTAGACCCCTGAACCCGAGAGATTGCCCTTGTGGCGGTTTTTTTTAAACTTTTTTTTACAATAGCATGGTGTAACTAGTTAGTTAGAGAGGAATCCTCGTATCTTGAAATTTCGTTTGAGGACTAGGTCTACACACAATCCTTTTTGGCTGTGCTATTTAATTTTATTTGTGTAATGTCAATGAGAAACATATTTCATTTTCTGTATGTTTGAGTGGAATTTCCCGTACATTGGGATAGTATATTGTGTTAGGTAAAACAAGTTACATGTGTTTTGTACATATAGATATACTTTGCCAAAATGATGCAGAATCAATAATGTTGCATAATGCAAAGAAAAATACTAATATGTTTGTGGGAGAGATTTGTTTTGCATGAAGATAAACATCGAGCTATAGGTGTATACTCTTGAGCTCACCTTGAATACTCTACACCATATAAGTAATAAGAAATAATTTCCTGTCAAGATTCACGTTCCTGTCGGGACAACCTTTCGTGTTGAATGCTATAAATTCCCCGGTCCTGAAAAGTGTAGGTAATGGCCCTTGTATATAGAATGTGCAGCTCATATGGACGCATGGAAGGGAACATCACAGTAAAATCAGAAGAAATTGGGGAAGCAGACATGGTTTTCTTTGTCGGGTCCTCAAGTATAGACCCCTATACTGGAGGAAGACATACCGCAGCTGCGATTGTGTGCTACAGGAGCAGGGAGTATGTAGTTGCATCCCAGCAGAGGATACCATCGCATTATTCAGCACAGGCAGCAGCACTAGTGGCCATGATCGGCGTGTTGAACATGATGGAAGGACATGCAGCTAATATATTCTCAGACTCTGCTTATGCCACGTCCACATTACACTCAGGATTAGCACAATGGGAAAGGGGAGGGGTTCAGGAGATGTGATGGGTCCCCAGTACAACATGCCGAGTTGCTCGGGCAACTGATGAAAGCATAAAGTACCAGTGGACGTGCTGTAGGTAATTTATGGTATAATAAGTATGACACTGACATAATGGATACAATTTGTAAAACCTTTATTGAAAATGTTGGGGTTGGAGAAACTCCTATTTTGCCCTAAAACTAAGATGGGAGTAGTCTCGACCATCAAACGATAAAGAAAACAGTCCTAGTGTAGTCTGTCAAATCAAAACTGGCCTATGCTAACAAAAACCTAATGCCTGCCCTATCTCTTGTACAAAAAAGGAGAAATGTATGCAAAGAAAAAATCAGTGTTGAAAAGAATAAAGGTAGTTGAACCAGCTTGTATTCCAATGCATAGTTCACAAAGGTCCCCCTCTGCCGGGCTCAGACCTTACACGTCACCGATCAACACAAACTTGCAAGTGGGCTCCCTTCCCCAAACTTATTTTACTTCGGGTCTCCCTCAATTGGGCTCGGACCCATTTTGGCTATCGAAGACTTTCGAATATGCGTGGCTCTCGTTACAGACCACCGCAGGAGCACCTGCTCAAAGTTCATGTTTAGTCTTGCTTAATTCACTTTTGCTATTTGTTTGCATTTTGGCTTCAAATAATGTACCTTTCACAGAGACTTTCGACTGGGCTACTTTGTTTTTCCGGACCACTAAGTTACTTAGTATCACTGTTCTCACAGCTGCCTTTTACTTCAAAGTTCATTCACAGGTCAGCCTTTCTTCGCGTCTCAGTCACACGCGTGCAGCCTTCACTTGTGATAATGTTTCTACTTCATTCGCTTTAACGCACACTAGTCTCTTGGGGTCGCTTGCCAACTCACTGGCTGTGTGCACATCTTTATTGTTTTACTATTTCCAGTTTATAAGTCAAGGTTAGTACCACAGGCTTGGCCTCGCCTCCCCAACTCTGCCGTTCACCCGGGAGGGTCGCTGGCATACTTGAAACACAATGCAATCTTCACTTGTGGAATGCGGCCTTCTCCACGTGTCTTTCTTGATCTGTCGGACGCAACAACCCCCAGTAGGGAACCCTTGGGGTTTTCGGCCCGCTGCTCTCGTCCCTTGGTTCGTTGCTCTGCTCCTGTAAGTGTGCCTTCATCCCAGATGTTCAGCTCTTACTCGTGTTCCGCCTTGCTCAAGAGTGTATCTGTAGGTTTTGCCTTTTATTCTTGTGAGGATAGCTAACTGGTATCAGGTGTATGCACTTAGTGCAAAGTGCCTGACTTTTCCTGACCTGATTAACGGGACATGTCCAGTACGATGTGAGAGAGTTAGTCTGGTTCTCCAGCATGGGGTCTGGCATGGATTCACATGCTCATGATTATTCCCCATCGTCAGGCTGGGAATCCTCGGTAAAGAAAAAAATCAGTATCAGTTTCGTTTCTGATCTGTCTTTCTTAGTAGTAACCAATCACTGATCTCTGGGTCATACTGCCCCCAGTCAGTGATTGCCCTCTCCCTAAGCCCTGCCTCTGGCAGCCATCCTCAGATTTTTACAGCACGCTCAAGTGTTGGGAGTCCTCGTGTTTAGCTCTTGAGTTTTTTACTGCATTTTCACGTTTTTCAGGAGATTGTCTCATTTTTTCGGTTTAATCGAGCCTCAAGCTCCACCGTTTCTACTTCCGATAACGGGGACCCGTTTTGAAATTCTTCTACGCCCCTCAAGGGTGAAGTTTTTGTCGAGTTTATACTTCTTGGAGGATTCCGGAAGATCTGCAACCTACCTCAATGGACATGGCCCAGGACAAGAGAAGCTCGACGCCCGGCTCCAAGCTGTTCAGGTGCTGCCCTGGATGCGGATTACAGAACGTTTTCAAGAAGGACGAGCATTCGCAATGTCTCTACTGCCTTCATGAGGACAAGACGCACGTGGAGAAAGACTGTGCGTTCTGCAAGAACCTTTCGGAACGGACCAAACAAGATCGTTGTTCACGCCTCGCTGCCTGGCTGGAGAAGGGCACAGCAGGTGATAAGGCGAAGAAGAAGTCTGAGCGGGCTTCTAAGTCCTGTGAGGGCGCCCTGGTGACGGGGGCCCAACAGAAAGCCAAGCACCGCGAGTCCACGGGCACCGAGAGCGCCGAAAGGTCGGGCTCTTCGGTTGCCAAGCAGGGCGCTACTTCCCCGGCACGTTCGACCATGAGCCAGCGCTCTGTTTCGGGGAAGAGGAAGTCCGAGAACCCAGGTAGGCCGCTGGAGCGGACCCAGTCGATCTCGAAGGGGTAGCGAGGCGCTGACCCTCCCCCCAAGGCGAAGGCCCAGGACGCACCTAAGGTGGTGAGGGCTTTGATCCACCCGGCAAAGGCCTCTACCGAAGTGGTCGCTGTGACCCTGGCAAAGCCGGCTGAGACTACGCCCGTGGAAACGCCCTCCGGGCCCAGAGTATCCCTGCCACCGCGGAGGGATTCCTCTTTCCAGCCCATCGCTAAGACCCCCGTGAAGCCTCCGGCTGAAAAAAAGGGGGGGGGCTGTGGCCATTACAGACTCGGAATCAGCCTCTGAGGAGGAACTGGTGGAAACCGAAAAGGGCCTCAACGAAAGGTCCATAGGCCTCACCGAAAGGTTCCTAGGCCTCAACGAGAGGTTCGTAGGCCTCAACGAGAGGTTCGAGAAGGTTCGATCCCAGGGGGCGGTCCCTGCTTACGTGATCGAAGATAGAGACGATGAACAGGGCCCAGTGGAGCGGCCATCCCGTCCGTCGCAGTCATTGCCCGAGCCCCAGGATAGCTCGGCGGCCATTTCGTTGGCAATCCAATCCTTATGCACCGAGATAAGGACGCGATTACCACGGACCCCGATGGAGGATCCAGAACCAGGCCCGTCGGGAAGCCCTCTGAACAAGCGGAGGAGAGTCCACCCCACTCCGCCCTTCGTGCCTGCGAGACCGGTGGACCCCTCATCCCCCTCGCCGGACCCTAGAGAGGATACGGCGACGGATACGGGGACAGACGATGACGGCGGCGATGGCACAGCGGACATCCCGTCGTCACCCCCCCCGCGGGCATCTCCAGCCGACGAAATTGGCTCCTTCCATGCCATGATAACCAGGGCATCCAAGCCCTTCCAGCTCTGCCCTGAAGAACAGAAAAAGGAGGGGTTTCTGTCCCAATGACGAGAGGCCAAGAGGAAGTCAGTCCTCACGGTGCCTTTACTCGACGACATCTGGGCCGAGGCTGTCCTCAAGAACCCTTCCACGACACCAGCCAAGAGGGACAGGTACGAGAAGAAGTACCGAGAACCCGATGCCGCCCCCTTGTGCCTCAGGGCCCACCCCACGCCAGACTCTGTCGTCTAGGCAGCGCCTAAGAAGAAGGCAACGGGTGTGGCGGCTTCAACTTCCACTTCCCCGCCGGACAGCGAGGGCAAGAAGTTGGACTCTATGGGACAACGAGTCATCTCGTCGGCGGCGACGACGATTAAGGCGGCCAATGCCTTAGCGATCGTGGCTCGCTACGACAGGGAGATCTAGTTCAAGATAGCTCTCCTGCTAGACTTCCTGCCTGATGACAAAAGGGCAGAGGCCTGCAGGAATAGAGGTGGCGTCGGATCAAGCCATAACGGTGGCAACGGACATTACCGATACCGGATTTCGCCAACTGGGCAACGGAGTCTGCCTCCGACGAGGAGGATGGCTCAAGGCGACAGACTTTCGCCAGGACGTCCAGACCAGGGTGTTGGACATGCCGTTCGATGGCAACAACCTTTTTGGTAAGGCCTTGGATGAGTACCTACAGGCCATCAAGATCAACTCGGAGACGGCCCGGGCCCTGAGGGTGCTTCAACGACGACGGCCCTTTCGGAGCTCCGGAGGCAGACAGGGTGCCGCCAAAGGATCCAGCGGTGGCTCCTCCACTTACCGCCAGGCGGCCCGCTCCTCTTCCCAGGAGGCCTACAGAGGTTGCGGCAAGCAAGGGGGTCCCGCCGCCGTCGCCAAGGAGGCCAGGGAGGCAAGACCTCCTCCAAGCAAGACTGACCCGGTCGGGTTGTCGGGCCCCCACCAAAGCACCTCGGTGGGAGGCCGGCTGACGAAGTTCGTCAGCGTGTGGGAGTCCATCTCCACCGACCGTTGGGTGTTGGACACCCTGACCAATGGGCACTTGTTGTAATTCCAAATGAAGTGCCCTTGCATTCCTCCTGTGGCCAGGAAGGAGAACCACATCCCTCAACTACTGTTGCAGGTAAAGGCGATGCTCAAGAAAGGTGCTATCGAGCTTGTCCCCAGAGGGCTCCCGGGCTCCGGAGTGTACTCAAGGTACTTCCTCGTCAATAAGAAGACAGGTGGTTGGCGCCCCATCCTGGACCTGCGTCGCTTAAACAAGTACATCAAGGCGCAGAAATTCAGGATAGTCACCCTCCAGCACGTGCTGGGACAGCTGGAGGAAGGCGAATTCCTATCATCTTTGGACCTGGAGGATGCTTACTTCCACATCCCTATTCTAAAAAGGCACAGGAAGTTCCTCAGGTTCGTGGTTCAGGGACGCCACTACCAATCCAGGGCCCTACCGTTCGGATTAAAGTCGGCACCCAGGGTTTTCACCAAGTGCCTGGCACCAGTGGCGGCGCGGCTGCGTCTGCAGGGGATCCACGTTTACCCCTACCTGGACGACTGGCTAATCCGGGCAAGGACAAGGGAACTCGCCGTCAAACACACGGCGTGGATTGTCCGGTTGCTCACGGAGCTGGGGTTCGCCATCAACTACCCCAAATCCCACCTGGTTCCATCGCAGATAGCACTGTTTCTGGGCGCGAAGCTCGATACAGTGGGGCAATAGGCCTCCCCTTCAGGGGAGAGGACCAAGACCATCCTGGGCAAGGTGCGGTGCCTGCTAGCCACGGACGTGGCCAGGGTGAGGTCCATCAAGTCCCTCCTCGGGATGATGTCCTCATGCATCTATCTTGTACCCCTTTGCAAACTTCGGATGCGTCTGCTACAGGAGTTCCTCGACGCCCGCTGGCTTCAGGCGAGGGGCTGTTTCGAGTACAGGATCCCTCTCAGCGAGGAGTTCCGTCGGGCGATCTTATGGTGGGGCATCCGTGCTCACCTCTCGACAGGCACAGAATTTCAAATCCCAGCGTTTCAGGAGACGATGACGACGGACGCCTCTCTGGAAGGTTGGGGGCCCACACCGGGGACCTCCACGCAAGAGGCCTTTGGCTTCCGGAGGAGAGGTCTCTCCACATCAACATTCTGGAGCTCCGAGCAGTGTTCTGGGCTCTCAAGTCGTTCCTTACGTCCCTCAAGGGCAAAGTGGTGAGGATCTTCACCGACAACACCACCACGATGTTCTATATACGGAAGCAAGGAGGCACCAGATCCCCAGCCCTATCCAATGAGGCCCAGGATCTGTGGCACTGGGCCATCGCCTAGGGATGTTTCTGGTTCCCTTCAACCTGGCAGGAATAAAAAACACCATTGCGGACTCACTCAGCAGGGAGCTGCGCTCGTGCCACGAGTGGGAACTGCGCCAGGACCAAGTGGATCGACTCTTCCAACGATGGGGCAAACCCCAGATCGACCTGTTCGTGACGGCGACGAACTCCAAGTGCCAGAGGTTCGCCAGCAGGTTCCCACAGCCGAGGAGCATGGGTGATGCTTTCTCGTTCCCTTGGGACGGCCTGTTTCTATACACGTTCCCTCCGTTGCCGTTGCTGCTTCGCCTCATCAACCAGCTCAAGAAGTCCAGGTGCAGGATGATCCTCGTCGCACTGGCGTGGCCGAGGCAGATCTGGTTCCCGGACCTTCTGGACTTGTCAACGTCCCCACCAGTCAAGCTGCCGGCGGACGCGGATCTTCTCTCCAGAGAAGGAGGCGCCATTCTCCATCATGACCCACAGTCGCTGAACTTGCAGGCCTGGCTCCTGCAGCACTTGAGTTTGGAGGGTACGATATCCCAGCTGATTGCAGAGAGGTTCTTGCAAAGTGTTACGGTCATAAATGGAAGAGGTTCTCTGTCTGGTGCCGTGCTCAGAAGATTAACCCTCTGCGGATTACGGCCCCTCAAGTGCTGCCGTACCTACTGTCGCTGGCCAAAGCTGGACTGGCTCACGCCTCCATAAAAATACATCTGGCTGCCATCTCACGATATACCAGGACTACGGGACGGGTGTCCTTGTGGTCTCATTGCCTAGTAAAGGAATTTATGAAGGGACTATTACAATCATTCCCGCCGGTGAAGGCCCCTGCCCCGGCGTGGGAGCTTAATGTGGTGTTGATAAGTTCTATGACTATTGGGGGGAGGAAGACACAGCATCTGAAAATGTCTGGTATGAAGAGATGAAGCGGGTTGGGGCAACAGAGCACTAATGCCAGTTGCTATGTGTGCTCATTAATCCCGCACGTTATAGGGATACCAAAACAATTCTTGCCACAAGAAGTAATGGTAACGATGGTGGGGATGTCTAATGCATCTGTCGTTAGGCAGGACTCGGGGCTTGTTTCAAGGGCATGCAGTAGAATTACAATGGATAGACAAAGGGGAAGAGGTATATGCAGACAATTATATGCAGCTTGAAAGCATGACCATGAAAGGTGCAATGAAGCAAGTCATATTAGAATACATTACAGAAGGGGTGCAAAGGGTGGGGAACAGGTGGCCAGTGCCCACAGGAGAATATATTGCAAGAACTCAGTAGGACATGATATTCCGTGGTGCCACACCAGACCCCTGATGTGGATTGGGTGGTTTGGTGTTTCACAATGGGAAAGGGGGATGGTGCCGTGTCATGCTGGTGGGATATGAAGAAGGGGTGGTGTGAGAAACCTGAGGGTATTCTCACTGCTACTCCCCTTGGACCCTCTACGCAGGTGGCTAGGGAAAGGCCATCACTTTTGGGTACTGACCCTGGGGGTGTACAAGCGAGGGAGGATCACCTGGGTGGAGGATCCTTGGGGATTGGGAGTAGGGTACCTTTAGTAGGACCACGATTAGATATTTACTGATTTTGCCAATGTTAATTACTCCCCTTGTTCCCTCCCCACTTTGCCTTGTGTCGCCTGGAAACACAATTCTCTTGTATAGGTGCCTAACAAATGCTCAATAAATAAATAAATAGGTGAGACCTGGTATCCTCCTTATACTTGTGACATTCAGCTCAACCCTCCCCCGAGCTTTATGGGTTACTGTAGATCAGTTCCCTTTTTCCCCTCTTGGGGTACCTGACAGTACTGAGATGAGGAAGAAACAACTGAGAATAATGAACACTCTACACTCTCCCCAATCTGGTACCGAGACGAGGAAGAAGCAACTAAGAGTAATGAACACCACTTACTCTCACTACTTTGGTACTAGGATGAAGAAGATGACTAAAGAGGCACACCAGTATACTGAACAGACCTGTCCCACTAATAGGTTCAGGCAAAGTCAGGCAATCAAAACTAAGTATGCCCACCTGCAACCTATCAGAGTCTCAGGAGAGTATAAAAAGAGCAGTAACAGGAAGGAAGGAGAGCGAGTTGGGAGAGCCGCAGAGACGCCAGAATTGCCCAGGACCAGCTGGTGGAGAACGAGACTCTGAGACACCGAGAGTCTGCAGATTGAGTCAGCGTGAGGAAGTCGTGTCTCCTGGGAGCCATAGATGTCCAGTGAAGGGAGTCGGGAGGCATACCAATCACCTATGAGCTAATTGGGAAGAAAGGCTTGTTCCCCTGGGCTGAAAAGGAAACCCAGGAGCATTTGAGGGGCCACTGGCTAGGCCCTGACCTCGGGAGAAATTAGCATTTTAACAGAATCCAACTGAACGCCAAGAACACAACCGGTGAGTTTCAGATAATGGGAAACCTGCTATGTGAAAGGCGTGAGTGAATACAATGTATCCGAATAATTACGCATGAGGTAATACACGTTTACAATCCCTGAACAATGCTAAACAAGGATTAATGATGAAAGGGGATGTTAAGGAATACTAAGTTACATAGTGGTCGTGTATCAAAAGAGATCCGTTCTCGAAAGCCTCTGAATAAAGAAAGAAATCCTTTTACAATAGGGGGAGTTACGCAAGGTGATGAATGTGAGCAAAGCAAAATTTAACAAAAGGGGAGCCAATCTTTTTAAGAATGAAAATAAGCAATCTGCTAACATTGATTAACAAGCTAAATGAAACAGGAAACTGCTAATGCTCAATATTGAACTGAATGAAACAGCAAGACAACTAACCTTGAATACTGAACTGTGTATGGAAAATTGAACTACACAAAGAGAACTCCTATATGTTGAATAATGAATTGCTGGAAGAGAATTCAAGGTTCCTGTTTGGGAGGCCTGTAATGTGTGGCCTGTGCGGTCTGACAACTATGCCAAAACCAGAGAACCTCTATATGCTAACAAAGAAACCTGCTATTGTGTCAAAAGGAAAACTGCCATTTGTGCATATTAGATTAGGTGAAGGGACCCCTGAGATGTAAAGAACTGTTGCAACTCATTTTAAAGATAAAGGTTCAAGATACTTCTTTTTGTAACCTCTTTTGATATTGAACTGGGGGGAGGGAATCAAGAGCCTTGCTGCCCTGGAACTATATTGAACTTGGGCAAGGGCATCCCGACATTTACAAAGGTGTGGAACTGTATGACTTTGACTTTGAATCAAAATGAAGGTAACTTTAACATTGTGCTGAATTTGTTGACATTTGGGGAAAAGAAGCTGAAGGGTAAGCCGAGCTTGAATTAGCTCAGAACTTTACTTTTTGAACACTATTTTATGGTTGAAATCCTACACATTGTTTTTTCTTCGTTGTGAGGGCAAGCACAGGTTTTGGATACAGACTTTTCAGTTGAACTTACTGACACAGACTATCCTTAGCGTGTTTAGAAAGGGAAGTCCTACATTAGCATAGGGCAAGTTAGGCTTTACACCATCCTGACCTTTTCATTAATAAAACCTATTGTTACATATTGAATCTGTTGTATGCGTCTCCCTCCATGATGCCAACCTCAAAGTACTGAAAAAGGTAAATGACCACTGTAGGACAGTATGAAATGCTCATTTACATGCCTGGACATGGATAGAGACATCGACCAGTGTGCATAAAACCACCTAGACAGCTCTCGTTATGTTTCAGAAAAACAGGGCGATCGTAATGGAGATGAACACTGACTGTGGGAAGACGATGAGCATCCTGGTGTTGCAGTGGGGGGCGGCGGCAGTGATGGACTACTAGTGGGCCTGTGGATCTAGAGCCTGTGCCCAGCTGCCTCTAGATTGGGGAGGGTTGTTTGCACTTGTAACCCTCCACAAGCCTGCTCTGCTGCTCTGGTAGTACCTTGAGCAGACTTACTAGCTTTCAACGATCTTCCTACACTGTGGCTAGAGAAAAGGGAAAGAGAGCGGAAAGAGGCAAAACGTGAACAAAGGCAAGTAGTATGAAGGAAAAGTAGCAGTAAAAATCTCTCAGCAGAATCATTACAAAGTTTGGATGCAATCCCACAGCACTTAAGACTTTTCAACAAAGCATCAGTCTTTATCACATCTCTACTTCTTCCCGGAGTACCAGCAGCCGCAAATACCAAGGGGCTGTAGATTACCCACTACGAGATGCTACAGGTGGCAAATGCAACCGAAAAAGGATTGAATGCAGTGCGAGAGGAGCTCCGTACCTTGTGCCTAGTGGCCCTCCAGAATAGGTTTGTTCTCATTCTAATGACTGCAGTGTTGGGCGGGGTCTGCCATAAAATTGGGCGCAGCTGCTGCACGTCGATGGCCACAAATGATGCTGCCACTGGGACACTCACGGATCCTGTCGAAGAGATAGGTACACTACATGAAAAGATGGTAAAGGAGACGCCTGTCACTGCCTCAGGCAGTTGGTTGGACTCACTATTTGCCTGGGTACCCGAGTGGCTAGCAGCTATGTTCAAAATAACTGTCCCTGTGCTTGTTGTGATGTTCGTTGCCTTCTGTGTCGGACAGTGGATCATCAAAAAATGTAACTGCGGCAAGGGGAAAGTGCTGTATATATTGACTGGTAATAAATTTGGGGATGAAGGTAGCGGGTTTGAGATGCAGCCTCCCAGGGTGACCGAGGGTGAAGATGGAGAGCATGTGATGTTTGTAGTGCCACCACCAAATTCAGAGGATTATGATGCTTTTTGGGAAGCATGTTCTCTAGACAGACAGGAATGCCTAATATTGGGGTCCACATTAGATGGATACGAGGACCAGGGAGGGGACATGGATAGGGTATGATATGAGATGATATGATACGTCATTTATAACGCTCCTTTACACAGGTGTTTTCAGACACGACAAGACCAGGTAGGTAAAACAGAGGGAGGACAAGACAAGCAATCTTACAAGGCCTTGTGTCATTCAGATCGTTCAAGTGCGACAATGCAGGAGGAAGGGGAAGTGCCAGGGAGAGGGAAGAGGGAAGTGCAATCAGGGCCACATTGCTGTAAGTGCTGCCAGGGCAGCACAGCTCTGGGTAAGTGCAGGGCGGCAGAGGACTTTAGAGGTTATTTACAGTCCCCTAAAAAGCTCAGAGGCCCGGAGGCAATACAGGGCAGGGGGATTGATCAGGGGGGGGCCTGGTTCCTGGTGAGACTCAGAGGGTATTCAGGCGACCAGCCGACAGAGCAGACAGGAAGGTGAGCAGGGGAGGGAGAGAGAGAAAGTTCAGGAGAAGAGGAAGGTCTTGGGCTGCTTCCGGAACGTAAGGTGGTCCAGCTCAAGTTTGAGAGGGGCAGTGAGACTGTTCCAGACGGAGCCACCTGCAGAGAAGAGAGATCTCCCCCCAACTCTCTGCCCGGAAAAACGTCTGACCCCCAGAGAGTTGCAGGTACCAGAGCAAAGGGCTAGAGAAGGAAGGTATTTTGGAAGAGAGAGTTGGATGTAGTGCATGTCCCAGACCCAGAAAGCCTTGTGGACGATGCAGAGGGTCTTGAACTTGATCCTTGCAGCCACTGGAAGCCAGTGGAGAAGATAACACAGTTATGGATACGTAAGAGTAAGGATGAAGAAATGGTAGGGAAAAAGGTGTTGATCGAAAGAAGGTGCTGATTAAGCACCAGGCAGAGGGACCTACCTACCAACTGCAGGAATAATAGGGGGAGATGCGGACACCCCCTAAGGGAGGGATAAGGGATTACTGGAGGCTGTACCCAGCCCCAGGTAGCAAGCAAAGATGGGAACAAGGGAGGGGGGGGACACTCTATAAACAAAACAATATGGACACCCGGGTCCCTGCAGCATAAGTGCAAGGAAGGCGAAAACTCAGGAAGAGCAACCCAGGAGGATGGCGTAGATGTGCCTCTTACAGTGGGCCAGTATGAACCTGCGGCAAACAGGCCATGGCTGAGGGGTGGTAGAAGCTGAACTCTGGCAGCTCATCTCCAGCATACCGCTGTCGCTGGGAACCGCACCGGACGACACAATCAAGGTCAGCGAGCCAGTCCCATGGTTACTCATGGTAGCTGGGAGATCAACCTTATCCGGGGAAGCACACACAAACACTAATGGTAGTTTCGAACCGCCCCTTTCCCAAAACACATCTTTGCATTTTTTCCAGCTGACATATATTTCAATACTGTCATATGCAATAGAAAACTTTTCACATGTGCTTTGGTGTTTCAACTAAAATGTGTCTAAAAAATGTTGAGACTTAAATAGCTTGCCTTGGTTTGTAAAGAGTTCAGCACAGACTTCTGCATATAACATTTTACAGTGAACATGAGATTTATTAATCTGACTGAATGGGTCTGGGGTGCATGGGTTAATCTGTTGGTGCAAAGGTTATTGAGTTGTTTTCCCATATTCCACCTTCCTGGTGAGATGGGCATCCCCCTTCTCCCCACCAGGTGAATCCCTTCTGCAGAACTCTGTCTCTCTCACACTGGTCTCAGGTATTTCTAAATCCAGGGCCCCCATCCCTTGCTGGGTTTTGTCCTCCCCTGTACTGTGTTTTCCTGTGGTTTAGTGACAAGAGGACTTCACTATGGCTTGTGATGGACTAGGTGCCAAGATAACCTGTGCTTACCTCTTCCAGGCCCTCAATCTTGGTCCAGGAGCGAGCACACGGCCCGATGGTCACTCCAGACCCATCACTAAAATATCAGAATTTGTAGTCTGTGGTGACTTACAAAACACCCATAAATAATGTATTCTCATATACCAATTTTCTTTTCTGCAGTATATGTACATTTCTCCCGCACAAAGGAAATACTGGCGTTTATGCCTTAGACTTTGCAGAATTGTTATGAACATATGAGGATGCATGCTGTCCAAATGTTGAAAAAACATATTGCAAATTAATCTTGTGTAAAAAATGCCTGACAGCAGTGAAGAAATGTCACAAAAAATAATTTGTAACGTTTGTAATCTCATTGGAAATCCTTCACAGAGTTCTTCTGATATTAAATGCAAAAGTGGTTTTCATTATACCACTGTATGTAAAGAGAGGACTAGTGCTTTAAATGTAAACAAATTATTTGGACGGAAAGACGCACCATTGAATCATTCATTTACCTGCCTTTGCTACACAAATTGTAGTGAAAGCAGGTACCACTATCATTTAATGAAGATTAAGGAAGGTTGCTCACTGTCTTCTCCAGATGTTACCTTGCTGAGGAACAAAGACATGTCTTTATGATCGAAGGAAACATCTTAAAAATATTTCAAAACACCTTTCTTTCGCCAGCACTGCTTCTATTCTCTCTCGAGCATCTCTGGCCCGTCTTCACACAGCTGGGTTTCCAGAGATCTTGGACTGCAACAATGAAGTTGCGGAGGTTGTGGATCCTGCCGACCCTGTAAAATTTAGCCCTCAAAGGGAAGAGGCAGATCATCTTCAGTGCAATGAAATCTTCGTACAGTTCCTTGCTTTTAGCAGGTAAGACATACATTGTCTATTTACCTCAGAACAAAGACTATTTGGGTATTTTTATTACTTTTGTGGATCAATAAAGGGGATTGACTTAAGTTTGAAAGCCAAAATTTGTGAACACTTCAGAGCATCCTTCAGGTAATCTATTTTAACTGCACAAATGTTCACGATTATGGAATGTATGACTACTAGAATGGGGTGACTGAGAAATGAATGATATTGGATGTATTGAAGTTTTATTTTAAGTATTGCTGAAGATTGAAACATTGGATCAATATCTGGGAAATAAGTGGTCTCACTAGTTGCTACCACAAGGAATGTATAGCAATAATATTGATTAAATATTGTATGAAGATGCATTGCAGTTTTGAAATGCAGTTGGATTGATTTGGGAGTGTCACAAATGGCACACAAAATACTCCGTCTCACTTACGGTTCAAGGGTTTTTATTGTCAATTTTAGGCAGTGCTGTAGGGCTGTCATTCTCTCGTTTGAGGAGCACCGGCCTGCCTAACCTCTGGGGAATATTTATGGGCCAGTCCAGATTTTGGAGCCACTCTTCCATAGGTTCCATCCGTCATCTCTATTTGTGTGCCGGTCTGAACCATGGTATGAACTCTGAGAGGCAAGGTCACTTCTTCTTCCCCATATAGATCACACACTGTGGCTCCTGTAGTGACTCACGTGGGGATTTGTGCCGTGTTTGTCAGTCTCACAATTCCTAGCATTCTGGCTGGCCATAGGTGACCTCTGTATTGGAGTCTATAGGATCCCACAATGGCACCACTTGTCACAGATGGCACAAGAAATACTCAATGCCTCACAGACAGTTCAAGATTTTTTATTGTCACTTTTAGACAGGGCTCTAGAACCGTCACTCTATCTCTTGTATGAAAAGCGCACAACTCCCTCACCCAGGCATTCTTACTCTTCTAAGTTCTTACTTATGCTAAATGTGGTGATCTAAACACAGGTTGTCCTCTCTAGCTGAACTCCCTCAGGGATTTCTTAACTCTCCACAAACTATTCAGTGGTTATTGATCTAAAGGTGTTACTGGGATGTGCCCTACAGACACTCTGCCCGATTCGGCCTCCTTTCCTTCACAAACTACTCACCTACTTCCAACTCCTCCCACCTTACTCCATCCACTCTATATGTCTTCCTCCTTTGTCCCACCAATGTCTACCACTCCTTTTAAATCTCACCTCCACTCTTTGGTGTTACTAATTCAAACTACATCTTCTCCCTCCTCATTAAAGCTGCTCCATCCACTCTCCAACTCCTTCCTCCACTATACAACCACCACTCCACCCACCTCCTACTCAGACACCCTCCATTCACTCACGCAATCAGTTCACATTCACTCCCTATACTCCTTCTCCTAACCACACCTCCCACATGTTCACACACCCTCACAAAGCAGTACCACTTGCACCCATCTCCTTCAGAAATCGACCTCCATACTCGGCTGCTCCTTCCTTCCTCCTGCTGGTCTCTTGGTCTCCCACCTCCTCCTCCTCTGACCTAATCCGCTTCCTGTTTCTTGATGTCCTTTTTATGTTCTCGCTCCTCCCTTCATTGGATTACTGACCCTGCCAAATCTGGTTCTATCTCTCTTTCCCTGTAGGTGGTATGTGCTCCGTTGCTGGGTCTATCTTCTCTCTCTCTCTCTTCTCTCTCCCTCTCCCCCTCTCCCACTCTATCACTCTCCCACTCTCTCCCCCTCTTTCTCCCTCTCCCTCTTTCTCTCTCCCTCTCTTTTTCTCTCTCTCAACAGAGCAGTGCTGCACATGTGTACGTTGGGAGAAGGGGGGAGGTGAGGAATTGGGTCCCTCTTAACTGCCACCATCCTTGTCAGGGGTGGACAGGCCCTAGATTTTTCCCTGGTAGGACTCCCACCCCTGACTGGGAGGGGTTCCAATCCCCTCTTGACAAAAGCCCGGTATTGGCCTTGTCACAGAAGACTGAATAAAACATGTTTCCTTTGTACACCAGGGAATGTTCCGTTTCTATAGATGAACTGCCCCGGTTCTGGCTGGAGATACATGGGTTCATGGTGTGCCTTCTAATCTCTGCACAATAGTTGTTTATTGGCTGGTCTGAGGAGTCAGTAATGCGAGGTAGACAACTGCTTCTAGTTTTCTCAGTATTTGACTTTTTATTAATAAAAGAAAATGCAAAGAAAGCCTAACTAAGCCTACTCTAGCACAGAGTTCCTTACCTATTGTAGGTTCAAAGGGAAAATGTCCTATCATACACAAAACTTGCACTGACACTAAACAACAAAACATTCAAAGAAAATCATAAACAAAATACATAAATGATTACCAAATAACCAGTGGCTTGGATAGCTTCTACTTAGATCCCTTTCCCATAAATGTCCAAAGTGATTCTTTCACAAAGAAAAGTAAAGTCTTGAACCAATTCTTGAAAGTTCCAAAAGAAACAAAAGTTAATCCAAACAAAAATCCACTAGTAACAGTTCTTTCTCCGTTTTTTAAAAGTTCCCTGTCTAATTTCCATAAAGAAAACAGCACCAATGGTAATCCTGGATGACCTCCATCCAGGATAAGCTTCACAAAGGTCAAAACAAAAGTACCACTTCCGCTTCAACAACTGTCCTTCTTTTTGGAACTTCTGCAGCGTTTTTTTAAAATATCCTATCAGTATGCTTATTCTAAGGGGGTTGTTTTCCTCTTGGCAACTCCCTTCTGCTAATGACACTGTGAAAGTAGGCACCCTTGCTTCACAGTGTACTACTGCTTCAACCACCTACAATATAATGTTTTCTGACAATATTATAGGCCACTATAGTAGGATTTATTAGGCAACTTATTGACAAGACTTCCACAGGTAGGCAGGGCACGCTTCCTTCCTAGATCACAAGAAAGGGGCAGCCACTTTGCCTCTTCTGTCGGTTTTACAGCTAGCACTAGAACCTGCATTGGCTTCTTGACTGTTTCTTTCTCTCAGCTTCAACAGTTTCAGCTCTACAGATTGTTGATTGGGTCTTTTAACAAGCACCCAGCTCCCTTCCCCAACGTTATGTAAACCTTCTTGTTTCCTGCAGTTACCCCAAAGCTGTCCGGCCACTCTTCTAGCCTTGGATAACCTTGTCACCCTTGTATGAGAGGACTGGATTGGTAACAACTTTGACAACTTCAAAATATAGGTGGTTAGTTCTTATTAGGGCTGGTTTCACACTAGAAATTGGTTTTCTATTGGCTTGTGTAATGCTTGTTTTTCTTGTTTCTTCTGCAACTTCTACAATTAAAATGTCCTTTTTTCTGGATGTTACAAGATTACAGTTTCACTTTAGAAAAAGAATTAGATACATGCGACCACTCTTTGATGGTGGATTTCAACTTTACATTCTTGCATTGCCTTTCATTCATTCAGAATGCTGCTTTAACATGAATCAGGAATTGCCATCATTCTCACGTGACCTTTCTTTGATGTAAATATTCTTGTTACAATTTGGGAAAGTCAGCTGCTACCTTTCGAGTGATTACACAGCGTTCTCTCTCTTAATTGGAGACACACGACCCGTCTGGTAAAGTGATTCACTACAACAATGGAAAATTAGAGGTTTTTCTTATAGCCGAGCACTTTAACTTGTTTTAAACGTGTGCGTGATACATTTTCTTTTTTTGTCTAGACGTCCCACGGCAGCGAAACACTTTTACTCGCTTCTACTGCTACGCAAGGTCAAATGGAACTGGTTACAGTTACCAGCACAGAGTTTTTAGTGAAGTGGAGTACTGAGCTCCACTCACCGGCTCCAAAACACTGCAGTTGGGGGGCAGCTTCCACTTCCTGACTTTTCTTCCTGCTACTACTACTTAAGGCACACTTGGGACCCGCAACCCTCTGCAGCATGGGTGTTCTTGATCCACACTCAACCACAGAGTTTCTCCTTTTCTCCTACTTCTCTCGGCTTGCTTCTGCACACATGCCTCGGGTAGCTGCACAACCTCAGCTCTGCAGTCACAGCTATTAGGCACAGCTGGAGAAACCATTAACTTCTTCAAGTCTCTCTCAGTGCAGCCACAGCCAGACAGGGTTTGTGAACACAGGACCAACTCAGAACGTGCAGGTGAAATCTGCTCTTCTCTCGTCCCACCGTACCTTACGTGGTCACACTTACTTGTGAACTTCCAGCCTCATGCTCCTCTCCTTCTGCTACTACTGCCAACCTTCCACCTCTTTCCTCCTGCTCCTTGCTGCTGCAGCCTTTTATGCCTTTCAGGTGGGGCAATTGACAAGGTGCAGGCCCTTAAGGTTAATTGCCTGACCCTGGCAAAAGCTGTTAGGCCTACTTGCCTGTCCACTACTTCTGCATGCCTCCTCATCCCTCTTCTTCGTCACAGTCCCTGAGGAATTCTGGGACATGTAGTTAATTTTAAGAGAATGATGTTTTTCCACTTCCTTTACGTGTTTAAGGGTGGTTGTAATTCCCTTCATATTATTAGAAGAGAGATTATGAGTTTTAGTCTTATTGCAGACAGAATATGCAGAGAAACCAACCCTCTCGCCATTACCTGTAGTGCACCCTTGATATTGAGGGGGTAATTTAAGCTCAGGGATAAAGAATTGCATGTTCTTTTTATGAAATAGCTTTAGATATGTCAATCTTAGGTTTTAGTACTTTGGTTTTTAATGTAGACGGGAAACCATTTGAATAACACCAAGCCATAACCTCTTAGAGTATCCCTTTTAATAGGAAAAATATATCCTCTGGAATCCCCCCACTACCTGGACCTTGTCTCCACCCAGATGATCCACCCCCAGGATACGGATCAGGAAGCAGCTGCCCTCCCCTGGCCACCTGGGAGGAGTCTTTAGGAAGTGTTTTTGTGAGGGATCCACAGGATTCCCACAGCAGTGTGATGCATCCTGAGGGCTCGTCACTGCTTCAGATGGAGGAGCCCCTTTGCATGAGGCCAGGGAGGTGAGGCTGCCAGCCCATAGTTCCCCTGGCGGTGGAACTCGGTGGGAGTATCTCATGGGGAGGGAGAACCCCATTGAGAGTAGTGGCCATCTTGGGAGAACGCAGTATCCGTTGACCCTCCCACCTTCTGTCAAAAGCCCTCCAATTCCACACTGCCCAATGTCCCCATGTGTTGCTGCAGTATGTCTCCGGCAAGAAATACTGGGATGAGGAAGAGGCCACAAGTAATGAAGATGACTAACCAGAACAAATGCATACACTCTAGCCTTTCGAGTGATCCTATTGGTCAGCTGTCATTTAAAGGCAGTGAGGGAAGAGAACACTGTGTCTTCGTTGTCGACTCTGCATGAGCTAGGAAAGTGCCCAGGTACGCGCAGTACGCAAAGCAGAGAAGCAGACTGTGTCCGAGGGGGAGATGAACTCGCAGAAGGCCTGCGACGCATAAGACACTGAAAAGATGAAATGTACCTGCCGGTGACCGAGGCCGCTGAAGCGGAAGGAAATCACTGCCGAACTGCAGTGGAGACGCACGAAAGACCAGGGAAGGTCCCAGGGAGTCCGAGAGGCCACTGAAGCTCCTGGGAGACCCGTGAACAGCTGGATGGTGGCGGCTAAGGCCCTACAGGTACAAAGGTGGCTAGCCCCTGGGTTGGGGAGACCCAGAGAGTACTGAAGGCCCAAAGCAAAGAACAAAAGGAATACTCACCAGGGCAGAGTGACTTAGTGAAAGGGGTCCGGGATCCATATCAGGAAAGCATACCCCGACCAGTAACAAAGGGGAATACAAACTTTGCAGATATAAGTTGCAATCACAGACCTTGGTAGGGGAGTAAACCAAGGCTGTGGAACTAAGAGAGATCAGACAAAGAAAACATTGTGAATAACTAAGTGAAGGGCATCTGGGACCCATATCAGGAAGATATATCTCGACCAGTAATAAAGGGGAATGCAAACTTTACATGTACAAGTGGTAGTCAGACATTGGCAGCAGAGTAAACCAAGGCTGTAGGGTGAAGAGAGAACTGAGAGAAAGAACTATAAGAGCAACCAAGTGAAAGGGGTCTGGGACCCATGGTGGTGTCATACACCCCAAACAGTGGTTGAGAAGAATACGAGACTTACATGTACAAGTGACACTCGGAGACCTTGGCAGGAGAGTAAACCAAGGCTGTGGGCGGAATTGAAATCAGAAGGAGAAAACCGTGTGAACAAGAGCGTTGAGTACCCTCCTTGGCAGGAGAGTGGACCAAGGAGGGAGTACAGAGAAAAGGGTCAGGGACCCACGGCACAGCCTGGGAAAGGTGTCCAGGCCATTCTTCCCTGTTGCAGTGCCTGGGAACCAGGCCTACTAAGTAATGATAAAAACCTATCCTGACCATTCAAGACCTAGAGACATTCTTGGATAAAATGGAAAGACTCAGGGGAAGGGAATTAACCCCTTGAGTCGAATGGAACTTTTGCTTGCTTTGATGCACCTTTTTGGAACTTTTGCTTTGAACTGCTAGGTTGGGCTGCAGGTCGGCAGTCATAGAGACATTTCATTTTTCTCCTTATGTTGAGTTTAACTTGTGAGGGATAGGTTATGATTTGGATACAGAATGGCGAACTTTACTTTGGACATTCTGACCCAGTTTCATTAGCTAGTTTTGTTGAGGCAGGGAAACCCCTCTTAGAGGAAGGGCTAATTAGGATGTCCTTCGCCCACCGACCCCACATTTTTATTATCAATAAAAGTCTTTGCCAATCATCATGCAACCCTTGTGTCCATCTCTTGCCCTGCACCCTCACAGTAGACATGCAGAATACATCACAATTCCTGTCCCTAGCTGAGTTAGTGTGCAGAGGTAGAAATTGTATAGATAAGCTGAAGTAGATGACCAGTTCAGTATTCCAACATTATTTATTGATTGTTACAGGGAATACATGTTGACATATACCTGAAGTACATTTGACAATCTTCATTTCGTAATAACTGATACTATAGAATTGAAAGTGTGTTTGTTAATAATGTATCACTCTATATTGTGTTATAAACATAAAATTAATGATCAAACAAGTTCTCATATCAATCATTCATATCATAGGTTACAGGCAAGTATGCGCTTTAAGAGTGTCAGAACCCATAAAATAGAAATGTTAAATCATTGTCATTTGAGCAGGTCAGACCATTGATTGACTACATTTGGAAGCCAAATTAAAGTTTGCATCAGTTATTGTTATTTGGAATTTATATGGCGCTCTATATATCATTGGTATGACCTCAAAGCACTGGTTGGTTGAACGCTCTTGGGGGCCGTAGTCCAGGTCAGTTGAGAGAGTAAGTGTACTTGAGTGCACCAGTTATGTGTGCAGCTGATGCAATTGCCTGATGGAAGCTGCATCCTAGAATTAGGTCTAGTGATATTGTTATCAGTTAGATGTGTGCAGTTTGGCAGAGTGTGGCAAGTTCTGGCTGCGTTAGGGCTGTGTAGGACTGTGTATGTGTGCATCTAAGCAGGTTTGTCATGGGGTGTAGCTGTGTTTTATCAGAATGATGAGGGGATCATGGGGTAACGTTCGTATGTGAGCAGTTAGGCCGAAATTGATCGAGGGGTGTAATTGTGTGTTGGTGTACAGTAGCGAGTAGGCATAGTGATATGGGAGGTGAGTGTTTGGGTGGAGTTATGATCTAAGGAGTTCGCTAATTCTGGATTTCGAGCGTGTATTTGCTTAATAGTGACTTAATGAGCGTAATCAGTGGCATCATTGCTCGGGATCTCATTGAGTATTTGTCATTGGATTGCAAGGCACAGTCTTCTTAGATGGCATTACGGAAAGAGACACGTTTTTAGAGCTTTGCGGAAGGTCATATAGTCCTGGGTGTGTCGAATATGTGGGGTGAGTGAGTTCCACAGAGTTGGGGCCAAGGTTGAAAAGGTTCACCTCTGTTCCTGACAGAGTTAGAGGTTGGAATCACTAGCAGGAGGGCAGTGCTTGATCTTAGGGTGCAAGATGGGAGGTAGGGTTTTATCTTTTCTTGTAGGTACATTTGGCCGGTCTTGTGCACTGCACAGTGGGTGATGCATAGGGTCTTGAAGGTGGCTCTTCGTCCGTCTGGGAGCCAGTGGAAGGTTTTGAGGGCTGGCGAGATGTGATCTCTATGACCCAGTGCAAGGAGCAGTTTTGCGGCAGCGTTTTGGGCTCTTTGGAGTTTGTTGAGTTGGTATGCAGGAGCCCCTTAGTATAGGGAGTTAGCATAGTCCAGTCTCGACATCACAATAGACATAACTGCGGCAAGTCTGTTCGGGTAGGAGAGGTAGGAAAAAATGTGTCTGTTAAGTTTGAGGTGGTAGTGACAGCATTTAGACACGTTGTTGATTTGACGGGAGGCTGTTAGGCCTGAGTCCATAGTGCAGCCTAGGTTTTTCACTATACCGGAGGGGTGGGGGGATCCGAGGGCTGCGGGCCATGGGAGCGGATGTGGCAGAAGGGCAGTATTGCTGCACACCATGATTTCAGTTTTATCAGGGTTTATCAGGGTTCAAAAGGAGGTGATTTATTGTCATCCAATGGTCAATATCGTGGAGACAGGTTTCAAGGTTGGGATGGGGTTTGGTGCCTGACTTGGGGATTCTTAGAATAATTTGGGTATCGTCAGCGTAATTGTAACATGAGATGTTGTGTGTGTGGGTGATTCCTGGTAGAGAGGTCATATAGAGGTTGAACCGGAGAGCAAATAGGCATGCGCCTTGGGGTACTCCAGTGTTTACAGAGCGAGCAGTTGAGACAAAAGGGGAGAGGAGGGTTATTTGATTCCTGTTGCTGAGGAAGGAGGCAATCCATTTGACAGTAGTGCCACAGATTCCTAGGGCATGAAGGTGGTCAAGGAGGATTGAGAGGTTAACCGTGTCAAAGGCTGCAGAGAGATTGAGGAGAATCAGTGTTGCGCAGCATTCAGAGACTGCAGTGACCTTGAGATCATCCCAGATCAAGATCAGAGTGGTTTCTGTATCATGCCGTGGTCTGAAGTCTGAATGTGCGGGGTCGAGAAGACAGTCGGATTTTACAAAGGAGTTGAGCTGGGTATATGTCTGGTCAATGGGTTTCGCAAGGAGTCTGGTGTTGGAGATGGGTCTGTAATTCTTGGGTTCAAGGGGGTCAAGAGATGCCTTTTCTTAGAAGTGGCTTGACATGCGCTATTTTGAAGACATCAGGGAAGATGCCAGAGTTAAGGGAGTCATTTAGTATGGCTCTTGCATGTTCTCCTGCGCTGGTAGATGAGAATATTTCCTCTGGGACAGAGGGGTCGAGGGGCGACCCGGAGGACTTTCTGGCTGATAGTAGGTCAAGGAACTCATCTCTGGAGATGGGTTTGAAAGAGTCAAACGTAGGGAAATTGGGCATCCGGGCAATGGGATTAGGAGGGGTCGGTGATGGGAAGGGGGAGAGGAAGGGCAGTTAAGTGTTAAGGGTTGCCGTCCAGAGCGGTGTTTTAGAAATGTAGGGAGAGAGAGTCGCAGAGTGATTGTGAGGGGATGGATTGGATAGAGGTACATGTTGGTTTCACAAATTCTGGTATGATCATGTGGAGTTCTTTGCTGCGATTGCCACAGTTGAGAATTTGTTTATTGTAATAAGCTTTTTTTGCCTTTCGGATTTGTAGTTACAGTGGTGGTGGGCATACATGGATCTGCTGAGATCAGTTTTAGAAGCTCGCCATTTGCGTTCAATAGATTTATTTTGTTTTTTGGCATTCCTCAGGTGGGGAGTGAACCATTTGGGGAGCGGTCCTTTGCGTGAGGATTCCGGGCGCGAGGGATGAGAGGAATTAGTGAGTTTTTAAGCCAGGAGTCGAAGCAATTGATGGTAAAGGGGGGCAACGTTTCAAGGGGTCGAAGAAGCAGGGCTTCAGCAAGGTCAGAAAGGATCCTGACTTTGTTCTGGCATTTGACATCACAGGTGAGGGCCGGGGGGCTGTAGGAGGAAGGGCAGGCATGTGGATAGAGAAGGGGATGGCACAGTGGTCGGTCCAGATGAGTGGTTTGGGAGGGGATATATAAACCATGTCATGGGAGCTGAAAATTGCATCAAGGGTGTTCCTACCTGAGTGGGTTGGACCAGTGGTATGATGGGAGAGGTTGAGCGCATCGAGATTTTCAACCAGCAGATGAGTCATGGGGTTGTTGGGGATATTGAACCAGATATTGAAGTCACCCAGGAGTGAGAGAAGGATGATTTACTTGAATGGTAGCTATTGAGTCACAGAGGTTGTTGGCAAAATGTCTGTCGTATCCAGGAAATCTGTAGCTGTGGGTGAAAGTCGTTGGTAGCAAGAGTTTTACTAGAAGGGATTCACAGGAGGCAAAGCATGTCTGGGATTCGATGAGAGAGACGGAGAAGAGAGTATTGAAGAGAACTGCCACTCCGCCACCTCTGAAGGGTCTGTTGTGGGCGATGAGCGTGTAGCCAGGAAGGGCGCTTTGTGTGCTACTGGGGCAAAGTCATTGGAGAACCAGGTTTTGGTGATAAAAATGAGGTCGGGTTTGTCAGAGGATAGGAGGTCAAAGATGCTGTGTCCGTTTTTTGCTACGGAGTCAGCATTAAAAAGGATGCATGTGACTTTGTGAGGGGAGGAAGATTTTGTGATGCTCATCTTAGTGGGAGGTTGACAAGCATGATGCCCGGTGGGGTGGTGGGTGTGGTAGGAACATTCAGGGTGGATGAGACCGGTTGGGGTGGGGTATGGGAGGGGCAGGGTGCCAGTGGACATTGAGAGTCGGGTGAGGGGGTTATGTCGATGGAGGGAGGGAAGAGTAGGTGGGCGCAGGAAGGTATGTGAGAGACGAAGGGCGCGTCAAATGGGGTTCAAGAGTGGTAGAAAGGACATTTAGGGTGTGGAGTTTTAGGCAGGTTGATTTTGGAAGGTGTCTGGAGGGCAATGGGGAATTAGGTGTTCTTGGTGAGAAGTCAAGAGAAAGGGGGGGGGAATCTGGGAGAGGAGAGTGTGAGGGGTATGGGACTGAGAGGCTGGGATGTTGGGCTGAAGAAGAAGTGGTGAGTAGTGGAGGGACGAGGAAGAGGACCAGTCATGATTTCTGCATTTTGTGGGTTTTGGTGCCAAATCGGTGTGAGAGAGGATGGGGTATCATGGTGTTCTCAATAGATGTCAGGGTGGGTGGAAGTCGATGTGTTAGGGTGGGATGGGGAATGAGCGCTTGGGGAGGTAGGTGTTTTGCACGCCAGAGTGCTCCTCTGATCTTAGAGTTGGACGAGGGATGATGGTAGGAGAGAGGCGGTTGGCATCCGGGTGTATTGATGCATGGGGGGAGGGGTTGTGGAATGCGATCAGGAGCAGGTTAGAGGGGCGTCTTGGCGTTGGGAGCTAGAGTGCAGGTTATGCGCCGTGAGGGGTGAGCAATGGGGTGGAGTAAGGTGGAGGGTGGCTATGGATCAGGAAGGGTCGGAGAGGGGATATAAAATGAGCTGGGATCTCCATCATGGGGGAGGTCAAAGGCAGCACTTAGGGATTGATGTATTAGTAATAGTAGATGTAGAGGCCCTAGATGTACAACCCACATCTAGATTTTGGGCTCCAGGGTTGTGGGGGAGGACCAAAAGAGGATAACTGTAGGATGGAAGTTTAGATGCAGTAGTGGGGCCTAAAACATAGGTGAGTAAAGCATAGTACCATCTCTGATGGCACTATATAGTTGTGTAACGAATCAGCAAGAGCAATTCTAAATGGGCAAGTAAGTCACAGTGCTATTTCAGGGGGTACTTTTAAGATGTGAGTCAATATAGCTTTCTAGATGTGTGTCAATCTAATAAGAACAATTACTAAGAATGTGGGACAGGCAGATAAGTCACAGTACAATCACAGTGTTATCCTCTAGATGTGAGTCAATCTAACAAGAATAACCAAGGCATGCAGCACAGGGTAACAGAAGTGAGTCAGACCATGGAGAGCAATTCCAGGTGAGCGGTGCGGCAAGTAGATCGCCATACTATCTCAATGGGCACTTTCTAGGTGAGAATCAATTTAATATTCTAGTTGTGAGTTAGTCTAACAAGAACAATTTCTAAGTCACGCTGGGCACTTTCTAGATGTGAACCGCTGTAAGAGGAATTAATTCTAAGTGAGCGGCAGAGGCAGCTAAGTCACAAAAATATTACAGTGTGCACTTTCTAGATGTGCATCACTGCAGAAAGAACAGTTTCTAAGTGAGACTGGCGCAGGTGAGTGAATCACAGAAATATTTCAGTGGGCACCTTCTAGATGTGAATCAAGCTAACAAGAACAATTTCTAGTGTTTGGGATAGGCAAATAATTACAGTATTAACTCAGTGGGCACCTTCTAGATGTGAATCAAGACCAATTTCTACGTGTGCGGGACAGGCAAAATAAATGACTGCACTATCTCAGTGGGCACCTTCTAGATCTGAATGAATGTAACAAGCACAATTTCTAAGTGTGCCACACAAATAAACTACAGTACTGTTTCAGTGGGGATTGTCTAGATGCAAATCCAGCTAACAGGAACAGTTTCTCAGTGAGCGGGACAGGCAAATAACGTATAGTTCTATCTCAATGGGCACCTTCGAGGTGTGAGTCAATGCAGCAAGAACAGCTTTCTAAGTGTGCAGCACAAATAAATTACAGTACAAACTCAGAGGGTACATTCTAGATGCAAATCCAGCTAACCGTAACAATTTGTAAGTGTGCGTGACCGGCAAAATAAACTACAATTCTATTTCAGTGGGTACCTTCTAGATGTGAATCAATGCAACAAGAACAGTTGTCTAAGTGTGCAGCACAAATAAATCACAGTCCTATCTCAGTGGGCACTTTCTAGATGTGAATCAATGCAGTCACCAAACATTTGTTTCATTAGCTTTCGTAAACAACTTGATGACATCTGTTCTAGATTAGATATTACACTGATTTCATCCTGTTGGTTTTAAGTGCTTAGTGTGTATTCTTTGAAAAGTCTTATAGCTACAGACTCAATGAAACAGATATTTTGTGGCCAAATTATCAGTTGGCAAAACCTTAGTTCTCGAATGTATCTTAAACGATGACTGTGTTGTATATCAAGGTGTGCACTTCTTGTCGTTGGAAATGAAAATAGAAGGGATAGTGTGCACGTGATAGTCTGCTTTCTTCACAGTGATCTTTTGTTGATGTGAGCTTAGGAGAAGCAGTATTCCAACTCACTGCTAATGGAAACCGTAACAGCAGTGGTCGTCATGGCACTAGCGAAATCTGACGTGGATGGTAAGCAGAATTTGCAATAGTACCACATGATGGGGTGTGCTGTTTTTGTGCAGCTTTCATTTTGTGCTTCTCCTCAAGGAGTGTCTTCAACAGGGCTCAAGTCGAGAGTGCATGCAGAGGGACGGAATCCCCCCACTTTTTTCAGAGGGCACCTTGATATGGTAATTACTGGAAAGCCACATTCAATTGCTAGGTTAATGCATCCCCCCACTTTTCATTTTAGGACTTGACCCCTGGTTCTAATACAGTTTCCTTTCTGTGCTCTGCCACCATATTCTGGCACCTCAACCGTTCTGGTTTCTCATTGTAGAAATGGAACTAGGCAAATCTTGTGCATGGTGGCCAAGTTGCTTACAGCAGGAGAGGATGAAATGTAGTGTGTGTGCAGCTCTCTTTTTGGGATTCCTATTGAGGGTGTATCTTCAGAGTGCCGTTTACTCATTTCACTCACCCTGAACCCCAACGTCTTTTGGTCCATTTGTTGTCCCGATGGAATAGAGCGATAGTAGGGATCGCAGTGTGGAGAGCAGGTTCTGGCTGAAGGGAAATTGAGGCAGACGAAATTCTATACTGCCACTGTGTTTTTGCCCTTCCCACTCAAGGAACACATTTAATGTTCAGTTTCTGCTTTCTAGGCGCCTCTGAGGTCCTGAAGCAATAAAGCAATGTTAGGAAGGGCAATAGAGGGAGATGGTGCGTGTGGGAAACGTCAGCACAGGAGGAGACCATTTAAAAAGAAATAAATAGATCTTATTTGGGCTAATGACTGCCAGAAGGGATTCTCATGAATGCATAAGAATGCAGTGTAACTATGTGGGCAGAAGTGCTGATGAGCATTGTGTGCACTAGTCAGAAGGTTGGTCAAAGTTTCTGGAAGGCAGCGTGTTGTGCTGGTGTATTATTAAGCACTCGGCCAGTGCTTGGAAGTGCAAAGGGGATACCCTCCATTAGCACATTTGCAAGCTTTGACAGGGCACGGTTTTGGGTATACTGCCTGCCTGATCAATGGCAGACAAAGGAGATCCTGATCTGGGTAACTTAGTTCTGTGACTCAAGTCGATCTTTCTGGAAGAGATTCTGCAGGTGTATGCTTGCTTGTCGGACAGTGGCTGGCGCAGTCTGTCATTAATCAGGCGGAAAATATATCTGGGGTATTATCGCTGATATGATGAGGTCATTCAACTCTAGACAAATTGCTCAACCACTTGAAATTAAACCAGTAGCTGATTTGGGCCCAAAGACAAAAAGGGTTGCTACCTATTGCAATGCAGCTGAACACTGTAATCCTCCTCCCAAAAGCAGTCCTCAAATGGTGTTAACGGTTCATGCTTAAAACCAAACTACTAACTTATATATATATGCTAGGAAACCATCTGACCAAGGTGTACTCATGGCTAAGGATATACCTCCTTACTCATTAATTACTTTACAACTCCCACCCGTATGCAACCCCTTTAGCGGTGGTCCTAGTAGGTCTTGACGCAGTGCCAGATTATGTTTTAAACCCAACAGAGTCGTTCATGAACAAGGTGTCACATTGGCTTAATTGAGTTTTCAGTTCAATTGGTTTGCTGTAGGTTATTCTACACCATCTACCTAGTTATAAACCCGAGATGCAGGGCAATAATGGATTAATATATGATCTGACAAAAACAAGCATATAACAAGAAAGAAGCATTCACAAATAAGTTATAACCGCAAGGAAAGATGACAGTTTAAAATAAAAAAAGGCAGAAAGGACCAAATTACAACATTATAAAAAACACTTGCAAATCATGAGAATTTGTTTGTTGGCTACTGCAGAAGTATGTACACTAGTTCTCAATCACCATGCTGTCTCTCCTCAACTGGTTGGAAAGCCTGTATTGCAGCGGGTTGTAAAAAAGCATACTAAAATAATAATCCGTCACTTTACACATTTTAGAACTTGGGGTCTTAAGTGTGCTTGCATCACTCCATGTGCAACCTGTGTGTCACCAACTGCCACATACAGTTCATGTTTTTTCTACCTGTCAGTGAATAATGGTTAGCTATTGGTCCGTGACATCTCTATTTGGGGGCATTACTTTAAAATGTTCAGCTTCTAATTTTATCAAAATTTTCCTTTTTTGTAGCATGTATCTCCCTCTACCACATGTCTTACGCAACCGCCTTTAAACTGTTCATTCTCTACAAGACATTTATTTCGATGATTTCCACTCAAAATTGACACTCACAATTTGGAAACTGCTGAGTTTGTGCAAAGTATTCATCTAAGGTTCCTTTGTTCTGGCCTTCTTTCCATTGTCACTGCTAGGGCCAGAGGTTAAGTTGACAGTGGAATTCATGAGGACTCGCAAGGATGCCAAGATAGCTGAGAGGCGATCCATATCCAAAGGGAAAGTATAGGCTTTGGCATTTACTGTCTGTGCTGTAGTGAAGGCTACATCAGAATTGCATGGTCTTCAAATAACTGTTTGGGAGAGGGAATCTCTGAACAAATTCACCTGCAAGTGGTTCTCAATGGGAAACGGTCCGTAACTCCTGGTAAGAAAGCACACCGATCTATTGGTGGGAAAGCTGTGAGACACAGATCTGACACCTAAGTACCAGAAGACATGTTCACTCCATACAGGGTTTTCATAATACCAAGGAAAAGCCCTAACGCCTCAGCAGCGATCCAAACACATAAATCTCTGGGGTAAGTCGGGTATTGGCCATATTCACAGTGAGAGTCGTACCTTTGACTCCAGGAAATAGCTTCTTTGGGTGGTGTAGCTTTTAATGGGCAAACCAACAGACACAAATGGTATCCCTTTTCTTACCTCTCGGCACTATGGGCCAAACTGAACACCTAATAGGTGTGAGAGGTACAATCAGATTCAAAAGTGCAACCAACATTCAAAGTAAAAGATTAAACAATACAAGTGTTTGAACTCAGTGTCAAAAAATAAGCATGCACATTTTCATTATTTAAATATCATAGTAAACGAGCTAATTTACTCCTGCAGTTGACATAAAACTGTTGGAGCAAATCCCCCAAAGATGCTTCTTTTATGGTAAACCATGGTCAAGTCAGTCAAGAGATTTCTTTAGCTTCTGCACTGCACTTCAAACTCCGGTAAACCAGTACACTGGCAGAGCAGGGAGACACTTCTTTTCAGGGTCTGCGTGTCCCAAGGAAAGCTCCATCTGTGGGATGAAATCATTCTTCCAGGGTCAGCTTATCAATGCAAAGCATCCTTACAATCCAGCATCTAAGAGTATTACAGATGAGTGACACATCAGCATAGGTTTATTTTTTATTTTTATTTTTTATTTGTTTTTATTGTGTTAACTGAATTAACAGTTTTTACAAAAAAGGAAAGTCTTGTTTCTTCAGGTACTTTGTGTATGTTTTTCCATTTTTTGTTCGTCACATTAATTGTGTAGGGCTAAGTCCTTTAGTCTTTCATTTATTGAGCAATGGCCTCCAGGTTCCGACTATGCAAAAAGTTTACCAGCGCAATGACTGGTGTTCAACTTAGCCCATTCATCAAGAAAGTCCACCAGTAGTCTTCGTCCAGTCTTGGAAATGTAGAATAGAGATGACCTAGGTGAGTTTCCCTGTTGCCAATGGTACCAGGACAATGGAGAATCAGATGTTTTAGACTTTCCTTTGTGTCCTGTTTCAAACAGAAACAACAAGAATCAGTCTCAGATTTGCCTCGGATTCTCAAAACCTCATTTGTTTTTAAAATGTTCAGTCTTGCTCTCAGGAACGTCGAACGGAAGGTCTTGTTTGGAAACTTCAATAGGTAGCTGATGGGCTTGTTTATATTTTGGGCAAAAAGCGGAAGGTGGGCCGCGGATTTGTAGTTCAATGCTTTCAGCTGAGTGTCGCACCAGTCAGTTTCCTTCAGTTTTTGTTGCCGTCTTTGTTGGATTGGACACAAGCTCATCCTCTGTACTTCCTATTGCTTTTAGGAGAGTTTGATTTTTGTGTACCCAAGCTTTAAGCATTTTGTTTGAACCTTTCTCGATTTCTTCTTGGATTAGTGTATAGATTTTCTCGTTAGATGATCTCACTTCCCTGTAGAACATCAGGCTGTTAAGGGACACCGTGCCTTCAAGTGAGATAAGGCCGAGTTCTCTTCCTATGAGGATTATTGGCGTAGAGGTAGGCAGTTGGAGTAATTTCTTCCAGATAAAACCTTCCAATTTAGGCCAAATTGAGTCTGGAATGTTTGGCATCACTGCTGGGACCGCTTTCATTCTGTAAGAGTTAATTGCAGCCTTAACTGAGAGGCAACCACATTTTTTTGTCCATGATAATCAGTTGGTTAGTTAAGGTTTTTTTTTATGGACCAAAAATTCTTGCATTGGTTGCTCTTTCGTCTTATTGCTAAACATGGTGCCCAGGTATCTGAAAGTTTCCACTTCTTCGAGGCGGGCACCGTTAAGGAACCATGTCTCTGATGTTTTCCATTTGGCCGCTTTTATTAGACGCATCACTTTGGTTTTCAGGGCATTGCTTTCCAGATCGTTAGTTATCAGATATTCATTCAAATTGTCCAATTTTCTCTGGAGCCCTATCTTCGTTTGGTCAATTAGAATGATATTGTCTGCATAAAGCAGCCTACTGATCTTTTCAGAGCCCAGAGAAGGAGGGAAAGCTTTTACATTTCTTTCAGAATGTTGGTAATCGCCTGTATAGGCGTTGTAAAGTGCCGGTGCCATGGGACATCCTTGCTTTACTCCGCAGCTTGTGCAAATTAGTGAGGAGAGTAGACCTGTGCCATTGAGTCGAACTCTCATAAATGTTTCGGAGTAAAGTTCTTGTATTGGATCCAGCAAAGCGGGGGGACATTTCCAGCTGGGGAGTTTTCTCCATAACTTCTCTCTATTTACTTTATTGAACGCTTTGGACAAATCGATAAAAGCCAGGCACAGAGGGGGAGCCCCTTCCTGTACTCTGGCCTTGAGGATGTTAAGAGTAAATATGTTTGCCATGGTGCTTAGATTTTTCCTGAAGCCAGTTTGGAAGTTGTCCCACCCTTCTGAAGAAGACACCCAGGTCTTGAAGCTATCGAGAAGGAAGGATCCAAAGAATTTTCCAATGCAATCAAGGAGTGCAATGGGGCGATATTTGTTCGGTTCGCCTCTGTCTCCTGATTTATAAATTGGCACTACGTTTGCTGTCTTCCAGGACGTTGGAATGGATCTGGATGCCATGCAAGATTCAAAGATTTCCGCTATCAAGATAGACCAGCTGGCAGGGTTGGATTTTAAATCCATGTTTGACAAACCGTCGGGACCGGGTGCTCGTGATGATTTAAGTTTTTTGATTTTAGATTCGATACAAGCTGGGTCGAGTTCAATGTCCCAGTGGGTACTTTGATGTTTCAGCGGTTCTGTCCCTTTCGAGGGTAGGTCGAAGAGAGCTGAAAAGTGGGTAATCCAAGCTTCTTCTGGGACGCTAGCATAGGTTTATATACACTGTTATGCACATTTTAAGACTTGAGACGAGAGGCCAATCCTGCTTAACCCTAAATTAATGTCCACTTACCTTTTGCAAAACGGTGACCTTGATTCCTTTGCTTGGATGTGAAGTCAAGGTTTTGTTCTGACCCCTTAATCAGAATGGTAATTGGGAGTGTCTCAAATCATCCAATCCAATTCTGTTAGATAACCTTTGTAATGCCAATACTGGCATACCATTTTTGCATTTCCAGAAAATGCAAATCATGCCTCTTATTTTGATACTCCTGTGAAGATTATTATTAAATAAGAACCACAGCTTTAAAACCAATCTGCAAACACTACTTGGTGCTTCTAATGGCACCATTAAATTCGATTTAACCATTCCTACAAGGTAAACATCTTCAAAAGTATGTTATGTGAATGAGCTTGACTGGTCAGGATCTGACCCGCGCATTGTGTGCCATTCATGTATGTAATAATGCAAATTGCTGTGACAGATTAATAATGCCTTGCCTTAAATAAAATCTTACAGAGTGTGCACCCAGATCTGTGTTCTTGAATGATAGCTAGTGTTTGCTTCAATTGTCATACTATGGATAAGGTTTTTTTTTTTAATTACAAGAAGTGATTTGTTTTTAGGGAAGAGTGACTTTTTTCAGGAACGTTTATAAACGTATTTGGTTTGGGTACTATTTATGGAAAGAGTTTTTTTTCTACATGTTATGTTGATTCATTCTCTACTGAAATATAGTAGTTTTGTTCTGGATGTTTTTTTTTTTTTTGGTATTAGCCGTTATTGGCAGTTCAGGTTGAATTTATCTGACTGTTATATTTTTGTACAAGTGAAGATTTTGACCAAGCGCAAGCTACTCTTAATTGGCTTACTTTCTGTCATGTGCATACCACTGTCGGGTTGAGAATTATTAACATGCAACACACGAGCTTCGGCAAAAAATGTGCACATACACTGTGATGGAAATGTTATGCTGTTGATAAGACAACTCCTGTTTGTGGATTGTGTACACAGTGACCGTGAATGTTGATTCAGTGCAAGTGACTGGACGAGAATATAATTTACAACATATAAAAATTCATGACTTGCAAAACTTGCTTTCTTTGGTTTGTTGTTTAGGGTTCGACAAGAAGGTATGCCACCCCAGTGGCCCCAATCTATCTTTTTCACCTTCCAGTTTTACCGTTATCCACCAGCAACAACTCCACGGTTACAACTGATAAAACTGGATCAGTCTGGAATAGCAAGCTCCGATTCGTCGTCTCACATCCTAGTGCAGATTAACAAGGATGGTTCGATTAATACTGGTAAGAGGCATATTTCCTAACGGTTGTTTGTCCCTTCATGTAAGAACATTTGCATGTCTTTGGTAACATTAATAGTTTTCTTTGTGCGGAATGAAGAGTTTGAGGTTGTTTTGCAAGCACCTTGATCACAAGCCAGCAACTAGGACTCTTTCTTAAACATAGGATGCGTTCATACTTATTCTGATGGCTACCTTTTTCCTTTTTCATTTTTCTCAAATTTCAAGCTGCCAGGCTATCCTACTTTTTAAAAATGTCATGGCACTTCTGGGTGCCACTTATGTCTCAAGTTGGGGACAGAGGTCGCACAGCTCTGTCCAGAACTGACAGTACCTGTGTTACAAATAACACCGCCAGAATCCCGCCCCCTGTCACCCATCAGTTTCTTTTCTGATTACATTGTTTTAGGTCTCCAGAACATCTTAGTTTCTTGGTTCACTCAAATAAAAATGTCTTCAAATTTAAGGGCATTATTTTTCCTCCATGTGCCGCGAGTGCTTTGGCATTTTGGCAGATGTGCATAGATGTTTAATAGTTATGGTCACTCATAACCACTGTATGTTGTATGTGGGTTTTGCGCATCTGTTTTTACTAGCAGTAACTGTGAAGCCTGTTGCAACCTCACCTCAAAATTTAGGTGGTGTAATGTGGCGAACGTACAAATCACATGACACATGCAAGAGATTTGGTTTTAACCTTAGTTTATTCACAAACGGGTGAAGATTGAGATAAACGCCTATTGGGTGTAAGGGTTTATACACAATAAAAGGCATTAGTACTGAGCGAGGGGGTGTGATGGCCTCTCAGCCAATGGGGAGGCTCAGAATACAGGCATTACCACATGGTAATCCCGCTACCCTGAGCCTACTCACAGTCGGTGGCTGCCATTTCCCCTTGCTGGGGAATCCGGTAAGTCTTCTCCCCCTGCCTCCCTCCCCCGAATTTCCTTCCTGCCCTCTCACCCCCACGTACCTTCTTTCTTTTCCCCATTTCGAGAGCGAACGCGCTGGATCACTTCAGTCCCCAGCGCGTCCGCTCCCAATCTGCAACAGGCCGTCATGGAAAGGAAGAAGGGACTACCTGTAGTCCCTTCTCCCTTCCTATGGCGGCCATTTTATTTATTGACTTTTTTCCTATCTTTTTAATGGCTGCCATGGAAAGGGAAAACGGACTCCGTTTTCCATTCCCCGTTGGCCATTTTTGTTACATTTTCTTTTTTTTTCTGTTCCCGAAACGACAGAGCGTTTCGAAACAGAAAAAAATGCTTTCAGTACCCCGGTCTAACAGGGCAGATCTAATAGCAATAAGCCCCTCGACTGCAGGCAATTACCGCCTGCGGTAGTGCCCCAGGGGCCTTCGCTAAGGTCCTTGCTACGCTTGGGCCTGTAACTATGGGCCTCGGGGGCATTACCTTAGGCGGTAATGGCCCGCAGTCTCAGGGTTTATTGCCACAATAGTCCTCCTTGGAATTGTCCAAAGTCCGATGTGACAGGCTGGGTACAGTTATAAAGTGTCAGGGAGACTAAAAAAATAAGTCTGTTCTTTTTTGGTAGTTTGGGAAGATGCCTCTATTTGTGAGAATTAGTTCCCCTAAGGCTGGTTTGCTAAGAAATGGAGGTGGTACTTTAGAAACTCCTACGAAACCTAAAGGTTTGATCTTCCCATGAAAACAATTGACTCCCCTTAAGGTTTATTCTAAATGGAAAGATGTCTAGACAGGTTACATGTTTCCATTTTCTTGTAAAGGCCTTTAATGGAAGTAGGCCGAACCTTTGTTCAGTAATTAGCGACCGGGAATGCAGGTTCTTTACCCAAAGTAAATATGATTCCACTGAATTAGGTATTTCTATTGGTAAATAGATACAACCATTGGAAGCATTGCTACAAAGTAATCTCTTAATTAATTTTGACAACCAATATAGTGTTCTTTTAGCAGTAATCTTTTGTCCTATAAGCGAGGGGTCGGAGGACCAGGAGCCCACGCTTATATTGGTCAGCTCTTTATGTATGACAACCATTCTATTCTGGGTCCTACATTGTTTATTACTATACACAAAGTGGAGCAGTGCGCGTTAGGTTGGCGCATCCGTGCTGCTTTTTCCTGTTCATGTTTAGCTTATTTCAAAGAGCTTGAAAAGGTGATGCCAAGACAGTGATGGCAAGAAACCCAGGCCATATTTGTCTTTTTGCAAATAATGCTAAACATCTGGGTCTTTTTGGATTCAAGGACCATCTCACCTTAGATTTTAAAATGTTAACCAGAAGATCGCTCACGTACACAAATAAAATAAACGTATTGACAGGGGATTGAAGTGCATTAGGGGTGCAAGATGTACTGCATTGTCTGCATAAACTAGTATAGGATACCAACAGCTCAAAAGAATTGGGACATCTTGGACAGCAATCAACTCAAATTCAAAATCATTAATGTGTGTCGGGGGTCGCTTCAGGACTCACCAATGGAAAATTGCAAAAGTAGTCAAAATAGGAGTGTACACAGGCAATAAGTAACACAGGTTTATTCAGGGCCCAGATGCAGCTGGGACAGCTATATTCAAACAAAAATCACGGAACAGAACTGTGTGAAAAGGTGTTGTCAAAGAAATGCCCCTAAAGCTAAAAGTTTTATAGGAACCAAACTAATTAACAGTAACTTTGCAACATGGAAAAATCTCCCCACACCAAGCTGATTGGTGCTCGCACATTATACCCTTATAGAAAAACATACATTATGTTCTGTAATTGGGTACACAAACCTTCCCACACCGCCCCTTAGTTATAATTCGTGACATCACAATCCAAGCTCCACTTCCCGCATTATAATGACAATTCATTGAAACATTTGACATGACCAACGGAACTTTATTCATCTGTCCTGGTCATCTCATCTACGTTGTCATGAGAAACGTTCTCTACCAATGCCTGTCAGAGCCTTGAACTACAGACATACTGCTATACAAATGTTGCATATTAAGAACTCTTCCACCTTCTTCCCAGGCAAAATGTTCTTTTGACTCCATTTAAAATGCGTGTTTTGCAAATCGTTTTTTTTTTTTATAAAGTATTTTATTGTTTTAGACATAATAAAATAATCACAATAAAGCAACAAGCAAACAAATCAACTTAGAGACTGTCATGGTCATTCAGAATCAATGGAGATAGTACCATAGCATCAGAAGTCGAACGGCTTCCACAGAACGTGCAGTAGTATGTAATACAAATACATATCCTAATACAAAACAAAACACCCAGTACACATTCCTCAGGCTGTGGGAGGGGGTTCTCAGGTCGCTCCTTCTTCCCATCTGCCCCATATTTTCGAGGCTTTGTTGGGACAGCCTCGTGCTGAGTAAATCCTATGCTCCATCATAGCGCATCTGTCCATATCTAATTTCCATTGGTCCAGTGTTGGGGGGTCAGGGGCTCCCCATTTCTGCGCTATGTTGCGCTTGATCAGTCCCATCGCCGTGTGTAGGAGTAATATCTCCCACTTATTAGCTTCCATCTCGCCAGGCACACCTAGGAGCAGAGTCTTTGGGTCCTGTGGCAGGGTTCGGTTCAGAACTCGAGAGAGTTCCCTACAGCTTGCAAATCGTTTTGAATTATAAAATGGTTATGCCCTCCATGCCTGTTGGCGGGACCCATGGGCTCTTATCTGTTACCTCGAAAAAAGAACAACTATCGTTTGCTTCTTACCATACCAGCCTTGGATTATGGGACCACCAATGAGTTACCAGCCACTGTGGGTTTGTTGCAGATAACAAAAAAAACGAACCCATGTTTTCGGCAAAAGCATGCTGTAAGGCCTATTTACTGTGTTTCAGACTACCCCTAATGGTGGTTATACTTACATGTGCCCCTGCATTTCTTTTATATGTAAGTTACTTTTATTTTGGGCTTGACTTGTATAATGAGTAAAAGGAGCCCCCCCTCCCCTTTTACAGTGCTACTCTCCCAATTGATAAGTGCATACCTTTTCACTGCGCAGAACTTGCATTTTTATTACATTATTCCCCCTTTTATTGATCTATCAATAACTAACTCTTTTTGTGCCTCCCATTTCGACGTTATCTTTGTGAATCCAAATTCTTTCCAATCTTGTCATGTTTCCCCCATTCTCCTCCCAACCATCCAGTTTCCCTACCCATATACCCCCTGTTCCATCCTTTAGGCATGAAATCCAAAATTGTTAATAGTTTTCTAAATCTGCTGGCTGTCTAAAGACACACCCATCAGGATCCGCTTCTTTATTTTCCCCAATTACTTTATTACGACCCTTCTTTTCGGTTAAGGGTAACATCAACTGCCCTTTTTTCTTGTTAAAATATAATCTAAATCCACTTTTTTCTCTTAAAACCAAATAGACCAAAAGTAATAATCCTAGGCTAAATCATATTAATATCATCACACTCCAAAACAATGGAAACTTCTTTTTCTTCTTCATTAAAACATTTCCTTTAAATACATTTTGATCATCTTCTTTTGCTGGTTTTCGATATAGTCTAAAGGCACTAAAGAAATCTCTCATAGAGTTCCCATTATGTTGTGCTTGGGAAGCGGAGCTCTTGTCTTTGCGCACGTCTGTGATGTGGACCCATCCTCGCCACCCTTTAATTTTCACAGCGGTGGGTGTCGATTAGATCTTGGTATGTGGGCCAGTGAGGGCTCCTCCTTCCACTTGTGAAAGTGATTCTTGACAAATATCTTCTCCCCTGGGTATAGAGGTGCTGCTTGTGGAAGTTGTCCCGATTTTTCAATTTGAGTTATTGTCCTTGTCTGCAAGGATATTTATCTAAGGATTTTTTTAAGTTCTTTGAGCTATGTATCAAATTCCTCCCCCGGAATGCAAGAAGAATTTGCATCAGAGATTGTACGCGACAGCGGAATAGGCGCATGCATTCTCCTTCCTGTAACAATCTCATGAGGAGTCAAGTGATGATCTCCTTCAGGCGTATTGCTCAGTCCATAAATCATGAGAAAAGGGAGAAGTGTCGCTGTGCCAGGGGTTAAGAGCTGAAACGGGGGTCATTTGATTCCTGGGGCTCCCCTAAGTAGCTCAAAGTTTAAGCAATGAATGCTATAGTCAATTATGTTGAGAAAATAAATCCTCTTGACACAATATATGAGATACAAAAGTGAGGCAATTTTCACATAACAAATGTTTTTTTTATTGCGCAGTCCAAACAAAGCAAGAGGCAACCTTTTTACCCAGGATTTTTCAAGCGTTTGTGTAAGCTTTGCCAACCTTATTTTAAGCAGTCCATTCATCTTTTCCACCAAACCGTTGGCTTGTGGATAGTAAAACTGTGCATAATTTATGCTTTATCCCCAGGAGTTTTGTTATTTCCCTAATTAAATCGTTAGCACATTCTGACCATTGTTAGAACAAATTTCATCTGGAATCCCCCCTATCCCTGTGGGAACACCTCCCTCACTAGAAATTTGGCCACAGTGCAGGAGTCATTATGGGCACAATGACCAGCCTCAAGCCAACATGAGAATGGACACACCACTACAAGCAAATACCTGCAAGAGGTACATCTTGCATATGAACATAGACAATATGCAAGTGCCAGAAGGGGCCTTTCCGGTCATGGCAATGTTCCCTGCACAACTCTCTGTATGTGACCTGGCAAATACTTCTGGCATATCATGGAGTTATTCACAAACCCTACAACATTCTCATGCAAATGTGGTACAAACCAGTCTTCACTTATCCCTGCAGCCACATGTTCTTTGGATACGTGGGCAGGGTAGTGAAGCTGTTCCAATGCCACCCACAACAATTTCTTTGGCATGACCCCTTTTCTTGTGCTATCATGCTGCCATACCAGATCAGTTGGGGATAAAGAACATCCTCTCCAGTTCTACAACTCTTTCTCATCATCTGATACTTCTCCCTGAAACTCAATTATCTGAGTTATTGGGGTCTCATTAAAGTTTTCTGGTAATACATCTTTTTCTTTGCTCACTTGTAGCACTGCTAATTAGGGATATTTGTTTATTTTCGCCAGGGAACAGCACATGTGTTCCTTCTGGTAGATATGCTGCTTCTTTTGCTCCTCTGTCTGCTTGTTTGTATCCTAATGAAACAAAATTGTGTCCTGCTCTCTGGGCTTTGCACTTTATTAAAGCTCGTTCTACTGGGAGTGGTAACATTTCTAATAATTTGCTCAGTAATCCTGCATGCTGAACAGGTGTACCCTCACTTCTTTTGAACCCTCTCCTTTCCAATCTTGCTAGTCCTGAGTGCACTGTGTAAGTAACGTAGGCCGAATTAGAAATTGTTTTCACTGCCTGGCCCTCTGACATGTTCAGTGCCTCAGTTAAGGCCACCAGTTCTGCTGCTTGTGCAGAGTAGTGGTCTGGTATTCGTGTCTCTGAGTACACTATCAGGGAGTTGTTTTTCTACTCCATGTCTGTGCCCTACAACTGCAGAACCTGAATGCCTCTGTCCTGTGGTCTGATCAATACTGGAGCTTCCTGCAATGAAAGTCATGTCCCCCCACTTCAATCACCTCTTCCTTAACCAGCGGGTTACCTTTGCTCCTGTCGATGCACGCTGTGCAGTCACTTATGTAATCTCCCTCCTCTATTTTTTTGGCAATGAACTCTGCTGGATTTATAGACCTGCATCTCACCACTTCTATTGCTTGGTTTGTCAGTATTACCTCATACCCTGAAGATCTCTTGAGTTGTCAATGTAAATTTTGTTTTTTGCAGTTTTGCAAATAATGCATGCTCCACGTATAAAATTACTGGGCTCCCCAAAGTTATTGTGGAAGCCTTCTCAACTGCAAATGTAGCAGCAGCAAGTCCTGCTCATATGGGAAATGCCCCAGCACCACTGTATCTAGGGATACACTTCAATATGCAAGTGGTGTGTGTCCCTGTCTCTTCTTCTGTGTCAGCACAGCTGTCATCACGTTTCCATCTGAATGGGAAAACAGGTGAAACTTTTCTTTGTAATAGTATGTAGCCAGTACTTGTGCATTTGCTAACTCATGCTTTAGTTCATCAAAGCTCTCACCCATTTCAACTGTCCATTTTATGTTTGTTTTGTGTTTCTCAGTTTATTTTAATGCTTGTAGCAATGGCCTGGTGTAAGTGGAGTAATCAAAAACCCATAACCTGCAGTAATTGCACAGGCTTAAGAACTGCTGCATCTTTTTCACTGTTTTTGCTCGTGGAGTTTTATGCATGTCCTCTACTGTTCCTGGTTTTATTTTTCTTCCATCTGCTGACTGAATCTGACCCAGGTACACCTCTTCTTTTTGACAGTACTGCAATTTCTCTTTTTCTACTTTGTATCCCTTGTTAGCTAGCAAAGTGAGTATTTTCACTGAGTTCTTTCTACACTCTTCTGTCGGGCTGCACACCAATAAGTCTTCAATGTACTGTATCACTGTACTTGCAACCTGTAAGTTGCTCATATCTATTTGTATAACTCTGTTAAAGATGCTAGGTCCCTCAGAGTACCTCAGGGGAGTTCTATTGTGTTTGAACCTGGTCCTGCGATACCTGGAGTCTGGGTGTTGTGCGATGGAGAAAAATGTGTTCTTTAAATCTACCACAGTGAAATAGTTTGCCTCAGCTGGAATGCTACAAAAAATCCTTGCAGGATTTGGGGCCAAAGGACACACTGCCTCAATATTGTTAAGAGGGCATAAATCCTGTGTAAAATGCCATCCCCTCCTTTTGCTTTCTTGATCGGCTTGATAGCCATGTTGCAAGGTGATTTACTCTCCTGTATTATGCCTTGCTGCAAGACGGCATGCAGTGTCCCATAAATGCCTTAATCTGCTTCTCAAGAAAGGGGGTACCAGCTTACTTGTGGCAATAGTGCTCCTTCTTTTAATTTGATGTGCTCTGCCCGGCCCCTTTTAATATCCCTACATCATGGGATCCTATTGTCCATAGGTTTTTTCACACTTTTTCTAAATCTTCTTGCAAATATTTTGTATTCTTTTTTGTTATCGGAGTCATCTGGGGAACTGCCCTTTCTTTTCTGTGTACTGGACAAGGTAAGTTCAATTCAAACACTACCCCTCCTTCATTGTCCTTTGTAGCTAACAACTTTATGTCACTAACCCCTTTTGATGTCAGTATGGGTTCAATACATAATATTGAAGGCCATTCCATGTTGTCTTCATCAGTGGCAACCAATATGATCATGTCCTTCCGAACCTCTACTTCCTCTAGGTACAGCCGTGTGTGTGTGTGTGTGCCTGAACTAACAGCGGAGGGACACCGTGGCCTGGAAAAAAATGTGTTGGACAGCCAAAACACCCTTCCTCCAATTCCTGGTAACCATCCTAACAACACGTGCACCCCATACAAAAGCACCTCCATGTGTTTGGGTATCCCTCTCATCGTGCTGTGTGCGTAGTATGCATGAATCAATGCTGCCACTGTAACAGGAAACAATCTGGGTGTGCAGCACACCATCCCTCTCTCTGAAATTGAGATTGTGCGATTCAGTTTGCTCAGTAAACCCCTTCCCATGTTGATGGGAATATCTTTTGAATACAAGAATGGTGCTAAAATATTCTGTGTTCCAATTGTCAAGGGTAAATTTTTTGCCAGAGGAACTTTCAAAATAGTCCCCAAAAAGCCTTTTGTGTCCAAACATGTGTTAGATAATGGAAATTCTTCTTCCTTTATGCATGATCTGGTTGCTCCAGTATCTATAAGAAGGTCAAATCCCCTCTCTCCTATCTGAACTGCTACCTCCGGTTTCTACTCTGGGTCCTGTGTTACTGCTAGAACAGGACACACTCACACTCCCTGTGGGCACCCCTATTGGGGAAATGTATTGGCGGATGATGTAAACAGATTACCGCCCACCGCTGTTACTCCAGTGTGTTGGGGCACATTGTTCCGACCCAGTAATGTTACCCCTTCTTGTACTTGTGTCTGTACTGGTGTCTGGAGTATGCTTACTGTAGCGTGGGTTCCTGCCTTCTCCCCACCCTATACTTGCACTTGGCCCTGGTTGGATATACCCTGTGGCTGTGTGGGCTGTATCTGTAGTTGCTGCTGCAGTTTCACCTGCATTTGTTGAGCGTCCTGTGTGTAAGGTTGCTGTTGTTGCCCTGCTTGTGCTATTAGTGGGCATGTCTGGGGGAAGTGACCAAAATGTCCACATGCAAAACACTATCCCCTAAACCATAGCCCCATGCCCCTGTACCCCATTCCCCTTCTTCATGTGTAATATCCTCTCCCTGTCTGATACAGTCCCACATAACCGTTTACTCCACCTGCCTGCACAACCCCTGTCTGTTACTGCACATTTATAAATGCAGGTTGTTGTTGCATCTGCACTGATCCCCACTTCTGATTTGGTAGTACTTGAGTGTACCCTCATAGTTGCATTACCGTTGCCACTGGGAGCCCCATTGCTGTGCCTGTGGAACGGCAACTGGCCCTGTGAGCACTGCTCTCTCCATGTTTATTTAATTAGTTTTCAGCTCTTGTTGCATTGTCAGCTGTCTCCTGATCTTTCTCCTGCTTTCTTTTGCAATAATGTACGATTGTTTTGTCCATCTCAGACCACCCTTTTTTGCCCTCATATATCTTCTCTAGGGATGTCTGCACATCTGCGTGGAGCTCCCTCACTAAGATTTGGTAAAACAAAGGTATTTTATTATCCCAAGACTGTTTATTTTCTTGTGTCCATATTTCTTGTATGGACTGTATATATTCAACGGTGTCCTCATCGGGCTTCATTTTACGAATCAATATTGAACCCATGTCTCAAGTATCTTAGAGCCTTCCAAACTGCTCGATAGTTATTAAAGGGTGCTCCATCATGTATGTTAGAACTTAATTTAACCCCGCTTTATCCGACCTGTTGCCATATTTTGTCACTTCTTTCCGATACCAACACTGCCAATACATTCTTTATATCTCATATGGCCAATGGGATTCCTGCTGTCTCTTTCTCAAAAACACAAATCCATTTTCACGCCCCCACCATTAATGAAGGTAAACTGTAAACCAAATTGTCCCTTTCCATTGTCTGCCATGGTATGTGGTGAACCTCACCCCTTGCTTTTGGTAAAAAGGGCATTGTTTTGCAAGCTCTGCGTTTATTACCACGTAGTGGTCTTGTCACGACTTGCATTCTCGTTTGTACTCCGAAGCCCATTTCCTCTCTTTCCTCCTCTTCTCATTCGTTTCATCTCCTTCCCCTGCTCATGTCTGTCATATTTCACGTGTCTAATTCGTCATCCCCATGATCGCTGTACTCCCAATCTGATGCGGTGTGCACACCTTCTGTCGTGCCATATTCACTATTGTCCCTTCCTCGATTGTCAATTTTAAATTTGATGGGTTCAGCTTTCCACCCCTATTCATCAGCTGCCTTTCCTTGTTCTTTTCCTTTTTTCTCTGTCTCCTTCTCCATGGCTTTCTCGGCTTACCTGAACACAGAGTCAAGTTGCTGCTGGGTGCTCTTTTTGATGGCTATTAAATATTTCCACCTCCCCTTCTCATGCTTACAAGTGGTACTTGCTTCACCCTCATCTTTCCTTTCATGTGTTCCTTCCTTATCTTGAGACAATAGTTTAGGATTTGTATATCCTGCAGCGTGTTTTAGTAATGGGTATATTGTATATGGAGGCGGTGGTGCACTTCCCTGCTCCTCCTTTTCTTTTCCCTTCTTTGTCTCTTTTTCCTTTTCTTTATATTGATATTAATATTGATATTTTATTTCTATCGCACTCATACACAAGTGTTTCAGAACACGACAAGGCAAGGGAGGGGAACAGAGGAGAACAAAACAACAATCTTACAAGGCCCTGTGACATTGAAAATGTGCAAGTGCATGGAAGAGGGGGAGGGGAAACGTGCTTGGAAAGTGTGGCGCAAAGGAGAAACATATGAATAATAATAAATAAATAATAAAGTCAACAAACAGTAATAGTGCAGCCAGCAAGTGGCAAGTGGTGGGTTTAAGGCAGCAGACAGGGTAGATATGATAAGTCCAGGAAGAAAAAGGGGGCGCTGTATGGGTACAGATACAGACCCCAGTGCAAGGGGTGGCCCAGAGGCAGTGCGGGAGGGTGGCAGGGTGAGCAGGTACCTGGGCCCGGAGGATAGAGGGTGGTCAAGTGCACAGTGCCAAGAGAGAACAGATCAGCAGGGGAGATGCATAGAGGGAGGGCGAAGGCAGAAGCAAGGAGGAAGGTCCTGAGGTCCTTCCGGAACCAGAGATGGTTCTCCTCAAGTTTTAGAGTGGCAGGGAGGCTGTTCCAGAGGGAGGCCCCAGCCGAAGACAGAGATCCACCCCAGCTCGTTTCTTTGAAAAAAGACTGACCCTGAGGGAGTTAGAGGTAGAGGAGCGAAGATCTCGAGAGGGGAGGTATTTGCGGAGGGATAGCTGAAGGTATTTTGGACCCAGGCCCCAGAAAGCCTTGTGGACAATGCAGAGGGTTTTGAATTTAATCCTTGCATCCACTGGGACCAACAGAGAGAATTCAGAGCTGGAGAGATATTATCCCAGGGCTTGAGGCCAAGGACAAGTCTCATAGTCCTGTTCTGGATTAGTTGCAGAGGGCGGAGAGTAGAGGCAGGTAGATTTAGAAATAGGCTGTTGCAATAGTCCAACCATTGAGAGAACCAGAGCTTGGGAGACCATGAGCTTCTGGGGGAAGGAAAGGAAAGGCAAGTACCTCTCAGGAGGTGCAGTAGGAAGTTTGACTTTTTAGAGACATCAGAGATGTGGGCAGAGAAGGAAAGTGTGGCGTCAAAGATGACCCAGAGGTTCTTAGCCTCACAGGTGGGGGTATGAGGAGGGTCAAGGGAGGCCGGCTAAAGAGTGAGGCGAAAGGATGGTGAAGGTGTTCTGGTGAGGAGGATCTCCGACTTGTTGCCATTAGGACAAAGATTATTAGCGGCACACCAATCTTGAATGGCAGTTAGGCAATCAGACATCAGAGAGGGAAAGGAGGTGGCCTGAAAATGAGTTGAGTGTCATCAGCGTAGCACTGGAAATATGAGCAGAAAATGGCAATGCAGTGGGCGAGAGTTGCCAGGTAATGGTTGAAAAGCCAGGCCAAGAGGTTAGACCCCTGAGGAACACCACAGGTAGAGAGGAAGATAGATGATAGGAAGGACCCAAGTTGGACCTGGGAGGATCAATAGGTCAGCCAGGCCAGTGCAGGATCAGTGATACCCAGGTTATCGCAGAGGCATTTGAGCAGGATGGTATGGTTGACTGTGTCGAAGGCAGAAGAGAGATCGAGTAGGATGAAGGCAGAGGGAATGTTAGAGTCGTGTTGGAGAGCAGATCTTCACGGATGTTCAGGAGAGCGGTTACCATGCTTCTGGCAGCTATGAAGCCAGACTGGTGGTCATGGAGACAGCCAACAGAATTGGAATGAAGGTTAAGCTGAGAGATGGCCAGCTTTTCCAGGAGTTTGCCCAGAAAGGGAGTAATGGAAATTGGGTGATAGTTAGTCAGACAAGAAGGATCAGCTGTGGGTTTCTTGAGAAGAGGATACACAAGGGAGTGCTTCAGGGGGCAGGGGAAGGATCCTGAGGCAAAGGAGTGGTTGCAAAAATCAGCAAGGGCCGGAGCGAGGATGTCAATGTTGTCCTTGATGGTTTTAGAGGAACAGGGATGAACCTGTTTTCACAAAGATTTCATACATCGGCCTTGTCTAGCGACCTCATCAGGGGGAAAAGAGGAAAGGACAAGAAGGAGGGAGGGGTGGCTGAAGGAGGTTCAGCAAGCACAGACGTTGAGGGGAGAGCAGGGGCAGGGGGGAGAGGGTGGACAGAATGTCCTGGGTTTTCAAGATAAAGTGAGAGGCAATGGCATTGCAAAGGAGGGGTAGAGACTGCAGAGACTAAACAGACTGTACAACTTCCAAAGTCCTAAAATGTACTGCCTCTTGTTAAACTTTGCACCTTGTAGGTAGCCGACAAATTTAAATACATACCGTCGATAATATTTTTATCGAAAGTTCCTTCTCCAGGCCATTCTTTATAACTTTTCCCCACTGTATCATGTACCCAATCAAAATGGTACTTTGTTGTCTTGTCACGATATTGAGGCAACATTCTACACATGTGATTAAGTGGTGCATCCATCCTATAGGACGTCATTATTCCACCTTAATCCTTATTGTCGCAATACTCTCCCCCGCTTTTCCTTTAAAAGTTAAACCTTTAAACTCTCAAACCTTTATTCAATCTATCCCAATCACTCAATTTTATACTTACCATTTACTTGTTTGCCCTGTTTTCATTCATTCTGGCCCTCTCGATAGGCCCTACCCTTTCACACCTCGCACTCCACACTTACATATACTTGCCTTCTCCACAGGCCTGTCTTGTTAAGTTGTATTAGCACACAAATGGCCTCCTCCCAAGGCCCAACCACTTAACAACAATGGCCTATGTTAGTATATTAAAAGAGCAGTTACTCCTCCCTTCAATTGGCTGCACCTTTAACTCCTGCTACGCAACTCTGTAAATATTTTCACGTTATTTCGGCTCTGGCCCTTCCGTCATCCCCATAGTCACCTTAAACAAATACTACAACCATTTTCCACAACACAAAAAAATAAACTGCTGCTACTCACAAAACACGTGCACGTATGTCCCCCAAAAAATCCTTCCCCAAAGAAAAGAAAATGATGCAACTATATTAATTACTTGCACTACGTGCAACTCTTGTCTAACAAGGTCTGCCAGTTACTACACAACCCTCTGCTCTAACACAGATGTTCCACCGTCCACCTGCTCCCTATCGGATCATCAGACCTAAAATCTAAGACTTCTACGGTTAACCGCCCTCCACTACTTCTGAGTGTGCGTCGCTATACACCATAAAATAGTGCCTCCCACCCCTCGTGCTTTCATGCACAAGTACACTTGCGTATCCTTTTAAGAGATTATTCACTTCTCTCATCCTCGGAATCTCCCTTTAAAGGCCTGTACTTCAGTCGGAGTGAAGGCAGTGCTGGTACTGGCCAACGAGTGCCTTTCCCACACTCCTTCGAGAGTACGGTGGGAATCCTCATGCCCGGTCGGAAGGCTGACGAGGCTGACAAATCTCGCTGGGGTCTCCAAAAATGTGCCGGGGGCCACCTCGGGACTCATCAATGAAAAATCACAAAAGTAGTCCAAACAAAAGTGTATGCAGGTAAGAAGTAACGCAGGTTTATTCAGGGCGCAGACGTTGCTGGTACAGCTATATTCAAACAGATAGCGGTACAGGACTGTGTCAAAGAAATGCCCCTAAAGCTAAAACTTGTACAACAACCGAGCTACTTAATATTAATAACTTTGCAACATGAAAAAATCTCCCCACACCAAGCTGATTGGTGCTCGCACATTATATCCTTATTGAAAAACATACATTATGTTCTGTAATTGGGTCCACAAACCTTCCCACACTGCACTTAATTATAATTTGTGATGTCAAAATCCAACCCCCACTTCCCACATTATTATGACAATTCATTGAAGCGTTTGAGATGACCAGCGGAACTGTATTCATCTGTCCCGTTCATCTCTTCTACGTTCTCATGAGATTCGCTCTCGACCATCGCACTGTCATAGCCTTGAACCACAGACATACTGCTATACAAATGTTGCATATTTAGAACTCTTCGACCTTCTTCCCAGTCGAAATGAACTATGGGGCAGTTTTAAACCACTGTGGTTCTTTTGACTCCTTCTAAAAAACGTGTTTTGCAAATCGTTTTGAATTATCAAATGGTTATGCCCTCCTTGCCTGTCAGAGGGACCCATGGGTTCTAATCTGTGACCTGGAAAAAATAACAACTATTGTTTGCTTCTTCCCATACCAACCTGGGAATCGTGGGACCTGTGATGAGTTACCAGCCACTGCTGCTTCATTGCAGATTAATAAAAAAGCAAACACACGTTTTCTGCAAAAGCATGCTGTAAGGCCTATTTAGTGTGGTTCAGCCTACCCCTAAGTTTGGTTATATTTACCTGTGCCCCTGCATTTCTTTTATATGTAAGTTACTTTTATTTTGGGCTTTACTTGCATAAACCGTAAAAGGAGCCCCTTCCCATTTTACAGTCCTACTCTCCCAATTGATAAGTGCGTACCTTTTCACCGTGCACAACTTGCATTTTTATTACAGATGTATGAGTTTGTTGCCGGGCATCTCTTCCCAACGAGGACCCCAGGAGAACCCGGGGCTCCGCAACATCACTCAAGGACCCCCTTGAGGTGGATCAAACCGGAAAATCCAGTCCGAGGGACACAGGGACACACTACCGGGGACATAAGGAGAGGCCATACAAGCAGCTCTTGCCTGATGATAGTATCCGCTCCCAAATGTGGATGACTCAAGGGCGATACGCTCAAGTGGTTCTGGCAAGGCAAGGAAAGGGTGATCCGAGGCGGGGCCCCCGGGAAGCAGAGATCATCGCGGCCCGGAACGGCAAAGCTGGAAAAAGGGGGTGGGGCCAACCAGCGTAGACTGGGCAACCTCCTGCATGCTTATGGGGAGGGGAATGGGCAGGGGATTCAAAAGAGCCCGGAGCTGAGACTCTCTGTTCTTTGCTTCCTGCATTCTGCAGGACCCGACGCCCGGATACCCCTGGGCATATTAGGAATGGAAACGAGCAGCGAAGGGCTGGAAGAACAGCTCTTTATCGACCAGGACGGAACAGAGACGTCCTACCTTGAGGAATACAGCAGAACTTTTACTTTGTTTTCAAATCCAGCCAAAAATCCCCAACTTTTTGAAAATTAGCCCTGAGTAAAGACCTTTTTGTTTAAAACACTGCAGCTGTTCTGCTTCCTTTCTACAGAGTTGAATAAAAGTGGAGTCAAAAGGAACACCTGGCAAACCCTCCTCCTAGATCCAAACAGCGAGGATAGTTTGCCTGCATTACTGAATTTAATGGTTAACCCTAGGTCTGCATGCAATGCTTTAAGCAGACTAATTAGATTATGTGGCATTCCCTTCTCTGCTGTTTTGCCATAGTAATTCCCTGTTCACACATTCAAAAGCACTAGACAGGTCTATAAATTTCAAATATATTGAACACCTGCAGTCAGTAACATACTTTGTCACTATCTGGAATAACATTAGGGCCTGTTATGTATTTTTTAGTCTGTTTAGAGTCTTCATTCGGGTTCGTTGGAAACAGCAACTTTGTTTGATTATTTAATGAAATGGGGGAAAGGTTTAATCCCTGTATGAAATCAAAGCCAGGCGTTCTAATGCCCAATAGTTTATTCACCACTGGGTTTTTTATTCCATGGTATGATTGTTCCGATAGGCCCAAATCAAGATCACCCATGCTCCTATGTCTCCGCCTACAGAAGCTTTGGTTAATTTTTTCTTTGATGTTTGTTGCTGTGAGGGTAAAATCCTTCCCACTCTTTAAGGTGGAGTCAAGCCTTAGCGCAGCCTATGGTCATTAGCAGTATTGTGTACTTGTACACAGGCTACCACTTCCTGCCCCGCCAAGACACATTGCTGCATTTGAAAGTCTGACCTGCCTTCACGGGGATGGGGCTTGGTTAGGAAAGAGCCCTCCCATTCTGGAGACCTTAAATCGTCCATTAATAAACCACTCCATAGATTGTATCTGGCTGTCATTCTCAGCTGTTAGGTTGACGAACTTTGAGTGCTTCTTCCTTAAATGACAGGTATAGGGACTTACATCCAGTCACTCAGGATTATTATAGCCAATCAGTTTCAACTGAAACTCAAAATATAGTGAGGAACTTCTTACATGGCAACCGTAAGGTTCAAAGGCCTAATGCCCACATTTGCCTCGCGATTGGTAGTTCCATTCAGGAGTCCTACCTTTTTTACCAGCAGACAAAGGGTTCAAAAGGCTCCATGCCCACGGACACTTCCTCCTCTGCTCTTTAGGTTTCAGTTAAATTCAAATTGTTTTGTTTCTTGTGATAAATGAAGGGCGTGTGTTATTGGATCCACCCCTCTTGAGCAATGGATATTGTATGTAGGTGGATCAATTTAAAGTTTGTCTCCTCCTCCTAAGTGAGGCAATTAAAAACGTAGGCCGGGCTTATAAGGAATGTTGGTGTTTTACTACTCACGAGGAGAATGTCTCACCTTGATCCAGCGACAGCACTCAGACAGCAGGCAGCGGCCACCGGACACCTGACACACTACACCACACACTACGCCACACACCGTGCCGTGCTCCGCACTGGTGTTGGCGTCATGTAGCTTCTTCTACGGGTCCGCTTCCGAAGGTCCACCTCTGAAGGTCTGCCTCTTCCTTCCAGCACACGACGTATCAAAATTGCTTGTAGCTGCAGCACGAGTCCAGACACTGCAAAACTTGCAGAAAGGCACAATTGGAAAGGTCTCGGGCACCAGCAACACCTGACACACTATGCCACACATCGCGGTCATGTTATGCTTTTCATTCTTGTAAAGTGTACACCAGCACCACCGAGGAGGCCTCTTAGAATAATTATTTTCCTTTTCAGGCTCGGATGAATCTATGCAGCTGCTCCTATTTGATCGTATGTTTATTTAATACTTTGTATTATGGGAGTCGATAACACATTTTGGTGGTTCTTGCTGTTAGAAAATGGTGCAATTAATTCTTTTAACCCCTACAGTGCCAAGGACGAGATATCTCGTCCATGGAATTGCATGTGCAGTGCCAAGGACAAGATAGCTCGTCCTTTTTGGCACCTTGTTTTGAGCGATCCCTGTAATCCAACCCCCGGGCTATGTGAGGGGGAGGTCCCCCCTCACTGCCAGGGGGCTGGATTACCTTCAGTATCACGTCGGCGTGAAACTCTGCTGCAGTGAAGAAAGAAGGTAAGAGCCCTTCTTTCTCTGCGTTGATCTCCGGCTATATTTCAAGCCGGAGATCGAGGTGGGTATCGTTGGAAAGGGGAGATTCTCCACAGGGAACCCCATGCATTTCGCAAAAGAGGACACCCGTGGGAATGCACAGAGGTCTGACTTGCGCAAAGCGGCCCAGAATTTATTACCCAGAACCCCAGACAAAGTGAACATTGTGTTTTTTCCCCACCAAATATCACACTTTGTCGGGGATTCTGGCTAATAAAAACTGGGGCAATTTGTGCAAGGCAGACCTCTGTGGATTCCCACGGGTGTTCTCTTTTGGGAAATGCATGGGGATCCCTGTTTCGCTTGCTGGCTTCGACACCCTAGGTCCAAATCTGTAGGTTGCCCACATGAACTAAATGGGCAGTGGCAAAAGGCTTGGGGTTACCAGTGGGTTACCCATTTCCTTTTGCGCCCCCGGTAGGTGCACCCACACATGTGAGGTACCATTTTCATCGGGACATGTGTGGGGACGCGTGAAGGTAGGCCATGTATTGTGGCAGTGTGATTCGGTGGGTGGCCAAAGCGAAATGTCTGAGAATTGTCTTAATTTCCAGCCAATTTCAGAGACATTTCCCTGTGTCTACTCACCGAAACACGTTGCCAACAACAGATGTCATACCTTCTCGCGTTACCGCAGGTGTCCTGACGAAAAAGGTACCTCACATGTGTGGGTGCACCTGCCGGGGGCATAAAAGGAAAAGGGTAACCCACTGGTAACCCCAAGCCTTTCGCCACAGCACAATTTGTTCATATGGGCAACCTACAGATTTGGGCCTAGGGTGTCAAAGCCAGCAAGGAAAACAGGGAACCCCATGCATTTCGCAAAAGAGGACACCCGTGGGAATGCACAGAGGTCTGACTTGCGCGAAGCGGCCCAGAATTTATTACCCAGAACCCCAGACAAAGTGAACATTGTGTTTTTTCCCCACCAAATATCACACTTTGTCAGGGATTGTGGCTAAAAAAAACTGGGACAATTTGCGCAAGGCAGACCTCTGTGGATTCCCAAGGGTGTCCTCTTTTGGGAAATGCATGGGGATCCCTGTTTCTCTAGCTGGCTTCGACACCCTAGGCCCAAATCTGTAGGTTGCCCACATGAACAAAATGGGCAGTGGCAAAAGGCTTGGGGTTACCAGTGGGTTACCCTTTTCCTTTTGCGCCCCCGGTAGGTGCACCCACACATGTGAGGTACCGGTTTCATCGGGACACGTGTGAGGACGCGCGAAGGTAGGCCATGTGTGGTTGGCGGTGTGTTTCGGTGGGTGGCCGGAGCGAAATGTATGAGAATTGTCTTAATTTCCAGCCAATTTCAGAGACATTTCCCTGTGTCCACTCACCGAAACACGTCACCAACAACAGATGTCATACCTTCCCGCGTTTCCACAGGTGTCCCAACGAAAACGGTACCTCACATGTGTGGGTTCACCAATCTAGCCGCACAGGGAAACAGCTAACCCACTGGTAACCACAAAAGGGTTTGGGGAGATAACCTACAGATTTGGGCATTGGGTGTCCAAGCCACCAACGAAAACTGGGAACCCGATGCATTTCTGAAGAGGGCACCAGTAGGAATCCACAGAGGTCCAACTTGTGCAAAACGCACCAGAATGTTTTACCCAGAACCCCCCACAAAGTGAAAAATGTAGGTTTTTTCTGCACATTTCGGACTTTACCCGGGCTTCTGGGTAATAAATTCTGGGCCGATTTGCGCAAATCATACCTCTGCGGATTCCCACGGGTGTCCTACTTTCGGAAATGCATGGGGTTCCCTGTTTTCCTTTGTGGCTTGGACACCCGAGGCCCATATCTGTATGTTGTGCTTGTCTGGAGAAAGTGTCAAATTCAGGTGTCGAAACAGACTTGAGGTTACCTGTGTTTTAGGCTTTCCCCTTGGCGCCCAGGTAGGTGCACCCACACATGTGAGGTACTGTTTTCATCGGGACACCTGTGGGAACGCAGGACTGTTAGCCATGTGTTGTTGGCGGCGTGTTTCGATGGGTGCGCTGAGTGAAATGTGCGGAAAATGCATTTTTTCTCCCCACATTTCGGACTTTGCGGGGGTGTCTGGGTAATAAATTCTGGGCCGATTTACGCAAATCATACCTTTGCGGATTCCCACGGGTGTCCTCTTTTCGGAAATGCATGGGGTTCCCTGTTTTCCTTGGTGGCTTGGACACCCGAGGCCCATATCTGTATGTTGTGCTTGTCTGGAGGTAGTGTCAAATTCAGGTGTCGAAACAGACTTGGGGTTACCTGTGCACCCACGCATATGAGGTACCGTTTTCATCGGGATACCTGTGGGAATGCGGGACGCTAGGCCATGTCTTGTTGGCGGCATGTTTCGATGGGTGCACCGACTGAAATGTGCAGAAATTTCTTTTTTCCCCACATTTCGGACTTTGCGGGGGGTGTCTGGGTAATACATTCTGGGCCGATTTGTGCAAATCATACCTCTGCGGATTCCCACGGGTGTCCTCTTTTCGGAAAAATGCATGGGGTTCCCTGTTTTCCTTGGTGGCTTGGACACCCGAGGCCCATATCTGTATGTTGTGCTTGTCTGGAGAACAGACTTGGGGTTACCTGTGTTTTAGGCTTTCCCCTTGGTGCCCAGGTAGGTGCACCCACACATGTGAGGTAATGTTTTCATCGGGACAGCTGTGGGAACGCAGGACTGTAGGCCATGTGTTGTTAGCGGCGTGTTTCGATGGGTGCGCCGAGTGAAATGTGCGGAAAATGCGTTTTTTCCCCCACATTTCGGACTTCGCGGGGGTGGCTGGGTAATAAGTTCTGGGCTGATTTGCGAAAATCATACCTCTGTGGATTCCCACGGGTGTCCTCTTTTCGGAAATGCATGGGGTTCCCTGTTTTCCTTGGTGGCTTGGACACCAGAGGCCCATATCTGTATGATGCGCTTGCCTGGAGAAAATGTGAAATTCAGGTGTGAAAACAGATTTGGGGTTACTTGTGTTTTAGGCTTTCCCCTTGGCGCCCAGGTAGGTGCACCCACACATGTGAGGTACCGTTTTCATCGGGACACCGGTGGGAACGCAGGAAGGTATAACATTTGTTGTGTTTGTGTGGTTTTCCTAACGTTTTTGACCCATTTGCTGATGCCCTTTGTCACACAACCCTTTCATTTCCCAAATGTGAACTACATTTAGTCGCTGCTTTAGGCACCATACACTTTTGTAACCTGCACAAGTCACCTACCCTTGAAAAGGTCTGCCTGTGTTCTTTCAAAAAATGGATGCTTGCCGTTCCTCACCACATTGGTTTTTCCCGATTTACACATGCTAAGTGCGTCTGTTCAGGCCGTGAGCATAAACCTCCTGTGTACCATGGCTCAGTGTTTGGCTTGTGGTATTGCTTGTTTTGTAAAACACTACAAAAAATGTGTGCTTTCCTAACTGCAAGAGTCGGCGGATTGTAGCGGAGCATTGCTTTTCTCAAAATTCATAGAAGCCATTGTCGTACCAAGCCAACCATGTCCAACACATACCTTTTGTTTCGGTCATTTTCCCTCTTTTCCCCCAATCTATGGCCTTTTCCCCTACCTAGTTGTTGCCTGACCTATGCAAATCACCCCTTCCTAAACTTGGAATTTTGTCTACTTTTCAGAAATATATGCCTTTCTGTCCTCCAATTCGGCTTTCCTACAGTTTTCTTCCATTCAGTCGATGCATGTCCAATTGGCAAAAATTGCCAAAATCGCCTACCTCTCACAAAACAGTTGATAACCACATCAAAATAATGTTTTCCCGTTTCCACTCAACCTGTTCTTGAAAGCCAGGAAATTGGGGAATTCAGCACAGCAAACCATTTGTTCCTAGCTCTTACAAGGAAAAAAACACAGGCTTCTTTGTACATCATTTGATTGGCATTTTTTGAAAAAACCCAACATTTTTGCCCGTTTTGCTTATTTTCTCTCACCCCCCCTACAGCGACCTAGGATTCCTGGGTCGCGTTACGACCGCCTACATGTGGGGAAAAAAGGAGCCAAATTTGGCCAAGATATCTCATGTAACAAAAAAGTTACAAGGCATTGAATGGACACATACTGAAATCACCAAAAAAGGCCTTTGCACTGGGGGGGAAATACCCATGGCAGTTAAAGGTTTAATAAGCCAGTGTTTGTACATTATTAACTAAATCTATTAATTCTTAATATACATTCTTAAATCATTCTTATTGTGTGTTTGTTTGCAATTAAATGAAATCTTAAGAAAACATACTGTTTTTTCCAACCTCTAAACAAAGAAAAGTAAATGCAGTTGAATTTGATATTTGGCATACACGTATAACAGGCTTTATTTCCCCTGGGTTCCTCTTATGTTTATTATAGGACTTCCTGGATACCAGCTGAAGTATATGGTGGACCCAGCTTTTCTTAAACCCGGAGAGCAACGCTGGTTTGTTCGATACCTTGCTATTCATACACTTCAAATTGACATCTGGGATGGTGACTCCTTGCTTCTGATTGGATCTGCGGCTGTTGAAATAAAAGTAAATATTTTGTTCTGATAATCTGCAAAATAATACATAACTACTCATAATTCACTGTTATTCTGAACAATCTTTAAACCATTCTCTATTATCTCTCACCTTAATTGAACTCTTTTTACTCAGGCGTTCTCCTTCCAATCTTTTTGGGAACTCTGCTACTGCCAAAGGCCAGGCCAGCTAACTGTTCTAAAGATGCTGCAAATCTGCAGTTATATGATATAAAATCATGGCACCTGAACAGCAATTCACGTGCCCAGATCCACCCAACTTGTACATAAGAAGCCCAACGCCAATTACTATTATTTAAACGGCGGAAAACATATTTACCCTTCCTTTTGGTGTGAGTGCGTGTGCATAGTTTTCTTGTCTGTTCCTTTTGGCTCACTTTTAGGTCCGGCAAGAGTTCTTGGAGCAGCATGTGAAGGCACTGTTGCTGCTCTGTGATAGAGGAAATTACGCCTGTTGTTTTTCTGAGTTATGACAGCAGCCATTTCATGCAGGCTATATCCTATGTAGTGCAAAATGGCTTTCATAGAAGGGACATATAATATTTCCCCTTCATGCTACCTAGCAGCAAGCAACATATTTCTCTTTCAATTGGCCAAATTGACTCGATCCAGTTTGACGGCCCCGTAGATAAATGGGCCTTGCAAGCCTGGATGCCTTAATTATTTTTGCTGCCAGTGGAGTTTAAAGTGGGAGAATCTCTCGTTTTTTTCTTTCCATGTAAAAGATATGTCCAGGTCTGTGTGCGATTGTTTTGTCATTGCTCATTTATCGTGTGATTTCCATCTGATGAGGAGACCTTCGTGCTTTTGAAAATGAACGCATCAACCAACTCAGCATAATATTTTCAGTTAATCCAATAAAAGGTGTCAAAACTGGATTTTTACATTTAACGCCAAAAGATGCTCAATCATATGTAGAAGCATGCATGAGTCTCTTTGAAAAGAAAAAAGCCCCTCCTAATTATGAGCCAAAAACACAATAACCGAAAGAACAATTTAAAGGCCAATTACATTACAGATGCAAATGACAAAGCATAATTATGCCCTATTAAATGTTTCACCAACAAACAGTACAAATATCTTTTTTTCTCTCAAAAGTTCCCTGACAACTATGCCAACGGCACACTGCATATCGAGATATTTACTTGGTTGCCTGGCAACTACTGCACGAGTGGACACGCTTAGGGTCATTGTGAGGAGACAGCTGTATTGCGAACGACAAGGAACCACTAAAGTGTTTGATTTACAAATGAGTTTGCCGGCACATCGCTTCACACCACTCTGTCGAACGCGCTGGTCTTTTTACACCCCGTTAGCACAGTCGCTGTTGCGTGGTTGGCACTGTGAAAAGAAAGCATGATTGATTGGGCTAAGTTATCCTATTCAGTTTGCATCGACTTCAAGAAAAGGTTGTCCTATTGAATTACCATCAAGTGCAATGAAAAGCCAAGCAAAGTCTATCCCATCTCTGATGAAGATTGCTGCAATAGTCTTTTGTGTTTTGACTTTTTTTTAAATGAAATGGAAATGGAAGATAATGTCAATCATGAAAACATTTTGAACACCTGAACGAGGACTCTAGTCCTTGCGGAATATATAGTTTTTGCTTGGCAGCTTCTGCTCATTAGTAGATAAATGTGTATGTCGCGAGGGTCCGTTTTGGCAGAAAACTGTATGAAGAGTGGCATGGAAATGGTCAAGTGTTGGATTCACAAATGGGTCCACTGACATATCTCTTCAAACCACTCTCTCAGTAACCAAGCACTGGTTTTTTCACACCCAATTAAAACAGCTACATTGGTTCATATTTTGAACAGATACCATGATTGATTGGGCAAAGTTGTGCTTTTTAATTTGTAGCGAGTACAAAGACAAATAAAGAAAGTCAAACGCCTTTCTTATTAGACTACTGCTATTGACTTTTTGCAAAATGTGCTGAGTGAGGAATGCAAGATACTTTTGTGATGTAAATTAATTGATGTATTGGTGTACAGGGGAAAATGTGCTACAGGTATGGTCAGTGTAGGGCTGCAGATCTATAAAGAAAACTGACAACTCTGAGTAGCCTGATGCAGTGTAGGGATACTCCCTGAGACCTCGTAGGAGGTTTGGGGTCGGTGTGTGTGCCTGAACCACCATGGAAGTTCTCTTTTCTTGGTAGCGACTCTTACCTTTGCACCTTATACAGTTCCAGAGATTGTCTTTGTCTGGTCTTGTTCAGATGTCTAGTTGAACATGCTGATCTTTGTCTTCGAGCTGTGCTGAGCTCCCGAACCCTTGCAACACAGGTTTGAATCTTTAAGCCGCGCTTAGAGACTGGTCCACGGTATTAAGTGGGTTATAAATGATTAATTAATTCCTCCAGCAGGAAATGATAGTGGTACCTCTTTGACTCTGCCTCAACGTGTTGGGGTCTCACGAGCAGACTCAGAGTTTCCTGTACTCAAGTCATCTCCTTTCTCTAGGACTCGGATCCCTGGGAGACCCCTTCACTGTCACTGATTATAATCATCTCTGTTGCGCAGTGTAGATTTGCACCATCCCAAACCTCCTCCCCCCAATTCTTGATTCTGCCCTGGACTAACCTGGTCTGCTGGAATCTCTGTAGTTTTTCTTTCTAGGGGTACCTGTTCTCCCACTTCCTCAGGCCTCGTAGTCCTTCTCTCGTGCCCTCCTGTTAAACGTTTTTAGCTGCATCCCATTCCTTCCATGTGGTTGCTCAGAGGACTCTCCTCCAACCTCCTCACCCTCTTTTTCAGTGATATTCCTCACAGTTATTGGTGCAAACATTTTGTTCTGACTTCCTTTTTCTGCCTTTCTCTAGCATCTTCATCAAGACTCTAACTATATTGCTGATGGTAATTCTTTTTTTCCAACCTTCTCCATTCTCCAACAACTCTTCCTCATCTGATGGCACTTCCTTCTTCCACTGTCCTCCACCCGCCAACACCTCTCATGAGACTCTGTCTCCAACCTGCAGCTTCCTCCTCTAGCTCTCCTCTCCATACTTCTCACTCTCACCACTCTGCCAAACTCCTTGATCCAACTCTTCCTTGATCTCCCTACACAACCAGACTAAGCTGGCTGCGTTACAGAACAGGGTATCCTCTCCTCTGGGATGGTTTCTTAGGGCACCTGTGTGCTGGGTTGTGATTTGGCCCTGGGTTGTTTTTTATTTGGTATGGGACAGGGCTGGCCTGAGGTTAGATGAGGACCAGCTGCCATCTTAGATTCCAAGAGGGCGTTATTCTACTTCATTCATTGCCGAGAATTTGAACATTCATATTTTATGTGATGTGGAGGAAATGGTGTGTGTTTATTTTTCTGTGTGCGTGTTCTGAACAGAAAACATAGTCCCTTATGCATCTAGGATTATGAAGCGTTCCATAAAAAGGAGGGAACCTTTCTTCCTATGCTGGAGTTGTGGGTGCGGGTAGGGAGCTTAAATATTTTGGTGGTATGGGGCCCTTGCCTCTGTGCAGAGAGGTAATGCAACTGTGGTTTTGGGCTCTGTGGACCGACGAGTCTCTGACAGTGTCCTATATAGCTGGGACAGTAAACGTCATTGTTGATACCTTAAACAAGCAGACTTTGGTCTCTCTGCTAGGAAGTTCTACAGGCAATCATCTCCAAGCTCCTTATGGAAGACTTCTCAGATGGCCCTCTTCCCCTCATTATCAACAGAAAGTGAAAGTTGTTCTGGTATAAAAAATTTCCTTCGCAGAGAGCTCTGAGGGGCACACCGACAGTCTAGTGGAATTTTCAATCTCCATTATGTGTTCCCTCCAATTCCTGTCATGCCAATTGTTCTCAGGCAGCTGTGCTTGTTTGGGTCTACAGTGAATTTGATCACTCCGGTCTGGGCCCGGAAGATATGGCACCGGACCTTCTTTGGCGCCTCCCATGTATGGGGGTTCTGCTCTCCCAGTTGGAAGGGTGAGTGCTCCACTCAAAATTCAGCAGCCTGAACCTTAATGCTTGGCTGCTGAGAGTCGGAGATACTAGGGGTGGCATTTGTCAGATGATGTCCTAGTTGTGCTCCTTTCCTTTGGAGGCCATCAATTAAGTCCATTTAAGGTGGCTTAAATTCTCAACTTGGTGTATGATCTGCACCCTTTCACCTGTCCTACCTCCTCTATTGTGGATTTTCTGATTTTGTTGGTCCAGACTGGCCTACAAATGGGCACTGTAAAGGGGCACTTGGTTGCCATATCAGTCCTTAAAAGTACTTCCGAGCAAGGCTCTTTCATGATCCCCACTGTTTTGCAGATTATGTGGGGATTGTGCAACCAATTTACCCCACACCAGTTTGTTGTTCCTGCGTATTACTTCAATTTAGTGTTGGCTTTAATGATATGCACTAGGTTTGAGGCACTACATTAATGTGAGTAGATTTCTCGCCCTTCCTGCTTGCTCTTTTCCAAAGGAAGGTGACTTTGAGAGCAAGGCTGTCCTTTCTTCCTTCCAAAGGTAGTCTCATCTTACTTAGAAGTTCAATCTTCCTGTGTTCTTTCCCCTACCTCATCCCTCCAAGGACTAGAAAGGATTCAATCGGTTCGAGCTAGCGCAGGTCCTCACCTACTACATCTCTTAGATGAGGGACTTCTGAAAATGTGACTAGCTTTTTGTGGGTTATGCTGGTGCTCGTTCTAGCAGGGCTATGACTGGACAGACAATGTATAGTGAGCGGGCACCACCTTAGTTATTCAAAAACTAGCTGGGGTATCCGGCGTTGCCTGTGTCCTGATCGAGTGGTGTCTCATGTTCCCTAGAGGATGTTGCTCTTGTCCTCATTTCAGCAAATCTTGTTTCAGTTTGCTCTGGCATCTCATTTTCCCTGAAGAAAGTTACACTTGTCCTCTGATCGGCAAGTCGTGCTGCTGTTTGTTGTGTTTGAGAAGCTCTTGATATTGATTTTCGCTTTGCATCAGATGGTGCTTTTCCAAGTGATGTTCATTTATTGTGTACTATGTTTCAATCACTCAATGGCGTCAGCACATTTGGGAAAATGTCCAAAAAAGATTGATTGATTGTGCTCTCTTCTCGTGAATGAACTTATGTAAACTGTAACCTTGCCATTTACCATATTTTTTAGTGGGTGGCGTGATAAAAATGTTTTTATTTATTTTTAATTCCCTTTAAATATGCTTTAATAAACACTTTCGAACTGTGTACAGTAGTAATACATTTCAAAGGAAAGACCAACACATCGATTATTTTGCTTCAGACACTTTTCCAAATTTTGCCTCCTTCTAGTACCTACTGTAGTGAATTGGGGTGAGCATCGGTAAATGAGGGTGTCTACGGAGTGAATTTTTTGCATCCAAACATAGACCACAATCTTGCTCCAGACAAATGCGGAATCCATGCAAAATTTGGTAGCAGCGAGTTCAGCTGTGTGGATTTGTATAGCCGGACAAACATACACACACACGCACATCCAAAAATGTTTTTGCATATAAGATTTTTGCATCCAAACATAGACTACGATCTTGCCCCAGACAAAAGAGGAATCCATGCAAAATGTGGAAGACGTTGGTTCAACGGTGTGGATTTGTATTGCCAGATAAACATACACATACATACATTCAGCTTTATATATTAGATTACTCAAAGTTCTCTGTAATAATATGCCGTTTTTGGTGTATGTCAAAAAGCCTGAATTGCACTTTTTCAGGAAATATTCATACAAATGAAAAAGGAAGTTTGCCACAACTCCAATGTGAGGAGCACACTGCTAACGCATAAGGCATTTCCTTCCCTCGAGAGCAATTTTTCTGTGACACTATTGCTTCAAGAAGACAAGGTTTTACAGGTCAGAATTATTGCTTCGCTTGTAGAGCGAGTCGGCCAGCGTGATGGACAAGCTGTCCGAAATGCATTGCCCACTTATTCTGCCTCCAAAATACTAGCAATGAAGCATTGTGATTAAAAGTGAAGATTTTTTTTACCGAAGGAGTCAAGCTATGTTTATTGTTGTTACCTTATTCTATTGTAGTCAGTACTCCAGATGAGATTTTGAAGTGGGAGTAAAATTATTTTTTAGGGAGTAGAAAAGTAAGTCTCATTCCCAATGGGAGTATTTTATAAGCGAGTACAATTATTTTAGCTGGAAAATGGAAATGATTTGTAATCATATTTCTTTGCACTTAGTGATTCGTACCCATGAAAGGTCAGAGGTTTACTTCAGGACATAATAATAGTAGTTTGTTCCTCTGGTACTACGTGTACTACTGGTCCAAACATATCCATGGAGCTGTGTGGGTGAAATCTGGGGCACAAGGTCCTACATGTCGTTTTCCTGTTTTCTTATGGGAGTATTTTTACTCCCCATTTGCATTTTCTGGGAGTATTTGGCTATTTTTAGGGAGTAAAAGTGGCCGATACACCCCTTATCTGTAGGGCTGATTGTACTATTTATAATAATAATAGTATTTAATACTAAGGTGTAGCCTTACACTGGAGGGGTTTTCCCAGTTTTTGTTTCTATGACTTGAACAGACCCTGTCAAGGTGGATCATCCTCTGCATCTCAGAATGCTATGGTATGGAAAGACGTAGCGGTTTAGTGCTAGGGAAAAACGTGGAACTGAGGTCATGGGATGTAGCATTGACGCGGTGAGTGGAGCCTTGCTGCACCCACCGGGGTTGTAAAACTTTCCAAAGAGGGCTGCGCTGAATATCATAGATGAGGAATCTGTGGAAGTGACAGAGAAGCAGGTAATTGGTTCCTCAGATGGTACCTGGGCATGTGAAGGGCCATGTTAGCCATATTATGCCCTTTATACTGCAAACCACTCTGTCATCATATTATTGTCACTCTTAAAACGCCTCAGAGCACATTAACTCTCTTCCAATGCACATATCTATATAGTATACCACACATAAACTTCAAACAGGTAAAACTTATTGGCTGCGCCAATGCTTGTATAATGAAGGATTTTTTTAATTGAGTATTGTCTCACAACCTTTGGTACTTTTCGAAATATTTTCAAAAAAATATAAAAATGTAACTAGGTTTTGAGTTTTTGTTAACTACTATTTTATTCACCATAACTCCTTTTCCACCTATGTCACATGCATTACTTGACTGGCTGCAAGTTCTGTATTTGCTGCACGCGTCCCATCTGTGCTGCTAGCTCGCTCTGAGCATGCGCCAGTGCAGATTTTGTGCCTTCTGTGCTGGAATCACGCCATAGTTGCATAATAGTTGTCTCCAGCTTTTGCAGGTGGGAGGAAGAGTGCCATTTCGCGATACATTAGTCTAGTTAATCCTCAGCTGTCATGCTTCAGATGCAAGTAAAGAGATTTCTGTAACAGACTAGGTGCAGGTGGTTTGAGGGTCTATCAGTGCTGGTCAGAACTTTGCCACTTCAGTTTCTTGGCTTTCTTACGGATGTTTAACACCTGCAAAATCTACCAATGTGCCTGGTGTGACCACCACTTAACCTTCATTATCACCACCTTTTCCTGCCGGACAAGGTTAATACGGTATTGGAGAGTGGCCTTAATCCTTGTCTCAGCTCTGTACATTTCTCTTTGGCCCTGTGGTTGATCATTCCTGGGCCAAATCCACCCCTAAATTGCTTAGGTGTGTTATATAACTTAGTTTCGAATGGATTGTGTCCTCCAACGTATCCTTCATCTTTGTCATAATGTCCAGCTTCAGAAGCTTCGGAAACATTTTTCGGCAGCGGGCGCCATGCGCTGTCGTAGTCATCAAAGTTTTCTTAGACAGTGCCTTTTTAGGAAGGTCACTAGGTTCTAATGGTTTAGCTGGCAAAATTGGCGCAGCTGGCGTCAACGGTTTCGGCGATGTCGACAATGGAGTCAATGGCATTGACTGTTTAGTCAGGGTCGAGAGCCTGATGGGCGTCATAGGCACCAACGGCGCCGAAGGTGTGTCGAAGGCATCGACAACCTCGATCTCTCCCCATGTCTCGAGTGATACTCTGACTTTTCAGATCGAGACCTCAAGGGCTCTCGATGTGGATCGTGCCTTTTACTCGGGCTCGAGGGCGCTCAAGTTTTAGGCCGAGACCACTCCGTTCTGGCTTCCTTAGAAGGCTTGGTCGGAGCATGACTTTGTTTTTCAAAGATTTTTAGCATTTTCACACAGAAAACTTCCCATTCTGTGGGTGTGGACTTTTTGGAGAATCACCACTGGCCTTATCAGTCGAAGACCTAGCAGGCCGGGGTTTAGGGGACTTGGAAACTTTTCGTACCTTAAACTTCCCCTTTTGTCTCCCTTAAGGGTTTTCCCGTCATGGACAGGCACTTGGAGCACGCATTCGTATCGTGGTCCTCTCCGAGGCACCACAGGCACATTCTATGCGGGTCGGTTAGGGATATCTTCGATTCGCAATCTGTAAATTTTTTTAAACCGGACTTGGGTGTCGACGGTGTAGACGAAGAAGACATAATTGTCGAGTTGTTCGAAAACAATCGGTAATAACTGTCACAAGTATGAGGCGCACCGAGTTTCTCAAAGCAAACGTGTTTGCAGAAAAACGGAACTGAGGCCAACGGGCGCTGCGCATGCTACATATAACCTCCGATAACATCACCCTCGATGGAGGCCTTCGAGGGACATCGACTCAACGCCATCGAAGCACGGTGCCCTATGCCGAAAATATTTTCTGAAGCAGCTGAAGCTGGACATTACATGTCAAAGATGAGGAATACATTAGAGGAACATCTAGTAGAAAGAACGTTACCAGGTGTAAGTAACTTGTTCATCCATCACAAATATGCCAAATACACTTCTTATATCTTTATTTAACACATAAATGTTTTCAGCTCAGCCAAAATTCAAAACATAAGGTCCATGATAATCTCTTATCAAAGTTCCAACAGTCTCAGTGGGCGGTAAGGGGAGCCTTATAGAGTTCAAAAGGCTTGGGGTGCTTCCACAGTCGCAGTGCCAAGGGTACTCTCGCTGGTCTTTGCTAATGTTTCTCTCTGGCTGTTGGTAGAATACGCCCCCCTCTCTTTAACCTTGTAGTTCATGTAGACTTTTCTGGGTGTCGTGCACAAGCTGTAGGTAGTTGGAGAGCTTCAAATCAACCCTCATTTCCTGCACTGGCTGACTTGCAGTTGGAGCTTATTTATCCATGTTATCTCCCCTGGTGTTGGGCTACCTACCAGGGTCTACACCTGAATATGAGAATGAGTGAGGTGCTGCTATTAGTTATTCATTTATTCACATGGCCTTGATTCGGGGCTGAACCAAACCTTAACATTTTAGATCGACCATCTTGTACTTCACTTCCCTCTTCTCTGTGTCTCTGGGCTCTCAATTGTGTTATTTTGGTCTAATAAAAGCGAAGGAGTGGACACTTGTACTCTGTGGGCAAGTTACATGAATGTGAGTATAATACAAGCATTTCTTTTATTTGGCACCATTTCCCCACTTGCCCCCTCTGACTTTGTACTGCCAGGAAACAAATGAAGCATCAGTTATGAATCTGAATCCATCAGCCATTTGTGTACACAATCTGGTGTGCCTCAACTGTTTGTGCCAGTGGCTTAGGAAAAACTAGTGTGCCTCTGATGTCGGTGCAGGCTTGCTGTGTGAGTGCAATAGGGAAATGTGAGGTACCAAGGTCAAAGGAGTTTAAATAATTTTGTACACGTTTGTCTTCATTCTCAGATGTTCACACGCTCAAAGGCACATTACCCAAAAGTCTAGTTGCTCTATAAAAGCAGAACGTATTTATTTGAGTTTAAGGTCAGGGAGACAACTTACTTGTTTTTATTAAAATGTTTTTAGCACACATGGTGCTTTTACATTCTATTCAAAAACATAATTTAAATAAAACATTGCTTTGGCATATTCACAAAACAATGCATCACACAACAAATTCAAATTTCTTAGAGTCCGTCACTTTCAATTTCAGATCTCTTCAAAAACTAAAATATAGCACATCATAAGGGACTAGTATACAATATTCTTAGGTTGTCTTGAAAACCAAAGAATTAGAAAAAGAGAAAGACAGAAAAAGTTAAATACAACTGAATTGTATAACCTGAACTGAATTGACAGCGTCCCTAAATGTCATCATGCGACTGTCATCTGCCTTTCGATGGCGACTAAGTGGGGATAGCTAGGGGTCCTGCCTTTTTCACCCCGTGCGCCATCATCCACTAGATCATGGAGGCACCTGCCCCCCTTGCTGACCCCACTACATGTCCCAAAGGTAGGCAGGGAACTACATCACATGTAGTATTGGAGGTCCATCCTTTGGAGGCAGAGCCCTGCTATTTTCATAAACCTGGTGCTTCAGTATGGGAGGATCGGGGTCTTCAAAATGTCATGTTTATCGACTGAGAAAGCTATTTCTTTTGCTCATGGTTCGGATTCACACTTGAAAGGCAAGAAGAGAAAGCATGATTCCAAACATTGTATCATGGCAAATGTGTTGGTATCGGAGTACGTTTCTTTTAAAATGGGGATCATAAAAACAAATGGGGGGTCTAAGCTGCACCACCAAATTCCTTCTTTGAATTCTATTTCTACTCCGGTGCGAGGCTCAGTGGAAGGTGTAATATCCGTGTTGGTCATTTAAAAATGTCTTGATGATGTAGGTATTGTAATTCCTGATAGAGGAACGGATTCCATTCTCGAGACTCTTTTGACTCCTGAATGTCCAAATACGCGTTCTCCTATCCAAGATTTCTCTTGTCTTCCTCAATAAAGTATGTGCGAGTTGTATACTGAAATAAACATTTTTTTAAATAATGTGAGAATTGGCTAGATGCTAGTCCTCACAGATGTGGTCCCGAAACAGCCAAGAGTCGGAAAAGGAGGGGAGATAATCACCAAGTTGGAGTATTCAGCTCCTTCGTGTAAAAAGAAACAAGTGAGTACAAAATATTAATGATTCAAGCTCCCACTCCCACCTAGTTACACCCCCCACACAAATACCTGTGTACAGTCTCAAATATGTCCCCAGGAGATGTCCTTAAGAGAGAGAAAGCTGAGAGAAACCCTGCACTACTCGACTGCATGGGGATGTGAGCAAAAAGGAGGGTGTGACAGTAACACAAATAACCTCACCCACCACCACATGGATGCTAAATGTGCCAAAAGCCAGCTCGGTCATAGTGAATTCCTATATCTGGAAAGGTCCGTCTCTGAAGAGGGCGAAAAACGCAGAGTTTCATGGACAGCCAGCTGAGTGGGCGGCACCAAACTCTGACAAGCAGGGCACAAGCACAGGGACATCAGTGTGTCATCCAACAAAAGCAGGGAGGCTGCAAGAAGTCTAAGAGAAGGCCAGGAGTCAGCAATGTGTGTTCATAAAATGAGCAGGGGAAGCAAAAAGACAGTGTGATCAACAATAGTCTGGGGAAGAGGTAAGATAGTCAATGGGCAGGCCAGTAGTCAGCAATGAGTGATGGACAGTAAGAAGGAGGAGCAACAATGAGCTGACTGGATGTAATAATTAGACAAGCACCAGTAGAGGGCGAAGCAGAGGTAATCCTGCAAAAAGAAACCTGTGGTCAAGCCAGGCAACCTGTAAAGAACAATTAGGAATGCCAGAATGTATCGCAAAACAGAAATGTTGAGTATTGCTGCTGGATAGAAATGGCAGGCATTCCTGCACAGACCCATTTGAGATGTCACGCCTTGCTCTATGGAAAAGGTAGTCCATAGACATGCAGCGGGTATGCAGAACTCTGTGCGCTCTGGAAGAGGCAAAACTCTGTTCCCACAAGCGGTACAACAATGGCAAAAGCTGTCATGATGCCTACCCCCGGGCATCAGGACCAAGGCCATCAGCTCCGGGAGCAGGCATCCAGACACTTATTAAAACCCCAACAGCCCCGGCTGGGGGCTGTTTGGGTTCAGTCCTGGTGCCAGGCTCATCATAGGAATCAGTCCTGTCGCCTTAGGCGCCAGGCTCATAGACTTTACTTACCTGATGCAGACCATGCTGCAAGTGAGTCCAAGCCAACGTGAGGCCAGTATGGGACTATTTTATTACAGGGACTATTTTTTACTCGGGCGTGGTTCTGGGGGACTTCTTACCTGGAACTACTTTGGAGGCTATTTAAACCGCGCCCGAACAGCAGCACACACTTCGCGTTATTCTGCATCCAGCAGCGTAACGCTCACCGTGCCTGCAGCCAGCATCCAGTCTTCTGCCACGCCCGCCTCGAATCTGTAGCTCCTAAAAACAAGAGGAAAGAAAAGGACAAGGTTAGAAAACAAACTATTTTCGAATTCCTCACTTGATTCCGGACCCATCTCGCCTCCGGACCTGGAAAGAACATCATTTCAGTACCTGTCGCATCTCCAGCTGCAGCGCCGCGCCATACTCACCAGTCCTCGCAGCATCTTCCTATTCTGCGCTGCCTCCATCATTTCTTCGCCGAACTCTGGCACTTGGGGGACAAAAGAAAACAACAAGATGAGCCGAGAGAACCAACAAATATAACTCTTATCACCATAGACTTACCTGATTTACCACCTATGACTCTCCACATCTTCATGTGCCGCACCTGCAAAGAGAGAGAAAACAACACGTTAAACACGTGCAACATTTACCGGACAGTGTCGGGTAATACAGACTCTTACCTGAGCGCCACCAGCTACCACGAGAGCATCTTCTCACGAACTCGGCTGCAAGACAAGGAAGGAAGGGGGGAACAAGAGTGAACATCGGACATATTGAACTCTATGAACTTGATACTTACTGGTCCTAGCCAGGAACCTCAGAGTCAATACTCTCCGGAACTCTCCCACGCCTTCAAACCAGTGAAGTAACTGGTATGAACGCTACCCTGCAATCCATGCAGGATGGAGAGCTCATCTTTCAAGAGTATAAGGTGAGATTGCTGAAAGGGCACTTCGGAGTGATAAGTGGGGAGAACTGTGGGGGGTGCCATCCCTTGAATCCACGGGTGGCTAAATCCATCTCTCCACTTGCAGGAGAATACTTCTACGGGTAAAGCAGACAAGATTCGCAGGGCCAGTCCAATCAGTCATCTCTGCACTACGCATCACGTTGGTGGAGACCGCAGCCGTCCGGGTCCGACCGACGCCCCTGTGGGAGCCAGGTGAGCGATGAGATGAGGTGAAGGCACGCTGGCTTCCTGACATTGACTAATATTCTAAGTATTCCTAATATTCAGCAGTTGCCTGGTTCTTTATTACCAGAAAACACTCTCCTTGCTTCTGTTCACTTACAGCCTGGTTGTACACTGGTAAATTCAGCCTGCTCAGCAGTCTTATGCGGTGTACCCCAAGGGGCGAGTTTCTCCCCTTTATTGTTCAATCTATATATTCGGTGTCTCTGCACCCTTTTTATAAATCTAGGGGTGTTTTTCACCAATTTTGCTGACGACTCCCAACTGGTTATTGAACTAACCGGCTTCTATAAAACAGATAACCTCAGAATTGCGAACACCTATAACACCATCGAGGCTTGGATGAAGTCAAACTGGCTGTACTTAAACGGAAGCAAGACCGAGCTTATAATCTTTGGCTCGTCGCAGGCTAGGGCCAAACTCGATCCTTGATATACCTCCTTTACCATCAGAGAGGCTCGGATACTAGTATCCGACAAGGTAAAAACCTTGGGTATCTATCTTAAAGCCTCCCTGGGAGCTGAATCTCACGTGGCATACTAGAAAAAAAAAATGTCAATACTATCAAAGGCTGCTCAAACGGATCAAACCAGTCTTGAATGAAAAAAATGTCACTACTATAGCTAGAGCTACAATCACCTTGTTAGTAGGTGCTAATAAAAGCTGCCTCACACAATGCCAAACAATCCGGAACAACGCTGTGAGAACCATTGAAAGGAAAACAAGGAGAGAGCATATCTCGGAAGACAGGAAGTCTCTCCATTGGCTAGCCTTGAAAGACCATTTCGCCTTCAAGGCCATGACTATAGTACACCTTTGCCTTTATGGTTCAGCCCCAGGTAATCTGAAAGAGCAGATATTTCCTTATGAACCAGGCCGATCCCTGAGATCTGAAGCCCATGGCCTTGTTAGTCACACACGTGCTAAAAGAGTCAAAGGATTGGGAAGTTCATTTGCATTCAAAGCAGCTGTAAAATGGAATGAGCTGCCATGTATCCTAAGATTGGAATTCAACCGTCCAATCTTTAGAAAAAAAACTAAAAACACTACTATTCAGGTAGATGATTCTTCTTGGCCAGTATGATCTGATTGTCTCGTCCAGTTTGTTGTCCGTGTCTCAGTGTACGCGCCCTAATGCCTGCGGGCTTCGGCGCGATCGAAATAAATAAAATAAAGAAATCACTGTGACAGACTTCATGACGAAAACAGAGATGACTCACAAATGAAAGTTAAACATAATTTCATTCATAGGTAAGTCATGTGATCAGGAGTGGTTCCTGCGGAGGATGTCAAATTGTCACTCATCTGAACCTTCAGTGCGAAGGATTTTGAGGTTTTAAGAGCTGGACTCGGGTTTTGTACTCATTGAGCAGTTCGTATTTCATTGCTCATTTTTTCTCTGATGAGTGCCTCTGCTTACTTGGGATGGGTGAGAGGGGAACTGAATCCCAGCTTCCCACTTGTGGACTTTGCTAGGTAGTGTGAAGCTCTCTTTCAAAGGTTGACTGTCATTAGGATTTGCATCTTAATCTTCCCAGCAAGTAAAGGGCTCGTAGACATAAAATGTCTCTGCCCTTCGGGAACTTTGCATTTAGTGTTACCTTAGACTGACTGGCTTTCACTCTGCAATGGTACTTATGACTCAGTTTCCCAACATGCAGAGTTTCATCAGCCAAAATTCAGTGTTTCATTTCACTGGCAATCGTTTTGTTCACTGTGGTGCTTGTGACTCAGTTTCTCAAAAGCAGACGCTCATGTATTTTTTTCACTTTTGCATTGGGACCTTTGACTTAGTTTCCCAACATGCAGATTTTTCACAAAGAAGTGATATAATCAGAAAGTTTACCATCATTGGTGAGATGTTAAAAAGGACAGCTGCATCTTGAACTTTGTAAAAAGGAATTGTACTTTGTGAGGCTTCATCTTCATCACATCATCAAAATGCAACCTCAGAATGTCTGTAGATTGAGAAAATCTTGTCTTTGTTGGGATAGGGGAAGTTCTGAAACACCATATAGGTCTAGTGTTATATTTCCAGGACTTGAGTCCCCAAAAATCACAGGTTTTTGGTGAAGTGGGGACATTAGAACACAGTATAGATACACTTCCCTGATATGCCCTCTATGTTGAGGGCCACGTGAGGAGTCTCACACTCGCTCCAGACCCCAAAAAAGCTACCTGCAGGCAGCTGATGTTTGAAAAGCCATGAAGGATCTGCAAACACGAGCAAAAGGGAAGGCTGGGAAGACACTGCCATGGAAGAACATTTGGAAGGACATTCAACCAATCTGCAAAAGAGAACCTTTGGGAAGCAGTGAGGTTGATGTTTGAACATAGGTGCTGGCTGTAAGAGATCACTGAGACAGCTCAGAAATGGAGCAGAAAAGTCCTGAGCTTGGCCCTTATGGAGCCACCAGGGAGATTGGCGATGGAAACCTGGTGTGGAGTCAGTGGGAGGTAGAGAGGAGCCACCCAACAATGAATTCTTATAATTCTACCTGAAAGATCCAGAGACGATAGGCCAACACAAGGAGACCCCTGTAGAGTGAGGTAATGAGCAACCAGTCAGTCTATGACTGGTAATGAGTGGAGGAGGCAGACGGTTGGTGTACAGAGATGGTGTGGAGCTCGATTTTTGAAGGACAACAGGCCCAAAGGAACAGCTGACACCAAAGCTGCTGTGTGTAGGAACGCAGAGCCACATGAATGAAAGTTACCAGAAGATAGTAGTAACTTAAAATTAATACAAGTTGATATGCCATACTCTTAAGAAGGCTAGGCTAAAACCGCTGCAAGACAGGGACCTTTACACAAGGAGAAAGTGTTTGCCAGTTGAAATGCCAGATAATTAAGAAGGCAGGGTTTGTAGCAATGTAGAAATTGGATATTTACTCAAGCAGGACTTGTTCCAAGTTGAAATTTTGTTATAAGAAGGTTATGATAACGACTGTAAGGCAAAAACGAGACACAAGTGCTGCAAGGTGAAGTGACAAGACACTAAGGCAAAACTACCATAAAAGAACATTTCATGCTATAACTTGCAGTGAACAGAACTACCAGTAAACTAAAAATGCAGACAACCATGCATACTGGAACTGGTAGTGAACCAAACTATCGGTAAACTAGGATATGGATGTTGAATGGCGCAACCTGTAGTGAATGGAACTACCACTGAACCGAGACAGAGCCAGCATTTCATGATGGAACTAGTAGTGAACAGAGCTACCAATGAACTAAAACAGAGCCAGCCTTCAATACTTAAACTTGTAGTGGCCGACCAACTAATGATCTACGATACAGAAATGCTAGAACTGGTAGCGAACCAATCTACTAATGTACTTAGACAGAGACAACATTGCAAGCTCAAATATGTAGTGAATTGAACTACCAGTAACCATGAAAACTTCCTTGTATGCTGGAACTTATATTGCGCCAAATAAAGTAAGATGGAGAATACCTTGCATCTTTGAATTGGTAGTGAACATAACTACCAATGGACTGAGACAGTCAAGATTTCATCCTGGAACTTGTAATGAACTGAACTACCAACAGACTATAAAAAAACCTCTTGTTTGCTTGAACCGGTAGTGATCAAAACAAGATTACCAAGTTAATCTTGCATGCCGAGGCCATAAACAGAGTTGCGTTATGTTGATTAACACTTAAAGAACACTCCATTACACAAGTCATTATCCTGATAAGTTTAAGAAATTAAAATAAAATAGTAACAACTGATTTATTTTGTTAACTACTAATTTCCAGATGTCCACAGAGCCCAAAACCCAATGGTCTCATCATTTCAAAATCTGTTACTCTTCTTAAAACTTTCAACACAGCAAAGATTCCTGACTGTCAGGTTTCCATTGCATGTCTCAGCTATTAGGAGGTTTCCATTGCATGTCTCAGCTATTAGGAGGCTTGGGGTATGGTACTAGGGTCAGGGTTCTAGGGATCAATGCAATTCTTTTCCTTAATTATATTGTTACACATCTGATCCTGTCCCCATCTAAGATGGTGTTTCAGCTGTACAGCAGTGATTGGCCATCTACGATATCCCTATCCCATTTCAGCTGTTCTCTGCCAGGGGGCACAGTGTGCCTCCGTGTTGGCTATGCTCGATGCCTCTACGTGCCCCACGCCGGATATGACATTGCGACCAGTATATATGACGGTGCAAAATCCTTGTAATCTCAGTTCCTTTTTTCAGTTCATATTATTTGCTAATCCAAAACACGTACGTATCTTTTTCTCTATGCCATGCCCACTCCATCTAAGGCCTCAAGCTTCAAGCCGTGTGCGGACTGCGCCGACAGATGTTGGTCTTGGATCTGCACTGGATTTGTCTGTATAGCTTGGGCAAGGACCACGACACCCACGATTGTGGGTTATTCCAGTCCATGCACCTGAAGGCCCCCTGGGAAAGAACAGCAAAACTTTCACGCTCGTCCATAAGGCAAAAGGTGAGGCTCTGCGGTCTTGTTCGAGGTCGCACAGTGTGGACCGGCACTCCGAAGGAAGGGTGGCTCCATGCAAGGAAAAAGACAGAAGAAAAAGAAGCATCGGAAGAGGTTAAGCACCCCGAGTGAGTCCTCACACTGACATTCCTTTTCCTCTTTGAAGAAGAAAAGCCACTGCTCCAGCGATTCTTCTGAATGGCCGGCACAGGTACCTTTTCCCACCAAATCCCCCACACTGTAGGAATGAGAGAACTTCTGCCTGAAGACTTGAGCACCTGTCTGAAAGAGACTACAGTTTCTTCATTAGTGCCCATAACACCTTTTCATGGATTGACTTTATATTGATGTCCGGTTTAGCTACCACTAACTATGTAGGAGGTGGAATTAAAAGTATTCATATATTTGACCCCCCTCCAGTTGAGGTGGTTATTGCTCTACAATTTGCAACTCGTAGGAGTTCACTCTGGAGGTTGAACACTTCAATATGGAGGAGGATGTGATTGTGGAGAAGGTAGCCAAGGAAGCAAATTTCTTTAAGGAGAAAAATCATACCGGAGAGGTTGACCCCAGTACAGTTGGGGAGGCATTCAAAGGTACGTTGAGAGGCCTCTTGGTTGGTTTGTCTAGCAGATGGAAGAAGGACAGGGAAGAGGAGATTATTAGATTTAAGGATTAAGGATATGGAGAAAGAGGTGATGCGTAACCCGGGTGAAGGGAGGAAGATTGAACTGCATCAGCTTAAATGTGTCATGAACCATCAAACTCGCCCCTTCTTGGCCTCCTGGTCCCTGACACGTCGGGCCTTACACTCCATAATACTACCAACATGGAGACAAGATCAGAACGCTGCTCGCCAGTCTTCACGTTCTACGCAGCGTCCTCTATAAAGAAGCCACACCCCCCGGACCCCGCGCGTCTCAACGCTGCTACTAGCTGTGATCTGACATGTGCTCCGAACTTCTCTAGTACTACTTGCTATCCCCTGGCCCCTGGATTCCCTTGTCCCGACTTCTTCCCTCTTTCCTAACATCCCGGAATCCCTGCGTCGCTTCCGCTTGCCCCCCTACTCCTTCTTGAATATTCCCAGAGTTTCCCGTGATCCTGGACATCGAAGCTGAACGTAATCTGGAAGCCGAGGACGGCCGAGCGGGCTTATTTAAGTCCCGAACCATACGAAAGAAGACTCCACCTAAAGAGAACATCAGGCAACATAGACAGGTGAGAAGGGGGGAAACCTGTGACAGATTAAGACACCACCTGACCGAAGTCGATACAGACATGGAGGCGCCCATCCGGGATCTTATGCGTGACATGCAAGAACTATCGACAGAAGTACAGAACTTGAAAGCGGAAAACGCTGCGCTGAAACAATTGGTACTTTCACGTGACTCTGCCTCAAAGGACAGCGTGCTATTGGGCGGCATTGTTGACAAATATGACGGCTGTGCAAAAACCCTCCGAGGATTCCTGGATTCTTGTTTGGTCCACTTTACCTTTAAACCTTATTATTTTTCCACCCCCAGGGCTAAAGTGGGCTTTATTATTTCTCACCTCTCCGGGAATGCCTTAGCCTGGGCCACACCATTAGTTAACTCCAGAGATTCCCTTTTGGATGATTATGATGGATTCATTCAAGCACTAAAGACTATGTTTGACCGCCCAGAACAGGTCTTTAGTGCTCAAGAGCGTTTACTTGATTTCCAGAAAGGCTCTCAGGACATGCTCACCTACGTAACTCGATTCAAGCAATTGGCTAAAGAAGCGGGTTGGCCTTCTGAAGTATGCTTCACCCTCTTTCGAAGAGGGCTAAATGAAGATGTTAAGGATGAATTAGCCAGAGTAGCACGTCCTAGTTCTTACCAGGCACTTATGGATCTTGCTCTACAGATTGACTTCCGCATCCAGGAAAGAAGGGCAGAGAAAAGGAAGACCAAGTCAACCATCCAAAAAAAACCTCTTGTAGGCCCTTCAAAATCCGAAGATTCTCCTGTTCCTACAAATGATCCCGAACCCATGCAGCTAGGGGCCTTCCGTGGACCCATATCCCCCCAAGAAAGGCAGAGAAGGATCCATACTGGCTTATGCATGTACTGTGCCTCGGACAAACATTTAGTCAGAGAATGTCCCATAGCCACTCCACGGCGTTCGGAAAACGCCAGCTCCCGATCCTAGATGGAGCTCAGTTTCGGGAGAGAGATGCAGGCTCCACATCTATACCATCCTTGAACTCTCCTGGACAAAACTCCCTGGTAGTCTTACAGGCTTTTCTATCGTCATCCAAGAAGGAATCCTACCCCATCCTGGCACTAGTGGACTGTGGGGTCATGGGAATATTCATAGATCAGGAATGGGTCCTTAAACATCATATTCCTTACGGATCTCGGAACGTCCTGCAACCTGTAGAAGCAATTGATGGAAGGCCTCTTTCTTCTGGACCCATATCCCTTCAGACTAAGGAAATTGAGCTTGCTATAAACCATCACCGAGAAAGGATAAAGTTTGACATCATAAAATCTGCCCATTACCCAATGGCATTAGGAATGCCCTGGCTACAAAAACACAACCCATACATCAATTGGACAGCTGGTTCCCTGTTCCTAGGTTCCGAATTTTGCATGTCCCATTGTCTGCTCCAGGATCCTTCACCGACAACATCAGAAGAACGTTCAACAACTCAGCAAGATTCTCTTATGGTCTCCAACATCATCCAGGTTCCTAAAACCTACCAGGAGTACGCCAATGTGTTCTCTTCTGCTATTGTCCAAGCCCTACCACCCCATAGGCCTGAGGACTGTGCTATTGAAACCGAACCTTCAGCCGTGATTCCCTTTGGAAGGATGTTTATCCTGTCTGAACCAGAGAAAAAGGCCCTTTGTGAATACCTAGATACTAACCTAAAAAACGGCACCATACGCCCATCCAAGTCTCCGGCTGGAGCCTCATTATTTTTTGTTCCTAAAAAAAGACACCAAGGAACTCAGACCTTGTCTTGATTATCGAGGTCTTAATCAGTGCACCCTTAAGGATCGTTATCCATTACCCTTGATTTCAGATATCCTGGAAGCCGTAAGAGGAGCTGTAATATTCACCAAATTGGATCTCAGGGGTGCTTATCATTTGATTCGTATTAGAGAAGGTGACGAATGGAAGACAGCCTTCAGAACACCCTTTGGTCATTACGAATACTTGGTCATGCCCTTTGGACTCTCTAATGCTCCGGAAATCTTCCAACGCTTTATGGACTGGGTGTTTTCGGATATGCTGTTTCTTTTCGTCATCGTCTACTTGGACGATATTTTGATATTCTCTAAGGATCCCCTCAAGCATGAAGAACATGTTAAATCAGTGTTACAACGGCTACGTGAACACAAGCTTCTAGCAAAACCCGAGAAATGCCTTTTTCATGTTTCCACTGTTCACTATCTAGGATTTGTCCTTAGCCCAGATGGCATAGGCATGGATCAATCCAAGGTTACGGCCATACTATCCTGGCCAACTCCGACCTCCGTAAAACAGATCCAATCTTTCCTGGGCTTAACCAATTTCTATCAGAAGTTTATACCATCCTTCTCCGAGATTGTTCAACCGATCATCTCCTTGTTGAAGAAAGATACTCCCTATCATTGGACCCCAGCCCAGGAGAAGGCCTTCCAACGCCTGAAAACAGAATTTACACAAGCCCCCATCCTGGTTCAACCTGATATAAATCGACCATTCCTAGTGGAAACAGATGCCTCTAACTATGCCATTGGAGCAGTTCTGAAACAGGAACTCGATGACGGGCTAGAACATCCTATTGCCTATCTTTCACGGACATTGACTTCCAGTGAAACTCATTACTCAGTCTTAGAAAAGGAACTTCAAGCCATCCGTCAAGCCTTCACCGAGTGGGGTCATTTACTTCTAGGAGCTAAACATCCTGTCCAGGTCCGGACGGACCATCGAAATCTCCAAGTGTTACAGGCCCTGGAATGCAGGAACAGTCGTCTGGCCCGTTGGGCGTTCTTCTTTGCCCAATACCAGTTCCAGATTCACCATGTTCCGGGAACACAAAAGGTAATTGCTGATGCCTTGTCTCGGCGCCCTGACTATGAACCTCCTGATCACCGAACATTTCCCAAGATTTTTCCCCACACAATAATTGTAGCCCATGCGACCAGCCTCCTTGATGAAGTTCGCATTCAGACTCAGTCCTCGGAACTCTGGAAAGATATCTCGGACAAGAACCAGTGGAAACTGAAAACCAAAAATGGATACTTGTTCAAAGACAATGCCTTGGTCATCCCAACACAAAAACTACAGCAAAGTATAATAAATCTCTGTCACGATACTCTTTACTCCGGGCATCGTGGTATTACCAATACCCTCCGATTAATACAGAGGCAATTTTGGTGGCCTGGAGTGAAAGCTGATGTACAAAGGTATATCCAGGCATGCTCTGTCTGTAATCAAAACAAACATGACAACAAGAGACCAGCAGGTCTATTGCAGCAACCTCCACTTCCAACAAGGCCTTGGGAATTCATAGCAACAGACTTCATTGTGGAATTACCACCTTCCAAGGGATACACAACCATCATGGTCACCATTGATTTGTTCACCCATATGGCCCATTTTACACCTTTCTTTAAACTGCCATCCTCGTCAGAACTTGCTTGAATTTTCCTAGAACATATATTCCGACTGCATGGACTTCCTTCCAAGATCATATCAGACAGAGGGCCCCAATACATTTCTCAGTTCTGGAAACATCTTTGCCAAATACTAGGAATCCAACATGCTCTTTCCTCAGGATATCATCCCCAAACCAACGTAGCCACAGAGCGCGTAAACCAAACCTTGGAAAAATACCTCTGTTGCTTTGCTACCAAGGTCCAGGACGATTGGTCCCTTTTAATACCAGTGGCTGAATTCGCCTATAATAATTCGGAGCACTCTGCTATTAAGACCAGTCCTTTTTTCTGTAGCCTAGGATTCCACCCTTCGGTTCTACCTTCTATCCTTCCTCATCCTACACCAGTTCCAACAGTCGATTCCTGGATTGAAATGCTCATTAATGTTCAAAGAGAATCCAAAGAACAATTAGAAAAGGCCAGGACCCAGACCAAACTGTATGCGGACTCCAAACGAAGACCAAGCCCCTCCTACACAATAGGGGATAAGGTTTGGCTGTCCTCGAAACTGCTACCACGGCATTTGCGACCAAATAAATTGGCTCCTCAATATTATGGGCCATTCCTTATAAAGGAAATCGTCAACCCAGTGGCCTACCGACTCAAGCTTCCAGACTCCTGGAAGAAAATCCACCCAGTCTTTCACACGTCCTTAATGAAGCCATATGTTCAGACTTCTCGAACTAACCTTCGGCCCAAACCAGTACTCATCAATGACCAACTGGAGTATGAGGTCTCCAGGATTTGCGATTCTAGATATAGACGTGGCAAACTCCATTCCCTGGTGGAATGGAAAGGATATCCCCCCAGTGAACCTATCTCAAATCTAAATACCCCCAGGTTACTCAGAAGGTTCCATCTCATACACCCGGGCAAACCCGGTGGAACGAGTTTCCGGAGGAGGCATGCTGTCATGACCCATCGAACTCGCCCCTTCTGGGCCTCCTGGTCCCTGACACGTCGGGCCTTACACTCCATAATACTACCAACATGAAGGCAAGATCAGAATGTTGCTCGCCAGTCTTCACGTTCTACGCAGCGTCCTCTATAAAGAAGCCATACCCCCGCGGCCCTGCGCGTCTCAACGCTGCTACTAGCTGTGATCGAACGTGTGCTCCGAACTTCTCTAGTGCTACTTGCTATCCCCTGGCCCCTGGATTCCCTTCTCCCAAATTCTTCCCTCTTTCCTAACATCCCAGAATCTCTGCGTCGCTTCTGCTTGCCCCCCTACTCCTTGAATATTCCCGGAGTTTCCCGTGATCCTGGACATCGAAGCTGAACGTAATCTGGAAGCCGAGGACGGCCGAGCGGGCTTATTTAAGCCCCGAACCATACGAAAGAAGACTCCACCTAAAGAGGACATCAGGCAACATAGACAGGTGAGAAGGGGGGGAAACCTGTGACAAAATGTGAATTTAATGAGATGGTGACAGAAAGGGCAGATTATATACTGTTTTGTGCTAGATGTACATATTTTGAGAATGGGGAGAAATGGGATTGTTGATTGGCACATAGGCTTTGGATTCAAGAAAAGGACAGAGCCATCCCTTCTGTTCAGAAGCTTAATGGATTAGTGACGCTTCATCCCAGTGAAATCAATGGTGTGTTTCATGGCTTCTATAAAAGTCTCTACACTCTGGAGGAATGTGATAAGGGAGATTTACAGGTCTTAGTCGAGACACAATCCTTCTGGAGTTGTCCGATTAAGGGGAGTTTTTGGATGAGGAATTTTCAGTTGAGAAGTTGTGGAAATAAGCTTTGAGTCTTTATTCTGGAGGGTCATCCAGGGCCTGACAGTTTACCCATGGAATTCTCTAGGATAATGCTGCAGTCTGTTTTTGAACTTTTGAGAGACATGTCGCAACAACTCGCCAGACATCTATATAGTTGATTTTGAAGCAAGATAAGGCTCCGACATTACGGCCCTACTAGTCTCATTAATACAGATAATAAGATATTGGCTAAATCTCTGGTGAAGAGGCTGGAGGCGGTTTTGCTGGGGTTGATACGTTTCAATCAGACCGGATTTGTTAAAGGGAGATATGCAATGATCAACATGAGGAGGCTGCTTCAGACTATTACACAGATGAATAACATGGATGAGGATGCTGCGGTCTTCTCCTTGGACTTGGAGACAGCGTTTGATCGGGTCACTTGGGGCTTTCTGTTTGCTGTGTTGAGGAGAATGGGATTTGGTGAATGCTTTATGAGTTGGGTCAAGATCTTGTACATGAGATCCACTGCAGATGTATCGACTAACGGGGTTCGGTTGGAACACTTAAATCTGGAACACGGGACGTGGGAAGGTTGCTCTCTGTTGCCTTTATAATTTGTGGTTGCGATAGAGCCACTGGCCTCGATTATTAGACAGGGTGTGAGAATCAAAACTGTTAGCTATGATGGGGTCCCCCAAAAGCTCTGGTTGCATGCAGACGATTCGTCTTGTTGTTGAGAGACTTAGATAGCTCATTACTGTCATTGATGGAATTGATTGCTGAGTTCCATGTTAGGTCTGGATACAATATTAACTGGTCTAAATTGGAGCAATGTCGGTTTTGACTTGTTGTGGGAAGGACTTGATTGTGAATTCAGAGTTTGCATGATGCCCTGAGAGGATTAAATACTTGGGTGTCAGGTTGACCAATAAATTAGATAACAATATGTCATAGAATATGTGGGGGCTGCTGTCGGGTCAGAAATCTTATTTGGAGAGATGCAAGTTATTGAAACATTCCCTGTGGGGGAAACTTAACACATTGAACATTACCTCTGCACCAAAGATAACATATGTAGTATGTTTCCTTTGTTTGTGAGGAAGAAGGTGTGGTCAGAGTTTGATGTTCTGCTGCAGGGCTTCTGTTGGGATGACAGGCCTCCTTGCATGAGACTCTGGAAGCTGCAGTTACCTGTGAACAGAGGTGGCTTAGAGTTCTGAATTTCCAGGCTTATCACTCAGCTTTTACGGCAATGCACATGGCACCACTTCTGAATTCAGAGCTGGATGATTGGGCCAGACCATAGGCGAGTTTAAATAGACCAGTGGCACCTAAAGAGGTTCTGACAATGAAGTCGGTGTGGCCCTTTGCCTCCATGCAAGTAACATAATGTTTTAGAGCTTCCTGGAAGAAGCTAGTTTCCCGTCTACGGGTAAACAGTTCAAAGATCTTCACTTTTCAATCTGGTATAATCCTGAAATAAAGAATGGGAAGAAAATGTTGTTTGTGCCGGAATGGCACCATTTGGGTGTTCAATGGACAGGAGATCTTAGGGCAAACGGGAAATGGCATACCTTTGGTCAGCGGAGGGCGATTTGGCATGTTCCACATTGCACAATACAAGAGTTTCGAATCTAAACAGAGTTGTTATGGATGTTTCTGATGAAGATGAAGTAGACCTTGAGAGGTTGAATGCTCAGGCTGAGTTTGCAGGGCATCAAGCGAGCCAGTATTACAATTTGATTATGTCCTCAGCCGATAGCGATATTGCTTTATTACAGGAATGTTTGGCTAGGTTGTCAGGTGGAATGAATCAAGTGCACTGGGTGAATGTCTGCAGAAATGTTGCTCTCGTCTGTTTCTTGGGAGAGAGGTCCAGACAAGTTGCGATCCTGAATAGGGTCTACTGGACCCTGGAGCGCTTGTACAAACGTGGCATAGCAGACACATTTGAGTGTTGGGGGTGCTCTCACAGAATGGGGATGTTACAACACATGTTGTGGTTGTGCATCAGAGTGAGACTTTTTTGGGAGACGTTGACCTTGATCTTTGTTTGTTTGTTTGTTTATTTATTTTGTATAGCGCTCCTGACCCAGAGGCTTATGGGCGCTTAAGCATCAGGTTACAGGCATAGGTAAGAACATTTGTACATTTGTGCAGCATATGTATAGTTACAAAAGCAGTTATGAAAGCAGTTATAGTAGAATTAGTAACATCGTAGCGGATACATACATACATACATACAGTGCTAGTTATTTGTTGAGTAACCAGGTGATGATCTTAATTCTGAAAGGTTGAAATGTAGGGGTAGATTTGATGTCCAATGGAATAGTGTTCCATAATTGTGAGGCTAGAACTGGGAAGCTGGATCCACCGGCTCTTTTAAGGGAGTATTTGGGCACTGGCAGTTGTAGTGTATTAGAGGATCTGGTGGTTCTAATATTCTGTCTTAAGGTGAATTTATCAGTTAAATAAGGTGGGGCCAGGTGGTTAAGAGCTTTGTAGGTGAGGCAGATAGTTTTTAGGTCTATTTTTTGTTGGATGGAGAGCCATTTGCATGTGATTCTTGTGGCTGAGATATGTTCTCTTCTGGGAATATTAAGGGCGGCACGGAGTGCATTGTTTTGTAGAACTTGCAGTTTATTGACAACCGTTTTATTGGCACCTACATACAGGCTGTTGCAATAATCCAGTTTGGATTGTATAAGTGCTCTGGCTAGAGTAAGGCAGTTGTTGGGGGATATCAAAGGTCTGCAGGCTCTGATTAGTTTCCCAGTGTAAGCAGTGGCTGAGGCGGTCATATTAATTTGTTTGGCGAAGTTGGTGTTAGTGTCGAGATAGAAACCAAGAGTTTTTACACTTTTGGCAGTGGGAATGGTGTTGCCGTCAATGATGAAGCTAGAGTATCTAGGACTGAGATTCCGGATAGTGTTGGGTGAGCCGACAAGGAGCAGTTCAGTCTTGTCATCGTTCAGGCAGAGGCCATGTGTGGCCATCCATGCCTGAATGATGGAAAAGACTTCACCGATCCTGTTGGCGTCCGCGTTGTAGTTGCCTGATAAAGTGAGGAGTATCTGGGTGTCATCTGCGTAGTTGGTGTAGGTGACACCCAGATGGTCCAGTTTATCGAATAGGGGCTTTGTAAATATATTATACAAAGTGGGTGAAACACAAGATCCTTGTGGGACACCGCAGGTAATGGGAATAGGGTCGGCTGCTGCTATGGGTGAGAAGACTCGCATGGTCCTGTTGTCCAGGAAGGATTGGATCCATGTGATCGCCGAGTGGGAGAAGTGTGCTGCCGATGATAAGTGGTTGCACAAGATTTTGTGGTCAACCAGGTCAAAGGCAGCGGAGAGGTCGAGGAGAAGCAGGATGGCAGCCCTCCCTTTATCTTTGATTTCGTCTATCTGGCTCTTGAGATCAACAAGGGCCGTTTCCATCCCATGTTGGGGACGAAAGCCAGATTGGCGAGTACCTAGTAATAGGTTAGTTTCAAGGTAATCCTGAATTTGTAAATAGGCCACTCTGTCAAGAATCTTTAGTAAAAATGGGACAGTGGTAATGGGTCTATAATTTGTGGGTATGTCTGGTTCGAGGGTCTGTTTTTTTAGCAAGGGTAGGACCCAGGATTGTTTCAGATTACTTGGGACCATGCTGTTAGAAAAAGACAAGTTTATTAATTTGGTGATGAAGGGGGAGAGATCCCTGGCAGCATCCTTGATAATCTGTGCGGGGCAACTGTCCCCCTTGCAGTTCGAGGGTTTCAAGGATGCTATAATTTTTTGTACTTCAGGTATGGTAACCTTTTTGAAGGTGAAGCCTGAGCTAGTGGCGGTGAGTGGGGGATGGGTGGGTCTGGAGGTGGGGTCATGAGTGAGCTGTTGCCGTTTGTTTCCAATTTTAGTTTGGAGCCCTGAAATTTTGTTGGCAAGGGCATTCTGGATCCCTGTGCACCAAGGTTTATCCTTTGTGCAGGTATCTTCGGGAGGAGTGGGGTTTTCTAATTCCTTTAAGATGTTAAAGAGCTCTTTTGTGCTGGAGCCTACCTGTAAAATCCTGGAATTAAGAGATTCTTTCTTAGCACGTGTGATCTCATTTTTGTAGAGGGTGGAGATATTGTTAAGTTTAGTTCTATTGTCTGCTGAAGGCACCGATTTCCATAGTGATTCAAGTTTGCTTTTTTGTAGTCGGAGAAGTTTGAGCTCTGGGGTGTACCACGTATTCAGGTGCGCTTTAGGTTTCCCTTTGCGCATTTTTAATGGGGCAATGGTGTCGATAGCTTTAGCCATGGAGTCATTATAGGCGTTGACCAGCGAGTTTAAGTCAGTTGTAGTTGGTAGGGTGTTCAGAATGGGGGTCACCAGAGGCATTAAGGCTTCAGCTGTGATGTTGCTCTTTTTCCTAGTTAGGCAGGCCGGAGCAATAATAGGCCTTTTGTGCACTAGGTTGTTGATATTAATGTCAAGGGGGAGGAAGTGGTGATCCGTCCAGATGAGCTGTACAGGGTCCTTTAGGGTGATGTTGCAATTGAGGGCGGTTACCCAGTCAAGGATTCTGCCTTTCGAGTGGGTGGGTTTGGAGCAGAGTTGAAGGAGGCCATGCTCCTCTAATGCCGTGGCCAGGGCAATGGCAGGGGTGTCAAGAGGGTCATTAAACCCGAGATTGAAGTCTCCCAGTATAATCATTTGTGCTGAAGGTTTGGAGCTTTCGGCTACTAGGGAGGTGATATCTTCCTCAAATGAGCCAGGTGGACCCGGGGGTCTGTAGATTAGGTGCATAGTGATAGTACTCTTCGGGGAGGTTTGTAGTTTAACTGTAAGGTGTTCACATGATTTGAGTAGAGGAGAGGAGCCTAGTCTGATATCAAGTGAGGACTTAAAGATGAGGGCTACACCACCTCCTCGAGCGTTAGGTCTGTCTACTCTGAGAATAGTGTAGTTGTCAGGGATGGCTAGGGTAAGGGATGGTCCCGCAGCCTCATGTAACCAAGTTTCTGTCATAGCAAGGAAGTCTAGGTTGTTAGTCAGAATGATGTCGGCGACTTCTATAGAATGGGCGACTAGTGATCTAACATTTAGAAGAGCTCCTTTTAGTGTATGGAGGGTAGAGTTGATGGGGGTTATAGTGTACTTGTTAGTTTTGTTGGGTAGTTTAGCTGGGCGTTTGCTAGTTTTGTGGTGGATTCTGGCACCAAGTCTATTGTTGCGATCGGTAGGGATAAGGGTGGTTGCTTGAGAGACAGTAAGGTCGGTCATCGTGGAGGGGCTGTGATGATGGGTGGGGCAGGGTGCTCTAATGTCGGTAGGGTTCTGCTTGGATCTATCTGCACTCTTATTGTCTAGGACATCGTAATGCTGTGCGTGGTCATGGGTAGGATAAGCAGATTGTGAGACCGGGAGGAAGGCTGGAGTAGTGGGCAGGGATGGTGTGGGGCAGACGATAGGGTAATGTCTTGGGCAGGCGGGACTAGCTAGTCCATTTTTATGGGTTATGTAGCTGTTACCGTTGCAAAGTATGTTACTTTGCATGACACAGAAGGGGAACATGATCACGGTAAGGCAAAGTAGCATAATGTGTGTGCTAGGGGCGATGCGCCGTGCAGAGGATTGGCGGATGAAGGACATCAGTGCGACCATAAGGCACAACACAGTAGCGTGGTCACTATGCGACCATGGAGCACAACACATTAGTGTGGTCTATATGCGCCCATAGGGCATTACACAGTAGCGTGGTCACTGTGCGACTATAGGGCATAACAAAGTGGCGTAGTCACTATGCGACCATGGGGCACAACACAATAGCGTGGTCTATATTTGACCACAGGGCACAACACAATAGAGTGGTCTATATGCGACCATAGGGCACAACACAATAGAGTGGTCTGTATGCGACCATAGGGCACAACACAGTAGTGTGGTCTAAATGCGACCATAAGGCACAACACAATAGAGTGGTCTATATGCGACCATAGGGCACAACACAATAGAGTGGTCTATATGCGACCATGGGGCACAACACAGTAGCATGGTCTAAATGCCACAACAATCAATACAACAAACAGGTGTGGTATGTATGTGACCAGTACTGGAGACCATAGACCCATCTAAGTGGGAGTGGCTAAGAGTCCATGCATACAGTAATGTCCCGGTACTTGCATGTACTTACAATGCGTTCTCCTTATGCAAGAGGGTTCTGGCAGTAGGTAAGTTGCAAGTTGAGCGGAGGTGGTGGCCCCTCCGCGCTCCCATGCGCGTAACAGGTGCAGAACAGGCCTTTGTATGGCCTTAGGACTGGCCGGCGATTCCGCCTGCCGGCGGTTCTTCCTGTTCAAATCGAGGTTCAGCCTCGATATCGTGCCGCGATGCGCCCGGCATGGGCGAGTCAGGCACCTTGTATGGACAGGGTCAGGCAGGCCCTGCTCTGATAGCACGCTCCGTGCCTGGGTCCTGATCTGGATCCTCTGCTGGGCTGGGGGGCTGCGGGGGCTCCTGCCCTCACCCCTCTAGGTGGATGATAGAAGTGGGGGACCTGGGGCGCAGAACAGGCCTTTGTATGGCCTTAGGACTGGCCGGCGATTCCGCCTGCCGGCGGTTCTTCCTGTTCAAATCAAGGTTCAGCCTCGATATCGTGCAGCGATGCGCCTGGCATGAGCGAGTCAGGCACCTTGTATGGACAGGGTCAGGCAGGCCCTGCTCTGATAGCACGCTCCGTGCCTGGGTCCTGATCTGGATCCTCTGCTGGACTGGGGGGGTGGGGGCTGGAGGGACTCCTGCCCTCACCCCTTTAATGGTGTGTTGAGTTTATCCATGGATTACGACTTTGAGATGGTAATCTTGGGTGTTGATGAGCTTGTAGGTGATTTGACTGTAGCACAGAAGAAGTGGCTGTTCAGAGACTCTTTAGTCGGAGCTGTGCATGCTCCCTGGGCCACCCCCCAGGGAAGAAGGTTTTTTCTGGTGAAAAAGGTTCCGTCTGCCGTCCCTTGGAAGGGACGCCCATACAGTATGGAGGAAAGGGGACTATGGACTAAGAGTACTTTAGTCACTACAGTGATTAATTTATAATTTATCCATAGATGGATTCATATCTTTTCCTTCCCTACTTTAATCTCAATATATGCAGATGGCGTGTTCTTGTTTGTTAGAAATTCTGAACTAAACCTAGTTCCAATAGTTGCAGATATAACGTTTTCGGAAATTATTTGGGCTGATTGTAAATGTCGATAAATCTGAACTGCTGTCCATAACACCTGTAACTGTGGTGGTTGGTGGTACATTTAGTTTCATGTGGTGCACAGGCTCATTTAAATATCTTGGCAAATTGATTAACTGATAAGCACAAGATCTTTCAAGGACATAACATAACGTAACATAACGGGCGTATTTGTAAAGCGCACGTTCACCTGAAAAGGGCCTCTTGGCGCCAATAACAGATGTTTACATAGCATCAAAGCCATGAAGAAACTAGGCATCAAAGTGGCACAGTGGGTTTGTCTACCCCGGTCACTCACAGCCTGTATAACATTGGCAAACATGATCATTGTACCCAAAATGCCGTACAGTTTCATGAATATGCCAATCATCCTCCAAGAGCTTACTGAAATAGGTTGAGATAGTACTTCCACTCCAGGAAGTTGGTTGACATGTACGGGGGTTCTTCACCTCCAGTGGGCAGGGCCCTAGTTCCGGTGCAGCCAGCAGAAAGAACTTGGAACACAACATTTCACCCTTGCTGCTCCCTGAGGGTGGGGGTGGGGGGGGTTAGGTGGCAGAGCTTGGCCCTGCCTTGGACGCTTTCTGCCTTCACCTCTTTGGCAGGGGACATAGTAGTCTATACTTCCAGCAGAATAACAACTTAGCTCAGCACAGTCGGGCATACACAAAATCTACCGAGGGCGGTATCTGTATCATGATTGGTTTTTAACCAAAGATGAATACAGACAGATTCTTAAAAAATGTGTAAAGTACAATATAGAATATAGAAAGAAGGTAATGTTCATAGTTCAAATGTTCATTTAATCTTTCGTTTGTTTTAGAATCCATAGAGTGGTTCAGTATTTAAGGAAACACTGCTTACACGTGTTTCAACCCTCCGGGGTAGTATTCAAGGCTGGTGACAATGATAAAGCGGTAAACAGTCATCGAAAACGATTAATAAAATATAGTAAGAACATCAAACGAGTGATTGACAATATTAGAATGATAATAATTTGAAAGGAAGATCCAATTAAGATATACGGCCTCATTACGGATGTGGTGTTATCTCGGCGGTAAATCTGCTGAGATACTGCCAAACTGTATTACTGTTGCCACCACTTGGTCCAGCGGTGTTACAAGTGGCAGTAGGTGGTTAGTCCCCTTTAATTGGAGTCCATAGGGACTCCATGGGGGATTTTGGCGGCGCTCGCACCTGCAGTAATACTGCAGAATTGGCTGATTTTGAGCAGGAAGGTGGCAGAAATACTTCCAGCTTCTATGCTTGAGGTTTTCCCTCCACCTTATGGCCAAACTTGTAGTTGGGTAAAGCGGTAATGCGCAGTAAATGGTAGCATTTTACTGCATCGCCCAACTTATAACGAGACCCATAGATACCGCCATTGCCATATTTTGAGTATGTGCGACTGTGCTGCAGCTAGGTTTTTATTCTGTCCTTGCTGTGACGTTGGGCATCGCCACGCATTAGGCTGAGCGCACACAGCAAACACCCCCGGCAATATACAAACATTGTTTAAGTGCCCCATTTCTCAGGACATATACTGCCAGCAGCGGTCCAGTGACTCCTTCGTTTTTGCCTAGAGAGTCCAAAGATGAATCAAAGAAGGAAGAGTGCCCCCTTCCTTGTAAAGGCAAAACGTCACAGGGCATTGGTCCAAAGCGTCCCTGCTGTCAGGGCTCCAAACCAGGCTCTTGTAGCAAGCACCCTTTGCTTTCTGACATCCTCCTCCATAATGGGTGAGAGTACTGGCAGGTCAGCATCCCCTCGTCCAACTTTGGATGAGCCACCCCTGCCATTCCAGCCATGGGTGTGGTTTTTGCAGTTAGTTCATCAATTGAATAATTTAAGGCAGTTCCTAGCTCTTGTGGCAGCTCGGGCAAACGCTGCTATAGCCAGAACTGTGATAGGACAGAATGGGACACTGAGAGACAGAGACTCAACTTTATGGACCACTACCGCCTCAAACAGCAGGGCCAAGCATATATGGGAAGACTTACAAGTACTGTCGTGCAGCAAAAAGTGTCTGAAACATGTTGGTAATAACTCTACTGCCACATTACTGCACTGCCGTTATTCATGTTTTTGGGGCATGGTGGAGGATATACTGCCAACAAAAAGCTGGAAGTAAATAATCAATTGTACTGCCAAAAATCATCATAATTACTGCTTGCAGTAAAGCTATTAAAATTCTGCATGTAGTCCTTTGGACTCCAGAAATGGGGACTAACACCACTTTTCCACCACTGGCAATCTCGTGGTAAGTCCACAAGATAAAGTGATGGTAACAGTGATTAATTCTTGCCAATTTACAGACAAACTCACAATGAAGCTGGTGGTCTTATGTATCACATAGAGCATAGAGAATACATGAGCTGCACACCCAGACTATCTGTCTGTGGTGACATTTCCTTGTAATACTAGATGCATTCACAAATGCAAATATATTGGGTACTGTTTGGAAAATAGTTAATCAATATGACAAAGTAATAGTGGAAAGTGGATCAGTGTTTCCTGTGCGATGCACCTCCTCAGAGGTATTCTACCTTTTCTAACTTTCCCCCAGAAGCTCACTGTCTCCAGACCCTTTGTTCTTTCCAGGCTGGACTAGTGCAACAGCCTCTTTCTCAATCTGCCTACCTCTACTCTCCGCCCCTACAACTAATCCAGAACAGGACTGCAAGACCTATCCTTGGTGTCAAGCCCAGGGGCTGTATCTCTCCAGCCCTGAAATCTCTCCACTGGCTCCCGGTTGCTACAAGGAGCAAGTTCAAGACCCTCTGCATTGTCCTCAAGGCTTTCTGGGGCCAGGGTCGGCACTACATCCAACTCTCTTTTGAAATACCTTCCTCCTAGAGCCCTTCTCTCAGCTACCTCGAACGCTCCGAGGGTCAGACGCTTCTCCAGGCAGAGTAGGGGGTAGATCTCTCTCCTCTGCAGGTGCCTCCCTCTGGAATAGCCTCCCTGCCCCTCTCAGACTTGAGCCAGACCACCTGAAGCTGCGGAAGCAGCTCAAGGCCCTCCTTTTCTTCTCTGCCTTCTCTCTCTTTCTTCCCTGCTAACTTACCTGTCTGCTGTGCCGACTGGTTGCTTGGCACCCTCAGTGTCTCACTGGGTACCAGGCTCTTCCATGACCAGTCTTCCTTGCACTGCCTCCTGGCCTACCGCGCACTTAGGAGCTGTAACTGTAACCCCTATAGCCCCCCTGCCTCTTTGAACTTAACCAGAGCTGTGCTGTCCTGGCTGCACTTACTCAGAGCCATGCAGTCCTGATCGCACTTCCTCCTACCCTCTCCCTTTCACTTCCCCCTCTCCCTTCCCCCTGCACTTCTCGTTATAGCACGTGCACGATCCGAATGACACAAGGCATAGTAGGATAGTTTGTCTTGTCTTCCCTCTGTCTCCCCCCCCCTTGTCTTGAGGCACATAGAAACACTTGTGTACAGGCGCGTTATGAATGCCATATCATATATCATGTGACACAAGCATAAAGTATTGTTAACCATGATTGAAATGCATTGGCTTATTGTGTTATTTATGTAAAACGTCATAAAGACTTTTTTTTGCAAAAATAAATACATTGTAGGGTATTATATGAAGGATTCTTGAATTTATTATATTAAAGTTTCAATAAAAACTTCTGAACAAAAAAAAGTCTGAGAAGGCCATGCATGCGAATAACGAGCCAGATCTCTATACCAAGCGCACCTAAGCTCAAAATGCTTACTGGGCCTCCACGCTTCATTTCTTTTTGACATAATTAATAATTCACAAGACATTGCTTATGAGCTAGAGTTGTTCTTCCCTAACGTCTGATATCTTATTTCTTTTTGTAGCATTTGCTGCGGCAAGGTCGCACAGCGGTTCAGGTGGCTCATGAACTTGAGGTCATTACAACAGAATATGAACAGGACATGATGGTCATGAGTGGCAGTGTGGCCCGACATGGCACAGTCAAACCAGTTGGAGTACACTCTGTTGTGAAAGGCAGGCTCCATCTGCGCTTGGGCAATGTTGGTAAGAACCCTGGAATTCAGATTGAACAATGTTGCTGGCTATTCATTACTATTGGCCTCTTCCTCAATGTGAGAAGGAAGACAATAACTGGAATAGTATGGATATTTTTGTATTTGTATTTATTGATTTATTAAGCGCCTTACGCCAAAGCGCTGCACCAGGACTGCTACAGCACTACAAAATTGATACTTCCAATTTAAACCTATTAACACACACACACCCACTCACTCTGAAGGACTGCCATCTGGCAAGGGTAAAGAAGCCCTGGCTTTATTAATTATTAATAATGAAATAATGCAAGTAATTCTTTCTCAGAAAGGGTGGCTTGCTAACCAGACCCCCCTTTCAGCAAACTTGATGCCAACGGCGTACTGTCCACCTGTGACCTGCTGAATCGGTATGCTAATCTGCAGCACCTGCTCTCCCTTGCCACAGAGCATGCCCAGGGTTCACAGGTCCCCTTTTAAAAGAAGCAGTGATAGCCAAGTTACTTCAGCACAAGGACTGCATAATATAAGTATATCTGTCCCCAAACCACCGTACTATGAGTGTTCTTATCCTGGTGGCAGTAGTAAACTTTAAATATAAGCCATACCTTAGTTTAAGGTATGGTGGCTACTATCACTAATCATTGTTAAAGCCACATCAAGTTAGTATCATACTGATGTCAGCTCTGTGACCCCATCCCAGCCCAGCTATGAACAGGCTATGTGTATTTTCCCTAGACTAGCAGACCTGCTGCACCCCATTGGCTGCTGCCTCTCTTTTGATCCTTTGTGAGGTCAGGTAACGCTTATCGCCATCAAGGAGCTATCCTGGGAAACGAATCAAAGGGCACACCCTGCACAAAAGGACTATCCTCACACCAGGGTGCTGCATACGAAAGGGCCCTTTGAAGCTATGGTTCTGAGAAGGTGGCAAGGGTAGTGTAGATTTTGGGAATTTACTTGGGTATGATGCAAGCAGGCAACACCCACGTGTCCCAAGAACAGAGATTGGATCCCTTAAAGCAGGCTTGCTTTTGTCCAATCACCTGTGGACTGTTGTATGTAAATGAGGGGGCTCCCACATTTTCTTTGATTCACTTTTGGACTACAAGGCTTAAGGAATAATTTATGTGGCCCTGTTTTGGGAGAGTTGTCTTTTCCAAAGCTCTCAGCCATTGAGGTGAAGGAGTAGTCTAAGGCAAGTCTAAGTCTGCACCCTACCCACTCCCAGGGCACATGGGGGATACTCTTGCTGAGGACCAGGACAGGCAGAGTGGACTCTGCACTAGCTGTCCTTAGACTGGGAGAGCAGAACCAGAATGAACTCATCTTGTCCTGGATCCCCTGGATTGGGTCTCACAACATCTGGGGATCAGCCAAAGTTCCCTGCACTGCTGCATCAAACTATTCGAAAAGCCTTTGAACCTTCTTCAGCGCACTCAAACCACTGCATTGCACCTTCTGAACCGACTTGTTGCCGCATAGTGCCAAGCAGAGCATGTCAACTCCTCTAAAAACCTGCTTGACGCTGTAGACCAAACTCGAACCGCTGACACTCAGAACCCTGCATTGGAGCACCAAGGACACTGCATCGAACCGACAGACCTCGACTCAAGCCACTGGAGCATTGTGTCACACCGCAAACTGTACCAGCGGTTACCAATGTCTTCAACCAATTTGACTCCCAATCCAACCCTGGTGAGCCATCGGAACTGCATGACCCAACTGCTGCATTCGATCCCCGATTTGAAAAGACTAGATGACCAAGCATAACTGGCAGCTGCACCTGACCCTAGCTCCACAAATTGACATTGTCAAGGTCTTCCTAACCAAGCAAGGGTGGTCGTCCGTCATCAAAAGTCCAAATAAAATGCCATCTGTCGAAAACTTACTCTTACCTGGCCCTACTGCTAGAAAAAATAATTAAACACTGCCGGAGTCTACAACTTCTGGCACCTTCGCTTTAGCTGTATTTCTTGGGCTGTGTCTCAAAGTTTTCCAAACGTACAAAGTTCGGTTAACTCCGGTAAATAGGAAAAAGTCAGTACAGGATATTTATCTGGGTTTTCTTATTCTCTCTTATGAGATTCTGTAGTGTTACCGACTTTGGACTCCAGGAGCTTGTGATGCCTGTCAACCTCTTTCTTACATTCCTATTGTCTCCCTTTCAATTTGAATTCTTCAGACTCTTTATATTTCACTCTATTATTGATGGGGCAATCTTTACCATTTGCAATGGTTGGATACCACAACTTCTGCGGCCTCTCCAGAGGTTTCCCCTTCCAGTTTCTTAGACTCCTGTAACTGGTGCTCAAGCTTAATTCAAAGAGTTTCTCAAAGTCTCTCACAAACAAAGGCCGTTGCTCTTCAATAATTATACTTCACAACCATCTCAGTGTCTCACTAGACATATGTTTATGCTTTCTCAATGTCCCACAATAAATCTTGAAGTTTCTTTCACAACGTTCACATAGTCCCTGTTGCCTCCCCCTTTCCTGTTCCACCTGGTACCTTCACTTTACGTAGGTGGATTCACCGGGCTTGGCGTCGGGCCGTGCCTGTTTCGTCGGTACTCTATCTCGACTTCCTTGCCTCTGCTGTGGCATCGCTCTTGTCTTCTCGTTATCCCTGTGTGCTTGACCCACTGAGGTCCCACGTGCCCAGACCCCTATGGAGTGTCTTCCAGCACGGCCTCACCTCCCTAGCCTCAAAGAGGGTGGCTCCCCCCTGAGCAGAAGGGACAATTACCCTAGATTCATCACAGTCCCTTTTGATCCCTTTTCCTGCTACAGACATATTTTTTTAATTCAGTGTGGTTGCTTCTTGCCTTTTCACACCTGTGTCATTACAGTCAGTCAAACAAGTTTATTCGGATGTATAAAAACAACCATTAAACAACAAATAAACACATTATTGCACAAATCCAAATGACAAATTCTTAAAATTACATTTCCATAAAAATAGAATCGATAAACATTTCCAAAGGCGGCATACAAGTACAATTAGCAGTCGAATGGTTACCTCATCATGGGCTACATTAAAAGATAGTTTAGTGAGGGGTCATACAAAAAGCAGTACAAAAACCTTTATCCCATTACGGGTGCTATTATGCTTTGTTACAGACCTTCACCACCTGGCAGTTTCAGAATGCTATTTCTGAAATACATCGCTCTTTTCAAGAACGTCAAAAGAGCCCATGCGGTGTAAACTGTTTCGGCACTCAAAAGAAACACAAGAGCAGCCCTATGTGTGCGGATCATCGTCTTCTTAAGGGCAGGAATCAGGGTCGCTTTACGTATACCAACATACCCTGTACAGAAGAATAGCAAATGAGAGAGATCCTCTCTACAGTGTCCACAAGCCGGGCAGCCCGCTATGTTGGGAAAACCCTTCCACTTATGAGTGTTACCTTGCAGCCGAAGGCAATCAAACCGTGCCCTCGTGATCAACCACCTGTCCTTTTTTAACGTGCTCCAAAGCAGGTAAGGTTGGATTCCAGTTAGGCAGCTGATGCTTGAGTGAAATTCGCCATTTCTATGGCCATACTCTAGCAAAATTCTTTTTCTTACTATGGTTTCACCCAACATAGCTTTGTAAACAGTCCCCTCACTCTTAAAAAAGAGAGTATCAGGCGGAAAAAGGGCACCTAAGTTGGCTTCACCCAGAGTTGAAAAGACATACGCTAGCCAGGGGATTTTTTTCCAGCCACATTTGCCCAGCACAGTGCGTATAATGGTATGACACAAGGAAGCATGCTCATTAGCCCAGAGCCTGACCCAGAATAAAAGAGGGGCCAGCGCCCACGGATCTTCCCAAAACTCCACACCCAACTCCCTGTGGACGGCTATTCCAGATGCACTGGACGGGAGCCCGAGCAGGTTTTTAAAGAATTTGCTCTCCTTACTCTGGATTTCCGCCACATTCTGGAAGCCCCAGATAGCTGCACCGTACAGAGTGGAAGCCGCAGTTTGGGTACCATAAATCTTAAGAATCACATCCAAAGGCCGGCCCCTACACTTCGACATAAACCGAAAGATTCCACCTATCTGTTGACTCATTTTAACAGATTGTTTGGCCACATGGTCTTTGCCATTTAAGGCCTCCGAAAAACATATTCCAAGGTAATCAAAGGTCTTAACTCTGGGGATAATTTCTCCTGCACATAGCATGGGTTTCATGGGCACAGGACGTTTTCTACCCACGCACGCCATTACTGCAGATTTCTTAGAATTTATTTTTAGGCCCAAATTGTCCATGAACGTTGAATAGGCATTGATCAATACCTGTAGGGCCCTAGGTGTTCTTGCAAGAAGGACAGTGTCGTCAGCATAGGCCAATACTGGGAACCCCCTTCCTCCCAAAACTAGAAAATCAGCCAATACACCAATCGGGTCCTGTGAGAGGCCATTAATGTAGAGGCAGAAGCAAATGGGGGCCAGTACACAACCCTGCCTCACACCACACCCCACCTGAAAGCAAGCCGTGCAGTGCCCCCCAGAGCCACTGCGTACACAGGCCTCGTTATCCGTATGGAGGTCCACCAGAGCCTGTAAAATTTCCCCTGGGCACCTCAAGGACCCAAGCACTGCCCAGAGCTTAGCTCTATCTACTTTATCAAAGGCAGTGCTTAGGTCCATAAAAGCTAGATAAACTGCCTCGCCCCGACAAAACACAGAGTTAGCCACCAGCAAATACAAGTTAAGACTCTGTTCTATAGTGCCCACTCCAGGGCGGAACCCAAATTGAATGTCGGAAAGAACGGACTGTTCCCCAAGCCAGGATTCAATTCGGGCCAGCAGTATTCTCCCAAACATTTTGAAAAGAAAAGAAATTGGCATTGTGTCATTACCCAGAGTGCTGACTTTTCTATCTTTTCCATATTCTGTGTTCTCCTTACAGGAGTGGGTTTTTATATAGTGTTTTAATAATTTTTAGTTTAATTATAGTGTATGCATTTTTATAGAAGCTCGATTGGATATCCCTTTTTTTGAACTGTTGTACTTTGCTGTTTGGGTTGCTACTGGATCACATTCACATCCCCTTCTGAGAGTATAGAGTTCACTTGGCCTACGTTACCACAAAAGTCGAAGGAAGTTTATTTCTTGGCTGGCCCTGTTTTACCTCTATGATTAGGATCACAGTTGGTTTGTCGACGTGTTGGGCTGAGTAGGCAGTTTAAGTTTAACCAATACTCATCCTTATACTTCTGAAGAGAAGAAGTCATTTAGCTCTCTCACACACACACACACACACACACACACACACGCACGTGAGTGCGCACACACACTCAATCAACATCATAATTCCCCCTCTCTCTCTCTCTCTCTCTCTCTCTCTATATATATATATGTATATATATATCTGTCTGTCACTACCTGTCTGTCACTGATTAAACAATGCTTACTAGTGGCCTTATGAGTGGCCCCTGTGTTCAACCCTTTTTTTGCTGTTACTCCAAGGGCAGATTACCTTTGACAGTTCATGCCCTTTGTTAAAAAATGTTTTGTTGGATCCCTGAAATTTAGTACATTTTCACTGCAGAACTGAAAAAAGATCTGAAAATGATAGTCACCACTCTGTTAAATGTGATGATCGATAGGGTTCAATTTGTAGGTTTTGGAGCTCCAATAAAAATAGAAGTGATTGCCCAAAAATCATTTAAAATAACATCACAAGGATTGGCAAATGGACGTAATTACCTTTAGAATTGTGCCATAGAATCCCTGAAAGGACAACTTCTGACATATAGAAGGCAAATCACCTGGATAGTCGCTCCACCCCCGTCATTACAAAACTGGATCCATGTAGAATGTCTAGATATGATGTGTGAGGACCTTCTGGATATTGCCTTGACACGACAGTAAGACATCTGTTGTACGCAGTAACAATGTGTTTAACTAAATGATTCACTGTCATCCTCGCTAATGTTTAGTTTTATTTGGTATTTTTGTACAGGTCATGTTTGTGAGCAGAAATTAAGAAGGTCTGATTCTTTGCCACCATCGCGATCCCGTATAATTTCCTCCCATGACGGGACAAGTGCATTCCATGGAGGTAGCCTGTATTCCTATAATGCTAATAGCGGTGAGTAGGATCATGTGTAGGTTTTCATTATCATTGCTTTTTTTGTTGTAAAATTCCTGCTCAATTGAACTTCTTTACATAATGCATAGTCAGCACTTGAAATAAGCCATAGTGCCTCATTACAACAGTGCCGGTCCGTGAAACAACGGTGCCGGTAACCCTACCGGCACTGTTGTTTCCGGACCGGCATATTACAACTCTGCGGGCGGGTGCCATCCCGCCCGCCAGGTCAGACCTGCTGGGCAGGACTGCACCGGCTTGCAGAGTTTTCACGGAAGCACCGGCACCGTTAACAATGGTGTTATTGCTTCCATGGTCCCCATCTCATAGAGTCTGGTAAGACTCTATGGGATGGGGAATTACAAAGATACCGGCACCTGCCTTCCCGGCCGCCAGGGTTTTATTCCCCAGTGTTACCGGGAAGTCGGATGCCGGTAATTCATTAAGGGTCTGGCGGCTACCTGCTGTTAGCACCGGCATGGTTACCGCTGGACCCGTAATGAGGCCCATAATGTATCTAAGAGCACTTAACCCTGGCAAATGCTCTTTTGAGAATATATATTTATAACATTGATTTTCAAATTTTGCATTGTTAACTACTCTCTTCTTCTAAGTATGGACATTAGGGTACTTGGGTTTGTCCCTTATCACTGCCAGGCATCTGCTTCCACAAAGCATCCACCATCAGAGTGAAGCTCTGGAAGCCACATGCATCAGGACTATGTCCCGCCACCTGACGGACAATATCCAAGATGCACCTTAGGCCTTTGCTTAAACAAATTATGTGTGCTGTTTGAGCGGTGTGAGACAGGCATGGCATCAAGAGAGACACAGACTCAAAATTAACAGTTTGAAAACCTTTATTATCAAACTTTGTGGGATTGGTGTAATGCCTAGCTGGCCCTAACTCTAAAGGGAGTATTCCCTCAACTGATGCTTCTAAGGGCCGTCAATGTCCGTAAGTGCAAAACCAAAGTTTGTCTGTGTCCAAACCTATGCTTGCTCTCACTCTTAAACAAAATGGGCCTCATTACGACCCTGCCGGTCCGGAAAGAACGGTGGTGGTAAAACCGCCACCACTGTTCTTTCCGGACCGGCTGATTAAGAGTCCTGCAGGCGGGAGGTGTCACTCCTGCCAGGTCTGACCTGGTGGGTTTAACACCACACGCCTGCTGGCGTACATGGAAACACCGGCTCTCTCATAGACGGAACCAGTGTTTCCATTGTCCTCATCCCCACGGAGTCCTATGGGGCTCCATGGGAATGGGGACTTACACAATTCCGCCTCCGGAATTCACGGGTCACCGGGGTCATAATGCCCCAGTGATTCCGGCAATCACGGAGGCAGAATGGTAATACGGGTCCGGCGGTAACCTGCCGGTTTTTCCGGCTTGGTTACCGCCGGACTCGTAATGAGGCCCAATGTGTTAGGGGATTTTCTTAAAGGAAAAATGGTGACTCAAGAAAAGAAAGAAAATGTAATCCACAGCTGTTTTCAGGTAGTCTTTCCAATGGGTGTAGTGCTGCCAGTTCAAAATAGTTCAACTCAGAAGGGTTGCCCTTGGAACCTTCCGCACAGGGCTCTTGCCGTAAGTTAATAGAGTTCACAATGTCTCTGGGTCTCTTGGGGTTCCCTTCCCCAAGCTTTAAGCCTTCTGATTTCAAGCAAAAAGACACAGCTCCCGTTAGGCCTCTCAGGGTTCCCTTCCCCAAGTCTAGGCCTCTCTTCACCAAGTCCAACAATGACTTTAGCGGTCCTCTTAGGGTTCGCTTCCCCAAGTTTATGCCTCTCCTTACCAAGTTTTCTTTTTCTTTAAACTTTCTTTATAAGTCGTCTCACAACCATGACCATACATTGCATAGTAAAAAAGTACAACATCAAGCCTATACTTTAAGCGACATTCAGGCAGTGTATCGTTCCGGCACTACACTTGACTGGTTATTTCGAAACACTCATATCATTAACAGAGGCGTGGTGGCATCAGGGATATCAGTACATATTTTGCTAGAGCAGTGCAGTTTACATACCGGATTTGATAACAGGCTTTCATCCACCCCACATCACTTCCTTCCTACCCGTCCGCTTCAGGGCTTCGGGACAACAAATAGGCCATGAAGGGATTCCAAATACTCTTGGGCCTATTCTGCAGCCCGCATAGACTACTATATTCTTTGTCCCTGTCACTAAGTCAAGTCAAATCTTTTAGCCACGTCTTTATCCCTGGTGGGGCTGGACTTGTCCATTACAACAATATTCATTGTCTAGCAACAATCATGCATGTCGTCAGCAGTCTCTGATACTGCTTTGTTAGCCCCGAAAGCCAGCCAAACATACAACACAGTAATTCACAAGGGATAGTCTTACCCAACATTGCAGAGATACCTTCCACCACCTCCTCCCAGATAGATCTCAATCTACTACATGCCCATATCATGTGAAGAAAGTCTGCCATGTCCGCTTTACATCTCGGGCAGCAGGCTGCTCTGGTGCTATCGAACGGGTGCATGCGGGCCGGGGACAAGTGCACTCTTTGTAATGTCTTGTCTTAAGTTGAATCAACTGTAACCGAGTACTGAACGCCCCACTGTTTGTGGCATTGCAGAGTGCCGCTCACTGCTTATCCGTGAAGGGAGACCCAGCGTCCTCTTCCCATTTCTGTTTACACTTTAGAACTTCCTGTGGGGGGTCCTGCTGAACTATCTTATATATTGCGGAGACCACGCCCCCTTCTTCCAGATGAGGCCCCAATAAACTTCAGCAGTGTGGTAGCTAGCGGGATCTCCAGGAACGTGGGGTACCACTCCCTAAAAGCTGCTCTCATTCTGAAATACTGCAACCTGTTTTGAAAACCCTCTCCCATCTTTTCAGCGAATAGCTCCTGGGTAACAAAGGATCAGTTCGGATACAGGTCCTCCATATGGTATATCCCCACCCCAGCCATTCCTAGATAATAGCTTTGTCACATGTTGGTGCCAAACTCTCTATATTCCACAATGGTATACCCATTGTGGAAGGGGATGTCTACTCTCAGTCTTTTCATGGCTCTTTTCCATGCATGCAGAGTGCACGCCATGGGATCAGACTTAGATTTGTCTGACGCCCTTTTGCAAATCAGAACCCCCCTGCAGTGAGAACGGACGCACTGAGCATGTTTCTATGTGCACATGGAGGAAGGCCGGGGCACCCGGCATCCACCGGGAAGCAAAATGTAACTGAGATGCTAGGCAATAAAAATCCACATCCGGCGCGCCGACGACCCTTTCTATCCCAGGGAAGAGTTAGCGTGTCCCAGCTAATTACTTCCGCAAAGTATCCGACCCCTGGCCACACTGGAATTTTTGGAAGATGTATAACAATTTGGGGACCACCACCATCTTGGCTACTGCGATCCTGCCCAGCAGCAAAAGAGGGAGCCTGCCCCACCTCTCCACCCTTGCCTTCAGGGTATGTAAGTACTTCACCTGATTGTCTGCCAATAGTGTTTGAGCATTTCAACTGAACCGCACCCCCAAATATGTGACAGCCGTTTGTTCCCATCTATACCCTTCAGTGTTTAGGGGGCTGACCGTGGCCTCATTCAAAGGGAATACAGTTGATTTAGCCCTGTTTATCCTGAGACCTGAGGCCTCTCGAAACCCTCGACCTCCTGTGATAATGATTGCAGATTGGTCGCAGGGTCTTTAAAGTATAGAATCGCGTCATCTGCGTATAACAACACCAGTTCTCTAGTACCACCCAGTGCCAGGCCCCTAGCCCATGAAACTTCCGTAGCCGAGCTGCCATTACCTATATCGCCGCAGCAATTAGCAAGGGTGAGAGCGGGCAGCCTTGCCTGGTCCCTCTTCCCAGCATAAAGGCCTTAGACCTTGTGCCACCGATCCTGATTCGGTAGTTCGATCGGGCATACAGCATCCGCACAGTCGAAAGGAAGTACTCTGGGGTCCCCAGCTGACGCAATACCTCGAGTAAGTAACTCCACGGAGTCAAACACCTTCTTCATATCTAGTAAGGCCTGCTGCGGCCTGCACTTCGGGGTCTATCTGGGCTAAAATCGCAAACAATCTCTGCAAATTTGATGAGGTCGATCTCCCCGGTACGAAACCCGACTGGTCTGCTTGTATAATGTGCAAAATATACGGGAGCAGGCCGTCTGCCAGAACTTTTGCAAACATTTTTGTATCAGTAGCAAGATTGGGCGGTACAAAGAACATTCCAAGGGGTCCCTGTCGGGTTTCAAGATCAGCGTGATTACTGCTTCACGCATCATTGGGTGGAGCAGTCCCACCTGCATACCTTGCTCCCATACTGATAACATATGCAGTGCTACATCGGGGCCCCACTCCTTGTAAAACTCGGCCGTAATTCCGTCCGTACCCAGTGCCTTGGAGGAGGGCAGGGCACGCATTGCTAGGAGGACCTCATCAAGCGTGATGTGTGCCGCCAGTGCTTCCACCGCCTCTTCACTCAGCACTGAGACGGCTGCCTCTCTTATATATCCATCCAGTTCCGCCTTGGGTATCGCCCCTTTTGATGCATACAAATGTTCGTAATATTGGCAGAAGGTGTCCGTTACATCCTCCAGTCTCACCACCGCCAACGCCTCCAGCGTCCTCACCGCTGCAATATCCTTGCTACCCCTTTCATAGCTGACCATCGCTGCCTGGGGTATGCCCGGCCGACCCTCCTCGCCATACCTACGGGCCATTGCCGGTGGTGCCAGGTATTTGACCTCACACTCAGCTAGGTTGTTAAAGCGGTCCAATGCTTCCCTCAATTTAGCCATAGGTCCAGTCCCACCTCCCTTGACCACTTCCACTTTTTGTACCTTGATTTCCAGTTCTACTTCATTTATCTGTCTACGGATCAGCTTTAACACACCCAGTTCCAATGAAAGGCAGTCCGCCGAAGCACCACTTTAAACGCCTCCCATACCGTACTCATCTCAGATACTGAGTCCACGTTTTCATGAAAGTACGACTTGATCAAAGCGTGCACTTTGCTTTTAAACACTATGTCGCCGGTTTAAATCTCCAAAAGGAGCAAGACCTTGCCTCTCACTCCGGGCTCAAGGACCGAGAACTGGCGAGTGATCAGAGAGAGTTCCAGGCAGGAGAACACAGTCTACTGTTCAATGTACCGTGGTTGCCAAAATGTAGTCCAGACGCGTGGATGTCCCATGTACCGTCGAGTAAAATAAATATTCCCTCCCTTCCGGACAAAGCAATCTCCTCACATCATCCACCTCTAGCTCCTGCATGCCGCTCAGTACCACTTCCGTTGCTTTAGAGCGTGGACGCTCCCACCTACCGATCTATCTCTCCGTGGGTCTAGTGCAATATTGAGGTTCCCGGCCCAAAATAGGAAATTATGGAGAAATGTATGAGATCTACTGACTAAGGATTCTATCTCTCTGTGGGTCTAGTGCAATATTGAGGTCCCCACCCAAAATAGGAAATTATGGAGAAATGTATGAGATCTACTGACTAAGGATTCTATCTCTCTGTGGGTCTAGTGCAATATTGAGGTCCCCACCCAAAATAGGAAATTATGGAGAAATGTATGAGATCTACTGACTAAGGATTTGTAAAAACCTGGCTCGTCCACATTGGGGGCCATATATATTACCAAATTCAACCATTGTGTTGCCCCAACACACAGACACCTTCACATATCTTCCATTCGGATCGATTACAGTCTTGATCGTGCAGAAGCCCAGGGACTTGTGTACAAGTGTCATCACTCCTGCTGATTATGACAAATAGGAGGTGTAATGCTTGCAGTCTCTAGCAAAACGAAAAGGTGATGGCTGGAAGGTTTTGAATAAATCATAACCACGGGCAAAGCTCTGGGCAACCCTCCAGACCATCGTTTTTCAGTCTGCCAAGCCATTACAGAAGGGGAAAAACCATATGCAAATCAGGCATGGTCCTACCCCAAAAGGGGCAGTCCAGCCCGAACTGCTAGGTCACATCCCTTCTGCACGAGACCACAAGCATCCCCAGACATGTTTCAGCCTTGTTGGGCGTCATCAGTGAGGAGTAGCTTGGGTCTCTAGGCCCGGCAGACTCGGGACCCACGTCTGGGCATACCCGTCCCACTCGGGGTGACTTTAGCAAAACGAAAAGGTGATGGCTGGAAGGTTCTGTGCAGAGGGGGCTTGGCCTAGCAGTTCGGGCTGGGCTGCTACCTTCGGTGGCGGCAGCTGCTGACTGATTTGCACATGGCTGGTCCCCTTTTGCAATGGCGCAGATGGGCTAAAAAACGGTGGTGTGGAAGGTTGCCCAGAGCAATTGCCAGTGGTTTAGATTCATTCGAAACCTTCCACCCATCACTTTTGTGGTCAGTTTGTTTCTCCTTGTGAGAGAGGGTATGCCCAGACGTGGGTCCCTTGCTCACTGCGCCACAGGGAACCGGGCTGCACCCCACTGAGGAGGTCCAACAAGGCCGAAACATGTCTGGGGTTGCTTGGTTTTCTGTGCAGAGGGGACTTGGCCTAGCAGTTCGGGCTGGGCTGCTACCTTCGGTGGCGGCAGCTGCTGACTGATTTGCACATGGCTGGTCCCCTTTTGCAATGGCGCAGACGGGCTAAAAAACGGTGGTGTGGAAGGTTGCCCAGAGCAATTGCCAGTGGTTTAGATTCATTCGAAACCTTCCACCCATCACTTTTGTGGTCAGTTTGTTTCTCCTTGTGAGAGAGGGTATGCCCAGACGTGGGTCCCTTGCTCACTGCGCCACAGGGAACCGGGCTGCACCCCACTGAGGAGGTCCAACAAGGCCGAAACATGTCTGGGGTTGCTTGGTTTTCTGTGCAGAGGGGACTTGGCCTAGCAGTTCGGGCTGGGCTGCTACCTTCGGTGGCGGCAGCTGCTGACTGATTTGCACATGGCTGGTCCCCTTTTGCAATGGCGCAGACGGGCTAAAAAACGGTGGTGTGGAAGGTTGCCCAGAGCAATTGCCAGTGGTTTAGATTCATTCGAAACCTTCCACCCATCACTCTTGTGGTCAGTTTGTTTCTCCTTGTGAGAGAGGGTATGCCCAGACGTGGGTCCCTTGCTCACTGCGCCACAGGGAACCGGGCTGCACCCCACTGAGGAGGTCCAACAAGGCCGAAACATGTCTGGGGTTGCTTGGTTTTCTGTGCAGAGGGGACTTGGCCTAGCAGTTCGGGCTGGGCTGCTACCTTCGGTGGCGGCAGCTGCTGACTGATTTGCACATGGCTGGTCCCCTTTTGCAATGGCGCAGACGGGCTAAAAAACGGTGGTGTGGAAGGTTGCCCAGAGCAATTGCCAGTGGTTTAGATTCATTCGAAACCTTCCACCCATCACTTTTGTGGTCAGTTTGTTTCTCCTTGTGAGAGAGGGTATGCCCAGACGTGGGTCCCTTGCTCACTGCGCCACAGGGAACCGGGCTGCACCCCACTGAGGAGGTCCAACAAGGCCGAAACATGTCTGGGGTTGCTTGGTTTTCTGTGCAGAGGGGACTTGGCCTAGCAGTTCGGGCTGGGCTGCTACCTTCGGTGGCGGCAGCTGCTGACTGATTTGCACATGGCTGGTCCCCTTTTGCAATGGCGCAGACGGGCTAAAAAACGGTGGTGTGGAAGGTTGCCCAGAGCAATTGCCAGTGGTTTAGATTCATTCGAAACCTTCCACCCATCACTTTTGTGGTCAGTTTGTTTCTCCTTGTGAGAGAGGGTATGCCCAGACGTGGGTCCCTTGCTCACTGCGCCACAGGGAACCGGGCTGCACCCCACTGAGGAGGTCCAACAAGGCCGAAACATGTCTGGGGTTGCTTGGTTTTCTGTGCAGAGGGGACTTGGCCTAGCAGTTCGGGCTGGGCTGCTACCTTCGGTGGCGGCAGCTGCTGACTGATTTGCACATGGCTGGTCCCCTTTTGCAATGGCGCAGACGGGCTAAAAAACGGTGGTGTGGAAGGTTGCCCAGAGCAATTGCCAGTGGTTTAGATTCATTCGAAACCTTCCACCCATCACTTTTGTGGTCAGTTTGTTTCTCCTTGTGAGAGAGGGTATGCCCAGACGTGGGTCCCTTGCTCACTGCGCCACAGGGAACCGGGCTGCACCCCACTGAGGAGGTCCAACAAGGCCGAAACATGTCTGGGGTTGCTTGGTTTTCTGTGCAGAGGGGACTTGGCCTAGCAGTTCGGGCTGGGCTGCTACCTTCGGTGGCGGCAGCTGCTGACTGATTTGCACATGGCTGGTCCCCTTTTGCAATGGCGCAGACGGGCTAAAAAACGGTGGTGTGGAAGGTTGCCCAGAGCAATTGCCAGTGGTTTAGATTCATTCGAAACCTTCCACCCATCACTTTTGTGGTCAGTTTGTTTCTCCTTGTGAGAGAGGGTATGCCCAGACGTGGGTCCCTTGCTCACTGCGCCACAGGGAACCGGGCTGCACCCCACTGAGGAGGTCCAACAAGGCCGAAACATGTCTGGGGTTGCTTGGTTTTCTGTGCAGAGGGGACTTGGCCTAGCAGTTCGGGCTGGGCTGCTACCTTCGGTGGCGGCAGCTGCTGACTGATTTGCACATGGCTGGTCCCCTTTTGCAATGGCGCAGACGGGCTAAAAAACGGTGGTGTGGAAGGTTGCCCAGAGCAATTGCCAGTGGTTTAGATTCATTCGAAACCTTCCACCCATCACTTTTGTGGTCAGTTTGTTTCTCCTTGTGAGAGAGGGTATGCCCAGACGTGGGTCCCTTGCTCACTGCGCCACAGGGAACCGGGCTGCACCCCACTGAGGAGGTCCAACAAGGCCGAAACATGTCTGGGGTTGCTTGGTTTTCTGTGCAGAGGGGACTTGGCCTAGCAGTTCGGGCTGGGCTGCTACCTTCGGTGGCGGCAGCTGCTGACTGATTTGCACATGGCTGGTCCCCTTTTGCAATGGCGCAGACGGGCTAAAAAACGGTGGTGTGGAAGGTTGCCCAGAGCAATTGCCAGTGGTTTAGATTCATTCGAAACCTTCCACCCATCACTTTTGTGGTCAGTTTGTTTCTCCTTGTGAGAGAGGGTATGCCCAGACGTGGGTCCCTTGCTCACTGCGCCACAGGGAACCGGGCTGCACCCCACTGAGGAGGTCCAACAAGGCCGAAACATGTCTGGGGTTGCTTGGTTTTCTGTGCAGAGGGGACTTGGCCTAGCAGTTCGGGCTGGGCTGCTACCTTCGGTGGCGGCAGCTGCTGACTGATTTGCACATGGCTGGTCCCCTTTTGCAATGGCGCAGACGGGCTAAAAAACGGTGGTGTGGAAGGTTGCCCAGAGCAATTGCCAGTGGTTTAGATTCATTCGAAACCTTCCACCCATCACTTTTGTGGTCAGTTTGTTTCTCCTTGTGAGAGAGGGTATGCCCAGACGTGGGTCCCTTGCTCACTGCGCCACAGGGAACCGGGCTGCACCCCACTGAGGAGGTCCAACAAGGCCGAAACATGTCTGGGGTTGCTTGGTTTTCTGTGCAGAGGGGACTTGGCCTAGCAGTTCGGGCTGGGCTGCTACCTTCGGTGGCGGCAGCTGCTGACTGATTTGCACATGGCTGGTCCCCTTTTGCAATGGCGCAGACGGGCTAAAAAACGGTGGTGTGGAAGGTTGCCCAGAGCAATTGCCAGTGGTTTAGATTCATTCGAAACCTTCCACCCATCACTTTTGTGGTCAGTATGCTTGCAGTCTCCCCTGGACCTGGCAACCCCCTCATTTCCCCTGCCCACTAGATGTGTTTCTTGTAACAGGACGACCTTAGCTCTGTGCCTTTTACAATACTGGACCACTTTGCGGACCTTGCACGGGTTGTTCAGGCCCGCATATTTCATTTTATTACGTTACACGCAATCGTTGGCCCATAAACTGAATGAACTGCCCTGCCATGTGCGCATGCTCACATGAGTTGTACACCAGCTGCTGACTGGTCCCTTGAGACGTGCGTCTTTTTAAACTAACAGCACCCAACATTCCCAACAACTCCTCCCTCCAACATTCCCCAAACCCCTCCCACCCCCACTCACAGTGCCCTCCCCCAACTTGCAGTGACTCATAACCCCCACCTAGCTACCCTCAACAACTGCATCACCGTGGGTCACAGCCTGGGGGCGCTGGACTCTGCTGGCCAAGTGACCTCACACCGTCCTCGACCTCAAGGGGAGATCCCCTAAACATAACTTTGGGAAGCATCAGTACTGATTCATTACATTTTCATGCGACCATGTTAAATTCCCATTGGGGTATACCTGTATACTAAACACATTTAACACATTTAGCTTGGGGCTGACCCGGCTCAGCCCATGATTGATTTAGGAACACATTGACCACCCTCGCTCAACCATCTGCCCCTGCCTTTGAGGCCTGGGCAGTTATTTCGGTAGCAACTCAAGAAACTCATGCACTGCGCCAGGTCTGTAAAAAAGTGTGCCCGATCTCCGTGCTGGACACGTAGCTTGGACAGATAGAACATGGCATACTGCATCCCACGCTGCCGTAGTGCACTCTTTACTGCAAGAAAGGAGAGGCAGGCTTTCTGAACGGATGGGGTGAAGTTCGGGTAAAAGGATACTCAGGCGTTCTCATAGTTGAGGTCCCCAAGTTCCCTGGCTCTACGAGTATAATGTCACAATCTCTGTAATTCAACAGACGCGCTATGATCGGGCGAGGGCTCTGGCCCGGTCTGGGAGAAGTCTGTGACACCCAATGTGCTCTCTCGACTAGGAATTGTGTGGACAGTGGGGGTCCTTGCAGTACCTCCTTAATGAAGTTTTCCATAAAAACCTCCATGTTCTGCTGCGGATTTGATTCCGGGAACCCCACCACCCGCATATTATTTCTCTGTGACCTTGCCTCCCGGTCCTCATTTTTATCCCTTAGCGTCTTCACTTCCCGCTGCAAATCTCGGCTCGCCCATGTCACTTCATTGCTGGTGTCTTCCAACGATCCCACCCGATGCCCAACTTCGGGAATCCTCCCACTCTCCTTCTAGATGGGCTCCTGCATCCTATCCACCTTGTATGCCATCCCATCAAATTTTGATGATTGAAAAGCACGTTCTCATCTCTGCCAGCACTAGTCCGAGCTCCCACGACGGGGCGCTCCCATTCGACCCTGGAGCAGGCTCGTCCTGGCTCGCAAGGGTGACTTCTCAGAGCTGTCCCGTGGTGTCAGCATCTTCTTGCTCAGTTTGCTCAGCCCCTCCTGGGAGAAAGTCAGGCGGGACCACCTCTTGTTTCCTTTGACCATATACCTCTCTGTGCTCCGCACTGTGTTGCTACTCCAATATAGGTGCAGTATCCTGGGCCCAAGACTCTCTCCCCCTGCTGGCTTCACGTTGAGTAGGGGCCGCTGCCCCCCTGTGCCCACCTGGGCTAAGGCCCCAACAGTCTGTATCCCACAAATGCAGGTGATATCTCGAAGAGGGGGTCCCGGCACGTTTGTTTGGAGTTCAAAAACCTTATGCTGCAGATGTTCACCCAGGCCCCCCCCCTCCTGGCTGCTATCAGGACTGATACTTTGTAATGGGCCCACTATGCCTGAGGCTGCCCAGTTCCCTTAAAGTTCTCCGTTCTTGCCTGCTCTGGCCAGGGGTGGTCACCTGCCACCCCACATTGGTTCTAGACCGATCGTCAAGTTGGTCAGGCGTGTTTTCGGCCCATTATCCAGCCACCCCTCCTCCGACTGCCAAGGGGTCTGTTTCCTCAGCTGGTCCCCATGCGCAATTTAAGGGGAGCAAACACCTACTCACCAACTGAGGTTGCCTCTGCTTCTAATGTCTCTGCAGCCCCTGCTCTGTCTGCGATACTGTTCACGCCAACCGCACATGCAGGGCAGGCGTCAGGCAAGTGGAGCCATGCTGGGCTCATATATGCACTAGTACAATCCTCCTCCGCTCTTCCAGGCTAGGGCGAGCATCAGCTTCTGTGGGATATATCCGGCCACCCTCCCGAGTCTCTCACGCCTTGCAGTGTTGCGTTGCACTCAGCCCCAGCATTATCTCCCTCAATCCTCCATACAAGGCGTTCTCCCTCAGCTCAGGCCACAGAAGCAGCTCGCCCACCGGGGAGGTGGGGCGGTCCGGACCACCTCATTTCCCCCAAGGGGAAAAGGCTCTCCACTCCAGCAGTTGCCACCACATGTGGGCCGCACCTCCTGCCGCGGTCAGCAGCTCACTCACGTCGCTGCCAGGGAGCAACTTTCATCCTCAGCCCTCACACCGGCGTCGGCCCCGCCACCAGACCTCTGCTTCCAGATGGAGTGAGTTCTGCCCATCACAGCCACGGGGACCGAGCACCTCCTCAGCGCGTCGTCCCTCCTCCAGCGCTTGGCATCTCTCCTCAGCTGCCCTTGCCACGCTGCGCATCCGACGATGCAGGCTCTTCCAGGGCTTCACAGAAGTCCAGACTTGGACAGCAGGTTGTCAACCCCTCCAACAGTATTTCCCGGGTTCAGGATGCACTGTTTCCCCCGATGGGTGCAGCGGTGATCTCCCGTCCCGACCGGTCCGGTACGGAGATAAGAGAAGTGCGGACATCTTGGCTGCGGGCTCTCTCGCGCCGCCCTCTCTTTACCAAGTTCAACTATGTCTCTAGCGGGCCTCTTAGGGTTTCCTTGCCCAAGTCTAGGCTGCTCTTTACCAAGTTCAACAAAAAAATTAAAAAGTTCCTCTTGCCAGAATGCACTGTTCAATGTACAGTTCTTTCGTGGGGGGAATGGTAGTATCAGAGACTTTCGAGAATGCTGGGGTCTTTGCCCCTCCAAGGTCCCAGGCGTGACCTCTCTGACCTCTAACCCCTCTCCTTATTATTCTCTTGCACATTTTCCTCTTCTGTGCCGCTTTCACTCTGTCCTTTTCCACTTTACTGTGCTTCCCGCACACCTTCTTTGTCTGTTGGGCACACTTGCACCTTCTTTCCACCTTTCTATCCCCATATCACACTTTTCTTTACTAATCACTGTGCTATCTTCACCTTCAGTTTTTCAGTGTGCTCTCTTGCACCTTCATTTGTCCTTTAACGTGTCTCTTGCACTCTCCGTATTTCTTTTTCGGTCGCTTGCCCTTCTTTCTCACTTTCGGGTTGCTTGCACCCTCTCTTAACTGTCAGTTTTCTTCTTCACTGTCTCTTTGCTGTCTTTCTTGGTTTTGGGTCACTTGTACCCCTCTCCTTAATTTTGTGTCTCTCTTGCACCCACTCTTGGCTGTTTCTGCTCCACCAGCACACTTTGCTGTCTTTCATTTGGCAGACAGACATGGTACCAAGGGAGACACAGACTCAAAAGTGCTCGATTTTAAAACCTTTATTTACTAAGGTTCCTGGGGTGGTGTAATGCCTGACTGGCCCTAACTCTAAAAGGATGGTTCCCTTAACTGATGTTTCTAATGGCTGTCGTCTAAGAGTCCAAAACAAAGGTCTGTCTGTGTCTAAACCTTTGCTTGCCCTCACGCTGTACAAAAATGTGATAGGAAGTTCTTTGGAAAGGACAAATAGTGCTTCAACAAAAACAGCGAAACCAGAGTTGGTTTCAGGTGGTCTTCTCACCAGGTACACTTTGGTCAATGTCACAAAGAGGGATTCACTCACCAGGGCTGTTCGTACGACCTTCTGCACAGGGCCCTTACAATGAATTCAAACACCTCGAGTTCCTTGGGGTTCCCTTCCCCAAGCTTATACTTGTTTGCTTTCAACGCAAAACATAAAGGCTAATGTTTTTTAAAATGATTTATTTTATTGTGCATTTGCTTAATGTTTAAAACCTTTCACACAAGTCACCAGTACACATTTTTTCATATACACATAAAACTCATAATATACCCAATGTAAATCTACTCAAATTCATTTTTCCAATTAAAAAATTTACAATGCAAAAATTGCTTCTAAAAATTCAAAAATTGCAATTAATAAACTTGTTTTATTCAAATTTAAAATTCGGATCCACAGGTGGTCTTCAGGAATAACCACAATGTTGGAAATGCATCTACCCAACTTCTCATGTCGGAGATGCTCGAGCTGAGGGCATTCCACACAGAAGCAGCAAACTGTGGCACTAGGTTCCAGGCCCTCTCGCGAACCCTGGACCTGCCTTGTTAAGTAGAGATTAAATCTTAATCGAAGGGCCTGTTCTCAATAATCCCTAGAGGGATGCTTTTTCAGGTAGAAAGACAAAGTATTAAACCTTTTTATATTATGTTCGAAAAATGATCATTAAAACAACGCTAGTACATCAGAGATGTCCTCTTCTTTAGCCATTCATATGTATGGAACTTAAATTTTACTTTGTTTGGGTTACTTACGAGTTCCACAGCTGAGGATCAATCCGCCCCAATATTTTCTCTCAATTTTCTTCCATACACCTGAAGGTTTGCAGTTTGCATTATTGAATTCTTGTCCCAGTTTTATATACATTGATGCATGCGGGGGCGCCAGTATTAAAGAGTATGTTTGCACGACGTTCTATTCTACTAATGCACCAAGGGACAAAATCCCAATTCGTGCCTTATAGCTGCCATAGGAAGTGAGTTGGGGTCGGTGAAGGACCCTTCTCCACAGAAGGGCCTCTAGAGATGAGCAATCTATAGTAACTCGCAGATTTTCCGACACCAAAGACAAGTTTTCGTAGTATTTTTTGCTGGTAAACTTTCAGTATGGGCAAAGTTGAGGAACGACCATACTTATTGTCAAATAGTCGCAGCTGGAAGGCCGAAGCCAGGAAGGAAGATCTATATTTCCTAAAGGTTTCCACTTTACACTTGTTTGACATGACAGTGGTTCCCAGATAGCTAAACTCCTTCACCACTTCCAGTGAGTGCCTCTGGATCGACCATTTGAAGGTTCTCCATTTGGCTTTTGGTTCATTTAAGACCAACACCTTTGATTTAGTGATGTTCAATTTGAGGTGTAGATTTACCAAATAGAAATTTAACTTGTCTAGGGCCTGTTGCAATCCTATTGGCATCTTATCGAATATGATGACATAGTCAGAATATTTTAAGTATTGAATCTTAGTATGACCTAGCCTAGCGGGGTTAGTACGTACAGCATCCCATCATAGACCCATGCCCATTATGTAAAAGTTAAACAAGAAAGGCGCCAAAATGCACCACTGACGTAGTCCTCTATTCATATCGATCCAGGCGGTGCAGGACCCTTTAACATCCAGTCTCACCCTAATCTTTGTGTCACTATGTAGAAATACAAGGATGTCTATTAGTGCGATTGGGCAACCGTGCTTAGATAGTTTTGCCCACAGTAGTTCCCAAACTACGCAATCAAAGGCCTTGCTTATATCTAGGAAGGCCAAGTATAAAGCCTGCTTTTGATCCTGCAACTCGGCATCTAAAAGGCCAACTAGGAAACTGTTTAGGCCCGTCCCCACTTCCTTAAACCCAGATTGAAACTTAACAATAGCTGCAGAACCAGCTTCGGAAAAAATCTTACAACTTGCAACCAATAAAGATATCGGCCTGTAGTTTATGGGCGAGAATCTGTCCCCCTCCCCACCCTCATTTAAAGATCATCAACACTGTTGCGAGTTTCCAAGATTGGGGAATATGTATTTCAGAAAGTATGTTGGCGAACAACACAGAGATAATTTTTCCCCACAATATTGGGTGAGACTTCAGGGTCATAGCAGATAAACCGTCAGGGCCAGCAGTATTCGAACTCTTGCTAGGTCGACTAAGCATCAGCAAATCGTCCATATCCCAACTAAAATTACCTGACCAGGACGCTGTGTAATCAACACCACTCACTTCAGTCTCTGCTTCATATAATTTATCAAAGTGGTCAACCCAGGACGACTTCGATAAGGGTTGAACCTGTAAAAACGGGTTGATCCGTTTGACCTGATAAGTTGGCATAAATTGTCTGATTTAGACCATAAAATGCATCTCAGCATTTTTTCTGCATCGTTGATCGACCTCAGATTTTGTTTTCAAAGCTCGACTATCAGCGAGAAATGACTGGTTAGTTTCTTTTAGTTTCCTGATGTTCCGTCTCAACTCTTTCTTACGTATCGTTACTGCCTTATCAAAAGCGTGAATGTGACCGCGAGAGTTAGGGGCCTTTCACCAGCAACCTCGAAGAGCATAAGGCTTCAAATGTTAATTGGACAAAGGGGACAACACTATTAGGGTTACATAGTCAGGGGAGATTCTCCTGGAGCCTCGACTCCATTATCCCTTTAGATTATCGAGCAAAACTATGTTGCTAACGCACACTATGGTCCCTGGGATTAAGAGATAGTATCAGCTCCTCTGAGCCAGCAGAATACAACCACAGGGCTGGAAACTCATATACTAGCATTGAGTGATCGCTTGACTGAGAGCGTCGTACCTCCAGGGAGCCACTCCTGGCCTGTAACTCCGAGGACACAAAAACATAGTCTAAAGTAGAGCGCCTGGGAGAGTTATGCCACATAGATTTAGGGGGAATATTAGGCTGCAAAACTCCGTTCAAAGGGACAAAGTCCCATGTCAGGAGCAAAACTCCATTCAAAAGGACAAAGTCACATGTCAGGAGTACTTGGCAAATCAGGCTCCAGCTATGGAGCTTTTTAGTTGGAACATCCACTTGTTCATGTTTTTGGTACCATGGCCGGTTCAGGCATTTAGAGTCGAAATCTACCACCACTATAACATATGCACCTTCCTCTGGGGTTTAGCCTAACATAGAGTAGGAGAAATCCAATAAGAGCTCCACCAGAATTACACGTTCGGGATTGAAATACACATTGAATACAAGGCACTTTTAGTATTTATCAGATGGCAACCTTTCCAGGACAGTAACGTAATCCACATGTCCTTTCGTGTTGAGTTAATTAGTGTACCCTTGATTCCTTGGTTGTTTTTGATGGACGGCCTCTTTCTCCCTGTTCAGCCTTGACTGCAACAACCTCGTAGCCATCCATAATAGGTCAGACACACATAAGTGTTTCCTGGAGGCACACAACAGGGAACGCACTCAAGTCTTTATTTCTAGATATGTTCTCAAAACCCCTGGAATTCCAAGACACCAAAGCTGTTACCAGCAGTCATGCCTAAGGATTTATGCTCGCTGAGTCCCCATGCAATGAATTCACAATCCTAACTGTGTCGTAGTAAGCTACTCCCTCACTGTCCCACTTATTAAACTGTCATTTCTGAGGCCCCTGGGTTTGTTTATTACAGGGATTGATTGTCAAGCATTGGGTATGGTCTCTTGGTAACCAATTGTCGCTCCTACAGGCCCAGGTAATGGTACCACTACATTTTCAAAAATCTCGTAACCTATCGACAATAAGGCTTCACCCTCAGCAAGAATTACATTCTTAACTATATTTAATCAAAGGTACACTTTTACAATATTCTAGCTATCTTCTTAGACAAAAACCACCTTTTTGATGTCTTTAGAGCTAATTAACCTTAAGTTTGGCACTTCTGAGTATACAGACAAAATATGCTGACGATTTAAAGGGTTATCATACTCTTCAAACAAGCACCCCAAAAAAATCATAATATGGCTCCTCTTCTGGTTTCACTTCATGGTTTCTATTACATTCCCCACATCCTGAGCTCTTTTGCTTCTGTACCATGATTGACCCATGTTTTGGGGGCTGACGTCAGGGAGTAGGTGCTTCTGAACCTTTGCGATAAAACCTTTGTAAGTGGCATTGAGCTCATTCCCTTTCTTTTTTCCTCCAGGGTCCTTCTTTATTCGTGCCCTGGGATATCAGGCCAACTTGATTTGACTCTTCCCTCCGTTCACTGAATGCATATTCGCCAAAGTGCATTTCCAAATACCAACTTTACGCAACTTTCCTGGAGCCGTTATTAGAACGTTTCTCCTGGTTTTAACAATTTTTTGGTTTTGCCTGGTTATTAGATTCCTTATTTTTACCCTTACAACGTGATTTTCAAGATAGACCGGACCTCCCTCAGCTCAAAGTTAAGGGTCTCATAACCTCTGTCCATAGAGTCCAACAAACCGAATAATAACAGAAAGGACAACTCATCGACCGCTGTCTGATCCTGGACATGGTCACATCCCCCAGGTTTATCAGCTGTGGCCGACAAGTGCACCTTCCACATCCCCACCCATGGGTTACGGTCTCACCATTGTCCACAGGCCCTCTTCTTCGAAGTAATAATTCTGTAGTAACATTTAGTTCAGGCGAAGCCGCCATAAACCCATTGATCGGGGCACCAAGCACTGCTGGACGATGTAACTTGACCTCTGTGACTTCTGACTCCTCATCAATAGGGGCTGGGAAAACCCATTGGTTTGACTTAAAGTCAAGCGAGAGTCTTACTCGTTTGCCCAGTTCATGACAGATAGTGGGTGCAAGAATAGAAACGTTGGACACAAGATGCTGCTCGTTTGAGATAACTACCTGACGTAGGCCAAATTCAGGCAGACTTGAGCGAGGACCCCCCTGCAGCCAGATGGATAGGAGAGGCCTTAGCAAATTTAGGACTAATGTTTACAGAACCTTCATCCAGCTGCATGTGATCCATCGGAGTGCACTCCGTGCAGTCGCTTGGGGGGGGCCATATTCCTCAGGGTGCATTTTTAGCTGTGTCTTTGATTCTGCTGCAAATGCACCATTGAGCGGATTGTTTGGCACCGATCGCAATGGGGCTTTCTTTCTTTCATCGACCCAATTTGCATCATCACTACTTGGGCCTTAGTCGCTTGATTCCGTAGGACTTTCCATCACAGTCGGTGGTGATCCTTGGGAAGAGTCCAGGTTTCCCTGGTGAGCCTGCAGCATGCTACGAAGCATGGTAATCATTGTCAGGACTGATGCCTCAAATAGGCGTACCTCGGCGCAACTGAGGTTCAAAGGATCTAGTCCCACAGTCACCTTGCAGCGCCTACACAGCAAGTTTGCTGTGCACCTCCTGACTTCCGGAACGTATAGGAATCTTTTTTTACAGGAATGAAGAACTCTTTTCCTCTTCCTCCCTTTAGCAGAAAGATAAGTAGGTAACTTTTTTATCAAGGGCAACAGCGGCAACCAGCGAAGGGGGGCTGTGGGCAGGTGAAGGTTACCAATAACTAACCCACACTCCTGAGCCAGATTTCCAGCTGCTAACAATGTGGAAACAGTTAGTGGCGTGCTTACCCCTGAGCCGGCCTACATGCCAATCATGGTTTCGCCGATCCACTTCCTTAAATGATTGGCAGGTGGGTCCTTGAAGATTTTCACAGGGTGGAGCAAGCGCAGAGCAGCCTTAGTGGCCACAGTCGTAGTCACTGCAGCATGGACTGCACAGACTGCTCGAAATTCAGCTCCCAACTCTGCTCCGCGGTCTGGGAGAGCTTTTTTTAACTTCTGACTCCTCCTCTCAGCTGCAGGGAAAGCAAAGACACACACAGGACAAACTGCACAGACTGCTCGAAACTCAGCTCCCAACTCTGCTCCGCTGCACGGTCTGGCAGGCCTTTTAACTTCTGGCTCCTCCTCTCAGCTGCAGGGAAAGCAAAGACAGACACAGGGCAGACTGCTCGAAATGCAGTTCCCAACTCTGCTCCGCTCTGAAGTCTGGGAGAGCTTTTAACTTCTGCTTCCTCCTCTCAGCTGCAGGGAAAGCAAAGACAGACAAAGGGCAGACTGCACAGACTGCTCGAAAACGCAGCTCCCAACTCTGACAGTCTATTGTTCTCAATAGGCCTCTCAGGGTTCCCTTTCCCAAGCTTGGGCATTTTCCAGCTCTTAAAACACAAAACACAAAGTCAGTTTCTTCAATGGGCCTTTCAGCGTTCCCTTCCCCAATCTCGGCCCTTTTCCAGTTTTCAAAACACAAAGTCAAGATGTGCCGTTTCTCATGTACCAGTTTTCCTGCAGGCCATCCTCTTGTGGGGTAGAATCAGAGATTTTCGAAAATACTATGCTCTTTACTTTTCCTCAGCTTGACCACTCTGATCCTTTTTCACTCTTTATCCTCAGGTGCTTCTTGCACCATTTTCCTATGTTCCTTCACCTTTTCCCTACACACTTCCCTGCACTGACATGTAGTCCTTATTCTGCTTGTGCCTCTTGCACGCTCCTTTCATACTTTTGCGCACTCTTGCGCTTCTTGCTTTTCAGGTCCCTCGCACCCTTGTTAAACGGTTCCTTCTTTTTGTGCCTCTTCCACCCTTTTTTCCACAGCCTTCTGGTTCCCTTTCGGTCACTCGCACACTTGTTTGTACTGTCCTTTCCTTCATGCCTCTTGCACTTCTTTCACAGGCTCCCAGCCCTCTTTCAATCATTTAAAAGTCCAACACACGCTCAGCTCACTGTTACACTGTTACTTGTGTCTTTGTTTGAAGACTTTCCGTTGGCTTCAACGAACGCCCATTGAAACGAGCTCCTCTTGCTACGCATTTGTGGCATTACCTTGTATCGTGCCCTTCACAATCCGGCTCAGTACAGCTTTCCAACTCACCGGGCTGACTTCTGTGCCACCGCTTTAACTCCAGCTCTTCATTCCGAGGTCAGGGTCTCACCACTCGCCCCTCGGACACTGCTGGGCTGTCACACCGCCCCATGGGAACAAGCATTCACAATAGCAGGTTCTGTGGGACACCAGCACGTCTCTTGGCTCCAGCATAAGGGCTCTACTTGGCTCCCTGGAGACACGACTCCCTTGCCACGCTTCTGTACTTCTTCCCTTCTGCCTGGCAGTTCCGCAGAGTCTCAGCATTACGGTCTCTGGCCTCTGGTCCTGGGCAACTTTGGCAGCTCGGTTCTCCTACCCACTCGTTCTCCTGCTGACACTCCTACTCGCTCATACCTCTGTGACAGACCACTCCTTTTATAGTGAAAAGACCAGTCAAGTGGAGACAGATGTGAATGGTTACCATTAAATGCTTGACCCTGCCTGACTCTATTAGTGGGACAACTTGAGTCCTTTCTATGGTAGGTTGCCCTTACTTTCACCATGTTATTCCTTTGGGTAATCGTTACTGATCTTAGTCGCCTCTTCCTCGTCTCAGTTTTTATTGGAAATGGCGAAGTGGACGATGGGGTGAGACTGGAAATACCCCATAAAGGCTGCGGGAGAGTAGGTTAGGGTGGTTTTGGGACTGGGGAAATACCATGTCTCAACCTTAGGTACCCTCCTCCCAATCCCTCATGACCCTCCACTCAGGTGATCCTCCCTCACTTGTCCATCCCCAGGGTCAATATCCAAAAGCAGTGGCCCTTACCTGGCCACCTGAATGGAAGATCCTGAGGGAGTGGGTGGGAAAATACCATTGGGTTTCTCACACATTACTTCTGTGCCTCTAACGCACCTTTCTCTGCATTCGCTTGGCTTTCTTTCACTGCTTTCCAACTAACGCATGCTTTGATCTTTTTTCTGCTTTGCTTTGCTTTCTTTCATCGCTTACAAGCTTTCACAAATTTTCATCCCGCTTTCGCTTACCGGACTCTTCCTTCCACAACGCTCCTGCTCCCGTTCCACCCACCTACATGCTACCAAGACCCTCTCTGTCTCATGAGTGCGGCACTGGTGAGCAGGTCAAATCGGTTTGGATCAAGGTCAGGGTCTCACCACCTGCCTCTCACACCCCTTAGGACCTGGACATGTCCATAGGGGAACACGCATTTCTCTGCACACCGCCGGCAGGATTAAGGCTGCCTCGCTCCGGCTCCTTGGAGACACGGCTCCCTAGCCACACTGCAGCCCCTCACAAACATTGGGCCGTCATCTTGGCACGCCGTTCTCCTCCGGATCCTCCAGGTTTCTCTTCCTCCAGGTTCCTCTTCCGGCAGCTCCTCTGGTCCTGGTTCTGGCACAACCACCCTTTTTATACTGCAGGTGAGTCAATTAGAGTCAGGTGTGCACAGTTGGAGAAATGTGCCTGACCTTGCCTGACCCTATTAGTGGGACAATTCAAAGGTGTTAGATTGTAAGCCTCACTTTGTATCCCTATGTTGTTTCTATGGCTAATCCTCATTTCTCCCGGTTGCCTCTTCCTCGTCCCAGTACTTATTAGAAATGGGGGGGGGGGCAAGACAAATGAGGGGTCTTGCAGGACAAAGGGTAATGAGGTGGTTGAAAATGGCAACACCCTGCTTGATTTTTATATAACCGGGACAGTTGCCTTTTACCCATACTATCCTTCTTTACTGGCGATTTGGAATGGTTGGACGGATATAAATAAGAAGTCATTTGACACTGAGTTGGGGAAGGACCTGTTGATATTATAGCCAGATACATTCTGTTCCCTCTGGTTTCCGTACTTCCCCACCCTTTTCTTACTACTGTGATTGGACTTCTCTTCCTTATTCATGAAAGCTAGACCCAAATACCCTATGAAGGCTTTGCGGATGTCTTCCTTACCCCATGTTATCCTAATAGGGTACTGCGTGTCGCCTGAGTGTCTCCCAGATGTATTACCTCAGACTCCCCTACCCAGTGATCCTCCCTCCCTCGCTTGTCAACCCCCGGGGTTGGTATCCAAAAGCGATGGCCCTTCCCCAGCCACCTGAATAGAAGAATTTCTGGGTTGACCTTGCAGAATACCCTCAGGTTTCTCACAGCAGTTATGGCATATCTGACTTGATTAACTGACAACGCAGTCTATTCAAGACTTATGAAGTTCCTTTCTAAGCACATCAGATATCAATCAATGAATAACAAAGTAACTCACCTGGTACTGGCACTCACTCGCCTGCTTACATCAGAGTTGCAGGGGATTTCCCCCAACACCAGTTGTGCCCCAACTCAGAAGTTACTTAGTCCTATGTTCCGTACCCTTTTCTCCATACTGTATGGGCGTCCCTCGCTAGGGACGGGAGACAGAACCTTTTTCACCAGAAAAAATCTTCTTCCCCTTTAAATTTAGAGGCGTGGCCCTGGGAGCATGCGCTCCCCTTACTCCGCCCACCGGCGCCACTCCCCAGTCCACTTTTCTGTGTCGACGGGAACAGACCGCTTTCAACAGTGCTCCCGATTTTGGCTTCGGCCTTGTAATTCCACACGCTCTTCCCAGGATACTGTCTTTTTGTCTTTTGTCTTTCAGTCTTTAATCAGGTACTCAGTCCTCTGACGCCACGCTCCTCCCCGGCGCATGTCGACATCCTGGGCTTCAGCAGGTGTACTGCCTGCAAATCTGCTCTTCCATACTTCCGACCCTCACGCTCTTTGCCTCCGCTGCCTTGGCCCCGACCACGGCTGGGAAGGTTGTACCGCTTGCAACACGCTTGCACCGCGCGCTCTGAAGGACTTGAAGAACTTCGTCAAACACAAGTCAAGGCCCAAGGTAGGACCACTCTTCATCAGCACCGTGCAAGGACAACTCCTTTCCTAGAAAACGTCAGAGCGTGAGGTACCGTCCAGGTTCTACCACCAGCACAGGTACCAAGGCTGTTTCAGATACCGGCCGCCAGACCGAGGGATCACTAGATCCTGCCGGTGAGGTTGCTGAGAGACTGCAAGGTTCTTTTTACTACCGGACAACATTTCTGAAGGGATGGCTGTATGCAGCACTACTGATGACACAGCCGAGGGCACGAAGCCTACCAGGCCCTGTCCTTAGGTGCAGGGTAGGCCACAAGATCCACCGCCAAGAGTCGAGGAGGAGGCCGGGCCCAGCGCGGCAAGCACCATGGCGCAGGCCCGTGGCATGCAGCCCGACAAAATCGCTGGAGCAGGCGGGAGAATGAGTTACGAGGTGGGACTGGTCTTGGCCAGATATGTGGCCTACAGCATATCCTTCAGCGTCTCGGGCAGATACACCATGCAGATGGCAAGGCATAGTACACCCAGGGCCCAGCAACATTCCTGGCCTTGCTGCCACGCCCACGCCACCTAGCACCCCACCGGCCTGTCAAGACAGGTTTTTTGAGAAATTCCTCACGCTTATGAGATCTCCTCAGATCTGAGCCATCCTCCGGGATGTGATATGGGACAAGCTACCTCTGGTCCCACCACCAGCACCCACAGTGATTCCTCCAATGGCTCCAGAGCCTCAGGCCCCCGCGCAGCCCCAGCTGCCCACACCAGATCCCACGGGTCCATCTCCTCTGCCTCCGGCAGACCAGGCAGTTCCATACCAGCCTCCACTGCAGCCTCCGGCTCCGGTCAGCACCCCTCAGCCTTCGGCACCCAGTACTCCTCCACCCGCTCCGGACCAGCAGGACACCCTGGCGAACACAGATGAGGAGGAGGAGGACCTTGACACAAAGCAGAGGATTGATAGACGCAACTCTTGAATGACTGCGTATTCCTCATCCCAATATCTCCACAGGTGATCCAGGCAAATCTGCTGCTGGTACTTAAAATCAGCTCCATTTCTAATTTGTCGGACTCAATAGAATGTGTGCCCTTTAGTAATTCTTCCTAACAATCTCATTAGCACTTACTTAAAAAAAATATATATAAGAAGATTGGGAATCATCTTCCTGCATCTGCCAGCTAAATTGCTGCATTGTTAAACTGTCAGTCTTTACCAAAACTCATATTAGCAAGCTGATGAAATTGGCAATCCTTTTGAAAGTTTTCATTGGCATTTCGAACAAATAAGCACCTCTTTACTGGGTAGATAGATATCCCCTCACTCATTATTCTATTTTGCTTCCCTGCTGTCTCCTTTTCAATTGAGCTTTACATGGTAGTAGACCTCCCCACTAACTTAACACATTTTAAATATTTCTGCCTTTATTAATACCCCTACTAACACATTCCGTAATCTGGTACTTCATGAGATTGGCAACAGCCCTCTTCAACAGAAGGACACCCTAATGCTAAGACTTTATGCTGTAATGAAGTATGTGCTGCAGAACTTTATACTTGCTACTAATAGGCAACTCAATGCCAGTAAGAAGAAGTGCAGCATCTCTTGAGCAATTGCTGTGTATGGCTACGCCCTGTCCCCTTTCCTGTCTACTTAAGGGATGTCTGACCCCTGTGAGGGTGTGGAAGGAGGAGACTGAGACACAGGATACATGCTTTTGAGCAAAGACTTTTATATTTGTACCAAAAGGAAGAAAGAAACCTATCTAACCCCAACTTTAAGTGGGATTTCCCTGCCTCAAATAAAACTAAGGAGTTGTCAGAATGTCTGTAGCTAAAAAGTCCACTGTCCTATGTCCAAATCCTACTTCTCACCCTCACACTTATAACAAAACTGACCCCCTCCTTCTGGACAGTATGGTTTGAAAAGTAGGGAGAATCTCTGACCTTTTCAGGCCTTTCTCAGACTTCCCTTGATAGTTCACTGTGTTTGGGGGAATGTCTCCCTTCCCCAGGCACCTATTGGCGATTCACTATGGTTGGCGGAATGTCTCCTTCCCCCAGGTCTTCTCAGGCTTCCTTTGATAGTTCACTGTGTTTAGGAGCATGCCTCCCTTTTCCAGGTCTTTCATAGGCTTCTCTTGGCAGATCACTGGTCAGCCTTTGTATACTCTCCTGCCAGGGGCTGTCTTTCTCATGAATGAGTCCCAGACCCCTTCTTGTGCTTCCTCTTAATTGTTCACTAGGTAGCCCTGGTGTGATATCTCCTGCCAGGGCTTGCCTTTCTCAAATGTGGGTCCCAGAACCCTTCTTCTGCTTCTCATATACGGGGCCCAGACCCCCTTGTATTGGTTTCTTGAATGTGGGTCCCAGACCCCTTCGTATTGGTTTCTTAAATGTGGGTCCCAGACCCCTTTGTATTGGCCTTTACAATGGTTTCTCAGGTGTCGCAGAGCTCCCCGGGCAACCCCCCTGTACCTTCTCTCTGACTTCCCGGTTCTTACATCTCCTTCTCAGATCTCTGTTAGTCTTCCTGCAGCTCTCCCCAGCTGTTTCCTGTTATCGTGCCGGTTTCCGTGGCTCCGCCCTCTCCTATGGAGCTGTACAGCACTCACCTGCTCACCTGTGTTGTATAGCGCTCTCCTGTGTCCGGGCCTTCAGTCTCGCTCGTTCTCGGCATGTCGCATTTTGGCAAAGCAGATGGCGACTACGGAACTCTTAGTATCGTGTTAGTCAGCAGCTGTAGTCTCAGCTCTTCCTGGTGCAGGCAAGGACCTCCGCTCACGGTGGCTCTGAGGAGGGAGGTACAACAACTACTAATGACTAGATAACTAGGCCGTTCAATGTGGTTTTCTGAGAGGTTGGTTAGGACTCTGTGTATCTTCTTCATCACAGTACTTTGAGGGTATGACTCAGTGGAGTCAGCCCTATTCTTCCTCCTCCCAGTAGTAATATCACTCCTATAATACCAGGAGTATAGCGCAGCGGCCACGTGCACGCCTTGGAAGCAAGACGACACGAAGCAACACAGGTTCGATCCCCGGGTCCGCGCTTAGAAACCTCTGGGTATTTAAGAGCGTTATAAATCCTTGGAAGCAAGACGACACGAAGCAACACAGGTTCGATCCCCGGGTCCGCGCTTAGAAACCTCTGGGTATTTAAGAGCGTTATAAATACACAACTAAGACAAAAAAAAAAAAAAATTACGCAACTAAAAAAACAAATAATTCCTGTAACAGCGCCCCGATGCCTGCGGGCTGTATGAGCGCTTTAAACATGCTAAGTAAATAAAATGTTTAAAAAAATACATAGAGGAACCTATAGGATATGGGAAAGGCAAACAAAATGAGGATAGAAAGGGGGTTGAATGTGTGTTGTACTGTCTTGGATCCTGATGTCTTCCTTGTCTGCCAAAGGGGAGAATCCCTCCCCATGAGATCAATCTGCTAAGTACCACCCGCAGGGGGACTATCTGGTAGCAACCTCACCTTCCTGGCCTCATGGAAAGGGTCTCCCCTTTGGGGAGTAGGGACGGCATCATGAGATTCTTCACACCCCATGGGACCAAAGCTTTTTCAAAAATCTCTGCACTTTGTGACAAATCCCGAGGTATTGTCACTTCTTTAGATGGGGAAGCCCATTTTCATAAGGCCAGGGTGGTGAGGCCACTACCCAATGGTCCCCATTGGGGTGGTACTCAGCAGGTGCAACTCATGGGGAGGGAGGACACCATTGAGAGTAGTGACCACTCCGGAAGAACGCGGTATCCCTTTGACCATCCCACCTTCCCTCAAAACCCTTCTCTCACCCCCCCCACCAGATGCCTCGATGTACTGTCACTCTAGATCACAGGTGGAAACCACTGGGAAGGAAAACTTCCATCAGGTACCCAATGGTAGTACTGGGGCGAGTTAGATGCCAAGAGCAATATGGATCGAAACTAAGAATTAAGTCATACAGTTTAGTCATTCGAATCAGCTGATTGGCCAACTGTGATTCAAAATAGGAGAAGGAATTGAGTGTTGAGTCTTCCATCTCTCAGCATGGACCAGGAACTCGGCACGCTAGGCCAAGGAGATCCTCTCTTGAGGAACCGGGAGCAGACAGTTTCATTATCTAGTTTTGTTGAGACAGGGAATCCCCTCTTACAGTTAGGGCTGGTTAAGATTTCCTCCAAAATCACCCATTTATTTTATTATTAATAAAAGTCTTTACCAATCATCATTCCACCCTTGTGTCCACCTCTTACTCCTTAACCCTCACGACATGCATGAAGCACTGCATACTTGAGTCTGCCAGGCCTGCCCTTCAGCCTTGGCTTCCGTCCCTTTTCTCTACAGACCATTAACTGTAAGCTTCTTACATTCTGTCTGTTTTCAGGTCCTACAAAAGGCAGTTCTCCACATAGCACCCACACACCCTCTGCTTACTCTGGGCCTGGATCACGCTAGGTGCAGTGTTCCTTCCTTTGATGTACGTTCAATACAAGCATTATTGTGACCACTTAAGTGATGACAAGAGTGCTTCCATAGTACTAGCATACTCCTTGTCCATAGTCCCCTTTGCTACATACAACCTTTCTCTGTCGCTTCTGTGAGGAAGTCATGGTATCAATAGTAGACACAGACACAATGAATACAAGTTTTGAAAACCTTTATCTACACTTTTGATTGGGACAGTAGACTTACTAACTGGCCCTAACTCTAAAATGGTGGTAATCTCGACCATTAAACAACAACAAATATGTCGAAGTCAGTCTGGTCAAAAATAAAAAGGCCTATACTAAGAAAGCCTAACCTTGCCCTCCTTCTTAGATTAACAAATGTGTTAAGGGAATACCAAAATGAAAATAGTGTCTCAAAAGGAAATGTCAGAATGGCTTCAGCGCCAACTCCCTTCCCCAGGTTCAACCCCACAGTGATTAGAGAGTCTCTAAAAAACAAAGGATAGGCGAATGGCACAGTTCTGTCAGTCTTGCACACTTACTGGAATAGTTCAATCTTAGGCTTTCAACTTCTGGTAGTTCAATCACTACTTTAGGCTTTGCCCGTCTTGCCATCAATACACAGTTCATACATTCTCAATTTCTCACAGTTCTGCACAGGCTTCCCTCTGCCGGGCTTGAGCATGTCTTGTTTCCTGCCTGAGGTTTCCCTTCCCCACGTTTTATCCCATATCTTTTCGCTGTCGATTTTTGAGGCTGCAAGGAATTTACATAGACCTCTGCATGACCACTTAGACCTCTCTTTCAACAAGAAAGTGTTTAGTACTGCAAGTCTGCGCACTGCCCAATATAAGTAAATGCAGTTAAAATATCTGATTTATATAAAAAGATTTGTGCGATGAGTTTATTCAGATGATCAACCTGTTTGAGATTTAAGGGTGCCAGCGCTCCCTACCATACGGGTTCACCTCGCCAAGTTTGTAACTCTCTTTCAACAATCCTTCAATTCACAATTTTCTCTTGCAGCACCAATGCCTCTCTGTACTTGTAGTTCTTATCCTCTTTCACTTGCCTTCTTGGCCTTTTTTTCAAAGTTCCAATATTGAATTTTTGCCCTCTTGGCATATTTCACAGTTCACAACTGTCACTCTCCTCTTATTCAACTTTCTTTCCTTATCACGGTTTCGTTTGATCTCCATTTGCAATATCTTTCAAAATCCAAAAACATTTCACAGACTTTCGAATGTGCAACTTCATCTTGCAGGACCACTCTGCTACTTTGTATATTTGTCTTTTAACAAGTTTTCTCTTCATTTGCGTTTTATCGGCACTCGCACAACCTTTAACTTTCAAATTACAGTCACGTTCCCTTTAACATCAGCCAGACTTTTGTTTCCTTCGATAACTCATAACTCACCAGCCATGTTAATTGGATTTTTGTCATCTCTTTCCTAAAGCTCAAGGCTGTTACCAACGCTCTTCTGCTCCCCCCCCCAACTGCACAGTTCACCCAGGAGGGTTGCAGGCCGCTTCTAGCAACTTGAAGGTTTCTTTCCTCTGCTCGCTCAGCTTTGCTTTTCGAACACTCACAGCCTTCCGAAAACATGGAAATCTTGCCTGGCTTTCTCTTCATCCTCTCAACTGTCGATCAGCCAGTTGGCCTTCCACCTTCCATAGCCTGGTTCCATCAGCCTCCGAAGAGCTGTTCCTTCTCATACACAGCCTCGCTCAAAGTGTGCCTGTGCGTGCCACCTTTTATCTTCACAGAAAGTGTTAATAATTGGCAGGTTTACATTGTTAGAACTATGTGCCTGACTTTGCCTGGCCTCATTACTGGGACAGGGCCAATGCAAGTCAGGGGAGGTAATCCTTCTAACCTCATTCCTCATCTTCCTTGGTGCAGTACTTTTGTCAAGGTAAAGTGGGGAGTAATTATTATAAGCAGGGATAGGGGTCAGATGGGTTGTGGAAAAAGGGGCATACTATGTCTCACCATTGGGTGCTTCTCCCCCACTGCCTGAGGTCTCCCTACCTAGGTGATCCACCCTCGCTTGCCCACCCCCAGGGTCAGGATCCAAAAGCGATGGCCTTTCCCTGGCCACCTGAGTACCAGATCCCTAGGGACTAGGTTGTGAAACACCCTCTGGTTTTTCACACTTCATTATCTGTAAGGCATAGCCTGTTTAGATGTAAAATGACTGATGTGCGAGGGCAGGGCCAGATGCAGGGTGCTCTATACTTGCTACCTTACTTTTGCCACATGAAGGGATTTTTGCATAGCTCTGGCCCAATTCTCCTGAAATATGGTGAAGCAGGACAGTGAGTACATTAGTCACTTCGGTGACTAGCTTTTAATTTCTGAATTGTGCATCGTTCTGTGTTAGTAACGATATCCACATGTTCCCCACCCAGCAGATAGTTATTTGCCCCATTCTGGTGTGTTGTCATGTCTTACAGCCACTTCCAGATTTATTCATGCAGTCCCATAATTGCAAAGGAAATGTCTGAGGAAATGTACAGCAGCACCACTCAGGCAGGTCTTTAATAACCGCCCAGTTACCTCAGGGATAGGTGCGCGTTACAAATAATAAACTAAACTAAAATAAGCACATTGATGTGTCCGGTGACTAGGCACACATATGTATCCGCTCCATCTACCCTGCCTACCAACCACTAAATCACTTTGAAGGCTCCTTTTCAAACACACGACTCCTCATCCCCCATTCATATTGCTGGACTGCTGATAATATTTCTCATGGTGATAGGGTTTGGTATCACCCAGATATTTCGTTATTAAAATAATGTCAACGCGGGAGCAGCCAGGTAACACAGAATAACTATACAAATAACCAAAGATATCCGCTCCGAGGCTACGAAGTTGCTCCCAGCTAAACGTTCAGTCTCTCCCAATAGGATTTCATGAATGTGGAGATTTGGATAAAATATGAATTTTTGATTGGGTCCGATAGCAAACACTTGCCCTTTTAGTGACCTCATTTGTCTGCTATTATTTTAGCAACTGGAACTGTTGATATTCCATAGCGGTAAATTCATGTTTTTTGTTAGAACAAAACATTTTGCACGTCAGTGTTCCATTCTAGGTGATCAGCCAGCCTGATATTACAGAGTATTTGGAGAATAATAATGATCCCAATGACGTATTGAATCAAAGCTGTGGCAGCAGTGTGTTGGAGGCACCCCTCCTACCAATGCTCCACTGAGGCACAGCTTCAAAACGGATAGTGCTCATCAGTTAGTCTCTCTGTTCCTCAATGTTGGAAGGACAGCAAACACATACTGCATTTCTATGGACAAATACATTTTAACACCATGATTAATAGTGTGAACTTCCCAGTATCATGGAACGTGGATGTGATCTCAATGTACTATTTTTTTTAAAAGGTGACAAATCGAAACCAACTAAATACAAACTCAATTTCATTGCTAGCCTATTCATTTAAATGATTTGCTAATGTTTTGAGGGGCATATTAATGGATTGGCAAGTTACAAATAATAAACTCTCTCCCATCCAAGTGGGTTTTACGAAGGGCCAAACATAACAATGTTATCCTACATTTTCTGCAGCAAATCCCAGATAAATGAAATAAGAAAGATTATACCTGCCATAAATATATTTGGCCCTCTAGCCTTCTTTAAGTCAAGTGGGATAGTTTATGGCTACAGTTGTATGACATGGTTTCACCCAGTGGAAACGCTTTAAATAATTGTGGCACTACACAAAACTATCCTGTAAATGATCAGATGTTCGAGGAATGGGACACTAACATCTTTGGGTCCTATTCAAAAAGATGTCAGATAAGGTTGTGTGCTTGCCCCAATTTCGTGAAAGGAAAATACCATGTTAGCATATCGTTAGCCAGTATCCCTAGATATTTTAAAATATTGATAAATATTAATCATGAATGAGAGAGGCTGAAGAATAAATGCTGAAAACTCTGTGCTGATGATCGTGTTGAAATCCAATACAAAAAAATTATTTAAACTTTCTTTCACCTGTGATATACATTTGAAACAACAGAAAGTGTATGACTACCTGGATGTTTTGTATAGATTATTTGTTAGTTGGCAAATAACATGTTCTGAAACGGGATGCAGGGGTGTCCTAGTTGATAGGTGGAATGTTTACTTTTGCTGAAAGATTGAAGCTCAACCTGTGGATTTGATGTTAGAAATCTACAACGCTTAACGTATGGCGATTGCTAAATATGGTATGAGTGTCTGGGGAATGAGATGGAATGGATCACTACTGATAATAGAGAGCAAGTTTTGTAAGCGACTGTTGGGTCTTGCAATCTTTGCTGCATCGTTTTCGGCACACAGTGAGTTAGATCTGTCGTGTCTTGAGCATGCCTTGAAAGTAGGACTGATTAAGTTGTTTTTAAATGCCTTTAGTAATACTGCAGCAAAAGTTTGTAGAACATTGCTAAAGTCTGCTGTGTCATTGGGAAAGAAGTAAATGGATCCCATGGATTTACAATGCAAGGCAATGCATGAAGGAGGTGAGCATGGTAGATATGATAGGATGTATGTTAAAAGAACGTAGACGAAAAGCATAGAATACCGAGGCCCACTCTGCTGCATTTTGCAATTCGAGCTTTTCTTTTCTCCTTTTTTTTTTGTCCCCTGCATTGTTTTGTGTATGCGGGGGATACCCCTGCAGCCCCCGACCCAGGAAATACTGAAGTAGGAGTGCAGAGGATACCCCCGCAAACCCCTGCTCACCTACCTCTGTATTTTCAGATTCAGTATTTAATACCTATGCCGAATGCGGCAAAACCGTAACCACGACCCTCTAGATACGATCTTTTGGGTTGATACAAATATGATAAATGCTAGCTAGCATAGATTGAACATTGCTGCGAAAGGGAACTATTTCTAAAATATTGAGCTCTGAAAACTTTACTTAAGAAAAATAGAGAAGATATAGAAACTTTGAAATGTACTAATGCTTCTATGAGTAAAATATCAGTTCCTGAGTCAATAGAACCGTATTTGACTTAGTCCCGACTCCATCATGATTGTTTTCTTGTGAAAACGTTACGTTTTCATCTTTTATACATAAGAATTATATCATCTAAGTGGTCCAATGATTCTTTACTTCACACAATTTGTCCTTTTTGAAAAATATTTTTCAAAAAACATTAGGAAATCCACGTTATTCCCAATAAGGACACGAAATATTAAGCAATGTCACTCATGTTTTTGTATATGTTGTGGGCTGTGTCTATGAAAGACACTTGGGCACTGAACACATTTTTATCGGCAGTCCTTTGTTTAAGAAAAAGTGCTTTGCGACTGGTTTAGATTATGAATTAATATTGATGTAAATATAATGTGGATTTTATTTATGCTGTTGATGCTATAATATGAATTGTACTTTGTTTTTATTCCGTTTTGGTGCTTTTATGCAGTTCTTGAAATTCCCAAAATACAATTTTAAAGGAGAACAAGAAGTAGAATTTGAATAAATATAATGGATTCCTTCCTCTCACAGATTTCTCATCTTAGATATATTTTTTTCCAGCATCAGCTGTCTTTGAAACTTTGTACCAACACCCGGGGCACAGCATAGGACCTTTCCGGCTCAGCCTGGTGTCATTGCCTGCCTTTGTCACAGGAAGTGACATTGGGCCAGTATAAATGGGAGCAGCTGCGCTCCAAGACCTCAGTTATTTTTTTCTATGTTCTCACTATGCTGCTTGGAACGCCTTCTTCCCTCATACTCAAAAGGCCTCTTGGTTCAAGCCCTGCTTTGATTGTCAGAGACAAATGTCAGTGTTGTATCCCCAAAAGGTATGTCTTTATTGCCTTACGGAGGACCAAGACACTGAGGATTGGGGGCAAAGCAACTTGTTGGGATAGCGGAGGTCCAATATGGGTCTGCACATACCTGGTTATGTTTTTTGTACAAGAAAGATGCGTGAGTAAACACCCTGCTACCACTGCGCATGAGGGACCTGTTCCTTTGCTCCTTTTGAAAGTAGTGTGAGAACGTCCCGCTTGAGCACGTAAAGCTGTTTTTCCACCTTGTCGATGGAAAGAGTGATGAGGGGGTCAGTGTAGGAATTCCAGGATATGGTGCTGGACTAGCAGTGAAAGCACCTTCTTGTTCATTGTAATTTGTTTCCTTGGAACAAGGAAGGTGGGGTCCCGAAGAGCCATGTCTTTTCTGAGTCCGGTTTGCTTGTTAGGATGGCTCTTGACCTGGGAGGACCCACTGCACTGATGGTTGCTCCTGTACGATTGCAACCTGGATTTGAAGTGGGCACCTGATGCAGAGGTGGCTCCCTTGTAGGATTGGAAGCAGTATAGGAGTCGATAATCAAGGCCCCATCTGGAGAAATAGCTCAGTTTGGACAAAACGGAATGCTACAGGCAACATTGTCGCAAAGTGCCCAGCGATCGGCCAATAACAGTGTTAGTTTTAAACACCTGAAGGGTATCATCCACTTTCTTGCTGAAGAGGTCTTCTCCTTCAAAAGGCATATTTACCCCCTATGGCCTGGCAGAGGTTCATGGCCGTCAACCACCCTTGGCGACTATGCACAACTCCACTGCCTATCTGACGGAAAACAGTATCGGCAATGTCCACAGAGGCGGTGTGATCTGATGAGGATTCGCCTTCATGAAGTAGCATGAGGGCTTCCTCCTTCTTGTCTGCCAGGAAATTGAGGCTGGGGCTCACCTAATACCATAATTCCGGATCCTATCTGGATAAAATGACAAAGGAATAAGCACCCTTGATGGTAGTGCCTGCAGCTGAAATTATTCATTTGCCAAAGGCGTGCAGTTATCTTCCTTCCTTGTCAGGGGTACAACGCATGAAGAAGAGGGATTGGCGGATCTCTTCCGGGCAGCAGCAGAAACAACTGAATCAGGACTGGGTTGAGTGCTGTGATGAATCGGGAGTATTCGTCCCTTACCCCCAAGTGGGAGCCACCCCCTTTGATGCTAAGAAGGGACCCCACTCCGCAAGTGGAACCTCGCTGGGAGTGACTCCCTCATAGGGGACAAGGACTCTGGTTCCCATGGGGAACTCTCTAGGCCAACCACCATATCTGCATATATGGGACTGCTTTCCTTGAATAATACTGTGCCATCCTTCTATATTGCTTCAGACAATGGAGGATCAAATAAAGGCAAAGAGAGCATCTCTTTAAGAAAATAACTATATTTAACTGAGACGAGTGGATCCCAAGAAGAGAGAGAGTACGGTGTGCAGGGGAAGCCCCCTGATGTAAGTAAGCCTTGAAGAGGCAGAACTGGAGGAAGCGGCGTAACCAGTGGCAATTGGAAAGCTGCAGAAAGCCAGCTGGAGACACCGGCGAGCCTGCAATGAAGACAGCAGAGAAACTGTTATAGGGACAGGGAGAGAAAGTCTGTCCGACGTTATGGTGTGACCACAGTCCTACCACGGTGGGCCAGGTGCCCGGTGAATAACGCCGAGACCATTACCGCAAGGAGCACTGACAGCTCATAGCCACCAGCATCTGTGGAACGCAACCTCTTGCTGAGACACCGAGAACGAGACGCGAGCAAAGATGGAGAAGTCAGAAAGGCAAACCGATTACCTAAGCAAGGTCACCCTGGAGGAACACAGGTATCGTGGTGAACAGGAAGGGGAGGCCACGGGGGCAGCCAGATGTAAGAAGTGAAACATGTGAAAGCCAGGAAGGCGACATTTCCCTAATAATCCAGCATAACTGGAGAAATGAAGCAATCATAAAGAAAGTAAAAAGCCAAGAAGGTGACATTTTCCTAATAAACCAGTATAGCTGGAGATACTAAGAAATTGTAAAGTATGTAAAGAAAAGGGCTGGTTGGGAAATAAAGGGAAAGTTGAAAAGAGATCCCTGGGAAAGAGGGCAAAGACTCCCAGAACTTTGAAGTTAAAGATTGGGGAAAACATTCCCTGATACAGTGTCCTATGTGTTTCTGTCAAGTGAACATAATAAAGGGAGACGTAACCCAATAGGAAGAACGCAGGAAGCAAACTACAAATATAACTAAAAGGATACCAAAATCTAAGAAATATTGAGTCTCAAAAAAGGGAGAGACATAAGCTGACCAGCAGGAGTCTGAGAGACTATATCAAGATGAGACTGTGATGCTGGAAATGCATTGGAGGGTCAGGGCCTCCATGTCCTTCTTCTGTACTGCCTTATCATGTTTTTTCTGTGTTATTTTCTGCACAGGAGTCCAGTTGGGACCACTGGCAGTGCAGCACTTCCTCTTTTTGGTCATGTGAACAGAGACCCTTGGGATACCCTTATGGCATCCATGGGTGGGGTTACAACCCTGTACCCCCTATTGTATGTTTTTGGGCACCTGTGTGTTGCCCGCAGAGCAGAATATGGGCTGGTGGCAGCTTCATGCTGATATGACAGGTGCTCCGAGTATCCTCCATTTTGGGATACCCAGGCTCTGCAATTGGAATCAGCGGATGCCTGATAGAAGGCAAGATGGCCCCTGGGGCATCTTGGTTTATATTGCCTGCTACCTTGTTTTCCCAAAGTCCTGGGAAGCCCTGACTCTGTCCCTTCCCCTGACTGGCTGTTATGATATGATATGATATGGCATTTATAACACGCCTATACACAAGTGTTTCAAGGCGCGACGAGGCAAGGGAGGGGGAACAGAGGGAAGACGGACAACGATCCTACTAGGCCAAGTGTCATTCAGATTGCGCAAGTGCATGGGAAGGGGAGACGGGGAAGTGCAGGGGGGAAGGGGGAAGTGGACAGTGCAATACATGGGATAAGAATAAATAACAAAGTAAAGAATGGCCAATAGGTGGCAAGTGCAAGGGAGAAGGGTAAGTGCAGGCATCTGGTGTCAAGTGCTAGTGGTAGGACTGTAGGGATACAGAGAACAGACCCCAAGTGCTGGGGTATCCAGGAGGGCAGTGCAGGTGTGCGACTGGCGGAGGGGGGGACCTGGGCCCGAGATCAGAGGGTGGCCAGGTAAGCCAGTGCACTTTCAGTATAAGAAAGGAAATCAGCAGGGGAGAGGAGGAGAGAAAGCAGAAACAAAGAGAAAGGTTTTGAGGTGCTTCCGGAACTGGAGATGGTTCTCCTCAAGTTTCAGGGGGCAGGAGGGCAGGGAGGCTATCCCGAGGTATGTGCTGCGGCTGCAGCTGCAGCATCGACAGGCCAGAGGACGGCCGAACACGACTCCTGCTGCTGGGCCTACATCTGCCACGTGTCTTCTTTTCGGCACCGAACACTTTGCATCAAGGTTTACCGCATGCCCCATCTTCCCAGGACTTCCACAATCAATCGTCGAAGAGCAACGCGAAGGCCGAAGCTGCAATATCGACGCCCATGTTCCACTTTTCTTCGAGGATCTCGACTCCCTGAGGCGCCTGCTTTAAAGGGAGTACACCCTCGAGAGGCACCATCGATGACCCATCGAAGAAAACTCTTCCACTACAGGTACATTGGGGTGGTTAAACGTTTTGACCAGGAAGCAAGACTTATTAAACATGTATGGACTGGGCTTGCTAATACTTTTATTACAGGTTGCCCAGGTGGGGGGAACACTCACTCAGAATTGTGTCTCTATAGCTAAAGAAAGCATTCTGCCATTGTTTAGCCTAACCTGCCTTCCTTCCTTATGATCTATATTGACACACCTTGCTGCATGATTTGTATGCTATATAATAACTGTCAGCAGTTGATGCATTTTAAAGGAATTTAAAGCTAAGTGTGGAATCACATACAAATTGTATATATTTGTCATTTTAGAATGACCAGAGTACAAAGTGTGTTATTGAATTGTGTGTTTATCTCTGACCCTTATTGTTGTATAAAGAACTGTGTTAGCACATACCATAGTGTGTTGTCATTCCTTTGTGGGGGCTTGGGGACTCACTGTACTTAGCAACCAGCCTGCATCACCTCCTGACACCTTAAGCCTCGGCTGCTTGTCCATAGCCACCATATAGAGAACTTTGGCTGGTGTGCTTTGTGCCTCTGCTCTGCCATATAGAGGGCAGTAGTATTGATACCCCCACCAGTCTTTACAGAGAAATTCTAAATAAGCCAGTACAGAGAATATAAGACCCATGAATTAGACGAGAGGAGAACTCCTATAGGAAACGTAAGAGGATCTCAAAGAAGAGCCACTTAAGAAACATATTTCAAATGGAGTGTGTCCTCCCATGTATTCCTTATTTTTTGATATTTCCAATTTCCAGCTTAGCTCCTATGGAATATCTTTCAACAGCGGGTGCTGTGCATCGATGCCTGTTGACTCTATGTCCCTCAGAGGCATCTGTCTCGATGTCGTCCTCGCCGAAGGTATATATAGCACACGCAGCAGCGCCTGTTGGCTTCAGTTCTGTTTTTCCGCACTAATACCTTCGGATACGGTACGCTTAGTTCCTTGTGAAATCTTTGTAATCGTTGAAAAACTTTGAGAAATCTTTGAAAGATGGCTTCCTCATCAGCGTCTTCCACGCCGAAGTAAAGTTTCAAAAAGTGCTGTGACTGCGGTTCGAAGGTGTCCGTTACGGACCCCCACAGTATGTGCTTGTGGTGTCTAGGTTCTGCTCATCCGTCTTCCGAGTGTGACAACTGCCTGTCCATGACGTCGAAGGCCCTGAGACAGCGCAGAGGGAAGCTTGCGTCAGGTAGAAACCATAAATCCTCTTCGACTCCGTCGAAAAGACTAACTTCTGACGAGTCGAGAACTGTTTCTCCTCGCCGTAAGAAAAATAAACGATCCTGATCGCGTAGTAGTTCCGACCACTCCTCATCGTCTAGACATTCAAAGAAATGTCGCCGTAGATCGCCATCTTCCACATCTGCGAGTTACTCTCCGGAACGGGTCGATATGCCCCACTAAATCTGCCTCACCAGCTCGGTGGGAAGAGTTGAGGCTTAAAATGTTGAAGGTGTTCGAGAATGGGGCTTTGACCCCGTCGAGTACACCCAAAAGCCAAGCTCTGGTCGAAAGACCTGAAAAGCAAAAAAGCTGTGCGCCTTCGGTCCCGGTGGGCAAAACTCCTCGAGAGCGTTCAAAAGATCCCTCGAGTCAGGGAAAAGTCCCTTTGAGGACTGAATCGTCGACGCCATTGGCGCAGAGAGATTCTACATCGACGGCATCAGGGACTAAAAATGCGTCATAGACGCCATCGGTGCCGACAACTCATGAAAAGCCATTGACGCTTTGAGCATCGAGCTCCACGACGCCACAGGCGTCGAAGCTGCCGACGCAACCTCCAACAACTTCGACAGTGTCAACAATTTCGGCTCCTTTGTTGACAAACATGACTCCATCGAGTTTTATGGAGAAGACATATACCCCTTTGCCCAAGGCTGATTATTTCAAGTCGCTTTGCTCTATTCATGAGGATGCAGAGCCATCTTCAGATGAATCTAGGCCTTTTGGCCTCGAATAGTGTATGCCAGCAGGTCCTAAAGCATTAATTTCTGAAGAGTCCAGAATAAAGAATCTACAAGAGTGCCTGCATGATGCCAGTGGTTTAGACACCTCACCACAGGTAGAGTTTAGCAGGTCAGACCCCAGTGATCATGCAGAGGTTACCTACAGACAGTTGATGTCAAGGGGTATTGAATATATGGGTTGGGCTAGACCAAGCCCAGCGTTTGAACAAGATGACTTGACCGTCATATTGGATAGGGGACCTCAGGAAGATCCTATTGTGCCATTTCGCACAGCTTTGCAAAAGCGCATAGCTACAAATTGGAAGGCGCCTGAACTCAATCCAGCTGTCAACAAGAAGTTGACCTCAAAATACAGGGTATTAAGTAGTGACCCTTTTTATTTTTCAAAACACCTGACACCAGAAGGTCTGGTGGTTCAAGCTGCCACCTCAACCACTCGCCAAAATGCATACCCTACATTCCCTTCTGATATGGATGACAAGCGTTACGACGACCTAGCCAAAAATGTTTTTTCGGCTGGAAGTATGGCTTTGAAATCAGCTAATGCCATGTGCACGTTGGCCTTTGGGAGTGTATTTCCATGGCGGCTGACCATATCCCCGAAGGTAAAGAACAAAAGAGGTTTTTAAACATAGTCAAGGATGGGAAAGATGCGATGTGCAAATCCCTCCAGACTGGTCTTGACTCTGCTGACAGTATCAGCAGCGCAATGGCGGCTACTACAGTTATGCGCAGGTTTGCCTGGTTGAGAAAGTCAGGATTTGCTCCAGACGTACAATCCAGACTGCTCAACATGCCCTTTGACGACACTCATTTATTCGGAAACAAGGCTGATGAGAGTTTGGAGAAACTGCAAACTTCAAAGGCAGCAGCCAAATCCCTTGGTTCTGTGATCAGACAGCCTCCAAATCGCCCCACAGGTACACTCTGGAGGGGTAGGTCCTTTTGTCACTACTCCATATTTGGAAGAGGCAGAGGACAGTCAGTTCAAAGACGCCAGTGAAGATTTCCCCTTGGTCGACAGTGAAGAGGTACTAAGACCGCAACACCAGCAGCCAATTTGCCATTAGCCTCTGCATCTACGCCCCAAAACCTCTCTGATGGCTTAGTACACAAGACTGCAGTTGTGGGCAGACTGTCACAGCATCTGACAGAATGGCAGGCTATTATTTCAGATGCATGGGCATTGGAAAGAGTTGTCCAAGGTTATTGCCTTCCCTTTCTAAAAAAAAGCCCCAGAGTCATCCACCGGGGAACAGCTCTTACAAAGTTCCAGATCTGCTCCTTATGCAGGAAATACTAACCCTGCTAGAGAAAGGTGCTATAGAACTAGTACCTGTAGCAGAGAGGAGCAATGGTTGGTACTCCCCATACTTTCTAATATCAAAGAAGGACGAAGGATTGAGACCTATCTTAGACTTGAGAGACTTGAACAAGTTCCTCAGGAAGGACAAGTTCAAGATGGTAACTCTTTCTCATATCCTTCAGGCCCTCCAGCTTCAGTATTGGATGGTATCATTGGACCTTCAGGATGCTTAGTTTCATGTGCCGATCCATCACAAGCACAGACAGTACCTGAGGTTCGCCGTTGACGGTTCTCATTATCAGTTTTGGGTTCTGCCATTTGGGCTGACCTTCGCCCGAGGCTTTTGACCAAGCTGATGGCGGTTGTGCCAGCAAGTCTCAGAAGAGGGGGAATTCACGTTTACCCCTACCTGGACCTATTGGCTCATCAGGGCCAGTTCCCCAGAACAGGCCCTGGAACATCTCGGCTCCCCCTGTCACTCCCTTCACAGACTGGGCTTCTCCCTCAACTTCAAGAAGTCTCACATGACATCATCTCAAAGGCTCCAATTCATTGGAGCATTCCTGGATGCATCCCTGGGAAAAGCCTTGACACCAGAGGTGAGGGCTCAAGACATTCTGCAGATGTTGACCAAATTCCAGAATGCCCAGCATCTACTGGCCTTCTATTTTTTGAGGTTGCTTGGCCTCATGGCATCCTGCTTTTTTCTGGTGCCAGAGGCTCGCCTGAGAATGAGATCTCTCCAATGGGCTCCTGGACTCAGTGGTCCCAATTCTCAGGAAGGATGTCGGACCACCTACAAATTCCGAGCAGAGTCTCACAGGACCTTCGGTGGTGGGCCTGCCAGGAGAACATTTTGAAAGGAGAACCTTTTTGGCAACCATGGCCGGAGATAACAGTACTAACAGACGCCTCACTCACGGGTGCAGAGCCCATGCCAACAATCTGACAATCAGCAGTCGTTGGTCTCCATAGCAGTCCAAACTACACATCAACCTTTTGGAGCTGAGGGCAATCAGACTTGCGCTGATGGCCTTTTTGCCATCTGCACGTGGAAAGAATGTCCTGATAATGACAGACAACACGGTGGCCATGTACTACCTCAACAAAAGAGGAAGTGTAGGGTCACTACCACTGTGCAGCGAGGCAATGCAGCTCTGGTTCTGGGCAATCCAAGAAGGGAGTGGAGAATACGGCAGTGGCCACTCCGAGTAGGCAGAGCACAGTCTCCCACGAGTGGGAACTAGCTCAGGAAGTCCTTCAAGAGATCTTCACCCTTTGGGGAACCCTTAAAGTTGTTTGTCTCGCTACCGGTGTCAACCAGAAGTGCAAACTGTTCTGCTTCAGGGAATTTCCCCCAAGAGGAGCTCTATGAGACACGTTTGTGGTGGACTGGTGGACTGTGATTTTTCACTCCTGTACATGTTCCTCCTGTCCCTGTCATTCCTCACATGATCACGAGGTTGAGAAAGTACAGGAAATCAATGATCCTAATGGCTCTGGATTGGGCCAGGAGGATGTGGTACCTGGACCTTCTGGACATGCCCATATGCCCTTCCATACGTCTTCCACAAAGAGAGGACCTTCTCTTGCAAGAGGAGGATCGGGGTCCCCATCAGAACATCAGGATGCTCAGCTTTCACTGGTTTCTGAGAGGATGAGATACAAGGATTGGGACCTCCTGGACGACGTAATGGAGATTTTGTTTTTTGGCCAGAAGGTCAGCAACTAAGTCTCTGTACCGCTGCAGTTGGAATAAATTCTGCAGCTGGTGTAGAGATAATAATGTTGATTCATTTACACGTAACACACCTATGGCGTTGTCTTTTTTACTACACCGAGCTAATCTGGGGCTCCAGATTGATACCATTAAGGGATATCTGGCAGCGCTTTCTATATTAAAGCACACGTCAGAAGAAGTTTCTTTCTTCAAAATAGCTCTAATAATTATATTTCTAAAAGGGTTGACAACTGTTTTCCCTCCAATTCCTTTCCAAGTCCCGGTTTGGGATCTCAATTTGGTGCTGAGGTTTATGATGTGCGCTCCTTTCGAGCCTATAAACTCTTGTCCTTTGAAGCTACTAACCCTGAAAATAATATTTTTAGTAGCAATTACGTCTGCCTGATGGGTGAGTGAGCCTCAGGCTTTATCCTGCAAGCCTCCTTACACTATTTTCCTTAAGGTAAAACCCACCTTTTTAACCAAAATTGTCTCTGAATTTCATCTCACACAAAAAATTACATTACCATCATTTTACACTCCTCCGCGAAGCCGAGAAGCTTCACAAGCTTCACCCTAAACATGCACTAAGCTTCTATATCACTAGAATGGCAAAGATAAGACAGGATGACCAATTGTTGATTGGCTACTCAGGCCACAAATTGGGTATGGCCATCACCAAACAGACATTATCCAGATGGATAATATTAGCATTATCAGAATGTTACAGACTGGCTGGAAAGGATCCTCCAGAAGGCCTACGGGCTCATTCGACCAGAGGCATGGCAACTTAGAGGGGAGTACCAATAAAAGAAATAAAAGAAATGTGTGCGGCTGCCACATGGTCATCCGTTCATACTTTCACCAGACATTGTAGTCTAGACTCTTCCTAAGGCCAAGATAATTTATTTGGTAAAGCAGTGTTGCATTCCGTGCGCACACACACCCATAAAACTATCAAATTGTCATGAAAATTCTGACTTCTCCTTCAGAAATAGTAGAAACTGCTTTGCGAGTGTATCAAAAGATAAGGAATATGTTGGAGGACACTATCCATTTGAAGAACAAGTTACTTACCCCTGGTAACGTTCTTTCGACTGACACGTATGTTCCTCACACGTATTCGACCCTCCCAGCCTACTCTGCAGTAGAATTTCCCCTGCGATTACAGTCTGCGCTCTCTCAGGAGGAGTAAACATCAGGTATGGGATATATCCTTCACTCATAAGAACGGAACTGAAGCCAACTGGCGCTGCACAAGCTATATATACCTTTGGTGATGTCAACATCAAGACGATGGGCTCCGAGGGACATCGAGCCGACAGACATTGACGCACAGCGCCCCCTGCTGAATAAATTCAGAAGCAGCTAAACTGGATATGGGAAATATCAAAAGATAAGGAATACATTGGAGGAATATCGAAAGAACATTACCAGGGGTAAATAACTTGTTCTTCTAACCAGAGACCGTTGTGCATTTGAGCATACAAGGAAATTAGAGAAGAGTACTTTCTAAGCAGAGTCATTTGTACATTAAGCATACAAGGAAACCTGATAAAAACCCATAGGAAAAGCCACAAGCAAGAAAGAAGGCATGAAGGGAAATTACCAGGAGATTAGAGACAATTCGCTTGGCCTACTTTAGTTATTCGTATTAGTGGTAGGATCAGATAGACTTAGGTTTGGACTGAGGAAAGTTTCTTTTGGACTAACTGACAACAGACAAGCACCTTGAGTTTCTTTAGTCAGGCAGGGAAACCCCCACAGCCATAAAGAGAAGTAAAATGACAAAAATGTGTCTCCCTCCTTGTTCCGACCTGCCGGAGTGTGCAGGCATTGTCTGGTGCCCTATATTATTTGTCAAAATGGTCATTTTTAGAAGTTGCTGTGAACGGATTCTTCATAGTAAGCAAGCAGTCTTTCCATATATCGTCTAGAATCGGAATAGACATGACAGTTTTACGGGACTGTTCCAGTAGTCGATAGTCATAGTCATCGGTGAAGCTGCCAACTGCCGAGGCTTTGTGGACGAAGATTGTACCCTGCATGCGAGATGGCTCGTCAACGTATCGGAAGGTTTCACTGACGGCGTTGTCGCTGTAGCCTTTGTCGATGAAGCTGTTGGTTTAAGTGAAGATGAGGACTTTGGCAGCATGATAGTCTTATCAGGGGGTGGAAGAGCATAGAGGCACAACCTTTCCAGCCCTTTTCCCACAGGAAGCCTCCTTGTCGGACCTCAACCTTTTAGATGAGGGAGAATGGCCTGGGGGCTGTGGTGGGTTAGAAGAAGTCATACACACATTGGACATTTCTGTAATGTTTATTCAAAATAATAATAATAATAAAGAAAATGCCTATCTTACCCTATTGCTACAGGGATTTTTCTTAACTAACAAAACTAACTAAGCAGCTCGTCTGTCACCGGGAATTCCAAATCAAAAATGTTGTCTGCCCAAAATCTAATCTAGCTGACCGTACCACTAAATACTAATAACTAAAATTTGCGAAAAGAATATGGGCCTCATTACACGGATGGCGGTAAGGGTTTACCGGTACCGGTATTTTACCGGTACCGGTAAACCCTTACCGCCTTACTACGAGGTCCCTTTGTGGGTTGGGGAATGTAATGCCTGCTTTTTGCAGGCGTTAAAAACCAACCCGCAAAGGGACCAGGGAGCTAATTACGGTACCGCAATTTGCAGTACCGTAATCCGCACCTTCCCCATTCCCATTATGCCCTATGGGGAAGGGCAATGGGGGAAGGGGGAATTACCGCCCCACCAACCTTGGAATAGGGCGGTAATTCCCCTTTCCACCAAGGCGGTGCCAGTAATTTACCGGCATGGACCAAGGTGCTAATAGCACCTTGGTCCACCGCCATCCGTGTAATGAGGCCCTATGTCTCTCCTGGCTGCTTCCCTTTGTCCTTCTGTCTCGAGGCTTTACTTCAGTGTTCTCCCAGTTCATATATATCCAATATGAAATTGTCACCCTTTAGAAACAAGTTCCTTATGATGATCTCTTCTGATTCTCAATGTCCTATCAATTAACTCTTATTGCTCCTGCCAACTGCTCATAGGCCTGGTGTTACAGACGGTGCACTGTTGATCAGTATTCTCAGTACTTTCCTTAATGGCTTTCTTAAGATAGTTTTGTATAATCCTTCCTCTGAATTTGAGTATTTCACTCTCTTTCCACTTCACCCTTCTAGGGTTTGCTATGTCTTTATCATGGGTGATGCATCACCACTCCTGGAGTTTCTCTACTAGGCTCTGTGTCTGAGCCCTTGGTGATTAGGATTCTCTGTACTTTCCTTAATGGCTTTGGTAAGATTTGCATTCTTTCCTCTGAATTTGAGTACGTGACTTTCTTTGCTATATCTTTATCATGCGGAAGGCACCATCACTCCCTGGATCACTCTGTTAGGCAGTTTCTCCGATAGTACTTTACAAAGTCTCTCATTAAGGGATTCCCCCACTCTTTAACAGTTACCTTTGGTAAGTTCTTCCATCCATCATGGAATACTCTTTCCAGCTTTCTCAAAACGTCATGCTTAATAGCCTCATTCACTTCCCTTGGTTTCCTGTGCTATCTGTACTTCTGCTTTTTCAATGTTCCAGCATCAATACCATTGTTTTCACAGCTTCTTTCTCTTAATGTATGTTTCCCCAACGGCTCCCCCTCCTCCATTCTAACCGAGTACCTTTGTTTGTCGTTTTGGGGGGTTCCCGCTCGCACGGGTCTGCTTCTTTGGTTCCTTGTCTTTCCGTTCCAGGTTTCATACCAGCCCCGCTCTGTCAGGCTTCAGGTCTACCTCCCCAATCTCCTCACCTGATTCTTTGGAATCCAGTTCCTCCAGAGCAGTCTTGGTCTTTCTATGGTCCTTCTTCTTCTTGGAAGTCTTGACCTTGGGTGTCCGAGCCTTTCTCTCGTGTAAATAAGGTCTGGCCCCTCTGGAGGCCCCCTTGGCAGAGATGGAAACCTGCTTTCGGGAGAACCCGGGGGGCCAGCCTCACTACCAGGGAAAAAGCCGAAAGGCAGAAAAAACCCTGGAGATGATGAAGATGCAAGGTGACTGATTAGGGTTCCAATAATCAAAGTCCAATAGGAGAAACACCTTAATTCAGCGGAATGTCCAATAATCCTTCCAACAGTCTTAAGGATCCCAAGGAAATGATGTATAGAAATAGGAGTAAGATATGCCAGAAGGGAAGTAAATATGGAAAGTGAAGAAATACTGCAAAGAAGCAGACAGCAGAGTAAGTATGAATGTAAACAAGCAAGAAAGCGTAAGAAGGAAAATATATAAGCTGTAAGGTAAGTCAGAATATAAAGAAATAACTGACTTGCCCCACAGTATTAAGGCGAGTGCAAGCTTCGAACGAGAAACGGCAGGCGCCGCATACTTAGAGGCTCAAACTTAGCAGGAGGAAAGGGTTGCCGCTTGCGTCCCTGGCGGGTGAAGACCGCAGAGCGAGGAATGACAAGCAAAGCAAGGTAGCTTGAGCAGGAGGAGGAGATTGCGGCTCGCGTCCTTGACAAGGCCGGCAGCCGAGCGAGGAAAGGCAGACGCTGAGCAGTGAGCGAGAGAGGTAGGAGAGAAAAATGCAGCCGCTCGTAAACAAACCCACACGAGCCGGTCGTAGAACGTAATAAACGAAGGAAAAGGGAAGGCTGACAGAAATGGAAAGAACACGGCACAGTATCAAACAAGGAGGAACCAGAGAGGGAAAGTGCAGAGAAATGCTATGAGCACTGAGGAGCGTTATAGCAAAAAGAACAGATACAACGCACCAGCTCAGGGGGCGGAGTCAGTATTTATAGGAACCAACGCCATGTTGAGTGAGGACTAGAATTTACCATTGAGTAAGTTAAAGCCTCCAACTATTCCAAATATTCCACCCGCTGTTCCTGACACGCTCTTGGTGTCTCTGTAGGCGGTCCCGCTCATCGAATGTTGGCTGATGGGAGGTTCCAGGTGTCCCGCTTCCAGTGGTGTCGGCGTAATTAGACGGGCCCCAGGCCCAACACAGTACTTCAGTGGTCACGCCACCACGTCGGCCTGTCCTCCAAGCTCTGTCTTGATGACAGCTTTTCTGCTATTCGGGTTGCCGGGTCTCCTGTCTCTCGCTCTGAGGTTCTCTGCTGCTCGGATTGCCCCATACTCCGCGGCTCCACTCTGCTCTGCCCCTCCAAGGCATAACTACGTCCGAGGGCTTCCCCTGCACATGGCTCTCTCCCCTCTTCTCTGATCCACTCGTCCTTCTTACATACAAGTTCAGTCTTAAAGGGATATTCCCTTTCTCCAGCATGGGGTCTGGCATGGATTCACATGCTCATGAATATTCCCCGTCGTCAGGCTGGGAATCCTCGGTAAAGAAAAAACCAGTATCAGTTTCGTTTCTGATCTGTCTTTCGTAGTAATAACCAATCACTGGTCTCTGCGTCATACTGACCACAGCCAATGACTGCCCTCTACCTAAGCACCGCCTCTGGCAGCCATCTTCAGATTTTTACCGCACGTTCATGTGTTGGGATCCTCGTGCTATTGCTCTCGAGCGTTAGTGCTATTTATCGCGCTTTTTCACAAAAAACTTCTATTCTTTCGGTCAAAAGAGCCTCAAGCTCCACCGATCCTACATCCGATCAACGGGGACCCGTGTCGGATTCGTCTGCGCCCCTCAAGGGTGAAGATTCGTCGAGCTACACTTCGGAGGACTCCAGAAGCTTCTCAGGCCCGGTCTCGGAGATGGCCCAGGAGAAGGGAAGCTCGACACCCGGAAAGCTGTTCAGGGTCTGCCCTGGATGCCAGCTGCAGAACGTCTTTAAGGAGGACGAACACTCTTTCTGCCTTTACTGCCTTCATGAGGACAAGACGCACGTGGAGAAGGACTGTGCGTTTTGCGGCAACATGTCGGAACGGACCATGAAGGCCCGCCATCAACGTCTCGCCAACTGGCTGGAGGGTAAGAGCCCGTCTGGCGAGAAGAAGAAGAAATCCGAGCGGTCTTCTAAGACCTTTGAGGGCGCCCCGGCGACGGGGGCCCAACATAAGGCTAAGCACCGCGAGTCCGCTGGCACCGGGAGCGCCGAACGGTCGGGCTCTACGGGCGCCAGGCAGGGCGCACCCTCCCCGGCACCATCAACCACGAGCCAACGCTCTGGGTCGGGTAAGAGGAAGGCCGAGCACCCGGCGAAGCTCCTGGAGAGGCCCCGGTCGAGCTCTAAGGCAGAGGAGGAGCGTGGCAGTGCCCCCTCCCTCAAGGATAAGGCGGTGAGCGCACCTAGGGTGGCGAAGGCCTTGATCCATCCGACCAAGCCCTCTATCGAAACGGTCGCGGCGGCCCTGGCTCAGCCTGTGGAGGCTGCACCAGTGGTGGCGACCTCGGGGCCCAGAATCTCCCTGCCTCCTCGGAGGGAGTCTTCTTTTGTGCCCATCGATAGGACCCCCGTGAAACCCTCCGTGGGGAAGAAGAAGGGGGGGCAGGGCGTCGTCGTAGATTCGGCCTCAACCTCAGAAGAGGAGCTGATCGAGGTCTTAAGCCACGGCCTAGGCGTGGAAGAAGGCCAGCCCGTCGGAATGGACCCCGACGCAGGTGACGACGACGACATCGTCGAGGATACCGACGGGGCCCCTGCTCGCCCGTCGGATTCCCCTCTGCCAGCGCCGCAAGACAACTCGGCGGCCATTTTGTTGGCCATACAGTCCTTATGCTCCGAGATAAGGACGAGGCTACCGTTACCGACGGAGGAACCTCTCCCGTCGGGGGATCCAGAACCGGGACCTTCTGGTGTTCCCCCTACCAAGAAAAGAAGGATCCATCCACCACCTCCTTTTCAACCGTCGCGCCCCGTCCAGCCCTCCTCCCCGTCCACCAGAGGGGATGATACGGGGACTGACACGGCAGCGACGGGTACGGACGACGAGGCATACGACGAGGATATTCCGTCGTCGCCTCCTGCCAGGGCTTCTCCGCCCGACGAGATCGGATCTTTCCACTCCATGATCTCCAGGGCTTCCGAGCTTTTCCAACTCTGCCCTGAGGAGAAGAAAAAGGAAGGCTTCCTTTATCAGCGGTGCGAGGCCAAGAGGAAGACGGTCCTCGCAGTGCCTCTGTTGGACGACATTTGGGATGAGGGCCTTTCCCTCCTCAAGAACCCTTCCACGACGCCAGCTAGAAGAGACCGGTACGAGAAAAAGTACCGGGTCCCGGACACGGCCCCCCTGTGCCTCCGGGCGCAGCCTACCCCGGATTCCGTCGTCTCCGCGGCAGCCAGGAAGAAAGCGGGGGGGGTGCGGCCTCCACATCGACTTCCCCGCCGGACGGCGAGGGAAAGAAATTGGATGCTATGGGACGTAGAGTCATCTCGTCGGCAGCGACGACGATTAAAGCGGCCAACGCCTTGGCTATCATGGCTCGCTACGACAGGGAGCTCTGGTACAAGATAGCTCCCCTGCTGGATTTTCTGCCGGACGACAAGAGGGCGGAGGCCCTGGAGATCCTGCAGGAAGGTGAGGTGGCCTCGGACCACGCCATCACCGTGGCGACGGACATCGCCGACACTGGGTTCCGCCAACTGGGCAACGGCGTTTGCCTTCGACGTCGTGGATGGCTCAAAGCTACGGACTTCCGGCAGGACGTCCAGACCAGAGTCCTGGACATGCCCTTCGACGGGAACAACCTGTTTGGGAAGACAGTGGACGATTCCCTTCAGGCCATCAAGGCGGATACTGAGACGGCCCGGGCCCTTGGAGTTCTGCAGCAGCGACGGACGCCCTTTCGGAGCAGCGGAGGCAAGGGCGCCTCCAAAGGTTCCGGCGGCGGTTTCGCTTCCTACCGTCAAGCGGCCCGCTCGTCGTCGCAAGAGGCCTACAGAGGAGGAGGCAAGTCTAGCGGACCCCGCCGTCGTCGCCAAGGAGGTCAAGGCGGCAAGGCCGCGTCCAAGCAGGATTGAACCGGCCGTGGGGTCGGGCCCCCACCGAAGCACCCCGGTGGGAGGCCGGCTGGCGGGCTTCGTCAGCGTGTGGGAGTCCATCTCCACCGACCGTTGGGTGCTGGACGCCCTGGCCCGGGGCCACGCGCTCGAGTTTCAAAGAAGGTGCCCGCGCGTCCCCCCCCGTGGCCAGGAAAGAACTTCACGTCCCTCAACTTCTCCGGGAGGTAAAGGCGATGCTCAGGAAGGGCGCCATCGAACTCGTCCCAAAGAAGCTTCAGGGCTCCGGAGTTTACTCGAGATACTTCCTCGTGAAGAAGAAGACGGGAGGATGGCGCCCCATCCTAGACCTGCGACGTCTGAACAAGTTCATCAAGGCGCAGAAGTTCCGGATGGTCACCCTCCAGCACGTCCTGGGTCAGCTGGAGGAAGGAGACTTCCTATCGTCGTTGGATTTGGAGGATGCCTACTTCCACATTCCCATCCTAAAGGGGCACGAAAATTCCTCAGGTTCGTGGTCCAAGGGCGTCATTACCAGTTCAAAGCCCTTCCCTTCGGACTACGGTCGGCACCCAGGGTATTCACCAAGTGCCTCGCACCGGTGGCGGCGCAGCTGCCCCGCGAGGGGATTCACGTCTACCCCTACCTGGACGACTGGCTCATCCGCGCCAAGACGAGGGAGCTCGCCGTGGTCCACACGGCAAGGACCGTCCAACTCCTCACGGACCTGGGATTCTCCGTGAACTACGCCAAATCCCACCTGGTGCCCGCGCAAGTCGCACTGTTTCTGGGAGCGAGGCTCGACACAGTGTCCCTTCTGGCCTCCCCGTCGGAGGAGAGGACCAGGACCATCTTGGGCAAGGTGCAACGGATGTTGGTGGCCGACGCGGCCAAAGTGAGGTCCATCAAGTCCCTCCTCGGGATGATGTCTTCCTGCATCTACCTCATTCCCATGTGCAGGCTCCGGATGCGCCCGCTGCAAGAATTCCTGGATGCGCGCTGGATCCAGACGACGGGCAGCTTCGAGGAAAGGATCAAGCTCGACGAGAGCTTCCGACGAGCGATACGGTGGTGGGGCACCCGCGCGCATCTGACGGCGGGCATGGACTTCCAGACCCCAGCCCACCAGGAGACTGTGACCACGGATGCCTCCCTGGAAGGGTGGGGAGCGCACACCGAAAATCTGCACGCAAGGGGACTCTGGCTCCCGACGGAGAAGTCCCTGCATATCAACGTCCTGGAGCTCCGTGCAGTGTTTTGGGCCCTCAGGTCCTTCCTTCCGTCCCTCAAGGGCAAGGTGGTGAGGATCTTCACCGACAACACCACCACCATGTTTTACATCAGGAAACAGGGCGGAACCAGGTCCCCAGCACTGTCCAAGGAGGCGCAGGACCTGTGGCATTGGGCCGTCGCCCAAGGGATTTTTCTGGTGCCGTTTCATCTGGCAGGGATAAAAAACACCATCGCCGACTCACTCAGCAGGGAGCTGCGCTCGTGCCACGAGTGGGAACTACGGCAGGATCTGGTGGATCGCCTCTTCCGACGGTGGGGCACACCCCAGATCGACCGGTTCGCGACGGCGACGAACACCAAGTGCCGGAGGTTCGCCAGCAGGTTTCCCCAGGCGAGGAGCATGGGCGATGCTTTCTCGTTCCCCTGGGAGGGCCTGTTCCTCTACGCGTTCCCTCCCTTGCCTCTGCTAATCCGGCTCGTCAACCAGCTCAAGAGGTCACGGTGCAGGATGATCCTCGTCGCACCTGCGTGGCCGAGGCAGATATGGTTCCCGGACTTGCTGGACTTGTCAGCGTCCCCGCCGATCAAGCTGCCGGCGGACGCGGATCTACTCTCCAGGGAAGGAGGCGCCATCCTCCACCACGACCCGAAGTCGCTGAACTTGCAGGCCTGGCTCCTGCAGCGCTAGAGTTTGGAGGATACGACATACCGGCTGATTGCAGAGAGGTTCTTGCAAAGGCCAGGGCGTCCTCGACTCTTAAATGCTACGGACACAAATGGAAGAGGTTCTCTGTCTGGTGCTGCGCACAGAAGATTAACCCTCTACGGATTACGGCTCCCCAAGTACTGCCGTACCTGCTGACGCTGGCCAAAGCTGGTCTGGCACACGCGTCCATCAAGATTCATCTTGCTGCGATCTCCCGATACACCAGAACCACGGGGCGGACGTCCTTGTGGTCTCATCGTCTGGTGAAAGAGTTCATGAAGGGACTGTTCAGATCGTTCCCGCCGGTGAAGGCTCCGGCCCCGGCGTGGGAGCTCAACGTGGTGCTGACCAAGCTCATGGGACCTCCGTTCGAGCCTCTGCACTCGGCCCCGTTGAAGTTTCTATCGTGGAAAACAGCTTTTCTTGTGGCCATCACCTCCGCACGACGAGTGGGAGAGATCCAGGCCCTTTCCTGCAAGGCCCCGTACTTGACTTTCCACGACACGAGGGTAGTGCTCAGGACGCACCCCTCCTTCATGCCCAAGGTACCGTCGGACTTCCATCTCAACGAACCCTTGGTGTTACCTGTGTTCTTCCCGTCGCCTTCGTCGCCGGCTGAGAGGACTTTGCACTCGCTGGATGTAGCTAGAGCGCTGAAGTTCTACGTGGACCGCACGAAGGGTTTTCGGAAGACGTCACAACTCTTTGTGAACTTTGGACCTGTCAATCAGGGGAAGGCTCTCTCGAAGGCTTCCATCTCCAGATGGCTCTCCGGCTGTATCATGTGCTGTCACCGGTTGGCAAACCGACCGCTGCCTGGCCGTCCGAGAGCCCATTCCACCAGAGCGATCGCAGCTACCACGGCGTTCCTATCTGGTGTGCCCCTGCTGGACATATGCAGGGCTGCTACGTGGAGGTCGACGCACACCTTCACGAAATTTTACTGCGTCGACCGGGATTCCAGGGAGGAGTCTAGGGTCGGCCAAGCAGTGCTGCGCAACCTGTTCGCCTGAGGTGAGCCTGGTGAGGAGGTAAGATGCTTAATGTTGAGTTGATGTATGCTTAATGTTGAGCCTTTGCCACCTCCCGTGGTTGTGCATGTGTGTACTGCTATGTATTCTTTATTCCTGAGCATGTGAATCCATGCCAGACCCCATGCTGGAGAAGGAACAAGTTACTTACCTGTAACTGTTGTTCTCCAGCATGGGTCTGGCATGGATTCACATGCGAACCCTCCCGCCTACCCCTCTGCGGCTCTTCACTTGGTCATACTGCCACTTCACGTGCTTCCAAATCTGAAGATGGCTGCCAGAGGCGGTGCTTAGGTAGAGGGCAGTCATTGGCTGTGGTCAGTATGACGCAGAGACCAGTGATTGGTTATTACTACGAAAGACAGATCAGAAACGAAACTGATACTGGTTTTTTCTTTACCGAGGATTCCCAGCCTGACGACGGGGAATATTCATGAGCATGTGAATCCATGCCAGACCCATGCTGGAGAACAACAGTTACAGGTAAGTAACTTGTTCCTTTCCTTCAGGCGTCGTGGTTGATCCAGCATTTCCTGTAGCCAAATAAAAGGAGGGCACATTATTTGTTACTGGAGGCAGTCCCATATATGCAGATAAGGTGGCTTGTACAGGGAGTTCCATGTGGGAATGAGAGTCCTTGTCCCCTATTGAGGCCTCACTTTACCAGACCACTAAGAAGGGTCTTGCTGAGTGGGTTCACCTCCCTAGCCTCAAAGGGGCTGGCTCCCCCCTGGGGAGAAGGGCCAAATACTCACGATTCTTCACAGGGAACGACTTATGCATAGTTAGGCATGGGTCCACACTGATGCCAAATGTGATGAATTCTGCAGTCATCACCAAACCCCAGCCTAAAGTCGCCTCCTATGTGACCAGAGGAAGGCAGTCACTACCTGATCCTGGCTCTGGGGGTGGTATCAGGAGGGAGGATCACATGGGAGGAGATGGCTATCAGGGGGAAGTGGTGACTCTGCTGGATGAGACACGGCATTCGTCGTCTTCTGAGGATGAGAATCCTATCATTCCCAGATATCTAATGGCATGTTATCAGTGCACAAGTGCCTCCCCTATAACTAATCTGTTATGGAAAACCATCTAGACAGAGTAATGGTGAGGCCTCAGGGGTTCATGAAGTGAATGTGAAATCCCTTGTCATAATTCTGCCCCGGGTAAAAGTCTTTACTCCAATATTAAATCACAAAACATTCTGATAACTCTCAGTACATAAAGCATTCACAACTAAATGAGTATAAAAGGATCAATACCACGGTCGAATTTCAGTACCCATAAGGCTTATGGTACTGAGACGAGGAAGAAGGGCTCAGAGGCAGTAAACATTAAAAGTGCCAGTAACCAAAAAATGCAGTCTAGTTGTTACAGACCAAGGCACCTGAGCGGGTCATTTAAATCCCGAAATGAGGTACAGCTGAGAGAAGGAGGTGGTGAAGGAGATGTAGAAGGCAGTACGAAAGAAGTCGCTGAAGCGGAGGCTGTCCGAGGTGCAGGAACTGCCTCAGAAGGAAGAACACCAGAGGATGCCTTCGCTAAGAGTGAAGGCGAGTGACATTGCAGGGAACATGCTGCAGAAAGCATTGTGTTGAGCAGAAGTCCATCTGATGGGGAAATGTGCTCCTAACTCAGACGGAATGTCTGTGAGTGAGAAGCTGCAGAAGACTACCAGAGGTGTCAGAGCTCCAAGGGTGAGATGCGCAAGAAGCGGGAGAGAGAGCAGGCCAGACACGGGAGGCCTGTCACAGCGGCTGCCAGCGATAAGGAGACACCGTAGAAAGCTGGTGAGTTGGCTAGATGCTAAAGCTAACCCCAGGGTGCTCAGAAATCAACAATTGTTGAATCCCAATAGTTTTGAATACCGAACAAGTAAAGAAGTAGAACAGAAGTGGCAAAGGTGTACGTTTTGTTACATGGGACTCCATTTGAAGAACGTGTATGATCTACATTGCCAACAGCCAAGAGGCTGTGCTGTGAGAGAACCACACTAAAGTGACAAGGACATCATTCCCCTTATTGGAGATACCAGTTGGGGAAAGCATATAACCAACATTGCCAACAGCCAAAAGACTGTGAAACTATATAGAGGCGACCAGGGCACAACTCTTCCCTTTGGGGATATCCACTGCGAGAAACATGTAACCCACACTGCCAAAAGTCAAGTGTCTACCAAGAAATAGTTAAGAGACAATAATTCTCATATCTTTAATTTCCAGTTTGGGGAAAACTGGAACCCACATTACCAAGAGTAAAGAGTCTATAAGAAAAGGCAATTATTGTTCAGTCCTTCTTCTAAGAGATATTGGTGTGGAGAATCTTGGAACCAATATTGCCACCAAGTTTGATTGTAGCTGTAGGAGCTTTCTTCCTGGCAGGAGTGTACACCTGGAACGGGATCATAGTAGTTAGTCCTGGCAGGCGAGTATAGAAGGTAAGAAGAATATCATTTGAAGAAGTGTGTTTGTGCCAAAAAGGTATAGTGGAAAGAATGTATGAATGTTATAATTTGCCTGAAAAGCAGCAGTATCACTAAAAGAAAGTGCTATGCTATCCTGACAAAAGTATTTCATTTGAAGGTCTGATATTCTGATCATTGTTGGATATTCTGAAGAGAACAATTGCTTTAGTTTTGAACTTGTGTTGAAAGAGAAAGATATGTTTCCTTTCAAGAAGGATACTGTGGAGAAACAACAGGTTTAACTTGTGAACAAAAATGTATAGAAAATACTTTTTATACTACACTGAACTGTAACTTTGCTTGAAGCCTTTCTGAATTGATCCATGGGAAGGGAGTCCAACGCTGGTTACAAGGAGTACTGTCATAGGAGGCACTGCGAATTATTGGCTAGATGGCAAATGATGCAAAACAACACTAAGAGAACACTGAAGTGACTGTAGATTAGTTCACTTTCTGACTAGTGTCACTGGAACTTCAGGACACCAACTTCCATGGGTTGGTCCATCAGAAACACAGGAAGGTTTGTGGATTTGCAACAAGGGTCCTCACTAAGGTGCTGACTGCGGTGGTATCACATCTCGGGAGGGAGAGGATTCACAACTTGCTCTACAAGGATGATTGGCTCATTCAAGCCCACATTCCCAGAGTTTGTGATGGCAACCTGACTGGTTTTGCACAGCTTGTCACTGAATGTCAGGAGGTCCCAGGTTTCATCATTCCAGTCGCTCCGGTCCATCGGACCAGTGATGGACACTCACACAGGCAAGTCCTTTCCTTTCTGAACAACTTTCAGTCTAAAAATATGGGCTTTGCATTGATTTCCTGCATTTTCTGGGCCTATGTCCTCCTGCATTCTGTTGTTGCCAGAGGCTCAGTTGCTAATGCAGTCGCTCCAGCAGCTGCTTCAAAGCCAGAGGTCTAGGTTTCAAGGTGAACGTACCTTTTGTTGGCCTCTAGCAAAGTGTCTCAGGGCCTGCTGTGGTGTCCTCTGGGGGGGAATTTGCCAAGGGGGAACCTTTCCTTCAACCTTGGACACAACTGACCAAAGTAGTGGACACATCCCTCAGTGGCTGGGGGCCCTACCTGGGCAATCTAACGGTGAGTGGTTGTTGGACCCGGACCAAGGCTCAGGACCAAATCAACCCTCTAGAACTGCATGCCATTAGTCTGACCCTGGTGACTTTTTGGGTGTGTGGGTGTTATCATCGCCCTTTGGAGTACCCCCCCGCCCACCTCGGGTACATTTCTTCACATCCATTGTCAACAAGAAGTGTGGTTGGTTCTGCTCCCAGGAATTCCCTTGAAGGGTATCCTTAGGAGATTCATTGATTGTCGATTGGATCTCCCATCTTCCCTGTTTGTTCTCTCGGATTCCTGTCCTCCCGCTGGTTCTCCAGAGGTTACAAATGTGAGGAATTGCCATTTGGCAAGGGTGTTGTGGGTAATTCTATCTTTGAAAGGGTAATCTGCCAATCGGATTCCCCTTTCATAAGTTCCATTCCAAAAGCATACTATACACTTGTGCCCTGCTTCATCAGTAGCCTGATCTGCAGCACCTGCTCTCCAGTGGCACAGATCAGGTTCAGAGATCACAGGTGCCCATTTGACACCTGCAGTGACAGCCAAGTATCTGCATTGCAGTGGCTGCATTTAAGATATTCCTGGTTTCATAAACTACATAACTGTGAGATCGTTGGCCTGGGGGCACACAAAACTGTAAATGTAAGCTATACCTGAGTTTAGGGTATGGGGGGTAGCATTTCTCACCGTTATTGAACCACATCAATTTGATATAACACATGTGTCAGCCCAGTTCAGCTGTGGAAGGGTTATGTGTAGTTTCCAGAGACAGGCTGTCTGTGCTGCTGCTAGCAATATTGTAGCCTTGGGGATTGCCTCTCTTTGTGAGGGCAGGTAAGAACCTTTCCCAAAGAGACAGTCACTCCACAGGAAGCCATCCTGGGAACAGGAATCAAAGGGCACATCCATACTCAAAAAGAGTAGCCTCACACAGGGTGCTGCATATCAAAAGGCCTTCGATTCTATTAAGAAGGGAAGGGGTTGGTGGTAGCCAGTGTGGTGACAGTGAATGAAGTGATTGACCAAACGGTGCCATAGTGGTTGCTATAGACTTTTGTTAAATGAAATACCAAACCTATCTATGCCTAACACTAAGGGTGCTCGTCAGGAAGTCTGTGTGACTCAAAACAAAAAGGCAGCACCCCAGTCACAAATGGTCCTGCTCTATCCCTGTCACTACAACAAAACATCATAACGTCCCACTACTGTTTGTAGTCCTGGAGAATGACTCCTTTCTGCTGGATGTAAAGCGTCCAAACACCTCTCTGGTTTTTCAAAGCAAACATTCCACACGAGTTTGGGTTCTCTGTAACCCAACAGAAAGTCAAAATAGTTATATAAAGTTTTTGTGGGACTAGGAAATGACTCCCTTCTCCTAGCTCGATCCCCAATGACTTGCACAGTTCCCAACAAGGTTTGTAGTTTCCTTATAGCAGTTTTTACAATTTCTAGGTTTTACACCTTTCTTACTTTTCCCCACGGGGACGATGAAACCGTTCTGGAGTCCCTCTTGACTTTCCAGTAGTACTACAAAATGCAAAAAAGATATAATGTTGATATCCAGCGCTATGACACAAATTTCTTTATCCTGAATACGTATTCCAATAAGACGTAGCTAAATCATTGCATTTGCCATCCCATTTTAATGTTATTTGGTCTGTCACAGCCAACACGTGTTTTCAACCCTTCTGGTCGTCCTCAAGGGTGTACATATTGGTTATCAAGAAATAATATCAAAATATAGCATATATGTGTTTCAGTTATACAGTGTTACATCATCATGACATTCATAATAACATACCAATTTGGTTAAAATAAGCACTGAATTCATAAATCCAAATTGAAAATGACATACCAATTATGTTATGATATTGGGCGAGATGGCAGTGGGAAAGAGAACAGAGTAGAACAGTTTGTCAGTTATTTATTAGGTCCAAAATTGTCCACATTGGCATACACTCTCTAGTTATCTAATTCTGACACCTACTTCTTAATACATCATCTGTATTGCCTCCCCTAACAAGATATTTGTCTCTTACACCTTCAAGCCATGTGAGACCTGTCCAGTGTTTATCCACATTTATCCCATATAATTAAGTGAACTGTGTTCCTGTACCGTACTACAAAATGGTTCACGCAGTTCTCTGTTTCCTTATGGTTTATGGTTTCCAGTCTCAAAGCATTCTCGCTTATCTGGGTTTTTCTTCCAAGCGAAAAGAAAATGACAACCAAAATACTGTTATTTTCACCTTTTGGGGAAGGCAAAGTTAATGTTATAAACTAAAATAACAAGACTCTTGGCAGGATCTGGTGTTGACCAATTAGCGTCGGTACTGAGGACAGAGGAGGGTTGGGGTTTGGCTCGATAAACCAGCCCTGGATTATTCTGAGGCGTGCCCAGGAGAACCTCTCTGTCTCTGTCAACGATTGCCCTAATGAGAACTCTGTTCTCACCAATGATGCTCCCGAAGACCCGCTGACGGTTTTCGGTTTGTTCGGACTGTTCTTGAGCAGGTAACCCCTTGAATATGGTTCAAGGGGCGTCTGGTTTCCAGAGCAGCAGTGCCAGATTTTACTCACAACTGCCAAGGTGAGGGGTAGCTTTTTGCTGGTCTTAATCTTTGTGCATTTTCATTTAATGGTTCATTACACTCACCAGATGTTAGAAATGTCCTCTGAGTCCTTCTTAGTTTTCGTTTGGCCCTCTTTTTCGTGAAGATAACAGTCAATCAGCGCTCCAAATGGCATGTTTGTATATTTATTTACAGTATTTGTTGTCAGCAAAGGATATACCTGGTATTGTGACTGTCCAACCACTCCAATGTATATTTTTCCTTTATAACGGTATATACTTTAATGCGCCAACTTTAAGTCGATCTTCAGTAAAGCAATAGAGTGAATTCAGTAACTTAGACAGTATATCATTCCATCAGTCTTTTATTTCAATTTCCATCCCTCACATTTCCATCTCTCTACACGTGTTTCTCCACAGTTTTATTGCGGATCATCAGGAGAGAATCTATAACCCTGTAAACAATAATTAAAAAATGGGGATTATTAAGGTACAACATAAGTAAAGTGGGTCATCACCCCTGTTCTTAGCAATGTATATGTTTTTTTAAACAAGAGCAGATTTGTGTTAAGTTTCACTCACCACATTGTATGTCTTATTCTTCAGATTTTACTTTTGTCATTTATCTTCTTTTTGTATTTAACCATTAAGTGTTTGGTTCATTTATAGTTTCCACTGTATTTCCAGTGAACACAGATAAATCTTTAAAGATGAAAGTTATAAAACGTATATTTGTTAGTGTGACTACCCAGTCACAATCTCACAAAAACAAAGAACAGAAAGCAAAAAGCTTTAAACATCATCTTCAGGTTTGCACAATAGCAAAATGACCAGTAAGTTTTAAAGTAGAAAGAAGCATAGATACTTGGAAAGGATTAGAGAGATTTTTTATGGGGATGCTGCTCTTATCGTTTCTTCTCTCGGGATCCATTTGTCCCTGTCAGTACCGCCGTTCTAATTTAAAATCACGGCTAATTTATATCCCTGCCTTTGCGTGATGACGTGATTACGTTATTCACGCAATGACATCAGTATTGTCAATTCGAGGGGATTGGGTCCTCCGACGTATTCCATATCTATGGCAGGTAATGTCCACAGCTGTCTGCGTCCTGCGTCGATGACGTCGATGCGCCGTCCCCGAGGACCTCCTCCGACGGCCGACGTCACCCGATGTGATAAGTAGGACGCACAACGCCCATAGCCTCAGTTCCGTTTTTTCCGCGAACGTGTTCGCTTCGTGAATCTCGGTACGCCTCGACTCGTTGGAGTTTGCTGTTTTCAATTCTCGGTTCGTTGAACCTTTTCGGTTTGTTGTGAAGACCTGTTCGTGGCAATGTCTTTCTCATCTTCAACCCCGCGTCCGGGCTTCAAGAACTTCGGGGACTGTGGGTCCAAGATGTCGGTCACGGACTCGCATGACGCCTGCCTCTGGTGCCTCGGGGAGGCCCACGATACGGACGACTGTGTCAACTTCCAGTCGCTCACGGCAAAGGCCTTGCGAGAACGCAAGAAGAAGCTGTCCGTAGGCCGGGTGTCTAAGCCCCGGAAATCGAGGTCTGCGGGGCTTTTGACGGATGACTCGAGGGGTGACTCTCCGCGTCATCGTCGGAAGTCCAGTGGGTCTCCTTTCAGGAGTTGGTCTCGCCACTCCTCCGCCTCTTCGAGGCATTCCCGGAAGCACTGGCATAGGTCGCCTTCCCCGTCCTCTTCCGAGGACTCCGCCCGTCGGCGGGTCGCTTATCCCTCCATGCAAGCGACACCGGAGGAATGGGCTTCCTTCGGGAAGCAGATGCTAGCGATTCTTGAATCGCAGGGCACCGGTCCGTCCGCGCCTCCGAGTGGGGTCGGTCGGCACCGGTCGACAGACACCGCCCATACGCCTTTGGGCTTGGGTGGCCGGCACGGCTCGCGGGAGAGGTCCCGCTCGGACAAGAGTAGCCGTTCTCGCCATGCCCGTTCCAGTTCCCGGTCCTCGACGCGCTCGAGACCGCGTAATCCTGTGCCGTCTTCAAAGAAGACGTCGACGGCGCCAAGGTCGTCGACGATTTCTCTCGAGGCTCCGCCTCCGAGGAGGTCGTCGAGAGACACGCTCGGAGCTCCGGCTTCGAGGCCCGTGTCGACCCCGCCGATGCTGGCGGCGCTGCAGCTGAGGTTGACGCCGATTCGCTCGATGCCGATTCGCTCGACGTCGACGCCTTTTCTGTCGACGCCGACTCGTTCGGCACCCTCGATGCCTTTCGAGGGTTTGCCCCTAGAAAGGCTATGGCTAAGGTCAGGCACTGCTTTGGTCCACAGAGGTCTTCCTCTCCCCGCCTGGAGTACATTTTAGAGAACGATGAAGGCTCTGATGGGGGCTTGGTTCCGGTTACGGTTCCAGATGACCTTATCTCGGGCCATAGCCAGTTTGATGATCTGCGGCAGTCGCTGCATGATGCCAGTGGACTGGACACCTCTCCGGAGGTGGAGTTTTGTAAGCCGGAGCCTGGCACTCATGCCGATTCTTCATATCGGCGCCTTATGTCTCGGGTCACCGAGTACTTGGGTTGGTCAGCTTCCCCAGGGGAGTTCGTGCAGGATGATCTCATGGACATCCTTGATCTCGGTCCCCCCACTGACCCGGTTTTGCCTTTTCATATGGCTCTGCAGAGAAGGGTGGCGGCGGCTTGGACTGCTCCGGAGAGTCTCCCGCCAGTGGGCAAGTCTTTGTCGTGAAAATACCGTCCAGCCAGCGACCCCTGCTACTTGTCTAGGCACCCCACTCCAGAGAGTTTGGTGGTGCAGGCGGCTACGGCCCCGGCAAAGCAGGCGTCGTATCCTACCATCCCTCCGGATAGGGACGACAGACGTTTTGACGGCTGGGCGAAGAAAGTGTTTTCTTCAGGGGGTATGGCGCTTCAGGCGGCCAACTCCATATGTGCCCTGTCTCGTTTCACACACACTCTGTGGAACTGTGTTGCATTAGCGGCTGAACATATTCCCGAAGGGGACGAACGGGATGGTTTCCTTGCTATGGTTCAGGATGGCAAGGATGCTATGTGCGAGGCCGTTCAGTCGGGTTTGGACTTGGCGGATTGTGTCAGCCGGTCCATGGCGGCAAGCACCGTAATGCGCAGGTTTGCGTGGTTGCGGAAGTCTGGGTTCGCTCCTGATGTGCAGTCCCAGCTCCTCAACATGCTCTTTGACAGTGAACACCTTTTTGGCAGCAAGGCTGACGAGATGTAACGCTCACCTGACTCCCACGGAGGCGCTGGCCTGGTTCGCGCTGCTGTGACCTCTTCTAAGGTGATGCGCAGGGTTCGGAAGACGGACTGGACCGAGCCCCAAATCTGGCTTGTCTGGCTCGCAGAAGTATCCTTCTTAGGGTCTGGAAGGACGAGCTCTCCATCCTGCTTCTGATGCAGGGGCGCGTTGGTATCCAGTTACTTCACTGGATTTTCGGATTGGTGAGAACCAAACTTGCTTGGCTTCCAGGTAAGTTTTTTGATAAGAGGTTCCCCTTGTGTCCATGCATTAATGTACTAATGCTAGTGTCTTTTTCCCCATAGGGGCCGGGGTACGGAATGCCAGGGAACAGGCACCGACCCGAGATGAGAGGTGAAATCCTTGTAGAAATCAGGTAAGTCTTTAATTAGCGTTTTTTGGTAATGTCTTTTCATTCGCTCATTAACGCTGATGTCTCTTTTTCCCATTAGGGGCCGGGGTCCGGAAATGCCTGGATGCGGCGCGGACCCGAAATGAAGAGGGAATGAATCAACAGGTAAGTCTTAACATGGAGATTTAGCTTTCCTTATTCCCTTCTCTCTCTCACCTTTTGTTCTGGTCTTTTTCTCCCTAGGCGCTGGGGCGTGACTGCGAATCCGGATGATCGCTGCTGAACATGGAGGCGCCCTGTAAAGGTGAGTGGAATGCGGCGCTGCAGTGATCGACGCGATGAGCTTTTAAATAAAAGTCTTCCTTTTCAGGATTGTCGGCGAGATGTCTCCGGGATGCGGATTTAGCAGGTAAGGACTTTTCCTTCTTCTGTTCTCTTCTTCTCTTCCTTTGCAGGTGATCCAGGATGCTGGCAGGTGTGGCAGAAGTCAGGATGCAGTAGCAGACACGGTGAGCGTCCAGCTGCTAGATGCAGAACAACGCGAAGCACGTGTGGCTGTTCGGGTGGGGTTTAAATAGCCTGGTTAGAAGTTCCAGGTATGTATCCTTCCCCGACCACGCCCGGATGATAAATTAATCCCACAGGTAAAGTAGTTCCTTTCAGGCCTCAAGGAGGCCGGGATCCTGTAGCATGATCTTCATCAGGTAAGTGCACTCAAGCACTATGAGCCTGGCGCCATAGGCGCCAGGACACTGTCCAAAGGGCCCCTATATGGGGTTGCTGGGTCCTTCCTTGGGGACTGGATGTCCGCTTTCGGGGACGCAGGGCTTGAACCGGCTCCCCAGGAGCGGGCATCATGACAGCACTCCCCCCCCCCCCCCCCCCAAGGCCCCTCCCAAGGTTGTTCCCTCCGGGGGTTTTGGTTTGTCTGGGAAGAGTCGGTGGAATTTCCTGACTAATCGAGGTGCATGCACATGGTCGCTGGGTTCCCACGACCTCTCCTGAGGTCCGTACCCCTTCCAATCAATTAGGTAGAACAGTTTTGACCTAAACATTTTTGAGTCTAAAATGTTCTTCACTTCGAATTCGGGCTCCCCATCTATTAGAATAGGTTCTGGAGGTTTGAGTAGTCGGGTTCCGGGTACCACTGGTTTCAGAAGTGACACATGAAAAACAGGGTGAATTCGCATACTAGCTGGTAAATCAAGTTTAACAGCCACTGGGTTAATTATTGCCGTAATAGAATAAGGTCCCAGATATTTTGGGTTAAAAGTTCGAGGCCCTTTGAGTGGTAAATGTCTGGTAGCTAACCACACTTGATCCCCAATCTGATACGGAGGTGCTTCACTCTGATGTAGATCAGCATTCTCCTTGTATTTTCTCTTGGCTTGTTGTAAATGCGTAGTTGCCTCTTTAAAGGCTTGGGTAATTGTAGAATGCAGATGTTCTACTGCAGGCATTCCGAGGTTCTGAGGTGAGTCAAGGTTTGAGGTTCGAGGGCGATGCCCAAACAAAGTATAAAAAGGACTGTGGCCAGTTCCAGAGTGTACTGAATTATTATATGCGGATTTGGCTATCCAAAGAATGTCTTTCCAGTTGCTTTCAGATTGCTGTAACATACACCGTAAGTACTGTTCAAGGGTCTGATTTGTCCGCTCGGTCTGATCATCGGTCTGAGGGTGGTGACTGGTCGATAATCTTATGTCGATCTGCGCCATTTGACAACATTTGCGCCAGAAGTGGGAAATGAATTGGCTTCCCCGGTCAGAGATTAGTATAGATGGGAATCCATGTAGCCGAACAATATTTTCGAGGAATTCTTTGGCTAGGACAGAAGCTGAAGGTAAACCTTTCAAAGGAATAAAGTGGACCATTTTGAAAAACAAATCCACAATTACCAGAATAGTATTGTACCCCGAACAAGGAGGCAGGTCCGTAATAAAATCCATTGATAGGGTGTGCCAGGGTGCTGGCGGTATGTCTAGAGGTTGAAGGAGACCGGCTGGTCTTTTCTTTTGACTTTTATTTTGGGCGCAAACATCACAGGACATCACAAAAGATTTAACATCTTTTCGCCAAGAGGGCCACCAAAATGGTCGTTTCACCTTTTCCTCTGTCTTGGCAATACCGGGGTGTCCCTCTATTAATGCATCATGATAACCGGAAATAACTAGTTTGTGTAATTCCTTATGTGGCAGGAATAAGCGTCCTTGGAAATAAGGTAAACCATTATCTATAGTAAAGTCTGATCCCTTTTGTATCCAATCCTGTAAGGTTGTAGGGTCCAGGAGTTGTTTCACTCTGGCTTGAATGTCTTCAAGCGTCTGTAACGAAGTCATGCCTAGAATCCTCTGTTCGGGAATTATTGGTACTGGTTCTGAGTTTGTATCAGATTCTCCCATTCCAATTCAGGATAAGGCGTCTGCTTTGCCATTCTTGCAGCCAGGTCGATAGGTAATCACAAAATCAAATTCAGCGAAAAACAAAGCCCATCGGAGCTGCCGTGATGACTGAGCCTTGGCGGTTTACAAATACTGTAAATTCCGGTGATCAGTGATCACTGTGATGGTATGTCGAGCGCCAAGCAGATAATGCCGCCAGGCTTTAAAAGCGGACTTAATGGCTAACAGTTCTTTGTCCGTGATTGCATAATTAACCTCGGGTGCCGAGAATTTTCTGGACCAAAATGCTACGGGATGCAGTTGGTTGGTTTTGGGATCTCTTTGGGACAGGACAGCTCCCATGGCTAGGCTGGATGTGTCAGTCTCAACGACATAAGGGAGATCTGGATGTGGGTGTTTCAATATAGGTGCGGAGGTAAACTTAGCTTTTAAATCCTGAAAGGCCTGCTCGGCTTCTTCAGACCATTCAAAACGTTTATTTTTCCTCAAGAGTGCAGTAATGGGTTGTACCACGCGTGAAAATTCCGGGATAAACCTGCGATAGAAATTGGCAAAGCCGAGCATGCTTTGAACCCCTTTTACAGAGCTAGGTGATGGCCATTTGAGGATGGCATCCACTTTTCTTGAGTCCATTCGGACTCCTTTGGGTGTCAGGATGAAACCTAGAAACTCGACTTCTGTGGTATGGAAAACACATTTCTCCAATTTAGCAAATAGTTTGTGTTGGCGCAGTTTTTCAAGTACTGCCCTGACGTGTTTTCTGTGATCAGATTCCGAAGAGGAGTACACCAGAATGTCATCGATATATATACGACAACACAAACATCGATGAGTTCCCGAAGGACATCATTCATGAAGTATTGGAAGGCAGCCGGCGCGTTACACAATCCGAAAGGCATCACCTGGTACTCGAATAATCCGTATTTAGTACGGAAGGCAGTTTTCCATTCGTCGCCTTCTTTAACTCGTACCAGATGATAAGCCCCCCAGAGATCTAACTTGGTGTATATGCAAGCGTCCTTCACCTGGTCAAGGAGTTCAGGGATCAGAGGCAGAGGATAACGGTTTTTAACCGTTATCTGGTTCAATGCGCGGTAATCGATACAAGTTCTAAGGTCGCCTTCTTTTTTGGGCACGAAGAACAAAGCCGAGGATGCCGGGGACTTTGACGGGCGAATAAAACCATTAGCTAGGTATTGATCCAAATATTGTCTCAAATGCAGATTCTCAGGTTCGGTTAAGGCATAAATCCTGCTACAAGGGGGTTGTGCACCAGGCACCAGATCGATTTGGCAATCGTACGATCTGTGAGGAGGTAACGTGTTGGCCTGTTCCTTTTGGAAGACGTCCTGAAAGTCTTGGTATTCCGGAGGTAGTTGCATGGAGGCAGAGGTTACAGATGCTAGATTAATCTTCAGGTTTTCTGGGTAGCAGGTTTGTGTACAATCCGGGAAGGTTATTCACTTAGCTTGCCAATCAATTCGAGGATTATGTGTCTCTAACCAAGGGATTCCAAGAATAACCTGAAACTGTGGAGCCTTGATTACATCAAACACAACACCCTCCCGATGGCCGTCGGGACCAATAAGAGTCACCTCAGTAGTGGAATGTGTTACCGGTCCAGAGGCAATTTCAGTTCCATCGACTGTGGTGATGACATCTTTGCTGGTTTTAGGACGGAGAGGGAGGTTAATCCTAGAGACCAATTCACGATCCACATAGTTTCCAATAGCCCCACTATCGATGTATGCCTTTATTGCATGCAACCGCTTAGGCTGTTCTGGATCTACGAGAACCATTGGCACAATGAAATGCGAGGTCTGAGAGTTTGTTTTCAAGCTCGGCAAGCGGACCCCTACACTTGTCGGGCGGAGTCGATTCCCGAAACAGAGTCTTCATGGTTTTTATCAGCGGCTTCTACCGCCTTTCGGGCGGTTTTGCCGGGCAATCTCGTAGAAAGTGTCCAGAATTCCCACAATAAAGACATAATTTTAACTGCCGCCTCCTTTCACGTTCCTTTTGAGTTAAGGGTCCTTTAACCCCTCCAGTTTGCATAGGCTCAGAGACATCAACTCCCTTGGGATTAGCATGGGTCTTGACCAACACCCGGGTCTCAAACCTGGACCGATCTGCTTTTCTGTTTTGAAGTCTGTGATCCAATTGGACCACTAAGTCTATATACTCTGTGCATTCTTGGGGCGGATTTACAACTTGGGCCAAGACATCTTTAAGTTCTCCGCATAGGTCTCGATAAAACAACGTGACTCTTTTATCCTCTGGCCATCCCGTTTCCACAATTAGTCTATTAAAGGTTGCAATATAGGATAGGAGGTCCTGATTGCCCTGTCGCAGGGATAGAAGTTCGTCATCCAGAGCCTGCCCCTGAGAGTGTCGAGCAAATAACCTTTCCATGCTTGCTTGAAACCTTTGAAAATCACGGAGAATCGGGTCATCTTGAGTAACCAGTGGAACTGACCAATCGGCAGCGCAGCCGCTGAGATATGACAACACAAAGGCTACCTAGGTCTGATCATTAGGGAAGGCCCCAGGTCTGCATAGGAAGTGCAAACGACACTGATTCATGAATACAGCGAATCGTTTGGGGTCCCCAGCAAAGCGTTCGGGTGGGGCCAGCGGCATGTTTCCAGGTAGATAATCTGCACAGGGTTACTGGAAACCACAGGAGCGGGGTTCCCTCCGGAACCGGGTAGAGGAGTTTGCCCAGCTTGACCTTGCAAAAGCTGTCTGGCCAGGTCATCAGTTCTTTCCTTTGATATTATTAATTCCCTCCTGAGGGCATTAGTCTCTTGACGAGCAGCATGTACTTCGGCCCGTAATTCCCCCAGTAATTGGGCCAACTGATCAGTCTCAGAACTTTCCATAGCGCCTGGGTGGGAATTTGTAGGAAGGCTTTGCGTTGTGTAACGCTCACCTGACTCCCACGGAGGCGCTGGCCAGGTTCGTGCTGCTGTGACCTCTTCTAAGGTGATGCGCAGGGTTCGGAAGATGGACTGGACCGGGCCCCAAATCTGGCTTGTCTGGCTCGCAGAAGTATCCTTCTTAGGGTCTGGAAGGACGAGCTCTCCATCCTGCTTCTTATGCAGGGGCGCGTTGGTATCCAGTTACTTCACTGGATTTTCGGATTGGTGAGAACCAAACTTGCTTGGCTTCCAGGTAAGTTTTTTGATAAGAGGTTCCCCTTGTGTCCATGCATTAATGTACTAATGCTAGTGTCTTTTTCCCCATAGGGGCCGGGGTACGGAATGCCGGGGAACAGGCACCGACCTGAGATGAGAGGTGAAATCCTTGTAGAAATCAGGTAAGTCTTTAATGAGCGATTTTTGGTAATGTCTTTTCATTCGCTCATTAACGCTGATGTCTCTTTTTCCCCTTAGGGGCCGGGGTCGGAAATGCCAGGATGCGGCGCGGACCCGAAATGAAGAGGGAATGAATCAACAGGTAAGTCTTAACATGGAGATTTAGCTTTCCTTATTCCCTTCTCTCTCTCACCTTTTGTTCTGGTCTTTTTCTCCCTAGGCGCTGGGGCGTGACTGCGGATCCGGATGATCGCTGCTGAACATGGAGGAGCCCTGTAAAGGTGAGTGGAATGCGGCGCTGCAGCGATCGACGCAATGAGCTTTTAAATAAAAGTCTTCCTTTTCAGGTTTGTCGACGAGATGTCTCCGGGATGCGGATTTAGCAGGTAAGGACTTTTCCTTCTTCTGTTCTCTTCTTCTCTTCCTTTGCAGGTGATCCAGGATGCTGGCAGGCGTGGCAGAAGCCAGGATGCAGGAGCAGACACGGTGAGAGTCCAGCTGCTAGATGCAGAACAACGCGAAGAACGTGTGGCTGTTCGGGTGGGGTTTAAATAGCCTTGGAAGAAGTTCCAGGTATGTATCCTTCCTCCAATCAGGTATGTATCCTTCCCCGACCACGCCCGGATGGTAAATTAGTCCCACAGGTAAAGTAGTTCCTTTCAGGCCTCAAGGAGGCCGGGATCCTGCAGCATGGTCTGCATCAGGTAAGTGCGGGCATCATGACACGAGAGCCTTGAGAGGTTGCAGACCTCCAAAGCTGCAGCGAAGTCGTTGGGCGCTGCAGTTCGCCAACCTCCGCCTTTTTGTCCTAGGGGACAGCAATGGAGGGGAGGTTCCTTTCGCTATTACTCGTCCTTCAGTAAAGCTAGGGGAGCTAGCAGTCAAAGAGGCCATCGTAAGAGTCCCAGAGGTGGAACTAAAGGTACTCGAGGTGCCAAGGCCGCTCGGGCAGTTGCCTCTTTACCCTCAGGCAACGCCGCAGCCGCTACCACTCAGTCATGAGGCCAGGTCCTAATGGTTCGCCGGTTGGGGGAAGGCTGCCGCAGCATCTTGTAGAGTGGCAAGCCATTACTTCGGATGTGTGGGTTCTGGAGATCATAACCCACGGCTACTGTCTTCCTTTTCGGCAGAGGCCTCACGACAATCCACCAGGGAACCTCTCTTTGAAGTGTCCGGATCCGCTCCTTGCGCAGGAAATTCAAGCCCTGCTGGAGAAAGGCGCCATAGAACTGGTGCCTGTAGCGGAGAGGAACAATGGATGGTATTCCCCTTATTTTTTGATTTCAAAGAAAGACGGGGGATTGAGACCCATCATGGACTTGCGCGGTTTGAACAAACTCCTCAGGAAGGACAAGTTCAGGATGGTGACTCTTTCTCAAGTTCTCCAGGCCCTTCAACTTCAGGACTGGTTGGTGTCTCTCGACCTCAAGGATGCTTACTTCCATGTGTCGATCCATCCCAAGCACAAGAAGTACCTGAGGTTCGCGGTTGGCGACTTGCACTTTCAGTTTCGGGTCCTGCCGTTCGGATTGACCTCCACCCTGAGGGTTTTCACCAAGCTCATGGTGGTGTTGGCAGCGCATCTCAGGAAAGGGGGGATTCACGTCTACCCCTACCTGGACGATTGGTTGTTCAGGGGGAGCTCTCCCGAGCAAGTCCTGGATCATCTGTCCGTCACCTGCCACTCCCTTCACAGGCTGGGCTTCTCCCTCAATTTAAAGAAGTCCCATTTGACACCAACGCAGCGGCTCCAGTACATCGGAGCAGTGCTCGACACGTCCCTGGGGCAGTGTTTTCCTCCTCAGGTGAGGGCTCTTCATATTCAGCAGATGGTGCACAAGTTTCAGTTTGCCCAGGATCTCCCAGCGTATGAGTTCTTGAGACTGCTCGGCCTCATGGCATCCTGCATTCTTCTGGTGCCAGAGGCTCGTCTGCGGATGAGATCTTTGCAGTGGGCACTCAAGCTCCAGTGGGTCAGTCCTCCGGCAGGCTGTCGGACCCTGTTCAGGTGCCGCCCTCGGTGGCCCGGGACCTTCTGTGGTGGGACATCGAGGGCAATCTGATGAAGGGGGCCCCATTTTGGCTGCCCTGGCCGGAGGTGACGATCGTGACGGACGCATCCCTCACGGGATGGGGAGCTCATGCCAACGAGTTGACAGTCAGCGGTCGTTGGTCTCCGTCGGAGTCCAGACTCCATATCAATCTGTTGGAGCTGAGGGCCGTCAGGCTAGCCCTGAAGGCTTTTCTGCCGACTGTGCGCGGAAAGAGTGTCCTGATTCTAACGGGCAACACGGTGGCCATGCACTACGTCAACAAAAAGGGGGGGCAGGGTCACTTCCGCTGTGCAGGGAGGCGATGCAGCTCGAATTCTGGGCCATCCAGCAGGAAGTTTCGATCTCGGCTGTTCATCTGGCCAGAGACGACAACGAGACGGCGGACGGTCTGAGCAGGCAGAGCTTGATCTCTCACAAGTGGGAGCTGGCTCAGGAGATTCTCCTGGAGATCTTCGCCCTTTGGGGGACCCCTCAAGTGGATCTCTTCGCCTCCAGTGTCAACCGGAAGTGCGAAAGGTTTTGCTCGCTGGAATTTCCTCCAAAAGGAGCCTTAGGAGAGGCGATCGTGGTGGAGTGGTCATTCCCTCTGCTGTACGCGTTTCCTCCAGTCCCCGTCATCCTGCAAGTGCTGCAGAGGTTACGGAGGTTCGGTTCCCGGATGATCCTCATTGCTCCGGCGTGGGCCCGGAGGACGTGGTACCCGGACCTTCTAGACTTGTCCATCTGCCCTCCACGTCGTCTTCCCTACCGAGACGATCTGCTCTCACGGTAGGGGGGTCAGGTTCTCCATCCAGAGGTCAGATCCCTCAATCTTCACGCTTGGTTTCTGAAAGGTTGAAGTATAAGGATTGGGACCTCCCTGAAGACGTAATGGAGGTGTTGCTCTCGGCCAGGCGGCCGGCAACAAAGTCTCTGTACCGTTGCCGTTGGAGAAAGTTCTGCGACTGGTGCAGAGTTCAGAATGTGGATTCTTTTGAATGTGACATTCCCATGGTTCTGTCTTTTTTGCTTTCTTTGGCCCAGAGGGGCTTGCAAGTGGGGACCATTAAAGGTTACCTGGCGGCCCTGTCCATATTTAAGCGCTCGTCTGAAGAGTGTTCCTATTTTAAGATTCCTTTAATTTTGCAGTTTTTGAAAGGGCTCACTAATGTGTTCCCTCCGTCCCCTTTTTGGGTGCCAGGTTGGGATTTGAACCTTGTTCTTAAGTTTCTTATGGGTGCTCCGTTTGAGCCTTTACATTCTTGCCCTTTGAGGCTGTTGACTCTGAAAACTGTGTTTTTGGTTGTGGTTACTTCCGCTCGCAGAGTGAGTGAGTTACAGGCACTTTCAGTTAAGCCACCCTTCACTGTGTTTCAGAAGGACAGGGTTGTCCTTAGAGTTCGTCCTTCTTTTCTTCCGAAGGTGGTTTCGGAATTTCATTTGAGCCAGAAGGTTGTTCTTCTGGCGTTCTATCCTCCTCCACATCCTGGTAAGGAAGAGGAGAGGCTCCATAGGCTTGATCCTAGGAGAGCGTTGAGCTTTTATATTTCGCGCATGTCCCGGGTCAGAGTGGACGATCAACTTTTCATTGGTTACGCTGGAAAGCGTTTGGGACAAGCTGTGACGAAACAGACTTTGTCTTGTTGGATTATTTTAGCTATCTCCGAGTGTTACCGCTTGGCGGGTAAGGACCCTCCGGCTGGCTTGCGGGCCCATTCTACCAGGGGAGTGGCTGCGTCTACTGCCCTGCAGAGGGGAATTCCTATTCGTCACATCTGTGATGCAGCCACCTGGGCTTCAGTACATACTTTTGTACGTCACTACTCCCTCGATTCCATCAGAGGGCAAGATCTGGCCTTTGGCAAGGCAGTTCTCTATTCCGCAATTTGATTGGGCATGCTAAATTGGTATTCTAAATTCTTTCCCACCTCCTTGCTTGGTACTGCTTTGGGAGTCTGTCATAGATATGGAATACGTCGGAGGACCCAATCCCCTCGAAGAACAAGTTACTTTCTTACCTGGCAACGTTCTTTCGATGGGATGGTCCGACGACGTATTCCATATCGCTCCCTCCCTGCCTTCCCCGCTGCAGAATTTCTTTTGCGATTGCAGCTTGCGTTCCGCAAGGCCTTGTGTGTCTGACTGGCAGAATACTGGTGGCACACGATCTGGGAAAAAACTATAACTGAGGCTATGGGTGTCGTGCGTCCTACTTATCACATCGGGTGACGTCGGCCGTCGGAGGAGGTCCTCGGGGACGGCGCATCGACGTCATCGACGCAGGACGCAGACGCCAAAGATTTTCCGAAGCAGCAGAGCTGTGGACATTACCTGTCATGGATATGGAATACGTCGTCGGACCATCCCATCGAAAGAACATTACCAGGTAAGAAAGTAACTTGTTCATCTATTTACAATGCTGACGCTTATTTGTTCATTAAGAAAATGTCAGCACATGTGTTCCCTAAAATTTTATTTGGGGAAATATTCATTTTAGAGTCCAATGCATCGACCCAATTGCATATCACTACGCAATGACATCAACACATTCAAGCGTGTGGCTGTAATGCTCACCTGAACTCTGCGGGAACCTTCTGGAACTCCAACTGACTTCTACCTTCCTGGGAACTAGACACGGAATTTCTGTGAAGAAAATAACAATTTTCCCTTCCTTAGTTTTCTCTTGTTAAATAGGAGGAACAGACTGGTAACTATGGGACCAGCAATAGCTCACCTTGGTATTTAATTTGTTGAGCTCTCCATCCTGTTCTATACAGGGGCGCAAGTCCTGAAGATGGGACACAGGAGAATGTTTTTTTTTATAAGGGGCTAAATGGGCACTTATGGAGAGCAATTATTACTGGGAAAAAAAAGGAAATGACAGAAACCCTATCCTAATTAGACCCTAAAAGGGGTAATATGCTGTGGTGAGATGCGTGTGTAAAATTACAGGAAAAAGAGATGTGAAGAACTTCCTCACTACAATGCGTGACGGAATAGTAAACCCCTGAAACAAGGTAGAAGGGTCAAAGAACTACTCGGTCGGAAACATGGAAGCACCTTATGACTTTGCGTAATATGAACATGAGTGTGACCAAAAATATCTGACTAGAAACAAACTTCCAAGGCAAACTCCACAGAAAGGGCACGAACCCGCTAATAACAACGTAATACCCTGAAATGCGTGAGGGATTCTAATAACATTTATACACAATTCAATGTATCTGATAAGGCAGCAAACACGAAGCAAATGCATTCGCACATCACTGGGAGTACTTGCGTGACAGAAAACTGCCACGGACTGTGAGGTGAGGAGACCGCTATGACAGGACTCCGGACTATGGACTGTGACTGAGCCGGGACGACTGCAAACTGGAAAATACAGGAACGGAACTGATATCTAGTAAATGTTACTCATGGAATGAACGGTAATTATCTGTGGACAAGGAATATTGAGCTGTGACAGGAAACGGAGGAACGCGGCGAGCGTTCCATCTGAACTCAGACACACGACGCGAAGCGCGAGCCTCCTGATGGGCGGGGCTTAAATAGCCAGCACATGAAAACAACTAGACCCGCTAGCTAACTGACCCAGAGGCACCAACTAGCGGCCATTAACGAAACTCCAACCAACCATTAACATGGGCAATTAGAATCAATAACCAGCTAGGGCAAATGAATTCCTTATGAACCTGCATCTCTTAGGACTAGTATGGGAAAACTAACCTGTGGTTATGACAGTGGCAGCCATTTTGCAATTTCTCTTTTGTTTGCTAGATCAGTTTTTTTATTACTGATTTATGACCATTTACAGCCATCTCACTTCTGAATTATCATGGTTCTTAAATTCTTAGTGACATCATATTGTGTTGTGTGTGATACTCATACAACCCTCCATATAAGGTTGTTATGATATTTCATACATTTACCTTGTAGTTAAGCTCCTTTTTGATAAGAAAGTTACCCTTTTCCCAATAATTGATTATATTGTTTTATAGCCAATTACACATCTCATTGTCAAAATGTCTGTCTTAGAATGAGTTCTCTGTTCCCTCCCTTTAGTAATTCCTTAATCTTCTGAAGACCTAAAAATGTAATTTTGTTCACATCCGTTTCTGAATTTTCTTCACAAAAGTTGATCGCTAATGGATATTTCAAGTCTTTGTTCCTTATTGCTTGCACGTGTTCCAGCATTCTCAATTTCACGCACCGTATTGTGCTCCAAATATAGTATTTTCTACGTATACATATTATTCTATGAATGGCATATTTAGAGTTACAGTTAATAAACTGAGTGGTGGATTTGGTTTTACCATGTGGTAGTTATATATCTTGCACTCCATTTAGGATGTGGGGACACATCTTACAGTTCCCATATTTATGGTTTCCTACTACTAGTTTTCCGTTAAGCATACTACATAGGTCTTTGGGTTGCTTCGATTTCAATAAACTTAGACTGGTTTTATTCTTCAGAGTGGGAGCGTTACGATAGCAAATTCTAGGTGTATAATGCAAATATTTGTTCACATTATCATCGATTTTCCATATGTTCCAGTGTTTTTTGAGTATTCCTCTGGTGATCTTGGCATCTGTGCTGAAGGTGGTAATAAAGTTTACATTGGCTAACGTTTTAATTCTTTTCGTTTTTTCCAATAGCAGATGTTCTCTAGAGAGTATGGCTGCTTTATTCACTGCTTCTTGTAGTTTTCTGGGATTATACCCATGATTGTTGAATTTACCCAGTATTTTTTTTTTTACATTGGTTTGAAAAACTTCTTCTTTGCTACAGTTTCTTTTTTTTTTTCTTCAAGATTTACAATAACCAAAATATACATCATCAAAAGTTCAGAGTATTAAACATAACACTCAGTGATTCATAGGTACAGAAGCAAAAAAGTCCAAATCATGGATTAATATTGAAACATTTCAGATAATACAAGACACATTTTGTACTATTCTTAAAATAAAACACCTAATCTCAAAATAATTCAACAATAAATGCAACATAGAACATTACAAAAACATAAAGACCACACACAGACTACATAAAACAGAACAAAAACAAAACAGGGGGAAAATCCTCAACTGATGCACATAAATAATATTGGATAGTCGGATCCGATAGAAACAACTAATCCTCAGATACACAGTCACCATATAAATCTGTAAATGGTTTCCAAAGATCTCGATGCTTATTTTCCTTTCCTTGTCTCACAAACATCACCCGCTCAAAGTTTGATAATACCAACAAATCATTAATCCAATTCTCCACTCTGGGCTTCTTCCACGTCTTCCACACCATCAGTATTTGTTTCACTGCAACCACAAGTGCTTTATCAACCAACTGTCCATACTGACGAGCAATTGCACAACGCCCCCTACCCGACAACAGCAACACCTGCATAGGCATCCTGGGAAAACGTATGGTCAAGATCGCCTCCAGCCTATCTAACATTTCCACCCAAAATTCTAACACCCGAGGACAATACCATAACATATGAATCAACGTTCCCTTCTCCTTCCCACACCCCCAACACAGGTCATCAGCAGTCAATCCTAATTTAAACATACACAATGGAGTCCAATACAGATGTCCTAACACTTTCTGTAACGCTCACCTGGTTCCCCCGGAGGCGCCGGTCTTGATCTGGCGAGGATACTGTCTTCAGTGTTAGGCGCAGGGTTCGTTTTGCTCCCGGACTGGGCCCCCTTCCCACCGACAGTTTAAGTTGAAGAGTGAGATGTCTGCAAGGGTAAACCAAGGTATTAGTGTTTGGAAGATTCGGAAAGTTCCTAGCCCCTCTCGCCCTTTCTTTCCCCGTGGAACTGGGTTGATATTGCGCTTACCTTATATAGGTAAATGCCGGGCTCTCCATCCTGCGTCTTGTGCAGGGGCGCTGGATCCAGTTGCTTCACTGGATGCGAGCTCTGCCTCTTGATAGCAGAGGATTTGCTGAGAGCGAAGACGCCGTTAATGCACGAGCGTGCCTTGTAGGTATTAAAGTTCCTTTTGCATTGTTCTCTTCTCCTTCAAAAGTCTTAAGTCTGTAAAGTCTATGTCTTTCCTTTTTCAGATGCTGTGACGATGAAGATTATCCTTCTAATGGCACGTAAGTAGAAAGACTGCACTAGCGCTGGAGAATGCTCCGTAATGTCTCTTTTGTCTTTGCAGGTGCTGAGGTGCAGCGCGAACAGATTGAAAGCGACGGGTAAGCAGTCTTGTAACTAAGCGTTACTAACCGATGTATCTTGCCTTGCAGGTGCCGGAATGCAGCGCGAGCTGAGTTGGAACAGGCGTAACACAGGTAAGCAGAACTTGTAGTTGAATATTACTGACCGATGTTCTCTCTCTTTGCAGATGTCGGATGCCGGAAGAGAAAGGCAGAAAAAGGCGCCTTGGATGCTGCCGTTGGATTAGGTAAGTAGATTTGCTGCCTTTACTTTAGCCTAACCTGTGCCTTTGTTTTGCAGGAGCTGCAGAAGACTGAAGAAGACTGAAGATTGGATTCCAGCAGGTTATTTCGTGTTCACCGGATCTGGAGCTGGAGGTTTCCTGGAGCTGACACGGTGAGCGTCCTGCTGCAGATGCAGAATAACGCGAAGCACGTGAAACCAATCGGGTGTGGTTTAAATAGCCTTCTGTAGTGCTTAGGCGTCTCCTTCCACGGCCCCACCCAGGTAAGAAAAGAGTTCCAGATTTCTAGAAGAGTTCCTGTGTTCTGCTTCCAGGGAGTGGCTCCTGCTCCACCCAGACAGAAAAAGTAGTTCCAGGCAGAGAAGGATCAGGAGACCAGTTAGCTGGTAAGTAAGCAGCATGGTCTGCTACAGGTAGGTCCACCAAGCACTCTTATCTAATATGAGCCCGGCACTTCCTGTGCCGGGACCAGTCACCATCATGAGCCTGGCGCCACCGGCGCCAGGACAAGGTCCAGAGGGTCCCTATAGGGACTGGCTGGTTCCTGGGATCAGAGTCATGGGCCTGCTTCCAAGGTCGTGGGGCAAGTCCTGACCCCTTGGAAGCAGGGATCATGACACTTTCAAATGAACCAATCTCAACCTGAGATCCAACCTACTTCTATAACCTACATTCCACATAGATTCCCACTCCTTTTCCGCAATATCACAGCCCAACCCCTGCTTCCACCTCTCCAATGCTCTCCTGTCAGCATCAACATCCTTAGAACATATCGGCATCAAGCTAGTATAAGTTCATACCATTTGTGGCGATGACATAAGGATCTGACCACCCGCCGAAACCACCTCCAAGGGACCTGACAGCATTGCCAATCTTTCACTCAATAGAGCTTTCAACTTCACAAACCTAGTCAGCTCCCTCCCTGCCAAATGAAACGTCCCCCGCAACTCCTCGAACGATAATATACGATCATCACCACCACATCACTGATACATAAAATCCCTTTCGAGACCCAACTCCTCCAACAAAAGGTTTTATTGGCTAATTGTAAACTCGGATTAAGCCAAAGAGACGCTCCATAGTGTAAGTACATGTTCCCTTGAAGGAGACTCAACCACCACACCAAAACCTCTTTAGTCACCGCAATAGTCGGAAGCCTACTACCCCTCCCAGGCAGGCATCCCATCGAGGTAACAGCATGCAATGGAAAACCATTCAATTTATACCTTTCAATAAGCACCCACAAGGGTTCTGGTCCTCTCCCTATCGAAAAATAATACGCAGCCTTTTTCAAAATAAACCCTTTATAGTAGTGTTCCAAATCTGGGTACCCAAAACCCCCATTTTTAGTACTACGTGTCAAAATAAACTGAGGAATCTTAGGTCTCTTTTTATCCCCCCACAGAAAGTTCTGAAGAACATGATCTATACTGGCCAGCATCTTTTTTGAAAATTTCAGAGGCAAAGATTGCACAACATAAAGTATCTTTGGCAAAAGAGTCATCTTAATAGCATTGACTTTAGCCCAAATCCCCATCGGTAATCGTTCCCATCTTCTAATATCCTTACTCAAGGCAGCCACCAATTTACCTACATTAAATTCCACCATTTTTGTTGACATTCTTAGTCAGATAAACACCCAAATATTTCACATGGGACATAGTCCATTTACAATGCCAATCTAAAAAGTAACCATGTACACAAGTACTAGCGATTGGAAACACCTCCGTTTTGTCCCAATTAATTTTATGCCCCGACAACCCACTCATCCTATCAAAGATATTTTTCAATACTACACTTCCTCGCTCAGGATCCGCAAGAACCACCACCATGTCATCTGCATATGAAAGGACTTTAACTTCCACATTACCAAATTCCAGGCCCCTAATGCTTCGCTCTCCACGTATATATGCCAACAATGGTTCCAAAGCAAGATTGAACAAGTAGGGTGACAACGGACATCCCTGCCTAGTTCCCCTAGTCAACCCAAAAGCTTCAGACAAAACACCATTTACCCAAATCCTAGCCTTGGCACCACTCTGAAGACAACTGATTATCCCTAGAAATCCATTCCCAAAGCCCATCTGCCTCATTGTAAACTGCAAAAACCTCCAACTCACTCTATCAAACGCTTTCTCAGCATCCATAAAAATGAATGCCGCATCTGATAGATCTTCCTGTTTCAAACTCATGATATCAATCAAAGTTCTGATATTATCATAACCAAATCTATCCCGCAAAAATCCCACTTGGGATGCATGAATCAATTTCCCCATACATTTTTCCAATCTATTAGCCATAATCTTAGCAAATATCTTCACATCCACATTAAGTAATGAAATGGGACGATAATTGCTACAATTCTTCCGATCTTTCCCCTCTTTCGGTAACAAGGTTATCATTGCTTCACACATCGACTGGCACAAATCACCTTCATGTATAAACAGATTAAACAACCGACATAAGATAGGAGCCAAATAAATCTCAAATTTCCTGTAGAATTCCACAGGAATACCATCCATTCCTGGAGATTTACCCACTCCTAGCTGCTTAATAGCCAGTAAAACATCATCCACCTCAATATCCATTTCTAAATCCCTGCTTTCCTCCAACGACAACCTAGGAAGATCCAAATTCACAAAGAAACTTTCCAATTCCACCTCAGACGGAAACACATCCTCCGAATACAATTTCTCATAAAATCCCTTAAAACATTTACAAATATCAATATTTTTCATTACCACATCACCACGCTCATCAACAAGACTTGAACAAAAGGTTTCTCTGTCATACCCTTCAACCTATTAGCAAGCATTTTCCCACTCCTATCTCCACATTCCCAGAATTTTTGTTTCATATAAAAATACCCATCTCAGTCAATAGGTCATTCTTACTAGCCAACAATCTCCGAGCCTGTAACATCTCTTCTTTATCCTTAACCATCCCTGATTGCGCATATATTCGTTGCAAATCCGAAAGCCTATTTTCCATACATTTCAATTCATTCAAATGCTTAATCTTCAAGTGTGCAATTTTACTTATAAATTCCCCTCTTAATACCGCCTTAAAACTATCCCACACCGTCCTGAAGTCTGTCGACCCTTCATTCTCTTCAAAATACCTCTCCATAACCGTCTGGATACTTTCACAAATCTCCCTATCATCCAAAACTCCTACTTTTAGACGCCACCTAATATATGTGGGCACCTCCCGATCCATAACCACCTGCAAGCCCATAAGAGCATGGTCTGAGATCTCTCTTTCCCTAATGTTCACAGCAATCATTTTATCTAACAAATCAGACACCAAAATGTAATCAATCCTAGAAAATGTATCATGCACTGGAGAATAGAATGTAAATTCCCTTGAAGAAGGATGAACTTCCCTCCAGACGTCCACTAAACCGAACTTTTGCAGAAAAAAATCAAATTCCTTACAAATACCAAAATTAGTGTACCTACATTGACTAGTACGGTCAATCTTATAATCTCTAACAAAATTAAAGTCCCCCCCCTAAAATAACCGTCTCACCATGCATTTCACTGGGTGAACGTGAAATGTCCTCAAAAAAGCACTTGCTCAGAGAACACGGCCCACATAAACACCCTAATGTGATCTTCTTACCACAACACTGGATATCAACAAAAATCATTCTACCCTCTCCATCCATTACCACTTTATCAACACTGAATTGCAAACCCCTCTCGATTTAGACAAATAACAATTAGAAAAATGCCTACAAAATCTCGAATTAAGTACAAGATGATTATCCTCATCCATCAGGTGAGTCTCTTGCAAGAACACAATATCTGCTCTGGCCCTCCACAGTCTCGCCAAAACCTTCCTACGCTTACGCGGGCAATTCAAACCCTTAATATTCCAAGTCACCACTGACAATGTACCCATCTCCCTATAGTAACCTACTCAAAAGACCAAACAATCTGAAACAGTATCACCAACAATTGAACTCCAAGTCAGCACTGAAATGAACAGCGACACAAATACCTAAATTTCCAACAACCCGATTTACCATAATATTCAGTTGAGGATCTCCAGTGACAAACAATGCACAAAGACAAAACAAGATAAACATACAAACACAAACCGTCAATAAACAGAACCACATTAGTATCTGGATGAAACCTCCAGATTGCACATGAGAGCGCCCTCTTTCCCGCATATAGCATATTCCAACCCATCTCCTCCAGGATCCCAGCCCGTAAAATCAGTATCATCATTAAGTTCCTTCTCATCAAACAACCCTCTAACCTAGCTAACATATGGAACTCTCCAAGTAAACCCACAAAACCCATCTAACATAGTGTATCCACATAGAGGCATAGAAGCTACAAAAATGCTACATGTAATTTACACAAAACAAAAAAAAGACAAAACAGTTGTACTACATTACACTATAGCAATCAAGTTCCCCACCATATGAAGTCAGAACCCAACCAAGTTAACTACTCAACAAATGCAAATTTTAAGTCTATTCTAAGCATATGTCAAAACAATTCTGTCTGGAACCCAAACTCCTGAACAATTCTCACACCCACCCAACCACCAAGATCCACCGCCAGCCCACTACATGAGACAACCGATTGAGACCACACAACAATTAGAAATAGTAAATATCGAAACACAGCAATGGCTTGCACACAGAACCACCCAATATATATTTTAGAGCACACAACGCACAGCCCAAACTTGCATCAATGAATCCTCACCACTTCCTGTCACTGCACTTGGGGCCACCGCAATAAAATGTTAACGCCCCACTCAAATCCACACCCCCATTCGCACATTGCCCATACACTGCACATATACATTTTGCACCATAGGAAGGAGCCATCAACAACAAGAATATAATTAGCAAGATCCATTAATAATACAATCACTACCCCCTTCTAACATGTCGGCTTACAGCACATTAATTAGAAAACCAACTATCCAGCAGTTCATACCACTTCAATTTCAAGCCCCAACCACCAAACTGAATGTACAGTTTGGGGATAAATGCTCCAAAATCATCCTGGAGTGCAAGGCATGTAGGAATTACAGTCCTTCTAAAAAAATTTTAAAAAAACAATAGGTGTGGAGTCTATAGCTATTTCAACATGCTAGGCTATGTGGCATGGGGGTAGGCAGGTAGGATACACCCCCCACGAAACCCGTAATGCAACAGATAGTATATGTGGAGGTATGGTTGCATCAATCCATTCAACAACATCCCCAAAAGAGCCATTATCAGCACTCCAAGTTGTAAGTACACATCAAATAAGACTTAATTTACGGCAGCAACTCTAGAACAATGTGGAAGAAGAATGAGCACAGAAAGCAACACAAGCAGAACAGGGAAGCAACCAAGCAGGGACTGGTCAGGCAAAAAGAAGAAGTAGTGCAGCAAACATGAAAGAGCAGCTGCAGGATCAATCCCTCCTTTTCTATAAATAATGAAGGATGCAACCAGTCACCAATAAATGCCAAAGTATTGTTGCATACATCAATCTGTTCTGAATGTAAGGAAACACTCAAGATTTCCACATACTCTTGCCTTTACTCCCTAAGGAACTTCACATGAAAGACTCATGCAGCACTTGCAAGGGTGCAGAAGTAACACTCTGACACTGTCACGACCTGAAACAATTTCCATGCCCATATCGTTATACTGTATAACCTCCAAGGGCAGAAAGCTCTCTCCCTCCAAGTTGCAAAGTCCAGAGCTCACTTCCTATGGTATTGTCTTGAAGGCAGAAATGTATGAGGGGCAACAAATATGGTAAGATGTTTGCTTACATCAAGGTGTCTTGAAAGAGAAGAGAGAGAAAGCATCAAAAGTGTCAAATGATTGGTACTCCCAATCATCAGGACAGGGAACACCCCCAATCCATCCTCAAATCGGTGCAAAAAAATACATGCAATCCATGTCATCCACATTAAGGCCCCATAAACCGCTCCAAAGGAAGGCAGTACACCATCGTTTGAGGCACATCAGCAGATTCCAAAGACATTAGTATTATGGCATTATGGTATTATGGGGCTTCGGGAATGGATAGAGTGATCGAGTGTGCACCAAACAGCGTAATTATAATGGCTCAGATTGACACAGGGAGATCTCACAGTTTCTCTGCTGCCAGTCACTAGTTGTCTCAGGGGCGCGCGCAAGGCCATTAGTACCTAAAAAGTGTCACAAAACACTGAATGCTGGGTTGGGGCATACAATTCAATTCAAAATGAAATGGAATGTTCATAGCTACAGGACCCCCAACTTTACAACCACGTCTCACCTCAGTGCCACATACGAAGAGGGAGACGTGACGGCTGCGTGGAAAAGTAAACAAAGCAGCACATTCATCCATTGTCAGCCAAGGATAACAGTTACAGCTGAACTCGCCATAAGGTCTCTCCGTTGCCGCACCCATGCTCTCCAAGCCAGTGAACGTATGAATAACAATACGTTCTGATGTCGGCAAGTCTTCCTCCTCATGTACGGCACATCACGTACCTCACGTTGCAGCACGTTGTCTCCCAATGAGCAGGTCCTTTTCTCCAGCATTTCAGTTGAAGAGTCCCGTGCAAATACGAATCCAAACAAATACAAATACAAGTTCCAACGGCATTTGTATTTGATTTCGATTTGACTAAGCTATAATTTGAAACAGATGAAAACTATGAAACTAGCTAACAAATAAAGTAAACAAACAAAACAACAAAATGATGTCAACAGTAGCAAATCACACCCTAAAGGATTCATCTTTTCTTCTTTCCATGAAATCCACTTCTCTGTGTGCTTGAATCCTCCATAGGTTCAAAGTCCAGATCAGTGAGAAAGGCTTCTGCACTGCGAAAGTCAGTGAAGGAATGTGTTTGTCCATTTAAAACCACTCTCAACACTGCTGGGTAAAGCATATAGTATTTCAAATGCTTACTTCTAGCTTTATCCTTGGACACATTAAACGCTCTCCTTTTCTCCACAACGTCCTTGGACGTTATACTAAGGTCTCCAAAGATCATAATTCTGTTACCTCCCCAGTTTAAGTCTTTCAGCTCACAAGCTCTTAGGATTAATTCACGCACTGGAAACCTCAAAAATTTAACAATGAAATGCCTTGGTCTCTGTCCAACAGCAGGTTTGGGTCCCAAAGATCTGTGTGCCCTCTCAATTTCCAGTGGGGTTTTTGGATCCAATTTGAGCATCTTAAATAAAGCATTTTCCAGAAACTCTGCAGGACATCCTTGTTCAATATTTTCCGGAAATCCCGCTATGCGCACATTATTTCTATGTGAGAAATGTTCTTGCTCAGAGCATTTCAGATTCAATTTCTCTGTCAGTATCTGCAACTCTCTTATCTGTTCAGCCATCTTCCTTGAATCCTCATCCATTACAGTTAAATGGGTCTCTACAGAGGTAACTTTGGAAGTAAGTTCACCATATTTCTCTTCTGAAGCAAACAGTTTTGCCTTGATTTCAGCAATATCAGCAGTCATTATGGTCAGCATGCCCAGTACTTTATCTTCTCTGCTTTCACCATCCATCTTGTCACCCTCTCCCTTCTGCCTCTTAGACGGTTGTAGTTTCTCAGGTGTTTTCTTAGCCATTTCAAAGAGAGATAAGCACAGGGCTCAGGAGCACAGCCCTCAAGCTGCCATTACCTGGAGCTACAGTTTCTTTTAAGTCTCAAAATGTCACCATAAAGTATATTATTGACCACATGTCGGGGGTGAGAATGTAGTATGCTGTTTCCAGCGGTTGGCTTGGTGAATAGGTTGGTTTGTATTTTACCTTCTTCTATGTACAGTTCTAGGTCTAGAAATTGTATTTTCTCCTGGCTCTCATTCATCGTAAATTTCAAATTGTATTAATTTACATTCAAATAGTCCACATACTTCAATAGTTGTGATCTGTCTCCTTCCCATATTATCAGGATATCTTCAATAAATCTTCCCCAGAATATTATGTTCTTGTTAATGTCAAACACTTCATGTCTCCATGCATGATTCATTTCAAAATGTCCCATAAGAAGGTTTACATATGATGGGACACACTTTGAGTCCATTGCAGTGCCTTGCAGCTGCCAGTTAATCTGATTGTCAAAACAAAATATGTTATTCATAAGTACACATTTTAGCATATCAATGGTCGTCTCATTTTGTTCTTTATACAAGATAGATCTTATTTTCAAGAAGTATTCTATACTGTTGATCCCTTTCTCATGTTGAATACTTGTGTACAGTGATACAACGTATAGTGTAACAAATCTGTAGTTGTCTTCTCATGGGATGGAGTTCAATTGCTGGATTACATGTTTAGTATCACAGACAAAGGAGGCTAAATTTGATGCTAATGGCTGAAGATGAATATCGATGTATTGCGAGATTTTTTCAGTAAGTGAACCAATCCCATTGTTAATGGGTCGACAAGCTGGAAATGTAGTGAATTTTGTATGTATCTTTGGTATAAAGTGGATAGTTGCCATCACAGGATTTGATGTATTCATATATTGGAATTCCACTTCTAATAGAAATCCTTCATTTCCCACTGAAGGAAACTGCCCCTAGGGGAAATATTGGTTAGCAGCCTCACCTCCCTAGCCTCATGAAGAGGGGTTCTCTCCCTGGGAGAAGAGACACCATCGGAAGGATCTTTACAACAGATAAAATTCTTTACAGCTAGAAGAAGTATCCAACATTTCGTTTCGTTCTGCTTTTAAATTTCCTTCCTGTGTCCTCCACTTCCTGTTGCACAAAGCACTTTGCGCTGGATTTCAGAAGGCAAAGTTCACTTGTTCCAAGAACAGGGATTGGACTCCTAAAACAGGTTAGCTTTAGTCCAATCACTCGTGGGCTTTTGCATTTAACAGAAGAGGTCTCCTACTAGTTTTTTTAATCATCTCTGGACTTCAAACATTCAAGAGATTTCGTTGGACCCTGTTAGGAGAGCAGTCCTTTCCAAAGTCCTCCGTTTGTGAAGGGAATGCACATGCTCCAAGGCAGAAGCAAGCCCTGCCTCATAATCATCCCCAGGATCCATTGGGGGCAAACCACTGCTAGAATAAGACCTGCAACTTTGCCAGCCACACCACTGCATTAAATATCACCATGTTGAAGGACCCCTGAAGGTGTGCAACAGCTTCCCATGGGTTTGCGAGACTGAAAAAATAACCCATCTTGTTCTTTAGACCCAGGACTGGGACTCAAAGTTCCTGACTGCCAAGACAGCCGGAATTCCTGCAATATCCCAGTTGAACCACTGTGACACAGATCGAACCACCAGGACCCTCCGGAGCTGCCTTTGGCACTCACTGTTCTTCAAACCGATGCCCCGTATGTTCAAACCCGTTCGCTGCCACGCTCTGCCAACGGAAACCCTTGACTTGAATAAAGAAGTACTGCTGCATCTGCACTGCTCAAACCTTGTTTCGAATCTCTGACTTCTTTATTGCCAAACGAGTCGCCAATCAAAATGACCATGGTGTTCTTCTTGAACTGCGTCCCTCGAGCCCTTGCATCAAACCATCTTGCCTGCACATCCTATCATCAGCCCGTTCGCATGTAACCTCGATCCCGAACCAAACCTGGTGACCTCTATAATCTGCATTTGACCCACAGCCTTCTTCCGTTCTACCCTGACTTCGAAATCTGCTTGCCACTGTACCACTGCGACTGCTGTTTTTTGGAACAGCATCAAACCACCAAGCAGTACCCAGAAGCCTGGTTTGCCATTGTTGAACTATCAAAACACTGCAAATGTATTATTGACTGATAACTGCCCCCTGGTCCGTTTTGGGCCTGTGGCGAACCAGGAGGAGGACTCGGACTACCATGTGCCATGTTACGGTTTCCTTATTTAAATGAAAAGGAAAATGCCTAACTAGCCCTACTACTATGAGGGACATTCCCTATCTAATGAAACTAAAACTAACGATGCTCGTCAATGACCGAAAATAAATAGACCCAAGTCTAAATCCTAGAAACTAGCTGGCCCTGCCACTTGGAAGAAAAACAACAAAAAGGAGGCTAGTGCAATAGCCTCCATCTTCGGCTTTTGCCTGGCACAATCCCTTGAATCTCTTTTCTTCATGTACGAAGTGCGTCAATGTTCCAAAACAAAGTTTAACCTTCGGCAATGGCAATGTTTCAAAATACAGTTCACAACCTTTCTGTAGGCTCTGTTGTCAAACGTTAATATCTTTCATACGGTTTCCTCAGTTTGGTTTTTCTTATACAATTTCTCCAGATTCGACTAGGTTCTTGAAACCTCCAGGTTCTCTTTCTCTACAGTTATTACATTTCATGATTCTCTGACTCTTCAGAATCAACTAAAACTGTGAAAGGCTTAATTTCTCTCTGTCTAAATGGGGTATCAGCCCATTCAGGTTTGACCGGTTCCCAAAACCCTGCTGGCTCTCCCAGCCTCGAATGTTGCAGTCTCTTTATTTCTCAGGACTCCCCAAAGTCTTCTGGCCTTCTACTAGCCGTGTTACATTGTTGTTGAAATAGGGCCCACCTGGGTTTATCATGCTCCATATGGTCCTCTGCTAGGCTTGCTTTCTTCTTGCTCGGGTTTATCAGGCTTCCGTAATATCATCGGCTTCCCCAGCCTTGCGTTTTCTCCTCTGGAGCGTTTGTTTCCCTTCTGTCTCTTTTCTCATTGGCAAATGCTCCTCTTGTGCATAGCTCGGGGATCCAGGTTCCCTTCTGCAGCCTTTTCTTGACGTCGGTTACTGGGCCCCAGGCCCATCATGGCTCGCTTGTGGACGCGCCACTAGATGAGACGGTTACTTTCCCCTCTCTGTCTTTTTCCCCACCTTGGCTTCCTGGTTGGTCAGCATGCCAGCCTTCCGGCATCTGGTTTAGCAATTTGTTCACTCTCCATTGCACCGCTGACTAGCATGATTCTGCCACTCAAGGACGTCTTCTTGTCAGAGACTCGCCTCTGCGTAGGAGTCACTCACCTCTGTGCGTAGGAGTTTCTTCCCGTTTCAAAGTTCCTCTGGCTTTTACTTGCGTTCTCACAAATAAACATGACTGTGGAGTTCAGGTGTGATCCAGCATTACCTGAAGTCAAAGAGATAGGAGAAATGTCACTGTTTTGTGGTTTCAAAACAGAAGTAACAGTCTTTCCAGTTTCCCAGGTATGCCTATAACGTACTTTGGACCAGGAGTTCCTTATCGGAATGGGAGTCTTTATACCGAGATGGGAGTCATTCCCAGTGAGGTCCTACTTGCCCAGACAACCTAGGGAGGGTCTTACCAAGCGGGCTCACCTCTTTTGCCTCAAAAGGGGTGGCTTCCCTCTGGGTAGAAGGGACACGTTGTCCAGATGGTCAAAGTCTCTAGAGACTGCCTAAATTACATTAATCCTTTTTTGCAAAACAAGGACATATACTTTTGAACATTGTGGTTTTTATTGCCTTTTCTCCCGCTGTCTCATCACCCAGAGTGCTACATCTTGATATGTTGCATATTATGTGTTCTTTCCACAGTGGTGGATTTTTTTAGTGTTTTCTATTTAGTTATTATTGCCTATAGTGTTTTTAATTAAAGTATACATATTTTTATAGAACCTTGATTGCCCATTTCTTTATTTTGGACTGTTATATCTAGCTGTTTGGGCTGCAACTGAATCACATCCACACTCCTTTTGAGAGTATAGACTTCCCTCAGCCTACTTTAACACAGAAGGCGAGGTTTATCTCTTAACTGTGCCTGTTATTCCTTTATGACTTTGTTGCCCCTTGGTTTGTTGAAGTGTGAGGCTGAGTAGGCGTTTTAGCCTCTATTCATCCTGCTTCTGCAAGAAGAAGTCAATTCATTGCAGTGAGGGGCCCACCGCATCTCTGGTGATTGGCAGTGTACCCTCAAGGGACCACCGGTGCACAAGTTAGGGCTCGAGTCTGGCCCAAAAGGAAGCCATGGTAGCTCAGCACCCACTGGCCCTGCCTTCAGGCATCCCAGTCTCAGCACTGGCACATATGTCATCATCATTTCTGACCGGCAACGTGGACGCTGTGGTTCTGCTGGAATATGTCCCACTCCCTATGGATGCTTTTATGTCTAAAATGTACAACATCTATGACGATGAGGGTGGGCTGGAACCTCTGGGCTCTATGGAAGTAATTGATTTCCCAAAGGAATTCTTCAGGGAAGGTGAGAAGGCAGTGACACTGGCAGAGGACCTGTGAGGAGCCAACTGCCCCGACAATTCCCCAGAGATAGATTTCTTGCCAGCTTCCACACAGGCAAAGCCCCAAGCTGTTTTCCAGAACATTATGGCAAAGGTGGGCAGTACTTTGGGATGGTCTTCTCCATCCAGGGCCAGGGTGCAATATGAACTCTGTGACATTCTGGACGAGGCACCCAAAAGGAGATGCTTCTGTCCAATGTGGCTGTGGAAGCGCCCGTGCTGGAGGTGTGAGACAAGCCTGCCTTTGTGGACAGAGACATGGCGAAGAAACACTGTCCCGCCCCTTCAGACCCAGTCTTTCTCTCTTCCCATGCTTCACCTGAGACCTTGGTGGTCCGGGCCGCTACGGCTAGCCTAAAAACATCTACCTTCCCGTCCCTTCCCCCAGACAGGGAGAGTACAAGGTTGGATGCATGGGGCAAGAAGACTGTGATTGCCTCATGCACCGTGGCATTGTTGTCCTTTGACCTTCGGACAGCATGCAGCTGAATACATTCCTGAAGGGGAGATGAGGAATGGGCTCCAAGCCCTGGTCTCGGATGGCAGGCAGGTGGCACGGCAAATGCTGCAATCAGGGCTTGACACAGCAGACTGTGTGGGTATGGCCATGGCCACCAGCACAGTGGTCAGGCGCCAATCCTGGCTAATGTTAGGATGTGTGACCGAAGTCAAAATCAGTTAGTTGGATATGCCATTCACGGCAACAACCTTTCTGGAGCCAAGCCTGAGGGCGCCCTCTAGACGGTTCGGGCATGAAAGGCGACACCAAAGTCATTGGGGCTTGCCGTGCAGCAGCCCTGCGCACACCTTCATCCCGGGGCAGGAGCTTTTGCCCCTGCACCGTCTTTGTCCCGAGAGGCTGGGGTCAATCTACCCCGGGAGGAGACAGACCCTTCCTGAGAGGTAGGGGAAGAGGTCCCCAGAGGAGTGGCATTGCAGTGGCCTCTATCCCAGCCGCGCCCCAAGCCATCAAACCTCAGTGATGTGTTTTACCACCTGTCTCCAGTGGGGGGAGGCTTTCCTTGTTCAGCATGGAATGGTCAGAGACCATATCCGATGCTTGGGCATTGCAGGTTATCTGACAGGGTTTTGCCTCCCGTACCTCCAGCAACCCCAGGACCACAGTCCCTGGCTACCCCCTTGTCTCCAGATCGCATCCTCCTGGCGGAGGTCTGTCAGCTTCCGGCGAAGAGTGTGATCAAACTGGTTCTGCGCAAAGAACAAGGAAGGGGGTGGTACTCCACCTATTTTCTGGTGTCGAATGAAGACGGACTCTTGTGTCCCATTCTGGATCTGCGATTGCTGATCTTGTTCTTACACAAGGATCATTTCAAGATGGCTACTCTAGCCCAGACCCTGCAAGCCCTCAATGTGCAGGACTGGTTGGTTTCTCTGGATCTTCGGGCCACCTACTTCCATGTGCCGATTCGTTCAAAGCACAGGAATTACCTGAGCTTCGTAGTAAGCCAACAGTATTACCAGTTCAAGGTCCTGCTGTTCAATCTTTCATCGGCTCCCAGGGTTTTTACCAAGTTGCTGGCAGTGGTAGTGGTCTGCCTCGGGAGGGAAGGCATCCATGTCTTTCCCTACCTTCACTACGGTCTCATCCAAGCTCGCTACCCAGAGCTGGTGTCGCAGCATCTACTCTGCGCATGCACTCTATTGCACAGTTTGAGCTTTTCCCTGACTTCGAAAAGTCTCAAGTTTTGCCATCCCAGTCTCTCTGATTCATTGGGGCAGTCTTGTGCACGCACCTGGGCAGTGCTTTCCCACCCCGAAGATCGAGTGGCAAACATCTTTCAGGTGGTCAGTGTCTTCCAATCACTACAACAAGTCTGTGCCTCGGCTTTCCTACGCTTTCTGGGCCTCATGACCTCCTGCATCCTTGTGGTGCCAGAGGATAGGCTATGCATGAGATTGCTTCAGTGGCTTCTCTGTTGCCAGTGGGCGCAGATCCAGAACTACAGTTTGGACCTTATACAGGTCTGGAACCAGGTGGCCCAGGATCTCGAGTGGTGGGCTGTGTGGGACAGCATGCTGAGAGGCGCGTTAAATTTTGTCAACCTTGGCCCCAGGTGACGGTGGTCACGGACTCATCTCTGACTGGCTCGCCTGTCAGACCTGACAGTGCCCGGGTTGTGGCCTCCCACAGAGTCTTAGGAACACATCAACTTGCTGGACTTGAGGGTAATCGGGCTGGCCCTGGTCACTTTCCTCCCCTCCGTGAAGCTCAAGACAGTGCTCATTCTGACAGACAAAACGGTGGCCATGCACTACATCAAAAAACAAGGTAGGGTGGCGTTCTTGCTTCTGTGCAGAGAAGCAATGAGACTGTGGTTCTGGGCTCTAGAGAACAGTGTCTCTCTGATGGCAGGTCATCTGGCTGGATGAGCGAATATCACAGCGGATGCCTTGAGCAGACAGACTTCGGCCTCCCATGAGTAGATGCTCTGTCAGGAAGTTCTTGAGGAAATCTTCTTTTGGGGAACTCCTCAGGTGGAGCACTTCGCTTCCAGTGCCAACAGGAAGTGCAAGTTGTTCTGCTCCAGGGAATTTCCTCGTCAGGGAGCTTCCAGGTACGCACTGACGGGCGGGCCCTCCAACCGAGCCTCAGCAGCCTGAACTTTCATGCTTGGCTACTGAGAGGCTGAGATACAAGGAGTGGGACTTGTCGGATGATGTCTTCGATGTACTCCTTTCAGCTCTGAGACCCGCTACTTAATCCATTTTTGACTTGTTGCCAGGAGAGGCACCTGGATCCTTTATCATGTCCCCAGTCCCTTGTGTTGGAATTTCTGCTATCATTGGCCCAGATTAGTCTGCAGGTTGGCACTGTGAAGGGTTACCACGCTGCTATTTCAGTGTTCAAAAGGTCCCCAGAACAGGGCTTATTTTTCACAATCCCCACTGCTACGCAGTTCTTGTGGGAGTTGTGTAGCCAGTTTCCTCCCCGCCAGATTGTGGTTCTGGCATGAGATTTTAATTTAGTTTTAATATTTCTTATGGGTACTCTGTTTGAGCCCCTTAATTCATGTACTATTTGATTGTTCACCCTTAAGGTGATTTTTCTGGTTGCCATCACTTCCGCAGGACGGGTTAATGAGCTCCAGGCGTTGTCTGTTTTACCTCCCTATTTGTTTTTTTCCAAAGAGAAGGTGACTTTGGTGTGAGGCCCTCCTTTCTGCCAAAGATGGTCTCGGATTTCCATCGCTCTCTGAAGATCAATCTTCCTTTGTTTGTTCCTCTGCCTCACCCTTCAAGGCAGAGGAACGATTCCGTCGGCTGGATCCGGTACGTGCAATGAAGTTCTACGTCTCTCGTACTAGAGAGGCTAAGAAAAATTACCAGCTTTTCATTGGTTACGCTGGTGCTCATGCTGGCAGGGTTGACCCTGTCCCGGTGGATCTTCCTCTTATTGCAGAATGCTACGATCTGGCTGGGATGTATGTAATGCCTGAGGGTCTCAGAGCTAATTCTACAAGGGGAGTGGCTGCCACCTCTGCCCTACAGAGGGGAGTCCCGGTCCTGGATATTTGCCAAGCTGCAACGTGGGCATCTTTCCACACATTTGCTGAGCATTTTTGCTTGCATTCCCATTTGGTATGGCAGTCCTCCAGAGTTTTCTGGTTTAGGTGGTGTTCTTGCTTCTTCACTCCTCCAGGTTTATGCACTGATTTTGGAGTCAATCATAGATGGGGAATCAGTGGGAGGAAAGAATCCATTAGAAGAAAAAATTACTTCTCGGTAATGTTCTTTCTGATGGATGTTCCTCCCACAGATTCCTCATTGCCCTCCCTACCTGCCCCTCTTGCGAGAAGCTAGTATACCATCGGTTCTACTGTCCCTCCGCTTCAGAGTGCTAGGGAAAAAGGGTGGAAGTAGGTCATCAGTGCCACTATATATACTGGCCCCGACGTCATATCTGGCGTGGGGCATGTAGAGGCGTGGGACGGACCTGACGTGGAGCTGCGCTGCACCCCCTGGTGGCGGAAAAGTTTCTGGAAAAGAGCTTCACTGGAATAGGGATTTCATAGATGAGGAATAGGGCGAGGAACATCCATCAGAAAGAACATTACTCAATGCAGCTTTTTTTCCTGCCCTTTTTTTACCGTTTGTTGTTTTACTGCAATTTGCAGGGGCGGTGTAGGAAATATGGGGTGGAAGTTGGTGGGGAAGAGTGTTGGGGTTGGTAGGTAAGACAGGTGCTTGCGAGCCCCCGCCCCACACATTTTTCAGTAAATAAATGGGTACGAAATCGGTGGGGAAAAAACCATAATGAAAAAATGTGCAGTAAAAGACATAGAACCGTTTGCAAGATCCTTTACCTCCGTCTACCTTTTGACAGGGTCAAAATGTGTTTAATTCAATTTAAGTTCTGGAACTGTAGATAACGTTTATCAAATGTCAGCATTTCTCCTGAATCAAGTCAGCAGTTCTGTGTTCCTTTTTGCAGGCAAAAGTTTTTCTCAAGCAAGAAAGCTGGCAGATTTGGACAGTGAGCTTGGCGCAATGCTATTCAGTAGGATGAAGGAAATTGGCACGGATCTCCAGCACACAAACCAAGAGGCAGATGCTGTACGCAGGCGTAAACTGGAGAGGATGATGTCTGTGCGACAGCAGGAGTCCCAAGAAAATGTTAATTTAAAGAAATCCCTCATACTGGTAAGAACGATGTCCCTCTGTGTCTCAATGATTTTGGTATGAACACTTTGCACTGGCAAAATATGATAGATGAGAAATGGATCTGTATGATGCAAAATGGAAAAGTATGATCAGTTGAAGTAGGAGATGCACATTGTAATGGATGGTTATCAGATGGAATTTCAAGAGATGGCATTACTTTGAAACAAACGTGATGAGTCTTCTTTTAGCATCATGCACCATTTGGATTGAAATAGCTGAATGTTTATCGCACTGTTCTTGGGCAGTGTAAGGAAGGCAGACACAAGTGATCACAGTTCAAGGGTGTTTATTGAACTTCAACTGGGTTTGAAAAATGCCTATCTAATCCTGAATCTAAAGAGGGGAGCAAGCTACGACCATCAAATAATAATAGTGCAGTCCTGGTGGTGTCTTGCCAAAAAAAAAGGGCCTATACTAATAAACGTATTGCCAATCTTTACTTCTAAATACAAATAGTGTGGGAAACAATGTTATGTAAAAGAAAGTATTCAAGAAATGATATGTCAGGATATTTAAGGCGTTGGCTTCCCTTCCCCACGTTTTCAGCATGGGACAAGGCGGCACACTCGAGCTTAGCACTCTCCCTGGCTTCTCTAGCATGAGGATGCAGTTCAAGACTTCAACGTCAGGACCTTTGTGCCAAAGTCTCTTTGTCATTCAAAGTCTCTCATTTCAGAGGGTCTGATGCAAGACGACAAAATAGTACAATTCCTTTCTTCTTAGGATTTTCACTTATACAACTTCTCGGATGATTTACTGTTCACCCTGGGTTCCACTTTAACACAAAACCTTCAATTGGTCTCCCTCGACCAGGCTCGGACCAAATTCTACAACTTTTCCAAACTTGCTCTATTTCATCAAAATCGAAGACTTTTGACTGTGCGCAGGATTTTGCTTGACCAGTTGCAGGACCACTTCGATTCAGATTTATTGGTTCTCTTTAAATTGGTCTCCCTCCGCCGGGCTTGGACCAATTTGATCTACTATTAGGACTTCTCATTTGGATAGATTACTGCGACCTTTGTGTGAGCACCCACACGTGCCGGACCACTATGTCAAAGGTATTGTAGCTTGCTTTAAAGTTCAATTATTCACCAGAAGTTTAACTTCACTTGTATCTATTATCACACACGTTTTAACAATGTTCGTTCCAGCGCTCAACATACAGTGTTGCTGCTTACAACCTAGGCTCCAACACAGACCAGTCTTGTATCGGTCTCCCCAACTCACTATTTTCACTGAAGCGGCTTTGTTCTTGGAGCCTAGGGCAGTACCACGGTGGCTGGCAATTCTCCCTGCCTTGATAATTGACGCGGGAGGGCCCCGGGTATCTCCGGCACACAATGCAGGATTCTTCAGCCTAGTTTCCTGGTCTTACGCTTTCTCTCTAGGTTTCGGGAAAGTAATGGTTCCTTGTTGAAAAGGTCAAGGGAATTTCCGTCCTTGCGATCCCCTTCAGTTTTTCAGCCTTTCCTCTCTTTCTTAGCTGCTGTCTCGAAACTGCTTTTTCCTTGTGTGCTTTACCTCGCTCATAGTATGCTCTTGTGCTCTGCCTTTTAATCTGTGTGGGGAAGTGTAATGGAAGTCAAGTGTGAGTAATTGTCGATAATTGCCTGACCATAGTATTGGGACATGTCAGGTACACAGCTCGGGTGTTAGTCTGTTTTCCCTCAGAGCGGGCTGTCAGTGAGACAGTGTTTATTTATTTATTTATTTATTTTAAACAATTTTTATTGATTTTTAAGCATAACCATAACAACTTGCAGGCTTTTAATCATTACAAACATTTCACATTAAATTGTATGACTGCTTCTCATCCCCTCCCAATTCCCCCCACCCATTCCCGGCCTACATTGCACCCCCTATTCCATCTCCCTTCTTCATTCATCCGCAGCCCTCCTGGCTACAGTATCCTTGTGTCCAAGATTCTCCTCCGAGTCCTGGCCACCCTGTGTAGAGGCGGCTAGCTCTGCTATTAATTGCCTCCACCGCCTCCTCCCCTTGTTCCGTGTTCCTACCTATCGCTTCCTGCCACACCACGGTCTCCGCGTTGACCCATTTTAACAAGTCTCTCCACCACGTCTGCACTGCTGGTCTCGTTTGTGCTTTCCATCCCTCGCCATTCTTCATTTAGCTAGTATATATGCTAAGTCCCTGAGCTTGCTCACATGTCTAGCCCGTTTGTGTCTTGGGAAACCCCCTAGCAAACACGCCACTGGCGATCCCACATCCAGGGTAATTTCTGCTTTCGCCAATGCTTGGGCTACCTCCCCCCAAAATCTACCAATCTCTGCACATCCCCAGAACATATGTACCAGATCCGCATTTATCGCCCCGCACTTCGGGCATAGCTGTATATCTACTGGTTGAATTTGGCTACTCTCTTCGGGGTCAGATATGCCTTATGGGTCACGTATAATTGGATCTGTTGTTGTCGCTCATTCCTCGATACCTTTTTCTGATACACCATAGCTCTACTCCACATCTCGTCCGACACAGGCTCCCGTAAGTCTGCTTCCCAATTCTGCCTCGTCTGTCCTAATTCCTTTCCAACCCTGGACATGAATAGCTCATATATCTGTGGGACTTCGTGTCCTACTTACGACACCTCCTAAAATGTCTCTATAGTCTTGTCCAGCTGTAAGGATGTCTGAGTCTCTGGCCATCTCCGTCTTATGCTCCCAAGAGTTGGGAATACGTGATGTGTTGCCCCCGGTGTACCCCTGCATCCCCTACCAGTGCCTCAAACTTTTGGGGCCTCCCATCCTTTATAACATCTCCCACCGTCACCACCCCCATGGGTTCCCAACTCTGTCTGTGAGAAAGTGTTTGTGTTGTCAAAGGGGTGCAGGGGTTAGAGTTCCTAAATATTGTACCGGGTAGAATGGGTTAAAGGTGTTACAGGGATCGGAATACCACGTCTCACCATCCGGTGTCCCACGCCCCGTAGACCCCTCATCCAGGTAATCCTCCTGCACTGGTCCACCACCAGGAACTACATCCAAAAGCGATGGCCGTATCCTTGCCACCTGGATGCCAGATCCCCGTCTACTAGTGGGTGAGACCCCTTCTGGTTTCTCAGAGGAGAGAGTGTTAACCTGGAAATAAAATACAAAAAACCTTTGGGCACACTGAAGTAACCACCAAGAGGGTACATAATTGCATTTTCCCCTTGCAATGCACAAAAGGTTGCAGGGACTGTAAATCAATGTTTACCAGCATTGCAAAGCACAGAGCTCCTAGTTGAGCCCCGGAAACCTGCAATGAACACCTACAACTGTTGCTCACTCTCTGGTGGAGGTGGAGTTTGCCTAAAAATATCTCTGCAACACCGTTGTGCCTGGCCATTCTCCCATCTGAGCTGGCCTTTTGGATCAAGCATCCCCTCATTGGCCCTTACAGCTCATGTGTCATCCACTAAATTCCTTCCCAGGAACAACCCACCACCTGCCGTCCACAGCAAAGGGCTGCACAGACAAGGACTGGTTCTGTTTTTCCCTGTTGGGGTGTATTAGATCCTAGGGCCACTGATTGTCCCTTATTATATCCTCATTAGTTTTCCTGTCCATTCAGACCTGCCAAGTAAGTCCAATTTTTCTAGGCCCCTGTCATGCTTTTTTTATTTTTTATAAAGGTTTGACTGTTCAGTCACCTAGGGCTCTGTGGTCCCTGCACCTCCCCATCACTCCTTACCTACTTTCTCTCACATGGCCTCTGCCCACCCCTGCCCTTCACTCAACGCCCACTCATCCCACTACCCATCTCTCCATCCACATTCTCCACTCTCTTATCCTACCCACTCCAACCTCATCTACCCTTCCCACTTCCATTCATCTTCTCCACTAACCACATCCTCTACAACTGCTTCCCCTAGTGACCTAACCCTAGGTCTCTTGAATGCCCAATCCCTAGAAACCTACCTTCTCACAAATCATATCAATTTCCATTATCTCAAGCTCTCAGTGATGAGTTTCGCTGAAATATGGATTCCCACCCATGACACTGCCACCCTGGCAGCCCTTTACGCTGAGTTTGCCTCTTCCACTCTTCTCGTCTCCAAACAAAGTGGTGATACACCATTGTCACCCTTTCCCCTTTCAAATTAATTTCACTCGCTCCTCCTTTGAACATATCCTGGTCCAACGAACGTATTGCTTTTACCCCTCTTATTATCCTCCTCTACCAACCACTGTGTACCCTCAACCTTTACCAGATGGCCACCATGCCAACATAATGGATGTCTTCAACCTGTCCAACAGCTCCAACTTGACTCCACTCTCTCTGACAACTCACTAGTGAACCCTCACAACCTTTCAACTAGCACCCAAAACAACTCTCTCAATCACATATTTCTGTCTTTCTTACTCGTCTCCTCTGCTGCCCCAAATTCCCCCTCCCCTTCTAATTACTTTTTCATTCAGTTCAACAACTCTATTCCTACACCGCTGTTGCATTCCACACCTTCATCAATCACCAAATGGAAATTCAAGCCTGACTCCTTTGCCCCCTGCTTTGCCCATGTCACCCTCTTGCTCCAAGCTCTCTCTCCTTCACTTGCTCACTCAATTTCCCTCGCCATTGCCAATTAATTGATTGCACTGGGAACTAGCCATGGATAATTAACAGGGGTGGCAAACCAGAAGAAGGGCTCCGATTAAGATGTGCCATGTTAATTGGATGTTTATTCAAATAAAAAAGAAAATGCCTATCTAGCCCTACTGCTATGAGGGAAGTTCCCTGCCTAACCAACTTAAAGTAAAGTTGCTCGTCAATGTCCAAAAGAAATAGTCTTTAGTCCGAATCCGATTAGCTAACTGGCTCAACCACTTAGGAACAAATAACAAAAAAAGGAGGCCGGGGCCTCTGTCCTTAGCTTCTGCTCGGCCCGATCACTTTCATTCCTTTTACAAGTTTTTTTTAAAAAGGTTTGTCAAAGTCTCGCAGCACAGTTCATAACCCCTCTTTATGGTCTGATTGCCCAATCTTACTTCGAGATGGTTCCCTCTTTCCAGGAAGAAAAGATTTTCTTAATACAATTCCACCATTTCCAGCTTGGTACTTGAAGTTGTTCTGGTTTCTTACTTAAGGATTGGAACCCTCCAAGTTCTCTTTCTCTCTTTTTCTGTTCGTTATATTTTGTGGTTCTTGGGCTTCCCAAAGACCTCTGGCCCTCAGATAGGCTTACTTTTGCTCAACTTGGGTAGGGTTTCAGCCCGCTAGGGTTTATCTGGCGTCCATAACCCTTGTGGCTTTCCCAACCTCAACTATGAATGTCTCTCAGGGGTTTCTCTAGAGCCCTCTATAGGCTTTCTTCAGCTCGATTTATGTAGGGTGTCTGCCCGCTCTGGTTTATCCATCCATAACCTTTGTGGCTTTCCCAGCCTCGAATATCACTGTTCACCCCTCTCAAAGCTGTTAACTGTTCAGGAGTGTACGCTTCCCTTCTGCTGCTCTGCAGCTAATGCACTTCTCGTGTGGAGCTCAGAGGTCCAGTCTCTCTGCTGCGCTCTGGTCTCGGCGTCAGTTAACAGGCCCCAGGCCCGCCACGGCTCCCATGTGGTTGCGCCACCAGCTGAGACGGTCACTTTACGGCCTCTGTTCTTTCTCGATCTTGGCTTTTTCGCCAGTCAGGATGCCAGCCTTGCGAGCAATTTGTTCGTTCTCCATGCTACCGCTGGCTCTGCTGTCAAGCGTGTCTCCGGCCCTCCAGGATGCCTTCCCGTCAGAGGCTCTCATCTGCCTAAGATTCACTCTCCTCCATTCCCATTCAAGGTTCCTCGAAGTTTTATCTATGTCATCACACACAAAAGGGGTGTGTTGTTCTTCTTTGACTGTGGCGTTCAAGCACAATTCAGTATTACCCAAAGCCAAAGAGATTGAAGAAATGTCACTATTAATTAAAAGCAAAACAGGGTTAACAACAGTCTTTCCGACTCCAATGTAGGCAGATAATGTATTCTGGACAGATTGTTCCTTGCAGGAATGGGAGTCCTTGTCCCCAAGAGAGGAGTCACTCCCGGTGAGGTCCCACTTTCCCAGACCCCTAAGGGAGGGTCTTACTGAGCAGGCTCACCTCCCTAGCCTCAAAGGGGGTTGTTCTGGCAAAAAGGCGTGAATAGTCCAGATTTGTGTCACAGGATAATTAAAGGGTGGTTAGTGCACATGATAAAGAGAGAACAATACTTAGTAGTTGAAGACCCCCCTCACCTCCAAACCCACTGCATCTCATATTCTTACTCTATTGGCCATTCAATTGCTAACAGAGAATAATTTCTCTTTGTTTTGAGTATGCATGCAACTATTTACTTTATTTACCTTCTGTGTTGTGTATTCCCCATCTTCTGACTTTGAATTCTCTGCGATTTCGCATACCTGCACCTCTCAGAAAGCCCAAGCAGTCCTTGTTCTCCTTTACCACTCTGTGATTGTCCTTGTTTACAGCTGCTGCTTTATCAATTCTCAAATCATCAATGCTCAGCAAAAAATAAAAATGTCTTTGCAGAAAATGTAATCTTTTTTCTCTACTGTCAAAAGGATGTTTGAGAATGAAATGTCGGATTGTCTAAAAGATTCTGCCAGCTTTTCAAGTATGAGGCTTGCAGGCTAGTGAGAAACCGGAATCCTGTATAATTTGGTCTAATCAACGCACCCTGCAATACTATTTCTTTATGACTTTGTCTTGTAATTAGATGCAACAAAGCATCCTACAAATTATGCTGTTTTCACAAATGCCACAAAGAGAATTTTCTAGGTGAAAATAATGTACTATTACTAACTAGAATTTTAGAGAAATACAAATAGAAAGGTTCTTGATGGGCAAATCAAAATAAACCAATAATTTCAAGGGGATTGGGTCCTCCGACGTATTCCATATCTATGACAGTAATCACCACAGCTGTGCTGCTTCGGAAAATGTTCTGCGTCAAATGCGTCGATATGCTGTCCTCGAGAGCCTCCGTCGAGCCAACATCACCGGATGTTATAAGTAGGACGCACGACGCCCGTAGCCTCAGTTCCGTTTTTTCCGCGAATATGTTCACTTCGGAGATCTCGGCACGCCTCGGTTCTTCTGAGTTCTGTTCTTTCGGTTCTTCGAACCTGTTTGTTGTGATGATTTCCATGATGTCTTCGTCTTCTTCCACCCTGCGGCCGGGTTTGAAGAAGTGTCGGGAATGCGGGTCCAAGATGTCGTTGACGGATTCGCACGACGCCTGTCTCTGGTGCCTCGGGAGGACCACGACACGGATGACTGTGTAGACTGCCAGTCGACTACATCGAAGGCTTTGCTGGAGCGTAAGAAGAAGCTTTCTGTAGGTAAGGTGGCCAAGCCCTGGAAGTCGAGATCCACTGGGCTTTTGACGGACGATTCGAGGGGCGACTCTCCGCATCGTCGGCGTAAATCCAGGGGGTCTCGGTCCAGGAGTAGGGCCCGCCATTCCTCTGCCTCTTTGAGGCACTCACGGAAGTGCCGGCATCGGTCGTCTTCCTCGTCCGAGGACTCCGCCTGTCAGCGGGTAGTTTGTCCCAACAAGCATTCCAGTCCTGCGGAATGGTATTGATTTCGGCAAGAGATGTTGATGATTTTTCAGTCGCAGGGCTCCGGTCCGTCCGCGCCGTCGAAAGACACCGGCTGTGACCATGCTAGAGATGCCACTTGCACGCCTTCGGGCTCGAGCGGACAAGGATGGTCGCTCTAGACATGCCCGTTCCAGGTCCCGGTCCACGATGCCCTCGAGACTGTCGGAGCCTGTGAGGTCTACGAAGAAGACATCGACGCCTTCGGGGCCAAGGTCGTCGAGGGACTCTCTCGAGGCTCCGCCTCCGAGGAAGCCGTTGATGCCATCGGCGCCCAGGCTGTCGAAGGACACACTCGGGGCTCCACCCTCGAGGACTGTGTCGAAGCCGTCGTCACCACGCTCGACGCCGATTCCATCTACGCCCTCGACGCCTTTCGAGGCTGCTTTGTCGGAGGTACCCCGTGGCACGGTGGAACCCCCTAGAAAGGCTCTGGCCATGGCTAAAAATGTCTTTGTCCTTTTTTCTGTGCCCTCATTCCAGCCTCTGGATTATATTTCTGAGGTGGATGAAGGGTCTGAGGAAGGTATGGTTCCTGAGGAGGTACCTGATGAGATTTTGTCTGGTCATAGCCAGATTGAAGACCTGCGTCAGTCGTTGCACGACGCCAGTGGTCTGGATACCTCTCCAGAGGTGGATTTCTGCAGGCCTGAGCCTGGCACCCATGCCGAGTCTTTGTACCAGCGTCTTATGTCGAGGGTCATGGAATACTTGGGGTGGTCGGCGCCACCAGTGGATTTTCTGCAGGATGACCTGACGGATATCCTCGACCAAGGTCCACCAACTGACCCGGTACTGCCATTCCATATGGCCTTGCAGAGAAGTGTGGCAGCAGCTTGGACTGCTCCGGAGAGTCTCCCGGCAGTGAGCAAGTCTTTGCCGCGAAAATACCACCCAGCCAGTAGCGACCCCTGCTACTTGACCACGCACCTAACTCTGGAGAGTTTGGTGGTGCAGGCGGCTACGGCCCCAGCAAAGCAGGCGTCTTACCCTACCATCCCTTCTGATAGGGACGACAAGCATTTTGTTGGCTGGGCGAAGAAAGTGTTTTCTTCAGGGGGTATGGCTTTACAGGCAGCCAACTCCGTGTGTGCCTTGTCATGTTTCACGCACACTCTGTGTGACTGTATTTTGTTAGCGGCTGAACATATTCCCGAAGGGGAGGAACGGGATGGTTTTCTTGCTATTGTGCAGGATGGCAAGGATGCTATGTGTGAGTCCGTTCAGTCGGGTCTGGATATGGCAGATTGTGTCAGCCGGTCCATGGCGGCGAGCACCCTAATACGCAGATTTGCGTGGTTGCGGAAGTCGGGGTTTGCTCCGGATGTGCAAGCCCGGCTCCTCAACATGCCCTTTGATGGTGAACATCTTTTTGGCAGCAAGGCTGACGAGAGCCTTGAGAGGTTGCAGACCTCCAAAGCTGCAGCGAAGTCGTTGGGCGCTGCAGTTCGCCAACCTCTGCCTTTTCGTCCTAGGAGACAGCAATGGAGGGGAGGTTCCTTTCGATATTACTCTTCCTTTGGTAAATCGAGAGGAGCTGCCAGTCAAAGGGGCCACCGTAGGAGTACCAGAGCTGGAAAACAGGGTACTCCAGGTGCCAAAGCCGCTCAGACAGTTGCCTCTTTGTCCTCAGGCACTGCGGCAGCCGCTTCAGCTCAGTCATGAGGCCATGTCCCATGGTTTGCTGGGTTGGGGGAAGGCTGGTATAGCATCTTGTAGAGTGGCGTGCCATTACCTCAGATGTGTGGGTTCTGGAGATCATAGCCCACGGCTACTGTCTTCCTTTCTGGCAGAGGCCTCATGACAATCCACCAGGGAATCTCTCTTTGAAGAGTCCGGATCCGCTTCTTGCGCAGGAAATACAATCCCTGCTGGAGAAAGGCTCCATAGAACTGGTGCCTGTAGCGGAGAGGAACAAGGGATGGTATTCCCCTTATTTTTTGATTTCGAAGAAAGACGCGGAATTGAGACCCATCATGGACTTGCATGGTGTGAACAAGCTCCTCAGGAAGGACAAGGTCAAGATGGTTACTCTTTCTCAAGTCCTCCAGGCCCTTCAACTTCAGGATTGGTGGGTGTCTCTCGACCTCAAGGACACTTACTTTCATGTGCCGATCCATCCCAAGCACAAGAAGTACCTGAGGTTCGCGGTTGGCGACTCGCACTTTCCGTTTCGGGTCCTGCCATTCGGATTCACCAAGCTCATGGTGGTGGTGGCAGCATATCTCAGGAAAGGGGGGATTCACGTCTAACCCTACCTGGACGATTGGTTGATCAGGGCGCGCTCTCCCGAGCAAGTCCTGGATCATCTGTCTGTCACCTGCCACTCCCTTCACAAGCCGGGCTTCTCCCTCAACTTAAAGAAGTACCATTTGACGCCGACTCAGCGGCTCCAGTACATCGGAGCAGTGCTCGACACATCCCTGGGGCAGTGTTTTCCCTCCCAGGTGCTCATCACATTCAGCAGATGGTGCACAAGTTTCAGCATGCCCAGAGTCTCCCGGCGCCCATGTTTTTGTGGTTGCTCGGCCTCATGGCATCCTGCATTCTTCTGTTGACAGAGGCCAGGTTGCGGATGAGATCTCTGCAATGGGCTCTCAAGATGCAGTGGTCACAGTCCTCCGGCAGGATGTTGGACCCCGTTCAAGTGCCGCCCTCGGTCGCCCAGGACCTTCTGTGGTGGGCCGTCAATGGCAATCTGATGAGGGGGGCTCCATTTTGGCTACCCTGGCCGGAGGTGACGATCGTGACAGACACATCCCTCATGAGATGGGGAGCTCATGCCAACGAGTTGACTGTCAGCGGTCGTTGGTCTCCGTCGGAGTCCAGACTCCATATCAATCTGTTGGAGCTGAGGGCCAGCAGGCTTGCCCTGAAGGCTTCTCTGCCGTCTGTGCGAGGAAAGAATGTCCTGATTCTGACGGAAAACGCAGTGGCCATGCACTACCTCAACAAAAGTGGGGGGCAGGGTCACTTCCTCTGTGCAGGGAGGCGATGCAGCTCTGGTTCTGGGCCATACAGCAGGAAATTTCGATCTCGGCAGTTCATCTGGCCGGAGACAAAAACGAGACAGCGTTTGCTCTGAGCAGGCAGAGCGCGATCTCTCACGAGTGGGAGCTGGCTCAGGAGATTCTCCTGGAGAACTTTGCCATTTGGGGGACCCCGCAAGTGGATCTCTTCACCTCCAGTGTCAACCGGAAGTGTGAAAGGTTCTGCTCGTGGGAATTTCCTCCAAGAGGAGCCTTAGGAGACGAGTTCATGGTGGAGTGGTCCTTCCCACTGCTGTATGCGTTTCCTCCAGTCCCCGTCCTTCCGCAAGTGCTGCGCAGGTTACGGAGGTTCGGTTCCTGGATGATCCTCATTGCTCCGGCATGGGCCCGGAGAACGTGGCATCCGGATCTTCTCGACTTGTCCATCTGCCCTCCACGTCCTCTTCCCTACCGAGACTATCTGCTCTCACAGGAGGGGGGGTCAGGTTCTCCATCCAGAGGTCAGATCCCTCAACCTTCACGCTTGGCTTCTGAAAGGTTGAGGTATAAGGATTGGGACCTCCCTGAAGATGTGATGGAGGTGTTGCTTTCGGCCAGACGGCCTGCAACTAAGTCCCTGTACCGTTGCCGTTGGAGAAAGTTCTGCAACTGGTGCAGGGTTAAGAATGTCGATCCTGGGCAGGGCGAGGCTTGGAACGCCATCGATGTGGCTGCTCCCTTGAGGCCAGCCATGTGAAGCCCGCTGCAATATAAAAATAAATGCGGTTCCACGTAGCCCCGCAGGAGCCCAATTAACCCCCAGGGCGTCGGAACGCCTAAGGCATCTATGGGCTGAGGAAGGGAGCGTAGCGCTCTTCCGGAACAAAGTTATCCGCCCTGAACCACCGGGCTTGTACCAGTGTCGGAAGACCCAAGATGGCGGCCGCGCCTATCCTTGAGCCCCGGAGATGTGGGTGACGGCGCCCGAGACCGCCCTCGGCATCAGTGCGGCTCGCCATGGTTCCCGGATCCAATGTGAGGTGCCGATCAGGTGGTCCCCCAGTTCCCCCTCCTGCAACCACCCCAAAGCAAGCGGCACGCAGCGGGTCGCACAGCGAGGTCCCCGTCACCCCGGGAGCCCACCCCGGGCCGATCCGCGGCCCTGTAGGGTACAGCACCTCGGCTCCAGCACCGGAGAGAACAATGGCACAGGCAGTGCCCCATCAGGTAGGGGCTGCTGGGGGATGAGGGGCGGGTTGATGGCCCTCCTCACGTCCTTCCTGGGCTTCGGCCAGAGGAGTTTGCAGTGCGCGCTCCACTTCATCACGGAGAGGCTGCACTCTCCCCCCCGGCGGTCCCTGGAACCTACTGCAGCCTCCTCTCCTCGGCGCCTAATCAACGCCCGAGAGAGACTCCACAGCTGACCCGGACCCCGCACTCATGATTCCTGGGGCGTCCTGGCCCATGCCTTTACTCAGTGCCTCTTCCCTGGCCTGGGAATCGGAGGCTCCTCTTCTCCCTCTCCTCCAGCTGTTGGAGTAAAGCTGGGATCTTGTGCGCACAACGGACCCCACTTGGCCAACGTGGGGGGTCCACAATCCTCTGTCTCCAGCTCCACTGTCCATCCAACCTGCTGCCCCGAGCTCTGGACCTCTGTTACCACTCACTGGGGGTAAGTGGACCCCCCAGGCAACAACGCCACCAACCTGGTGCCCCGGTCCGGTGTTACTGCTTTTGGTTCCGGGTACAGATGGACTGTTCCCCATAATGGGTCGCCCTGCTTTGGCCTCGCACATCACGTCCTAGTGAGGGACTCTAACCCCACAGCATCCTCAGAGGCGGGACACTCCAGCTACCCACTTCCTCGGGCGCCTGGCCCATTGCTCCGCTCACGCTCCTTCCCCCAACCAGATTCCAGTGGGGACCTAGTAGTCTTCTCGCCTCTCTAGAGCGGAGTGTCTCACCTTCTCCCCTCCACCGGACAGAGGGGACTTCTCCTTCACCCAAATCCCTCAGATCTGCCTCACATCGGCTGACCTCGGAACTAGCACCCCCGACCCATAACCTGCGCCTTGGTGGCTGGACGCGAAGTCAGCCTCTCCAACACCTCCTCCACCCCACGAGCCGCCACCATGTCTAAGCAAACGAAAACAACCAAAAACGCAGACATTGCCACCATGCTTACCGCTCCAGACAAGGGGAAAAAACCAGAGCTTGCCAAGCCCACCTCACAGACTTCCCAAGAGGGGGGTGATACCCCGGCCACCAGGGGCGACCTACTGGCTTTTATGGCAGACATTAAAGCCGAATTTTCGGTCCTGCATGTTGGAACTTAACACAAAACTAGAGCAAACTGACCACAGGGTAACCGAGGTGGAGCAAAGACTAGGTGAAGTCGAGGACCGCGCCCAAGACCAGGCAACCACGTTGGGAGCCGACCAACAGACAGTAAGAGCTCTCCAAGACAAATGTGAAATCCTCGAATTCAAGCAGGAGGACTTGGAAAACAGAGCCCGCTGCAACAATCTTCGGATCCGGGGAGTCCCATCCTCGGTCCCAGACAAAAATTTGCCAGAATGTATAGGAGACCTCTTCCAGGCCCTCCTCCCGCAACTAGACAAATCCCAACTACTGCTGGATCGGACCCACAGACTGCGCCCGCGCCGGGGAGTGGACTTGGACATTCCTCCAGATGTCATCACTAGAGTTCACTACTTCTCCACAAAAGAAGCCATCTCTGCCATCAGCCGCTCTTGTGATGAGCTCTTCTTCCAGCGCTTGCCTATTCAGATCTATCAGGATCTCTCGCTTCTAACTCTGCAAAGAAGAAGGGCGCTCCGACCCCTGGCCCTCTTCCTTCAGGAACGACAAGTCTGGTACAGATGGCTTTTCCCTACGGCACTGCAATTCTCATTTAACGGCTCTCCCCGGAGAGTCAGTCACCTGGAAGATGCCGCCAAGATCATGCATCCGACCTCCCCCAAGGGGGCCGCTTCGCCGAGCCCGGAGGCAACTGGGAGCTCTGAGTCGGCCCCTCCCCCGCAACCTAGGCGGTCCTCATGGTTGAGGGCATCCCGAAACAACAGGAGGAGGTAATCAGACCCTAAGTTATGCTAAAAGACCCGTTACTGTACTACCTGCCTAGGTGCCCAACCCCCCCTCTGCTAACCTAAAGCATCAGTTCTGGCCCTGCACAAACTTACAATCACCCATTGTGGCGGGCTTCGCCCACGGATCATGCCCATTCCAAGGTTCGTCCCCCCTTAAAGTCCTTGGAAACACATGTTTTTCCTAATGTCTCAATTGGCCCTGTTGGCCAGGGGTTGGGCTACACTCACAAAGTCGCCCACCCCTCCAGTTAAAAAGTTGGCCTCCCGTTGGGGGCCGGTGTTTAAACCCCAAGAGCAGGACAGCACGCTTCCAAATCACCCTTATAATGGCAACTAAAGGGCGATCTGTCAAATTCCCCCCCTTGCCGCCCCCGGAGCAGGGAGTAACTGAGGCTCTGACCCAGGAGCATCAGACGCTGAGATGCCTCTCATTGAACGTTAACAGGCTTAACGCCCCCCTCAAGCGCAAGTCAATCTTACAGAAACTACAGGACGAGAAGGCCGGGGTGGCGTTACTCCAAGAAACTCACCTCCTTCCAGCTGACTTTGGTCGCCTTCAATCCTGCGCCTACCCACGCCAGTTTTTTGCCTCAGGAGACTCTAAGAAGGGGGGCACGGTGATCCTGTTTCGGAAAGACCTAAATCCCCAGATACTGGACTCTATAACCTGCCCAGATAGCCGCTTCGTGGCCGTCAGATGCCTTCTGCTGGGGGACCTTTATACCTTTGTATCAGTATACGCCCCCAACTCGGGGCAGGCAACCTTTTATGACTCGCTGGGTTCATCCCGCTCGGGCTTTGTAGAAGGCCAAACAATAATAGGAGGAGACTTTAATGAAGTACCAGACCCCACCAGAGACACATCCCACCCCCCCCACCCCTGGTGATTTCACGCAGGCCCTCAGCCTTCTGCGCCTTTTAAGAACCCTGGAGGTGGTGGACTCATGGCGGGTGCTCCACCCCACCGAGAAAGACTATTCCTTCTTCTCCCATGTTCATCGAACGTTCTCTAGAATTGACCTCCTCCTATTTTCGCCCCAAACCTTCGCTTTCACCAATGAGGTATCCATCGGCCCAAGGATCCTATCGGATCATGCTCCGATAATAATGGAACTTCGCATCCAGGACCCCAAAGCTAATACTCCACGTAGATGGGCGCTCTATGACCCGATCCTCAATGACATGCTAATCAGGGACAAAATTGAAACCACCATTAGGAACTTCTTTGAGGAGAACCCGGTCTCAGACACCTCCCCTGCTAACAACTGGGATGCGATGAAAGCAGTGGTTAGGAGAGCCCTGATAGCCCAAGGGGTGGCATTCCACCGGGACCGGGACCAGAGACGAATCCGGCAAGCCCTGGAAGAAGAACTGCAGTCAGCAGAAGAAGCCCAAAAGAAAAACGAATGGTCCCCCAGATCTCAACGAGCCCTCCGCTCAGCCAGAAAGGAACTGGAGGCCCACTACGCGGAGCATACTGCACAATTACTGGCCAAGACCAGACAACTTTATTATGCTAAAAACAACAAAGCTAACAAGCTACTGGTAGTCAAACTGGGCAAAATGGGACGCACCAATACCGTCGCAGGGCTCCGAGACCCACAAGGGGTGATTCACTATTCTGAGAAAATGAAACAACTAGCAGTGGACCACCCATGTCATGACGGCACCCCCAAGAGATAGATCCAAACAAAAAGAATACCTGCGGAAGGCCACCCTGCCACGCCTCCCCGATTCCACGAGAGAGCAACTGGAGGCTCCAATAACAGATGAAGAGGTCAACGAGGCTATCAAGGCCCTCAAATCCTGGGCTCTGGGCCCGGACGGGTTCTCCTTGAGATTCTATAAAATATTCAAACCCCAACTGATCCCCCACGTGGTGACACTTTTGAACCCATTCAAGGGGTCGGGCTCAGTGACCCCCTCAATGCAAGAGTCCACAACTGTCCTCCTTCCTAAGCCAGGGAAAGACCCGAGAAACCCAGCCTCGTACAGACCTATCGCCCTACTGAACATAGACCCCAACCTCTACTTTAAGATCCTGGCTAACCGGCTATCACACATACTTCCAGATATAATCCACTCCGACCAAACGGGCTTCATCCTGCACTGAACCGCGGGAGACAATATCCGGAGAACCCTGAACTTGATAGACATCACCCACCGAAACTCCCAAGGCCTCGCCCTAATGGCCCTAGACGCCACCAAAGCTTTCGATAGGGTAGACTGGTCATTCATGGAGTGCACCCTAGAAGCTTTTGGTTTCGGCCCAACGTTCCAGTCCATGGTTCTGGCCAACTACAAGGCCCCTAAAACTATCCTGAGGATCAATGGCGCCCTCTCAGCTCCGATCCCCATGACCTGCGGGACAAGACAGGGCTGTCCGCTGTCTCCCCTTCTCTTCGCCCTCACAATGGAACCCTTCGCCCAGAGGATCAGGCAGAACGAACTCATCAAGGGCCCGCAGGTGGGCCCATCTCAACACAAAATTGCATTGTACGCTGACGACGTACTGCTGATGCTCTCAGAAGCTAGCACCTCAGCGAGGCACGCCCTGGCAGAAATAAAGAATTTTGGGGAGGTCACCGGCTTCACGGTCAATTTTGCCAAATCGGTGGCCTTGGGCGTCGGCCTCCAGGCAGAGGAACTGGAGGCACTAACCAGATTGTGCCCAATTAGGTGGCGGGAACGGTCCATCCCCTATGTGGGAGTTCACATTTCGGCAAACCCAAAAGACACCTAACAGGCAAACTTCCCCAGATTATTTCGAGAACTAGAGGGGGACCTGAAGCGCTGGACCACGCAAGAAATCTCATTAATGGGACGGATGACGGCCACCAAAATGAACCTGCTCCCGAGAGTCCTCTACGCCTGCTCCTCCCTCGCCGTACCCATACCGACACCAGCCCTTCAGGATCTACAGAGGAAAATGCTAAAGTTTATATGGAATGGCAAGAAGGCCAGGATCCCCCACAAGACCCTGGTCGGTAATGCCAGGCCCAGGGTCCTGGGGGTCCCCGATCTCCAGGCATATAGAGCAGCGGCGCAGTTAGCACACATTCACGCCTGGCAAATAAGCACAGCCCACCCCAGATGGTTGGAATTGGAACAAGCTCAACTCCCGCTCCCCCTGCGATTCCTCCCACACATCCAGCCCCCCCTCAGGGAGTGCTGGAAGGACATTTTGCGGACAACTAAACACACCTTAAGCTCCTGGGACTGGGCCCTGAAACGGAAGGGAATCCCGAGAGGCCAAAGTCCTCTCTCACCTATCTTTCATAACCCAAACTTCTCGCCGGGGGCTCATCCCTATAACTTCCAAAATTGGATAGATGGGGGCCTCGAAACCCTGGAACAGCTATACTTTGGGAACAAACCCTGCACCTTCGAACAGTGCAAAGAGGTGTTTCAACTCCAGGAGGGAGATAGATTCACTTATTGCCAGCTTAGCCACTGGTGCTCCCACCTCCAGACCCTCCAAACAGCGAACCGCCCCCTGACTCCCCTTGAGTTAACTCTCAGAGACCTACCAGCTGGAGGCAGAACCTCGACCCTATACAGATGCTTCCTGGTAGACTTTCTTGTGACAAAAACTTGATGTATGGCCCAATGGGAGGCGGACTTAGGTCACCTGATTGACGATCAAACATGGGTGGACATCTGGACTCGCACCCACACCTCATCTTCCTGTGTCACCAACAAGGAATGCGCATACAAGCTCATGCTGTGATGGTACTACCCCCCGCTCAGATTACACCATATGAACCCACAAGTGGACCCCTCCTGCTGGAGGGGCTGTGCCCAGCCTGGCTCCTTCTTTCACATGTGGTGGACCTGCTATAAGATTCAGCAATTTTGGGTTAGGTGCCTATCGACCATCGAACAGATTACCGGAACCGCCCTCCCACTGGACCCTGAAACCATCCTACTGGGGGTCCCGACCCCGGGGATCTACCCCCGCTCTGGAAATAGAGCAAAACTATTAACGCAATGCCTCTTAGCAGGCAAAACTGTGCTGGCCCGCTTCTGGAAGTCCCTGGATGGTCTCTGCATGGCTCACTGGTGGGGAAAACTCTGGGACATCCTGATCGCTGAGAAGGTCACTGCGGCGAGATCGTGGGTCCTGCACCGCTTTCAGAATATCTGGGCCCCAGTACTGGACTATGACCAGCGATTCCCCTCCTTGACATTCAAACCGATCAACACCCGATGGGCTCTGAGAGATCAGGAGGCCACTTAACAGGCAGGGGCAGTGGGCTGAAGATGTGGCCTGGGAGAACTGGAAGAGGGGGCCTGGGGTCCGGGGCTGGGAAAATGAAAAAGGGGGTTGGGGGGAAGAGTACGGACCTGATGAAACTATTAATGATATGCAAAGTTACCATGCAATGTTACTTGTAACCTGTCCTGCCTTGCTTTAAAATAAATTCGTTTTAAAAAAAAAGAAAGTCGATCCTTTTTCATGTGACATTCCTTTGGTTCTGTCTTTTTCGCTTTCGTTAGCCCACAAGGGCCTGCACGTGGGTACCATTAAAGGTTACCTGGCGGCGCTGTCCATATTTAAGCACTTGTCGGAGGAGTGTTCTTATTTCAAAATTCCTTTAATTTCTCCGTTTTTCAAAGGGCTCACTAATGTGTTTCCGCCATCACCTTTCCAGGTGCCTGGTTGGGATTTGAATCTTGTTCTAAAATTCCTAATGGGTGCTCCATTTGAGCCTTTACATTCTTGTCCTCTGAGACTGTTAACCCTTAAAACTGTATTTTTAGTTGCGGTCACTTCCGCTCGCAGAGTGAGTGAGTTGCAGGCACTTTCAGTTGAGCCACCCTTCACTGTGTTTCATAAGGACAGGGTTGTCCTTAGAGTTCGTCCTTCCTTTCTTCCGAAAGTTGTCTCGGAATTTCATTTAAGTCAGAAGGTCATTCTTCCGGCATTTTATCCTCCTCTGCATCCTGGTAAGGAAGAGGAGAGGCTCCATAGGTTGGATCCTAGGAGAGCTTTACGTTTCTACATTTCACGCATGTCCCGGGTCAGAGTGGACGATCAGCTCTTAATAGGTTACGCTGGAAGGCATTTGGGACAAGCTGTTACTAATCAGACTTTGTCTAGATGGATTATCTTGGCAATTTCGGAATGTTACCGCTTGGCGGGTAAGGACCCTCCGGTTGGCTTACGGGCTCATTCTACTAGGGGTATGACTGCCTCTACTGCCCTGCAGAGGGGCGTTCCTATTCGAAACATCTGTGAAGCAGCCACTTGGGCTTCGGTCCATACTTTTGTACGACACTACTCCCTAGATTCCATCCATGGGCAGGATCTGGCCTTTGGCAAGGCGGTCCTTTACTCTGCAATTTGATTGGACATTCTAAATTTCTATATTCTAAATTCTTTTTCCCTCCTCCATACGTTGGTACTGCTTTGGGAGTCTGTCATAGATATGGAATACGTCGGAGGACCCAATCCCCTCCAAGAACAAGTTACTCTCTTACCTGGTAACGTTCTTTCGATGGGATGGTCCGACGACGTATTCCATATCGCTCCCTCCCTACCTGCCCTGCTACAGAATTTCTTATGTGGTTGCAGCTTATGTTTCCGCAAGGCTTTCTGTGGTCATACTGGCAGTAGTTTGGTGCCACACGTTCTGTGGGGAAAAAACTACAACTGAGGCTACGGCGTTGTGCGTCCTACTTATAACATCCGGTGACGTCGGCTCGACTGAGGCCCTCGAGAACAGCGTATCAACGTCATCGATGCAGGACGCAGATGCCGAAAATTTTCCGAAGCTGCACAGCTGTGGTGTTTACTGTCATAGATATGGAATACGTCATCGGACCATCCCATCGAAAGAACGTTACCAGGTAAGAGAGTAACTTGTTCATCCGTTGTATTACCATTTATTAATGTGTGCCAAGCTCAAAGCTTACTCATAAAACGCAGGAGATGTGCCACCAGTTCAAAACCTCAAAAAGAAAATACATTAAACGATTGTAAGGTACAAACCAAATTATAACATTTTAACTAATTATAGTACATATTTAGAGAAAATGTATAAAAGAAAACCCAATAAAAATAATGTTATTAATGTTAACCGTTATAATCGAAGTCAACGTTAATCACAACCTGAGGATGTGGTGCAATGTTATCAATGGAAAAGTGAACAACAAGGTGATTAACCCAGGATTAAGGACTCGGATTACATTACAAAAAAGGTTTTTATTGTGCACAATACAAATGAGGAGGAGGAATAGTGGGAAATCAAGTCTAATTTGTCTCTCTAAGGGAGCAGAGGGAAAAAAGAACGGGTAGGTGTTGAGAAATTTCACAACTGCTCTAGGGCAGTCCATAAAAGGATCTATCCTTGTTGACAAAGTTCAACCGAAACGAAAACAAAGTTCTCCTAGCACGTGACACAAATACAAAGGTCACCCACAGTTCTGGGTCAGTTCTCTGCTCCTGGGAGCTCTGGTCTGTGACTCATATCCTAGATGAGTGTCAGGTGACCATTAGTTGTCAGACTGTTGTCAGTATTGCCCTCCTGTCAATGGCACGATCTTGGATGGGCCCAATTCATAATTTGGTGCAGTGAACGTGCTAAAGAGCACGATTCACTGTGCCAAAAGAGCACGCCCAGGCTCCACCAGTATTCTCAAGTGGGTGTTTTAGTTATAACGGGCGCAATCCTGAAATCCCAGCAGCATTTTTGTAAAATGCTGAAGAGAACACAGGTGTATATGAACACTTTCCTATACACCAAAGTAAGCAGCTTCAACGTTGATGCTGCTTATTGGTGTATAGGAAAGTGTTTGTATGCACCCATGTAAATTAAAGTGTTCATTAATTTACACCAAAGTAAGCAGCTTCAACATTGCAGACTACAATGTTGAAGCTGCTTGCTTTGGTGTATATGAAAGAGTTCATATACACCACACGGGTGTATATGAACACTTTCATATACACCAAAAAAGGCTTCTTGTGGCACTCCTGCAGTATAATGGCACCAAAATGGTACTGTATACGTGCGCGATTTTAGCGCACATATAAAACTGGAGGAGTGCCACAAGAATACCCTTCGAAAAAGGCAGGTAATGAATGTGGTGGTTGCTCGGTTGGTTTCCAACCCATCCTAGCAACCGCCACATGTATTCCGAAAGTGGCACATTCCTACCGACTTCGGAAGAATGCGCCACCTTCAGAATAGGTCTTAAGTACCGAAAAGGTCATTAACCCGTTTAACAACCTTTTCGGTACTTAAGACAAGGTTGAGAATCTGCCCCATGGTATCTGAAAGTCTGCTCCGGGCCTCAATCTTAAGGATATCTATTGCTTTTCGACACCCTTGGGAGTCGCCAGGTCTGCAGTCTTTTGCCTCCTAACTGCTGGGAAAGTCTGTGTAGTGTTATTTGGTGGATTGGACTCTCCCACCAGGTCCAGCGTGGGTGCTACTGGTTAGATTGCTAATTTCACTGGGTTTTCTCAAGGCTCCCTTCTCTAGAGCCTCACAAGATCTGGGACTCAGGTGAGCCAGGCTGTAATCAATCCTTTTCTTGGGGCAACCTGCCACCATTTAAGGCCCAACGTTTCTCAGGTCTGCACGTTTCAGCCGTATTTTGGCTCTGCCTGTTTGTCTTACTCCCACTTTTGCTTTCTCTTCCTCCTCTTGTTCACTTTGGGTTTTCTTCCACTTCCCTTCTCTCAAATGGCTCGTTCTCCTCAGCTCACAACTCTCCCCCACTCTGTTGGTTCTATCCTCTTCACTGCTTCTACACTATAATGCTTCTCTTCTCTCCACTCTGTCCCTTTACCGCAACATATAAAGGAAGAAGATATGTGACCCCTTAACCTTTCCCCCAAAAACCTATGCGTATATTCTTCTCTCGCTCCTGCTCCTCAAGTGCTTTGCCTGACCCCTCAGCAACCTTGCCTTTTTCTTTTCACATTTCTCCTTCAACCACTTAATTTGCTCCTTTCCCCTCCTCCTCTTTCCCTCTCTGTCTTTTTCCTCTTCCTACCCTTTATCCCTCTATCTCCACTATCCTGCTCACTGTCTACTTCCCGACACTCTCATGTACCTCCTCCCGCTGTTTTACCCCTAACCCATGGTACTTGGGCTTGTGATAGAGAAATTGCAGGCAACTCTGTGGCAAGGAAGATCAAGGTGTCTAATTGTCCAACCTGTAATTCCACGTGTGAAAGAGAGAAATTGTACTTGGGTCCTTTGGCTACATGCTAACCACTTGATAATGTGTGAAGAAGAGATTAGAAAGTACGTGGAGGGACATAAAGAATATCCTTTGAAACCCTAATGAGTTACGGTCAATACATTCATTATCCATACATTTTTAAGTTTCAAAGCCCATGCTTATTACACATGCAAACACATGTTTAACCTTTCTGAGCTTCCCCAGGGTTTAACATGAGAGTGGTTAAATACAATGAATAATGTGTTAACAGTAGAGTGAATAATTATAGTCACATTGAAATGAAACATTTGTATTTGTATTTATTTTATTTATAAAGCGCACCAGGCCCGAAGGCAACCGGGCCCATATTTTAGTTACAGCATGATAAGGCAGATATGACAGTACAATTACAAATTTAAATGACAGTTTCAAAAATAACAATAACATTTATAAACATATATACATAATGCAGTTACGGGTAAGGGAGGGCAAGGCCTATGTACAGGAAGTGGCTAGCGCATGGGCTGTGGATGGCAAGTAGGTGAAGGGTCTTGGGCGGTTAGCCAGGTTTTAGCCATGTTTTTAAAACTGTGGAAGGAGGGTTCAGATCTTAGCAAGTTAGGAAATGAGTGCCAGAGTTTTGCTGCCATGACTGGGAAGCTGGCTCCACCAGATCTTTGAAGGTTGAAGCGAGGTATAGCGAGGCAGTTAGTCTGAGCAGTTCTGCGAGGTCTGTTAGTGTTGTGAGGGGTGAATCTGTAGTAGAAAGGAGCTTGGTTGGAAAGGCATTTGTCAGTGAGAGCAAGTATTTTCAGTGTAATTCATTGAGGGACGGAGAGCCAGCGCAGATTACGTCTGGTGTCCGAGATGTGTTGGTTCCTAGGGATGTTGGGAGCGGCTCTAATAGCATTGTTTTGGACGATTAGTAACTTGTTTAAGTTACAACTTTTGGTGCCCAGATAGAGGGCATTACAATAGTCCATTTTTGACAACACGAGAGTTCTAGCAAGTGTGACACAATTGGCTGGTGAAAGGAAAGGGCAGCTGGCTGTAATAAGCTTGCAGGTGTATGCCGCTGCAGAGGCAACTGCATTTGTTTTTCTGGCCAAGGATAAGGTAGAGTCAAGGTAAATCCCTAACGTTTTAGTGTCCTTAGAGGCCTTGATAGTATTACCGTCAATGATGAAGGAGTTGAAATCAGGGGCCAGTTTGGATAGTTTTTGAGGAGAGCTGAGGATGAGGAGCTCTGTCTTCTCATCATTTAGACAAAGTCCGTGTTGCGCCATCCAGGCTTGGATGACTAGGTATATAGCATTTACAGAGATAGAGTCAGCGACGTAATCTCCTGAGATTGGGATGAGTATCAGGGTGTCGTCAGCATAATTGGTATATGTGACACCCAGATAGTCCAAAATATCCAATAAAGGTTTTGTGAACACGTTGTACAACATGGGAGAAACACAAGAACCTTGTGGTACCCCACAGGTGACGGGTGCCGGGGATGCTGCTGCTAGTGGAGAGAAGACACGCATTGATCTGTTGTCCAGGAATGAACTGATCCAAGCTGTGGCTTTATCAGAAAAATGGGCGGCTAGTTTAAGGTGCTGACATAGAATTTGATGATTGACAAGATCAAAAGCCGCAGATAGATCGAGAAGAAGTAGTAGAGCAAGTTTACCCTTGTCTCTTAAATCTTCAATCTGTGTTTTGAGGTCGATAAGGGCTGTTTCCGTTCCGTGCCGGGGCCGAAACCCAGATTGCCTTAGACCCAAGAGTTTGTTGGATTCAAGAGTCTTGAATCTCTAGGTATGCAGCTCGGTCAAGGATTTTTAGTAAGAACGGCACCATGGTGATGGGCCTGTAATTTGTAGGTATATTGGGATCCAAGGTTGTTTTTTTTAGGAGCGGGATAACCCAGGCATCCTTCAAGTTGTCAGGTACAATCCCCATACTGAAGGAAGAATTGATGAGTAGTGATGAAAGGAGCTAGCTCGTGGGCCACTTCCTTGATGATGGGCGCTGGACAGAGGTCCCCTTGGCAATTAGAAGGTTTGAGGCTATTGATGATATTTTCCACTTCAGTGATAGATAAGGGTGAAAAGCTGAACGGAGTCAAAGAGTCTGGGATAGAGTTGTTTATAGTTGGGAGAGAGTTAGGTTGCAAGTTGGATTGTAGATTAGTCTGTTTATCGTTAATTTTGGCTTGGAGTGTGGCTATCTTACCAAGGAGAGCTTTTGGATATTAGTGCACCAGGTGCTATCTTTGATGGATGTGTCAGGTGCAGTGACAGGGGTTTCCAATTCTTTCAAGATTCTAAAGAGTTCTTTAGCATTGGATTTAGCTTGTTCAATACATAGGTTATACGTGTCTTTTTTCACCTGAAGTATGGCTTCCTTATAGTTTAATGTAGCTAGCAAGATACTAGATTTATTAGCTTCTGTAGGGTTACTCTTCCAATGTGATTCAGCAATTCGTTTTTCTTTACAAAGAATTCTAAGTTGGGGTGTAAACCAGAGGTTAAGGTGAGCTTGTGGTTTAGGTTTTCTGAGTTTTGAACGGGCAATGAAGTCAAGGGCTTTGAGCATAGTATGGTTGAAAGTGTCAACCAGGACAGTAAGGTCAGTGCATAGTAGTGATTGTTCAATCAGGACTGGAAGGATGAGAGGGAGGAGTTTGTCGCAGGTTATGTTGCGCTTATTTCGTGTGGGGATGGCGGGTGCAACGTCTGGAGTGGAGCTAATGGTTATGGCAGGGATGTTGAATCTGATTAAATGGTGGTCGGTCCAAGGGCAAGGTTGGTTAGCTACCACATTAATTCCGCAATTGAGGTCAGCTATCCAATCGAGGATTCTACCTTTGGAATGTGTGGAGGTGTTGATGTGCTGGGCAAAACCTGCGTTGATAAGCAGATTGCCAATTATCAAGGCAGCTGTGTCATTGGGGTCAGTAAGTCCCAGGTTAAAGTCGCCTAGTACAATAATTTGGGAGTTAGTTTTAGTGTTGTCTGGCAGAATTTTGGAAAGGTCTTCAGCGAAGGAGCATAGTGGCCCTGGTGGCCTGTAGAGTAGATGGAATGAGATGGTGTGGTTGGAGGTGAGGGCGAATTTGGCTGTTAGGGCTTCCATGGATGAGATTTGATGAGCTGTGGAGAGGCGGAAGTTGAGGGAGTTTTTGTCTCCACCTTTGGATTGACTAGTATTGCGGTCATGTCTAATGATATTGTAGCCTGTTGGAATGGCTAGCGAGAGTAGAGGACCAGAGGCTGCGTGCAGCCAGGATTCTGTGACAGCCAGAAAATCCAGTTTGTGGGTGAGGATGAGGTCCGCCACCTCTGAGGCGTGGGCTGTGAGAGATCTGGCATTAATTAATGCCCCTTTGATGGTGTTCATAACGGGATTAAAGAGTTGGGGTGTCGATGTACGTGAAGAGGAAGCAGTTCTGGTGACGGGTAGTGTAAATTTGTTTTGGCAGAAGGAGGTCAATTGGTGGTAGGAGGCGTGAGTGAGTCCAGTGCCAAGTCTGGCATTTCTCATGGCAAGTGAGCATGGTAGTATAGGAGTGGGTTTAGATGCAAAATGTTGGAGCCATATGGCTGGGTTGTTAAGGTAAGGATTGGTGTTGTAGGTAGACATAGGTCTGGTTGTAGTGTTATGGTAACGTGAGTGAGGTAACAGAGTCATGATGTGTGTGCTTGTGGGCACTAGGTGGATAATAAAGTAGAGTGTAATGGGCAAGGCTATGGCAAATAACGTTTGGAGAGGAAACATGAAGGAATGAAAGACTGTTGGGAGCTGGAACATGGTGCCGGAATTCACCAGCGCTTGTAGACAATTGCAATCATAAAGTGTGGAGGGCAGTATTGTATGGCAGGAAGTGAGCCAGATATTCATTTAAGACAAGGTGGCTGAGTAGATCATATCAAGGTGATGTCACAAATGCTTTGGGCAACGCTACTACTAAAGTACATATTGGAAGGGACAGTCAGGGTGCAAGTACAAGGACTAACAGCTCAGTATGCTGGGAGGCATGGCGAACAGTCAGGCAGGCTGGTGCACTAGTTGCAGACAGTAGGGTACCAGCAGTGTGGCTATGGTGGCCTGGCCGAGGATGGCTGTTCATTAAGCAATTGAGGGCATGTGTGGCGGTTTAGATGGCAATGCACTGGCCGGCTAGATGCAACTATCAAATGACAGTTCAACTATCAAATAGTGATGTAGTAGCAGGCTTAATGCAGATATGAAATGGCAGTTCAGCTAACAAATAGTGATGTAGTAGCAGGCTAAATGCAACTATCAAATGGCAGTTCAATTATCAAATAGTGATGTAGTAGCAGGCTAAATGCAACTATCAAATGGCAGTTCAATTATCAAATAGTGATGGAGTAGCAGGCTAAGTGCAACTATCAAATGACAGTTCAACTATCAAATAGTGATGTAGTAGCAAGCTAAATGCAGCTATCAAATGGCGGTACACTAGTAGGCTAAGTGCGGCTAACAAATGGTAAATTCAACTTTCAAATAGCAGTGTAGTAGCAGGCTGAGTGCAATGCTAAATGTGGCTATCAAATGGCAGTATAATGCATATGCAGCTGTTAAGGCAGTACAGTAAGTATTACTGACAAGAGGTGATGCAGCAGGAGTCAGGTATAGGTAACATGTGGCAACCTACATTAACTTGGAAGCAATTATCAAATGGTGCTACAGATGGTGAACGAGTGGTAGTACAGTTACAGTCAGGAGGTACTCACATTTAAAGTTACCATTTTGATTTAGAGTACAGCGTTTTCAAAGTCCTGGTAGGAACCCCAATGGAGTCTGGTGTACTGCGAGGGCAGAGTCCAAAGCTTAGACCTGGATGTTCAGGATGGGCACAAGTCCTAGGCAGGCAAGGGTTGACTAGTAGGCAAGTAGGGCAGAAAGCAAGGTGAATGGTGGCAGAGCTTAGTGCCCTGGTGCAGCCTGCAGCTCGGTCAGGAACTGAGCCTTTTCTCAACGCCTTCTCTCGGAGGCCGGCTCTCGCCTGACGGTGTCCTGATTGGCCTCTTAGCAGGAGAGGGAGCCAATCAGGGCCTGTTGGAGCAATCTCAGAGGGGTGAGGCGGTGGAGGCATTCGAGGCGGCCATCTTGGAGTGGCCAAAAGCCTTGTGCTTTATAGAAAGGGCAAATGGCATCTGGTGGCTGCAGAGGAGGGCAGGACCTTTCAGTGGCCTGGTAGCTGGGTAAATCTTACCAGCTTCAGCATCGCGGAAAATAAATAAATAATGCCGCCGAATTCTGCGATTTTCGTGATCGCTCGCGCTTGGCTGGGGGCGGGTGGATTAAATGGCCCTCTCTTCCCTGCATATGTCGCAGGATGGGTTGCAGATGGATGGCCCTGGATGCGGCCCAGAGCTCCTGCTCTGGTGAAGACGACCTGCAACTTGTTAAGTTTGAAACATGTTAAAAAGACCATACTTAAGACAACATATGTCTGAATACGGTACATTTAATTTCCAAAGTGCTGATCCCTTCAATATATAGTTCTGACCCTGAGGTTACTAAGCAGGCAGGGTATTAGTTTTAGGCTTGTTTAAAGTCAACTACTTTAGAGTAATTGGACAAATGTGACTTGGAGTTCAATGGTTGTCATATTACAATTAGCTGCAAATGCCTCAGTTGTGGCGGACTTTATTAACCTTTGACTTCATTTGTCAGTCATGTCTGTAAATTGTTTAGCATATCTCATGAAGCAAAGATGTTGCAAATGACTTGGTAGGGGATAGGCTCCATAAAGCCTATTTGCTGAAGTGTGTTAGCAGCCTGCACACACGGAATGCAGTTTATTAAAATGTATTGGTTGTCAGAAGATTCACATCTTTCCCTACCTGGGCGTATAGCTGATTTCAGCTTGCACGCCAGATATGTAGTTGGCCCACTTGCATCACACCTGTCTTCTTTTGCACAGCTTGGGTTTCCCCCTGAACCTCAGGAAATTCCATTTCATGCCTTCCCAGGTGCTGTAGTTCATAAGGGCAGTTCTGCATGCATGCTCAGGCAGGGCCTTCCCTCTAGAGGAAAGGAAGGTGAACATCTTGCATATGGTACAGGTTTTCCAAACCGGGAGTCAGATTTTATCCCCTGCCTTTCCTTGTAAGCCTCATTGCAATCTGCATTTTTGTGATGCCAGAGGTCCAGTTTTGTGTGATGTCGCTCCAGTGGCTATTTCACTGTCATCCATCTCAGTTTCAGGTCTACATAACTGGCCTGTTGCATGTCCCAGTGGACCACAGGACTCTGTGTGGTGGGACTTGTGGGACAATGACAAAGGGGAAAGCATTTTTTGGCACCTTTGGCCCCTTTTTACAGCTGTCATGGACAGCCCCCTGAAGGGTTGGAGTGCTCATGTTTTTTTATTTTTTTTATTAATTTCTTCAAACAAACAATACAAACCAAACTTGCAGTGCATACAATAACATATCCATTATGCGTTATTCATTCGCGCTCACTGCTACCCCCTTCCCTCCCCCCGTTACGAGCCCACTTTCATTAGTATCTTGTTCTGCATCCTGTGATGGGGGGTCACTGTCCGTGAGATCTCTTGAGTCCGCCACCGACCCAAATAGTTCCGCTATCAGCAGTTTCCAGGCCATAAAGGTCTCGGTTTCCTCCTCCCCCCAGTTCTACTGGCCTCTTGCCATACCATAGTTTCTGCCTCTGCCCATTTCTGCAAATCCTTCCACCATATCTCTAGTTGAGGCTTGTGGCATGTCTTCCACCCCATAGCAATTCTTCTCTTCGCAAGCGCATATGCCAGGTCTTTTAGCTTACTCACATGCTTGCATTTCCTTGGCCTAGGGAACCCTCCTAACACACAGGCCCATGCATTATCCTCCACCATCTTGATGCCTTTTCCCGCTAATTTATGCGCAATCTCACTCCAAAAGCACCCAATGACTGGGCAGGATCAGAACATATGCACCGTGCCCGCATTCTCTTCATCGCATCTAGGGCATGCCTGCTGTCCTGCATTTTTGAATTTGGCTATTCTCTGGGGTGTCAGATACGCCCTGTGCGTAATGTACAATTGCATCTGCTGAAGTCTTGCATTTCTTTACACCTTTTTATGATATCCCTGAACTCGTTCCCACATTCCATCATCCATTGGGTCCCCCACTTTGTTCTCCCAGTCTAGTCTTAGTTGTACTACCTCCTTACCCACTTTAGACATCATTGTCTCGTATATCCGAGATATCTCGTGCCCTCCCTCTGCTATGTCGTATATCACGTCTATAGTGGCGTCTGGTTCTTCCTCAAGAACCAATTCTGACCATGTTCTCTTTATCTTCCACACCAATCTATGGTACGTGATATACTGGCCAGTATGTAGCCCAGTCTCAGCACCCAACTCCTTGAAGTCCACTATAGCGCCCTCACGCCAGATGTCTCCCATTGTAACTACGCCAGCCACTTCCCAATGATTCCTAATTATCATCCTCAATTGCTCTTCCACGCCAGCCAGTGCCACTAGCGGTATCTGGGGGGAGCATGGGGACGGATTTTCCATCAGTTGACATGCCCTATGCCACATCTTCCATCCCAGTGACAACATTTTGGGGCGTCCTTCTAGTACAGCTTGGGGTAGCCATATTATCTCCTTCAGATAGAATGGGACACAGTCTTGTCTAAACAGTTTGGTCTCCTTGGTCACATCTTCTGAGAGCCATTTAGCCATATATTGTAGCTGACTGGCAGTATAGTAAACCTCATAATTAGGCAATTTTATACCCCCTTTCTTGTAGGTGTTCTGTAACTTCCAAAGGGCCACTCTGTTTCGCATCCCGTGCCACAAAAAGTCCCTGCATATACCAGCCAGTTTACCAAAAGAATTCTTGGGTATCAGAAACAGGATATTCCCGAAGGAGTGTAAGAACCGAGGCAGAACCACCATCTTCAACATTGCACCCCTACCCACCATTGCCAAGGGAAGTTTAACCCAAAATTGCATGCATCTCTCTATTTTAGTGATCGCCACTTCTGTGTTGCGCATATGCTCTTCCTCTACCGTGTGGTATATATCTATTCCCAGGTAGCGGAATGTATTGGTAGCCCATGGCACTTGTAGCCTTGGTAATCGTTGGAAGGGAACTCCTTTATATCCACCCAATGGGAACATGCTGGATTTATGGGGGTTCACCGCAATTCCCGACATCTCTGCATATCTACTCTTCACCTCCAAAACATATTGGAGGTTTTCTTCTGGATATCTCAAGTACAGCAATATGTCATCTGCATATAATGATATCAGGTGTCGTGTCCCACCCACTGGGATGCCTATCGTGTCATTTTGCTGCCTTAAGTAAATCGCCAGGGGTTCCAGAGCTAATATATAGAGCATAGGGGACCATGGACAACCCTGTCTGGTTTCCCTCTGCAGCTTCCATCTTTCCGATACCACTGGTCCCGTTTTGACTCTAGCCATTGGTTCGCTGTACAACATCTTAGCCCAGTGTAGATACCCTGGTCCTATCCCAGAGCCAGCCAGGGACGCCAGCAGCCATGGCCATCTAACAAAGTCAAAGGCCTTTATTGCGTCCAATGACACAACTGCAAGTTCATCCTCACTTTCGTTACCATATTCAATGACTCTGTGGAGGCTTCTAAGGTTATTAGAAATGTTCCTATTAGGGACATAGCCTGTCTGGTCCGGTTATCAATTTACTTATGACTCTCCTCAATCTAATGGCTAGGAAGGCGGTCAAGATTTTACTATCTTGATTTAACATCGACAGGGGCCTGTAAGAGCTGCAGCTATGTGTCGGCTTGTTCGGTTGGGAAGTGGTATTATTATCGCTTCTCTGAGCGACTCCGGCAGTCTGCCTAACTCATACGCCTCATTTAACATATTTAACAAAGGGGGGAGCACTTCATCTTTGAATATTTTATAAAACTCACTTGGGAGTCCGTCAGCTCCCAGGGTTTTACTAGTTGGCAGCTGTCTCACCACTTCCTCCAACTCCTCCAGAGTGATCGGCGCGTCCATCTCCTTCCTTTCCTCTGCACTGATCTGCGGCAATCCTATGTTTGCTAATGTTTCCGCTATTGTCACGCGATTGCCCTCCTCAGCATCCCCATATAGCGAGCCATAATAGTTTACAAACTCCTGATTAATTCCCTCTTGGGTATCTACGACCCTCTTGTCTTCATCTACTATCGATCTAATCGGGGGTCTAGGAGTCTCGTTTTTATAGAGCCATGCCAGAATCCGCCCTGGTTTGTCCCCGCAGGCATGCTGCCTCTCTATATATTTTCTATAGTTGAGGTTGCACAACCTTTCCCAGTGTGCTGCACACTTTTGCTGTAATCTTACTATCAAATCGCTGTTTTGATTGGTCTCATTTTCCTTTCTGAGTGCGTTTCTAGCTCACTTTCAACTTCCTGTAGGTCTGCCAAAATCCCTCCTTGTAATCCTTTGGATTTCTCTATGGCCGCCCCTCTTATCACAACTTTAAAGGCCTCCCACAGTGTGCCCGCTGAGTCCACACTGTCTGTGTTCATTTAAAAGTAGTTGGCTATCTCTTCTCTTATGCCTTCCCTGAACAGGGGGTCTTTGAGCGCCTCCGCCCTGAGGCGCCATGTCGGAATTCTCGCTCTCGAAGGACGATATTTCCACCCCAACATCAAGGGCGAGTGATCCGAGTGGACTCTCGCTCTATATTCAATTTGTGTGATCTCTGGCAATGTTTCGGGGGTGACAAAGACATAGTCTAACCTGGTACACAGTTGCTGCGGGGAGGAATAATGCGAGTACTGTCTGTCATGAGGATGGCACATCCTCCATGCATCTTCCAACCCAAAATCATTCAACAGCGTCTGCAGCGCTCTAGCCACGGGGGTAGGTTTATCCAATTTCCTGTCCGACCTTTCCAATCTAGGGTTTAGGATGCAATTAAAGTCCCCCACCCCAGATCATCGCACTCCCCACACACCTGCTAAGGGTGCGACACAGCGTTCTAAAGTAGGATGCAGTGTTTTGGTTCGGGGCATATGTATTTATAACACTTATTTCTTTATTCTCCACCAGTCCCCTCATCATGACCATCCTCCCATCCGTCTCTGCCAACGTGTGTAACAGCTGGAACGGGACGTGCAGCGCTACCCAAATAATTACCCCCCTGGCATAGGCCGAATATGACGGACCCACCATTGTACCCCTCCACTTCTTTCTAACTATCTCCAACTTGTCTCGCGTCAGGTGTGTTTCTTGCAACAGTGCAATATCTATCCTTTGTCTCCGTAGGTATAGCATAACCTTATTTCTTTTCAAGTAACTGTTGAGGCCCCTAACATTCCAGGTGACTATTTTAAGGTCCCCCATGATGCGTCTGTGTCCTCCTCCTCCCCACCCCATGCAGTTCAGCTTCAGTAGCTTAATTGTTCCATGTAGGCTCATATCCCAATACAAACACCCTCTAACTATAAACACCAACTTTGCCCAGCTCCATCCCTGGATCTCAGGCACCCCCGCATCTAGCCCTTTCTGGCAAAAGCCTGTACTCGTGGCTCCGCAGGGTGAAACAGCCCTAGTGGCTGTCTTACTACTAATTCTCGGCGGTAGGTAGTTGCCATTCTGTCGCTCATGTTTGTTTTAAGTTTCTACGCCTAGTGCTCTTATAACCATCTGCGCTTTTATGCACTATATTCCAGTCCACCAGGATCATAAAGCCCAAGGGCTGCACACTGTCTATCAGGTGTCTCCAGGTGTTATAATAAAATCCCCCACCCGCTCATTTCCACAGTGTACATGGCATGGTACCTTTACTTATCGTGTTCCTGGCGATCCTGTCCGTCTTCTCTCACCTGACAGCCCTGCAAGTCCAACCATGACTCCACTTCCTCTGGAGTATCAAAGACCAGTGCCCTGCCTTTGTGCAGGACTTTTAAATTTGCAGGGTACAATAACATGTACTTGATATCCGCTGCACGCAATCTCCTCTTAACCGCCACGTAACTATATCGCTGTCTTTGCACCAACATAGTGTAGTCAGGGTATGCTGTGATCTTAGAGGAGGCTCTTTCTATCGTTCTGCCCTTTATGAAAAAACTCCAGAATCTTCTCCCTGTCTTTATAGTTCAAAATGTTTGCAATTAACCGCCTCAGTGGCGCTCCAGGCCGTGGTTTCCTCACCAGGGATTGATGTGCCCGCTCACCCGTGAACCCCTGTGAAAGTTTATCCGCTCCTACTTCTTGCAGGATCATGTTCTCCATGTAGTCTGTGGGGTCCTGGCCCTCTTCTCCTTCTGGCAGGCCGACCACCCGGATGTTGTTCCGTCTCGCCCTTCCTTCTGCCTCCTCCACTCGACTTTCCAGGTTGGCAACCTGTTGTTTGAGCACATGGACCTCCTTCGCATTGCTCGTGCTTACATCAGTGTTGGTCTTTACAGCGCTCTCCAGGCCACTAGTTCTCTCCGCCAACGCCCTGACATCTTGACGCAGCAGAGTAACTTCAATTCCCACGGCATCTATTTTGTTCTCCAGGGCCGTCCGCAGTTCCGCCATCGCCCTACCCCATTTAGCACTTAGATCCGTTATGGCCGCTAGGACCTGTTGATTTTCTCCCTCAGGGGCATCATCTCCAGATGCCTCCCCTGTCTTTTGTGCTGGAGTCAAGGGGGTCCGTGGCGCCTTTGCAAAAGTGTCCATAGTGGGTTGCTTGCTCCTGGCCTTCAGCCCTTTCACCGACATCCTGTCGTCTACTTCGTGGCTTATGTCAGCTCTCACGTGTAATCGCAGTTTCCCAGGTTAGCTCAGTACCTGGATGTCTTCAGTGAGCTGCATCGCCTGGCAGCACACAAGGTCAAGCTTGGAGTGGGCTGTGTCCTCCCACGTTTTTTCCCTTGGCCAGCGTTTCAGTGGCACGTGTACCAGAGCCAGTGCTCGCACTCCATTCCTCTATGACCCTTGGCAACACTTCAGCCTGGGATCCCTGCACTCTCTGTAGGTCCCAGCCACTTTCACGGCTTACAGTTTACTTCATTCCACAAAGGAGCATGCCTTCAGTGCGCCTTGTGCGCCTATTTATTATTTATGTGCCCCTGCGGCACCACTTCTCCGCAGTGATGCCACTCGATAGTCTGGTAGTCTGCAACTGCTGGGTACTTCAGCAGTGAAAAGGGATCAGTTTGCGGGCCTTTATTGTAATAAAGCAGATGTTACAGTCCACCCTATTCGTTCATACATTCCATGCTGGATGTCCCTGTGTGTCAACAGTATGCCGGTTCAGGCTGCGCACTACTCCTTGTTTGTTGCGCGCCTCAGCAGTGCGAGGGGATCCCAACAGTCATCTGTCCTCTTTATTGTGCATCCTGCATTTAAAGAGTGGGGAAGCAACCTCCATTATCGGGCTGCGCCGCCTTCCACCCTATGTTTATCACGGGCAGCGCTTCCCTTGTTAAGTTCACCGCCGTCCTCCCTCCTTTGATCCACAGTGTGGCGTTCGTCCGTCACAGCCGTTTTAACGAGCGGCTGGGAGCTGCGCCCGCATACGGCGTCTGTCCGTGCAGGAGCAATAGAGCCAGCCTTCGTAGTCAGCGCTCGGGGCTGCACCTCCTCTCACCCGATGCTAATAACGGGCAGTGCCTCCTTTGTTGAGTTCACCGCTCTTCCTCTTTTGGCAATCAAAGCACAGCGTTCGTTCTTCGCAGCTGCTTTCACAAGCGGCTGGGAGCCGCGCCAGTATACGGCGTCCGTTGCTACAGTTTCCCTTAGATTCGTTCCATCTGTTCACGTCTGGGAGCGCTGCCACTTTGTAACAGTAAACGGAGCAGGGTTCCAAGGCGCTTCTACTGGCAGGCAAAGTCCTGGCGGTTCATACAATTTCAGCAGCCTTCAGTTCTTCTCGGGGCTGCGATAACGCACCCTTTGTTGTCCGTCATCTTGGCACCCTTTGTCCACACGGCGGCTCCTTCAAAGTCACTTATCTTTGCATTCATAAGCGTGAGGCACTCGCTTCTCAGGTTTCTTAAAGATTGTACGTTCAGATGCCTAATCCTTCAATTGCAAGTCTCGTGCAGCAGTTTTTCAGCGTAATTACTCGGATATATGTCGGATCAAGAGGAGCTCCATATGAAGGCATGTCCTAGTCCATGGCTGGTTAGCCACGCCCCCCTGCTCATTTCAATAGTCTGATGATGGGTGGTCTGTGGTACCCTTTCAAGGCAAGGGAATACATCAGTCTGCTAGAACTACAGGCGAATAGGGTAGCCCGGATTGTCTTCCTTCCTCCCTTGCAGGGCAAGTGTGTCCTGATTCTGTCAGGCAACACAGCTGTGCCTTACTTTAAAAGGCTATGTGGGGTAAATGCCTCTGTGCAAGGAAGCGATGAGACTGTGGTATGGGCGATGGAGAACATTTTCTCTCTGTCTGCTGCCCACCTTGCCAGGACAGATGACGCGTTTGTGCATGCCAGGAGCAGGCAGAATTTGGTCTCACGCAGGTTGGCGCTTTACCAGGAAGGTCTGGACGAGATCATCACCCTTTAAGAGACCCCTTAGGTGGAACTCCTTGCCTCACGTCCCAACAAAATGTGCGGGTTGTTCTGCTTGGAAAATTTTCCCTCTTGGGGAGCTCTGGGGGATGCATGGTCGAGTGGAACTTTGTTCCCCACTATGCGTTGCTGCTAATTCCTGGCATTCCACTGATTCTCAGGATACTTTGAAAGTTTGTGTCCAGCATGAGCCTGATTGCCCTGGATTGGACCCAGATAATGTATTTCCCAGAACATCTGTCCCCTGTAGGTAGTGGCTTCTCACTTTCCTCACTCGTCCAAGCTGTTAGTGGATTCTCACTTTCCTCACTTGTCCAGGTTGTGTACTGCTTTGGGTGTCTAAGATGAGAAATTTGTGAGTGGAATTAGTCCATTAGAAGGACATATTACTTACCTCTAATTATTGCTCTTTCTGAGGGATTACATCTTCTAGCCACCGTCAAACCACAGTTGAAACCCATGTAATGGACCAGAAAGACCAGCCAGACACAGTTAAGCCTCCAAAGACTGAGATGGTGAACTCATTTCCTATTTGAGAATCCCAGGCACAGTACATCCTCCGACTACCAATCCTTCTCCAGCATTGGGTCTTTCATAGATTCACATGCTGTTTGAATGTTCCCTGTCGTCAGGCTGGGAATCCTCTAACATTAAAGCAGTTTTCCTTTACATTTTTAAACTGCTTGTCACTTTTGTGTTCTGCAAGAGCCATTTTGGGTCATACTGCCCGCAGCCAATTAGACAAGTCCCCTTAACTCCACCCCTGGTGGCCATCGCCAGATTTTTGACCGCACGTTATGTGTTGGGAGTCCTTCAGAAATCTCTCTTTATATATTAGACGATTTTGTGAATTGTTGATTCATCTTTTCGATAATTCCATTTGATTTGGTGCTGTATCGCTTATCGTGGCTAGTGTGAACGTTCGGCCCACTCTATAGCCTCCAGGGTTGCTGTACTGCTTCCGTTCCGTTGGAGGCATTCTGGGGTCCGTGGATACCATGACAGACATGGGGAAGAAAAGGCTGTTTAAGGCCTGCTCAACTTGCTACCGTAAGGACGTGTGCATCGAGGATCTTCATGAAGAATATCTCTACTGTCTGTATATGGACCACAATTTGAATAACTGTACCATCTGCCAATCGTTCTCGTCCAAAACCTGCAAGCACCACCACAGGAGGTTAGTGGCTTGGTTGAATGACAGTGCTGGGGTCTCTGACTCTGCCTCTGTTTGAAGTTATGCTTCTGCCAGGCAAAGCAGACCCCGGGAGCACACTCCCTCATCAAAGAGGTCGAGGTCCCATGAAGAATCTTCCTGTGGGAAGGGGGCAAAAAAGGGACATTCATCACACGCTCTGGCTGCTCCTTCGTCAACTGTTTTGTTGACGTCTTCGTCCACGCCTACGTTCACCTTGGTGATTACTACGGTTACGAGAACACCCTCATCATCATCAAGGCACTCTTTGGAAAAGCGCTGCTGGTCCACGACTGCGGATCCGCCATCTATGCCATCATCGGCAACGACCCCGTCGACGGCGCAAGTCCTCTTCAACGACAACAATCACCCCGTCGATGACTCAGTCAAGCACCTTGTCGATGACAAATTCAACTATGTTGCAACCAAATCAACTACCTCTGTTCCATCGACCAACTCATCGACGACCAAGTCAATCTCTTCTACATCTAAATCGTCTATGCCAACTACCTCGTTGTCAGCTAGACCCACTCAGTCGACAAGCACGTCCTCGACTAAGCCTGTTCACAGGCCCTTCATTTCATCCTTTTCAAATGGAGTTAAAGTGGATCAGCTTGTCCCGTCAGCGATGTCTTACCTGTAGGGTCCAGAAGGAGGATACTGACACACAGTTGGCATGCTTGTTGGCATGAACTTTTATCAGTATTGAAAATAAAAGGAAAAACCTAACTTTCCCTAGCTCTAAGAGGGGTTTCCTTACCTTAACTAAAATACTAAGGGTTCGGTCAGAATGTCAGTGTAAATCAATAGTCCACCGTCCTGTGTAAAAAAGCCTACTTCTGTCCCTTACACTTGCAACTAAACGAAAGAGGTAATGGACCTTCTTGGGCCAGAAGAATGACTTCTTCTTATGGACAACGGATCCCAGTTCCAACTGTAGGTGGGACCTTTACCTGAGTTAATGACTCCCTTCCCCAGGCCTCAATCCCTTTCCAAGGTATCAAAACAAAGTTCCAGGTTGAGATGTCAACAACGTTAACATTTTGTGACGAATCTCAGGGTATTGTCACTGCTTCCATGGGGGATGCCCCTTCCTATGAGGACAGGGAGGTGAGGCTGCTACCTGATAGTCCCCCTGGGGGGATGGTACTCAGCAGGTGGATCTCATAGGACCGTAGACCCTCCATGGGACGAGTGAAGATCACCTTGGGAGAACACGCTATTCCCCACCTTCACTTCACTCCCCTCCTTCCTCTTACCCCACTCAGTATCCTCTGATCCCCCACACATCTATCTGTCTATATATCTTTATAGTGTTGAGGAAACCCAGCCACAGGAATGTACTGAGACCAAAAAGAGTGTCACTGAACTTTGTGATGGTCATCAGTTCAGTACTGTGACGAGAAGGAAGGATGGAGTAATATAGAATACCTATTGGAACCATCACCCACAGGTTAGTTGCTGGAGACAGCATAATGGTTACTCAGAGTACAAATTAGAAGAAGGACAATGTCATTCGTCAAGCCTGCCCCCAAGGAACCGAGAGCGAAGTTTGAAATCAGCAAAGGTAGAGACACAGGGAGAAGCTGCAGATCGGGATGCCAGTAGAGGAAGGCCGGAATCTCTGAGGCTGCTGCCAAGAACCGGCAGCGCATGGGAATCCGAAGAGAAACCAAGTACGCGGAAGGCTTGAGACGCCGCCAGGAGCAAAGCCCGTCAGCACAGAAGCTGGAGCAGGGGCGGAACCGAGAGAGAAGGTTCGGAGGCTCGCCCAGGGTGTCAGAGAAACCCAAGCAGGATGCCACCCATCAGGAACCAAAAAACAAAGTAGTGGTGCTGCCTGCGTCCACGAGAGGTGCTGGTGACAGAACAAGGGGAGCCTCAAGAGGGTGGGGGACCCAATAAGAAGTAAAGCTGATGACACAAGGGTGGAGGACCCTAAGAGAAATATAAGGACACAAGCATATGCCACATCAGTACATTTATGGGTCAGGGACTCTAACTGAAATATAAGGACACCGACATATACCGCACTAGTAGGCACTTGGCAAGAGAGTAAACCAAGTGTTCTGGAAAGTAAATACAGGGGGTTCTGGGAACCACAGAGGCAAAGCCAAAGTGAAAGGGTCTGGTACCCTGAGAAAACCAAGAAGAGTGAGAGTGAAAGGAACTGTGTAAAATATTCGATGTGGAACAATACCTGACAGAGGAGTACACCAGGTCTGTTCAGTTGGATTTTGAGTAAGGCTGGTGAAGAGAACCTGCGAAAGCAACACAGCAGGGTCTGGGACTCATATGAAGTTGGGCAAGACCCTCAAAAGCAAAGCACAAGGGTCAGGGACCCACACGAGAGCGAAGAAACAAATACTCAAGAGGCTGAGGCCCATAGCAAGTCAAAGATGGCCCAGAGGGGTCTGGGGCTCATGTGAAAGAGCAAGAGAACACAAGAAGCAGAAACAAGGGGTTGTAGACCCATTGAGACTTGGCACTTCAGTTTTGAGTTGAAAGAAGACACCAGGGGAGACTCTTTCTCCTTTTTGCAAGGAAAGTATGTTTTGTGCTAAAAAGGACAACAGTTAAGTCTGGCAGGCCAGTGAACCAGACTTAACACTAGGTTTTGGAATCAAAGATACAAACAAGGGGAAGAGACTCCCCTACCTCTTTTGATACTTGAGGACTGTGTTTATAGAGTCACTCATTGGGCTCTCACTCTATGAACTGAACTTTAAAGGTCTGCATCCAGAGAGAGAGAAGCCCAGTTCTACTTAGTTTAGTGTAAGGGATGGAAATAGGTTTGTACACAGGATGTTGGACTTATTATGTTACAAGACATCCTGACAAGAGTCCTTACTGGTTTGTTGAGGTTGGGCATCACCTCATGGAAATGGGGTAAGATAGGTTTTTCCTTTTCTTTGTTTTAAAATAAAAGTATTTTCCAACAAGCATGCCACCACTGTGTCAGACACATACTTCTGCACCCTTGCAGTTCTCAGTTCAACTCGACGGGTAAAGTTCCAGTGCAACCAACAACATTCCTTTTTGCCCACAGTTGTTTCTTCACTATGGGGTTTTCTGGAGCGTTCCTCCCTTCTCCTGGTATCTTGTAGGTTCAACTACCAGAAAATGACTTAATGTTTTCCTCCATCCACACCCCACCGGGGGAATGAGTCCCTTCCCCTGGACTTTCTCTTCACTCGGTTTTCACACTCTCGCAGTGTCAAGGGAAGTGGCTCCCTTCCCCTGACCTTCCTTAGGTTTCTTACTGCAGTTCACAACAGCTGGGGGAATGTCTCCCTTCACTTGGCCTTTCTCAGGCTTCTTATTGCACTTCACAACAGTTGGGGGAATTTCTCCCTTCCACTAGCCCTTTCTCAGGCGTGTGTGAAGGCATCATAAAGCAAGACACAGACAACAGATTCACTTTCTTAACAAAAAGTACTTCATTGTAAATGTCAGGATGGATTAAGGCTTAACTTGCCCTATTCTAAGGTGGGATTTCCCTACCTAAAGAAACTAAGGATTGTCTGTGTCAGTAAGTTTAACTTAAACGTCTGTCTGTGTCCAAAACCCATACTAGCCCTCACAACAAAAGTCATACAACGTTAGGGATTGCAGCACCAAAAGAAACAGTGTTGAAAATAATGGTCTGAGCTTCTTCTAGCTCGGGCTTGGTTCAGCTTCCCCTTCCCCAAGTCCCAACAGTTCCATACAATAAAAGGACTTGAGGTTCCCTTCCACAAGTGTAACACAGTTCCAAGATATCTCAGGGGTCTCTTCCCCAAGTTTACTACAGTTCCAAGATACCTCGGGGTTCCCTTCCCCAAGATTAACACAGCTCCAAATGGTTCAAGTCTGTTTGGTTTCACCAATGTTGCACAGTTCCAACTGGTAGTTCTTTTGACTATTGTCGAAATAAATGCTCTGTTTCACTTCAGCATTTACATTACACAGCCTTTGTCTTTGGGCTCTTCTTGGCTCTTTCCCAGTCTGGGCTACTCGTTCTAGGTGCAGTTGTCTGACCACATGGTCCACCCATTACAGGTCACGCTACCGATAACCCGTGGCGTTTTGTGATAATCTTTAGGCCTTCTTCATTAACACTGGTTTTGGTTTTCCACCTAGCACCAATTTTAGGACTCAACATCTGCTGTGGTTTCTTTCCCTCTCTGGCAAATTAGGGCTTAATCACCATTTATGTATTGGCAGTCGTTTGGCTTTGCCACAACTTGCATTTCACCATTTGTATATTGGCAGTCTTTTGGCTTTGCCACAACTTGCATTCAACTTGTCCCTCTCAGTTCAACAACTTGTCTTTTCCACTTGCCTTTCATTCAGTTCATAAATTCTCATAACATCTTTCATTTTGTTTCTTAATGCTTGTAACAAATTTCATTCCTTTCACCATACCACGTATTAGTTTTCCACTTGTGCCACAATTTCACATGCTTTCCATGTCTTCTCTTGAGTTTGGTATTCAATATTTGCTGTTATTTTTCCCACAATACTTGCCACCTTTTCCATTATTCATTATTCCTTCATTGTATTTCCCAAAAAACTTTGCAACGGATTCACAATTTCTTATTTGTTAATTCGGGTTCTAAGCCGACTCATTGTACGCTTCTTGCCTGTGCATAAACCATCTCTTACATTCGCCCCCTAAGAACCTCCTGTATGTGTATTCTCTCTCTCTTACTCACCAGAGCTGCTCTGCTTTGCCAGGCGTCTTTGTGCAGCTCTTTGTTCTGCTCTCCACTCCCAGATAGACGTTGCGAGTCACAGCGAGCAGCATCCTGTGGCAGCCAGGAGATCTCTGTAACATCGGCAAGTGTTGGGGTTTGGTCCTTTTGCGGCCCGCTTGGGTCACAGCACTCCCTTCCTCCCCTGGTAACAGTGTGTGTGTGTCCGTGCCTGTGTGTGTGTCCGTGCCCGTGTGTGTGTGTCCGTGTCCCAAACTCGTCTATTTTTGAGTGGTTTGTAAAATATACTTTGTTCCCAAGGGTTTCCTTCCTAATTGGCAGGGTCATGGTCTCCCACTGCTCCTTTCTGCTCCTACCAACCTTCCCGGTCACCCCTGTACATTTCAGGTCTTTTCTGGTAAGGTTTGGTCAGTCTCTGGGTCTTTTGACTTTGGTTTCAAGCGTCTGTGGTCCTCTCCCGCTCTCTGGCGTGCTGCAGCGACTGTGCAGCATTCGGTCCCTGACAGAGAGCATGCCTCCTCTTAACCACAATGTCCCTTGGCTTCGCCTGCCTGAGCTGCTGCTTCTTCCTCTGGCCGGACGATGCTTCCTCGTTAGGCCGATTGGAACCACCTTTGTAGTCCAGGTAAGCCCTGGTTCTGCAGCACCTTCTGTTCGTCGACATCTCGAGCATTCTCCACGCCCAGGGTTCCTCCAAGGTAGGCTTCTCTCCCTGCCTGGTTTTCCCTCTTCTATTTTGTATTGGTCTTGGCCAATAGGATTTTGTGAAACACTAGACTGCTCAATAGTGTTTTGAGAGTTCCATGTGTTAAAACCGCAGCAAAAATTGCTGTTTACTCAAATAATCCATGTAATGGATGTGGGGGACACCCCTGAAACCCCTGGACCCATTATACCATTTAAGGTGAGCGGGGGACACCCTGCAACCCCTGCTCCCCTGAAATGGTATAATGGGGTACACCTTTACAGGGTGAAATCACAGCATTTTTTCCGCAATTATTTGTACTGACGACTTTTTTGTCGCGATTTTATTACTGCATACCGTTTTGAGGAGTATTCTTCATACCTCTGCACTTCCTCCTCATCCAAGTATTTCCCTGAGAGCTCCCTCTAAGGTACACCTTACTCTTCTTAGTCCCAGCATCTTTACCATACATCTCCCTTGGGTTAACTATGTTCTTCATTGTCCCAATACTGTTATTACTATGTACATGACACATGTACATGGCATGGCAAGGTAAAGGAGGGTTAGGTGAGGAGGATTGGGGTGGAATATACACTGTTTCCCTTATATGATCGTCTATGTCCCCAGAGGGGGAGTCTCTCCCCATGAGATCCTACTGCTGAATATCACCCCCAGCGGGACTATCGGGTAGCAGCCTCACCTCCCTGGCCTCATGGTAAGGGGCGCCTCCTCAGGGAGAAGTGACAACATCCAAGGATTCGTCACACTTCTCAGTCCAACTCGTGCTCATACCCTGTTTGGCCATGGCCCCGCCTGCTCAACTGCTACAGCAGGGTGCCGATTCTGACATGGACGTACCAGAAGGGATATTATCTGACGAGGACTAGGCTAGTGTGCCTCCCCCTACTAATATGCCACCACCAATACCATCTAAGCAACGTCCCGCTCAACCTTCTCCAATTACAAGCTCTACGCAGGCAATTGTGGGATGTATTTACCCATGCATCCGAGCCGTACCTCAAAACTGTGCAGTACTGACATGAAAACATCATGATGGCCAGAGCTTCCCAGAAAATGCACAGGGAAATGCAGGAAGAATAGGCTGCCACCCATTTTTGCCGATGTTATGGGCACAGAAGGACGCTGCCTAAAACCACCATTGGACTACCCGCATAGTAGTCTGAAACAATTGGGAATGGCAATGCTGATTGCCAAATGCAACCTAGAATTGTGGGGAATTCATTTCTTAAATCCCAAAAATGGGTGCAGTACCAGTACTCACCACTATCCAAAAGCCGGCAGTTTAAAACCACCCTGTGTTTCTCTGAAGGCAAGCCAAAGTGCCTATTTCAAACATTGCAATATGTGCAAAATATTTACTGAACACCAGCAGACATTTGGCAGAATGGAGTTTTGTGTGCCTACAAAATCTGGGAAATGAAGATCATAAGACAAGGTTTATAACAAGACTGGCTGCGCTGTGGATTTCAGCAGTTTAAGTTGCACTGGATTGAAAGACACTAAAAAAAAATCTAAATGTTTAAATTGACTGAGTGACCTACTTTTGAGTGTCACATAGGTTGCAATTGTTTAAATGTCATAGTTTTGCACTTAGAATCAGCATTCTAGCTGCATGTGTAAAATTGCAAGTTAATTTAAAAAGCAACAAATAACATGACAGTAGCTGAAAGTCTGGCTTAAGGAACTTGATTCTGCCTGGCAACTACCCCCATCAGCAGTGAAACTTGAGTCACCACTGTGTTCCCAGGCCAACCTTCCTTTTGCTGCCCACACTAAGGATATGCCATCTATCTGATAATTGAATTATCTGTGCTCTGCAAGAGAGTGAACAAAGCCCTCTTCACTCAGGCAAAGGTTTTTATTACGCAGTCGTAAAATGTAGCTTCCTCTTGGCAGGAGCTGGGAGGGGCACTGCCTGTGAGAGCAAGCTGGCTTGGCAGAAACTGGAAAGACTGGTTTCTATACCATGTGACCTGGGAAACCACACCCCTTTGGAGCCAGAACATAACTTTAAAAAGATGAATAACTCATAGAGCGGACATGTGAAAATTTTATAAATGACACCATAATTCTTGTGATTTTTCTGCCCACATTTTAAGAGGTTTTTCGACCCGGTGGCGTGTTCAGGGGGGTGTCAGCGGAAAAGTGGATATAACTCTAAATGTATGCATGTTAAAAATCTGAAACTTCATCAGTTAATGTCCCTACTCCCTGCGCACATGTATGTAAAGTTGGGTCCATGTCAGAAATTGCAAAATCAGTTAAAAAGTGAAATATGTGCCAGTTCTGAATGCAAGCTCCCAGGAAGAGCAGAGTTTGAACAGGGGATACCTCCTGTAATGCATGATAGGTGCATATGATTTTAAAACAATATGTACCTCTGCAAATATGTATTTGTTTCAAATCTAGATTTGTGTGTAAGTTGACAGGAGGAGTGGACTTTCTGCAGGCTGTAAAATGACATCACTCTGACTCACAGTTCATTCCCCAATCAAATGATAAATGGAAGTTTGACCAATTAGAAGCTGAGAGAGAGGTAGGGTCAGTGATGCTAGAACACACCCACATTCTAAACACATAAAAGCAGACAGACAGGACAGATAGGGAGCTTCCAAATCCATCTGCAGCGGGACGCTCTGCCGGAAAAATCCATACTTACCTCCATACAACATCCAGAGATCCAGACTTCAAATTCATCAATCTATCCAGAACTAAGAGACCAGACCAGAGAGACCCAGACCAGCAGAGAGAGTGACCAGAGCCCAGTCTAAAACCCTGACCAGATCCGTGATGAGGCCCATCTAATTCAAGAATATAGTGTGAGTACCCAGCAGGACTGTGTAGAACCAATCTCTTAGTTTAAATTCATCTAATTCAATCTATTTAACCTAAGTAGAACTGCCTCCTAGCTGTCACCTGTCATTTCTAGTTGCAAGCTGCACTTGTCATTTTGAGCTTTTGAAATTTGCAAACCCAAAAACGACCTTTATTAAATCGCTCATATCTCCGCGACCGTTTGGGCTAGAGACTTGCAGTAACTTTCCTCTGATAGCTTAGAATCGTAGCTTTGAATCGCACCAAGAACCGCATTCCTACCCCTTATAGTTTTACCGCAATCGCGGAACACGCATCCGCGAATTTTACCGCGATTTGCAAATTTCTTCACATGTAAAAACTGCTGCTGCTTGCCTTCCATTTGCCAGAAATTCGTTTAACCTGCTAACTATCCCTGCATCATTGCTAGTGTGAGCCTGGACTAATATTAACTAGATACCACTCACCCTGAACCTCTGTAAGGGAATTAAAAGCGTTTCCAGCATATTTCTCATTCATTGCCAGCACATATCAAAGCATTTGGGCCTGTGTTTTCAAAACTCCTATCTGTTTTCTGTTGTCTAAACTTGTTGGATTGAACTGATTACATTGATTGCATTTCTGAGAACTGTGTGCTTTCCTCCCATTTCCTTGCATTGCATAAAGAGGGGGGGGGGAGTGAATAGCCAGAGAAAAGTGATTACATTGTTTGGTTGAAATCATATTGAGTATTTTCTGTACTGCATTCATTGAATATTGCATCCACCTGAGCTTACATAAAGCATTTTGTACCACCTTCTTCTTTTGTTCCTATTTACCAGTGTGCTACCTTATCCATTTCATCTCAACTCCTTAGTAATTATAAAGAAGTGTGCTAGTGCCAGATTCTCTGTTGTTAATCTGTATCATATCAGATTAAGTGTGATATTCCATTATTAATTTATTATAAAGTGTCATATATATATCTATTGTTTAAATTATCAAATAAACCCTTTTAACTTGCAAAACAGAACTACTTCTTGGCTCAGTGGGGTCAGGGGGATTCCAAGAGAGGGGTGTTATACAGGGGTAGTCATCCAGAACGCATGAACTGGACCTAAAGATATATCAATAAGGGTTTTCATTCAGTATTATAGACCAGGCGTTGACTTAGCTGTAGTGTTGAATTGAATCCCCTTACACAATGGTCAATGTTGACACGCCTTTTAGATCTCACTGGGTCGCCGCGCTCTCCGGCTCATGGCATGTGTCTATGGATATCTTGTTAACGCTGCAGACATTGGTTTCAGAGCTTCAACAACGGCTCCCTGCTCCACCGTTGCTTTCTTCCTCGCAGCTCCGTGCTTTTCCTTTGAAAGAAGGTTTGGTTGCTCCACCACCCTCCGAACCCTCCCCAGGGATCCCACTTTTGCTGCCAGCCACCCTCCCAGATATGGTACCGAAGCCAACAACTATCTGTCAGACGGTTCTCCACGCACTAACTCTATGGACGAGTTTGAGGATCTGGTGCCAGGTGACGGCGAGCCAGCCGATCTACCTCCAAGAGACTCCCCTCCAGATAAAATTGGCTCCTTTCATGCCCTTGTGTCACGAGCAACGAAGCTATTTCATCTTCTCCCAGAGGAGCAGAAAAAAGAGGGGGTAATTTATCGAAGGTGGGAATCTGCCAGAAAATCAGTGGTAGCCATGCCAGTGCTTGAAGATATTTGGGATGACGGCCTCTTAGTTATGAGAAATCCTTTCTCAGTGCCGCCCAAGAAAGATCACTTTGAGAAGAAGTACAAGGTCCTGGATTCAGCACCCTAATACCTCCGCATACAACCCTGCCCAGATTCAGTCTTCACTGCAGCCGCCCATAAGTGCACTGCCAACCCTTCGTTCCTTTGTATGGTGCCCCAGACAAGGAAGGCAAACTGCTCGGCGCTTTTGACAGAGGGTCATCTCTACGGTCGCTACAACCATCAAAGCGGCTAACTCGTTCGCTATCCTCTCCTACTATGACCGGGAGCTCTGGTTCAAGATAAGGCTAATACTTGATTTTCTACTTAATGGTAAGCGAGGTGAGGTGTTTACAATTCTGCATGAGGAAGAAGTTGCGTCAGATCATGCCATCTCTATTGCTGTGGACATTGTACACAGGTTTCCGCCTGATGGGTAAAAGTGCAGTGTTAGGCTGTCAAGGTTGGCTTAAGGCCACCAATTTACAGCAGGAAGTCCAGTCCAAGGTAGTCGACACGCCGTTTGTTATCTATCATTCAGCAAGGCCATACACTGGAGTTCATTGGGCCCCTCCCCTCCATTCCTCCCGTTCCAAAGGCAGAACAACACCTACCCCTGTTCCTACAAGAGGTAAAGTCCCACCTAACAAAAGGGGCAATCGAGGTCCTACCACCGCATATGTGGGGCACCGGCGTATACTCCAGATACTTTCTGGTGAAGAAAATGTCAGGAGGCTGGAGACCCATACTGGACCTAAGAAGACTCAACAAATTCTGCAAGTCCCAAACTTTTCGCATGATGACACTCCAGCACATCTCGGGCCACATGAAAAAAAGAGATTTCGTCTCCTCTCTAGACCTAGAGGATGCCTACTTACATATCCCCATTCATCGGCGGCACCAGGGGCGGACTGGGAACTAAAAGAGGCCCTGGAAATCATTTGTAAGTGGCCTCATATTACACATGTTCAGCAAGCCCAACCCCTTTTCAGCTGCACGTAATTTTGGTACAACCGAAATCCGATCATTGAAACCATTTGCTTTTCTATTTACGATATTTTCTTGCAATACCCTTTGTATTGTGTGCTGTGTTTAGTAAAGCGTTGTATTTTCAGACTTGCTTCGACATTCCTTTGATTGTTTGAACGCTTCCTCTACTGACCTATTTGGAGTATATGGCCTGAGGTATACGTTGGGGCATAGTCGAGTGAAGCCTTTATTCCACCTTTGCTTCGGACGAGAATACGATTTCAAAGCAAACGTTACATTTTCTTTCTTTTGCACAATTCATTTTACACAGATTTACATTTTTACTACAGTTGGCATCATGCAATATCTTGCCCTCATATCACGCAATTGGGACCAATGCACCGCCTCGAGGTCAGGTTTTGTCTCGCAGCACGTCCTGCAAATGCTTTCTTAGAGAGGGACAGAAGAGTGTTGTTTACTGTTATTTCGTTGTAAAACACACAGCATGCATTATTTGGGTGAGCACCGTGTGCATCATTTTGCACTGAAACGTGTACAGTATTTGAAATGAACGAAGCCTAAGGAATAGTAGCATTGAACTCGGGGAGCTTAAGAGAAAGACACGCAATGGAACGGCTGTGAGTGCTCTCTCTATGGAATTTCTCCGAAAAGTCATGCCTGCATGCCGAACTTGTTAATCCTGTAAGAGCAAGTTAGGTTTTACTGGTAGAAGCATCCTGCCAGCAGTGTATCTGACCAAGAAAGAGGATCTAAAAGCTGGTAATTGTTACAATTGCACTTTAAATCCCAGTGTAGGGTGACACCTAAATATCTCAGAAATGTACATCGGTAAAAGTCCCACTCATTTGGCGTCAGGGCCCAAGTTGATTGTTTATTATCCATACACCAATAGTTGCCAACGCAAAAAAAAATGCGAAGCCATCCAACTTTTGTTTCTTTTTACTTAATGTTCCCTTATGTAGATAACTGTTGCCTCCGCTTCGCATGCCAGTGTCGTAGGCACTATATGTGAATACCTGGACAGGGCAGAAGTGAGTTATTGTATCGCTCTAAATGCCACTCATGATTGCAGAGCGATGCCCAGAAGATGGCCCTGCTACTGAGGAGCTGAAAGCGGCTCCTGGGTATCTGGCATCAAACAAAATAAGCAGGAGCTACCTCTGGTGAATGAGGAGCTAGTAACTAGCATCTTGCAAATCTAACTTCTGCATGAGATCCAAGCCGTAATGTTTCATCGATACCATAGGACCCGCTAATGTCTTCTATACTGCTTTATACACATTTCCATGCACAAAGAGTTAATGTTGAATAGATGTGTTTGTATGACACTAGTTGTCTTGGGGAGCCAAGAGTAATTCCTGGTTGCTGTTGGTGTCAGGGTAACCAGGCTCTCCTAGGAAATTAACCAGGAGCTAAATAGACCGTATGGCTGTGTTGGGAATGTTAACAGACTGCCCACACCAGCAAAGCCCTCATGAGTGAACCTAACTTTTTTTCAGACAATTTCCCAAATAGGCTTGAAAAGTTATAGGACCTCACACCATCCAACATTTTGATCTGGATTTGCTTAGGGTTAGTCAAAATTGCCAGTATTCATTCCAGGTGATCACTTAAGATCTTAAGAGAGGCCTCATTACAACTCCGGCGATAGCTGTGCCGGTAAAAATGGCAGGCTGCCGCCGGAGTTGTGATTTTTCCTGGTGCCTGGCTTCACAGAAACACCAGGGGATTACGAACCCGGTGTTCCTGGAAGTCAGGTACCGGACAATCGTTAATCCCCATTCCCATTTCAGTCCCATAGGACTCAATGGGAATGGGGATAACGGTAGCACCGGCACCATTAATAACGGTGCTGGTGCTTCCATGAAAGACTGCGGGCGGGTTCCGTCCCGCCTGCCAGGTCAGACCTGGCGGGCGGCACTGCAGCCGCCCGCAGTCCCCGAGTTTGACGGTCCGTTAATAAAAGTGCCGGTAGAATTAAAATTACATTAAAATTAAGTTACCGGACCAGCACGCTCGTAATGAAGCCCAATGTTTTTTTAGGCAGGTAATAAGAGCTCCCACCATGGGTGGACTGTCCTATAGGGAACTCTGAAGATTTCCCGGAAGCCATCTGCACCCTGGGCCTCTTTTGTGTGGTATATCCACATTTTCTCATAGGAAAAGGGTTAGGCTTTTTGAAAATGTGTAATATGGGGCCACTTTGAAAATTATTTCCAGGGCCTCTTTTGGGTCCCTGTAATCATGTCCAGGGCCTCTTTTGCTTTCCAGTCCACCCCTGGCTCCCACTACAAAGTCACAGCAAAAAGGGGTATTATTCTACCTACTGAGCCTGAAACATGGCTACATAAAGGAGAGGATGAAAAAAGAGTGCCTCTCTGGGCATGATGCTCTGGGTCCTGTCATCCATTAGACCTTTCTTCTCTTGATATTCACTGCCTGTACGACACCTATATCCCTATAAAGTCCTAACTTTGTTTTTAAATCTTTGAGTTTACTAGTGAATTGATTATTTTAAATGTTGCGTTTTAAGTCACATGACGATCGCTAAGATTGATTATTCAATTATACAGACATTTGATTATTTTTAACCTGGTACATATGGTTATTCTCTAATAAATAAGTGTGACTCAAGTATGGTTTTGGGTGGTTCCTCGTTGTTTTGGATGTTTTCACCTCCACAAGCACAAGTGGGTTTGCGTTCTGCACTAACACAAATAATTTGGTGAGCTATATAAAGATTGCTTGAGGGCCTATCTAGCAACGCTCTGCCTGGGTTCCCTGTATTAGTAAATCTATGCATCTTTGCTAGATGTACCATTATTAGAGCGCTCTCATGACCATCCAATCCCGTTTTTTTTCACTTCGGACTTACCGACTTGTTTTTTATATCCGATTTGAAATTTAGGAAAACTACAAGGCCCCGAATTCAAAGTAAAAACAGGACTGGTTGGTGTTATGACCCATGGCCACAAGAAACCTGAGAGCTATTATTATCCCATAACGTGCACTACCTGTCCGAAATCTCGATCCCTTATAGCAAGACAAGCCTTGTAGCTAACGTTGACTGTTAGTGTGAAATCAGTGGAAATTCTGATAAGTAGTTAAAATGATGCCACTGCATACGCCGTGCAGTACCTGAAATTCCTGTGAAAGGTTTGCGTGATTTTTTTTTTTTCCCCACAAAAGGCTCGGCGCGAGGAGCGCGTTCAGCACTCCAGAGACTTGCAGATCATCGAGGCCTACCGGGAGCGGACCAAAGCAGAGAGTATCTCCAGCATGCTGAGTCAGGCCATTACCTCGAATTACAATGTCTACGCTACACTGGGCACGGCGGAATTTTTCGAATTTGCTCTGAAGAACCCTTACAATATCCAGCACACAATAACGATTGAGATTGATAACCCCGAGCTCAGGTAGGACCGAGTTATTTTCCTCCGTCAGCAACCTTTTGAAAGAAACCGACAGGTTTGCTCTTGTGCGCGCTGTTAAATGTTGTGTTAGAAGTCCAGACAACTCTGGTAAGAAGGCGAAGTGACAGCCCACAATGCACCAGTGTAACCTTGTTATTTAGCCACTGTTTGTTGTTCAAAAAGCGGACGTGTTCTTCTCGAGTTGTTGTTCTTGAATTTTCTTTCCAAATCAAAGAATTGTAACTTGTAACCGGTCTAAAAGAGTCAAAATCTAGATCAGGTATTGCCAGGGATGGACTAGGAACCAGAAGAAGCCCTGGAGTTAATTTTCAAACTGGCCCCATATTTCACATTTTCCGCCAGCCAAACCCTTTTCCTATGAGAACAATTGGAAATAAAATAGGTTAAAAGAGGACCAGGGTGCAAAATCCTACCGGGAAATCTCCTGAGTTCACTATAGGCCAGTCTACCTCTGTGTGTTGCGTTGTTTCTTTGTTGTGTTTATGAAATTTTGTAACCACATTAGCTGGCCAATCAGGATGCTTGGAACGCGGGCTATATTGTAGAGTACAAGCCCGCATTCCGTGCGGCCTGGGTGCTGCTAGCCAGGCCCCCCTTCCCTTCCCCCTCACCTCTTATCACCTGTGCAATTTCTTACGTGGGTGCTAAGAGTGTGTATTTTTATTTTAAAGAAACGTACCTTTGCTGCGCGGAGTCGGGCGCACAATGCTTTCCCGAAGTCTGTTTTCGATGGTGATGATGTCACCGGCAACCACAGCGCGTCTTGTCGTGCTGCTAAGGTTGTTTATTTTTTTTTTTAAATACTCCATTAGCACCTGTGTAGGCAACTACACAGGTGCTAATGCCGATATGGCCCTCGACGGCGGGCCGACCCTGTCGGTAATGGCACCGTCGCCTTCGTTAAGGGACCCACTTTGCTTGAGATCTTAACTTGGGCAACAGTCCATTACCGACTTGGTCGGGCCGTTGACTCGTGACAAATCGCCCCAGTAGTTTACGTAGGCAGATAAAATGGTACATACTAAAAGTAGCCAAAACAAGCACGGTTAAAGCAAACAATTTTGGCTTTTGTGTAGGCATGGGGTCTGCATTTTCTAGGCACTGCGGTAATGGCACCAGGGGTGGCTGGTGAGCAACTGAGCACAGTGCGGGAGTATGAACCAAGCAAGCAGGGTTCTGGGATGTTCTCCCCCTAGAATTCTTTTTTAATTAATGGGTTAAAATGGTGCATTTTACAGCACACTCTGTGAAAAAATTGGTAAAAAGCTGTACAATTTGCAATCCGTTTTGTAAGGCAGCACACGGAAAACCCCGATAGATACAAGTCATCAACAGTGCAGAAAACCATTTTCCACTGCATTTTCATGATCCCTTTCCCCACACCATATGCCAGTATGCCAGGGCTCTTTCCCTCTGTTCTAGGAAAGTCAAATCTGGGGGCTTTGCATTTACTGCTGTGTTTAAATAAAATATGTTGTTTCCTCTATCCCTCTTTCTTGGTTTTCCCTCTGGCCAGATAACTAACTGGGTTCTTGCTTTCTGCCGAATGATGTAACCTAGGCCTTATTCCTTCCGGGACATCTGAGATTGTCGCATTGCTGTGTGGTTGTAGTTGTGCACTCCAGTTTCCGCCCTCTCTTCCTCAATGGTGCTCTCAATCTCCCTTATCTTCTCAAATTGCTATTCCCTCACCTATCCTGTCCCTCTGACAAAGTCTGGAAGGAAAAAGTTCAAGAAGATTTCCTAGTTTCCAATCCAGGCCTGCCCATCGCTGACACCTGTCAACGCTTCTTCCAGGCAGACTTTCACTGATATCCTCTTTGCTGTTCCTTCTCCTGACCTTTGGATTCCCCTTAGGGTCTCTGAGCTCTCCCCTTTCTCCTCCTCTCCCATTAATGGTGGCACCCGTTGGGGGGTACTCTTGGCACCCTTCCTTTCCTCTACGGCATGGGTGCACAACATACGGCCCGCGGGCCAGTTGCGGCCCGCCATGCTCTTTTGTCTGGCCCGCGAGGCACAAAGACTTTCCTAATGGAGGGCGGCCCGCGGCCGCCCTCCATTAGGAAAGTCTTTTTTGTCTTCCGGGCCGGACAAAACACTGGCCCTCATTGGCTCAGCAAACACACGCATCACGTCGCTCCTACGAGCCACGTAATGCGTGTGTGCTGCACCAATGGAGGGCCAGCACTACGGCTGGCGTGGACCATAAGGCTTCATGCCGGAAGGCATTTCAGCCTTGGACCACGCCAGCCGTAGTACGAGTCCAGCGTTCCTGCTTACCTGCCGCTTACCTGCCTGCCTTCCAGCACGTCTCCGGTAAGTGGTCTGTTTGTGTTTGTGTGTCGGGTCTGTTTTGCTTTGTTTGTGTGTGTATGTTGCGAGGGGGTGTCGGATGTGTGTCGGATGTGTGTCGGATGTTTGGATCTGAATGTATTTTGTGTGTATGTTGAGATGCGGGGGTGGGGGGGTGTCGGATGTGTGTCGGATGTTTGGATCTGAATGTATTTTGTGTGTATGTTGAGATGCGGGGGTGGGGGGGTGTCGGATGTTTGGATCTGAATGTATTTTGTGTGTATGTTGAGATGCGGGGGTGGGGGGGTGTCGGATGTGTGTCGGATGTTTGGATCTGAATGTATTTTGTGTGTATGTTGAGATGCGGGGGTGGGGGGGTGTCGGATGTGTGTCGGATGTTTGGATCTGAATGTATTTTGTGTGTATGTTGAGATGCGGGGGTGGGGGGGTGTCGGATGTGTGTCGGATGTTTGGATCTGAATGTATTTTGTGTGTATGTTGAGATGCGGGGGTGGGGGGGTGTCGGATGTGTGTCGGATGTTTGGATCTGAATGTATTTTGTGTGTATGTTGAGATGTGGGGGTGGGGGGGTGTTGGATGTGTGTCGGATGTTTGGATCTGAATGTATTTTGTGTGTATGTTGGGGTGGGGGGGTGTTGGATGTGTGTCGGATGTTTGGATCGGAATGTATTATATGTGTATGTTGGGGTGGGGGGGGTGTTGGATGTGTGTCGGATGTTTGGATTTGAATGTATTTTGTGTGTATGTTGAGATGCGGGGGTGGGGGCGTGTTGGATGTGTGTGGGGGGTGGGGGTTTGGGTCTGTATGTTTGCATGTTTGAGAGTGTGCTGAGTTGGGGGGTGGGGGTTCGGGTCTGGTTGGGTGCTTGTGTGTGTGTGCTGATTTGGGGGGTGGGGGTTTGGAGTTGGGGGGTGGGGGGTTCGGGTCTGTATCGGTGCATGTTTGTGTGTGTGCTGAGTTGGGGGGTGGGGGTTCGGGTCTGTGTGCTGAGTTGGGGGTGGGGGTTTGGGTCTGTATGTTTGCATGTTTGTGCTGAGTTGGGGGGTGGGAGTTCGGGTCTGGTTGGGTGCGTGTGTGTGTGCTGATTTGGGGGGTGGGGGTTTGGAGTTGGGGGGGTGGGGGGTTCGGGTCTGTATGGGTGCATGTTTGAGAGTGTGCTGAGTTGGGGGGTGGGGGTTCGGGTCTGGTTGGGTGCTTGTGTGTGTGTGTGCTGATTTGGGGGTGGGGGTTTGGAGTTGGGGGGGTGGGGGGTTCGGGTCTGTATGGGTGCATGTTTGTGTGTGTGCTGATTTGGGGGGTGGGGGTTTGGAGTTGGGGGGGTGGGGGGTTCGGGTCTGTATGGGTGCATGTTTGAGAGTGTGCTGAGTTGGGGGTGGGGGGTTCGGGTCTGTATGGGTGCATGTTTGAGAGTATGCTGAGTTGGGGGTGGGGGTTCGGGTCTGGTTGGGTGTGTGTGTGTGTGCTGATTTGGGGGGTGGGGGTTTGGAGTTGGGGGGGTGGGGGGTTCGGGTCTGTATGGGTGCATGTTTGAGAGTGTGCTGAGTTGGGGGTGGGGGGTTCGGGTCTGGTTGGGTGCGTGTGTGTGCTGATTTGGGGGGTGAGGGTTTGGAGTTGGGGGGGTGGGGGGTTCTGTATGGGTGCATGTTTGAGAGTGTGCTGAGTTGGGGGGTGGGGGTTCGGGTCTGGTTGGGTGCTTGTGTGTGTGTGCTGATTTGGGGGTGGGGGTTTGGAGTTGGGGGGGTGGGGGGTTCGGGTCTGTATGGGTGCATGTTTGAGAGTGTGCTGAGTTGGGGGGTGGGGGTTCGGGTCTGGTTGGGTGCTTGTGTGTGTGTGTGCTGATTTGGGGGGTGGGGGTTTGGGTCTGTATGTTTGAGTGTGTGCTGAGTTGGGGGGTGGGGGTTCGGGTCTGGTTGGGTGCTTGTGTGTGCGCTGATTTGGGGGGTGGGGGTTTGGAGTTGGGGGGGGGGGGGTTCGGGTCTGTATGGGTGCATGTTTGAGAGTGTGCTGAGTTGGGGGGTGGGGGTTCGGGTCTGGTTGGGTGCTTGTGTGTGTGTGTGCTGATTTGGGGGGTGGGGGTTTGGAGTTGGGGGGGGTGGGGGGTTTGGGTCTGTATGGGTGCATGTTTGAGAGTGTGCTGAGTTGGGGGGTGGGGGTTCGGGTCTGGTTGGGTGCTTGTGTGTGTGTGTGTGTGCTGATTTGGGGGGTGGGGGTTTGGAGTTGGGGGGGTGGGGGGTTCGGGTCTGTATGGGTGCATGTTTGTGTGTGTGCTGAGTTGGGGGTGGGGGGCCATGGGGCATAGTGTTTGGTTGGGAGTGAGGGACATGGGGCATAGTGTTTGGTTGGGGGTGAGGGTGCCATGGGGCATAGTGTTTGGTTGGATGTGAGGGGGCCATGGGGCATAGTGTTTGGTTGGGGGTGAGGGACATGGGGCATAGTGTTTGGTTGGGGGTGAGGGTGCCATGGGGCATAGTGTTTGGTTGGGGGTGAGGGACATGGGGCATAATGTTTGGTTGGGGGTGAGGGGGCCATGGGGCATAGTGTTTGGTTGGGTGTGAGGGACATGGGGCATAGTGTTTGGTTGGGGGTGAGGGTGCCATGGGGCATAATGTTTGGTTGGGGGTGAGGGAGCCATGGGGCATAATGTTTGGTTGGGGGTGAGGGGGCCAAGGGGCATAGTGTTTGGTTGGGGGTGAGGGACATGGGGCATAGTGTTGCACTCCAAGAGTGAACCCAATAATAAAGCTAAAACAGGCACAGTTGGGAGATGTTCATCTTTGGCTTTTTGAGGAAACCTGACTCAATGAAGGCCATACTCCTCTTGGGCAACCCAAATAGCTAACTGTAGCAGTCCAAAATGACGGCATGTCCAATCTAGGGTCAATAAAATATATATAAGTTAACTAAACATGCGAGATACAATAACTAAATAGAAATAAATTATAACAATGGAAAATGTGTAGTACAAAATGTAAGTTTGAAATGCAAATAAAAATCGTTACCCCTCAAAAACATTATTTTTCCATGTGTTTAGTAGAAATTGGGGGTTTAAAAAGCCTCCTGCCACGCCCCGCCTACAGCCCCGCCCACATTTACTTTTCGGCCCACTATAGCCCTCATGTAAGGTACTTTCGGCCCTCTGTCAAAATCAGTTGTGCACCCCTGCTCTACGGTCATCATTAATGTCTACCTAAATGGCACTGTCATGGTCCAGGGCTCTCAGCCCAATCTCCTCCTTCTTGATAGGTGTCTTCCGTCTCTCATCAACTTCCTCCCTTCTCCTGCCACTCCTCCTTCTGCCACCCCTCTGGCCCCTATGCCACCTCCGTAGGGTGTACCTCACTCCTGTACCCCTCCTCGTAAGACCTTCAAACGTGGCAACCTACTCCACTTAGGTAGTCTTAATTCTCGCTCTGCCGTCAAACACGCCTCTGACATCTGCCCCCTCCTTGAAGACCTCGACCTAGACGTCCTCACTCTCACCGAGGCATGGTTCACTGCCAGCTCTGTCATGAGTTTTGACACTCTCTTCCCTGAGGGTTACGAGATCCTCTCTAAGCCCAGACCCAACAGCCTGGGAGCAGAGGGGCCCTGATCTTCCCTGAGTGGGCTCCTGCTACTATCATACCCACTCAGACCTACTCCTCTTTCAAATGCCGTGTCTGCAGTCTTGGTGTCTCTCCTGGCATCTCTTTGACTCTGGCCACCATCTACAGGCCCCCTGGCCAGGTTTTGCACTTCCTCTCAGAATTGGCTGACCTCACCTCTTCTCTCCTGGTCTCCTCCTCCAAGCTTTTCCTCCTCAGAGACTTCAGTATTCACCTCAACTCCACCTTGGATGCTCTCATCTCTTCAGACATCCCCAATATCAGCCAAGAAGCGGATATTGAGAGTTTGGAAATCAAGGTTATCACAAGAGACGGAGGTTTGGATGGATGAAATGATGAAGTTGGCTGATATGGAAAGAGTAATTTATTGTCGGAAAAAAAGTTGTTCTTATTTGGAAAGGTTTTGGGGAAATTCCTGCATATGTACTAGCTCTGATCCAATAGATTTTCAGGGAGGGAGGTTTGAAGATGTACATTTCATTTGTTGGGGTTTATCGTATTATTCATCTTTGTAATTGCTGTCTGTGCATTGTTTGAGATTTTATAAATTGTGAATTAAAAAAAGAGACATCCCCATTGCTAGGAAATAATTCAATTTATGGCTTATTTTCCCCTCCAGTTGTGCACCCCCCAACTTTTTGCTGTTGTCTGACCATCCTAGTCTGACTTTTGCCAGTGGTGCCCAGCCTTCTGCTGTACTCCGCTGGGCTTTTGCTCATTTTGTTATGGGGAAACTGACATGCCCTTAAGACAGTCAGTACTGGGAGACTTTGTTTCCCTTAGTCTTTCACGTTGTTGCTATTCTTTATTAACTTTTCATCAGTGCACAAAGTACCTTACAGTACAGTGCGCTGTTTTTTTATTTTATTTTTTTCATTTTTAAGGCCCTAGACACCCTCGAAGGACTTTTGGTGAATGTACAAGTGTGCCTTGGACAGAGCTGGTGGCAGCTGTTACTTTTTATGTGTTTTCAACTCTTTTCAATGGTCCAAGGCACGTTTACCGGGTTTGGCCTAGGACAGTGGCCAGTGCCTAAAATGGCCATGCCACAAGGTCCTTTGGCCATCTTGTACCGTTGCCTCCCCCAGGTCGAGCAGACCCGGGAAATTCCTTATTTGGTCTTGCAGACCCCGCGCAAACCGAAGCTTTCGCAGGCTTCTACATGCCTTGTGTGTGTGCCTGCAGGATGTGAGATGGAATCGTCTAGTTCCAATACACATCCTGGGTGCCATGATGTCTGGTGTGCTGGGATGACTGGGACCACTGTGGTCCGCGATTGGTCCACGTCTGGATGGCTGTATGTGAGCAGATCTCCTATTGGTTTATCTTCGTTTTGGCGCAAAGGAGATTTTGGATAAGAGAAGGCATCTTATCCCCATTCCAGGTCGATCTTCTGAGTTCACACCAAACCCAGTAAAGGAGCGGAGTATCCTGAATCCACAAAGCAGATGTGTGGAACCGCTGGTAACTCGCTGGACGGTTTGGCACTCTGAGCCCGCTGTTGTCCCGTCGGACTCCCTGTTTCTGATCAAACCTAGAAGGCCTGCAAGAGGGCTTCGACCCATTGGAATAGTGGGACTAACTATTCTCTGCACCTCCAACTTAACCTGTAAGCGAACCTCTTTGGAAGTGTTCCTGGACTGCCCAGTGAACTGACCATCTCGTATGGGCCCTTTGCCCTGGAACCACTGCTGTCTCAGGTTTTTACTTTGGAAACTGTAAGCTCTGGGTATAACACAATCTCCCACCAGGTTTTGTATAACTAGCATTCCTAGGTCTGGAATTAGGAGAGTATGCCTGAATCCGAGCAGACACGGCACTGTGCCGCCCAGCTGTGGTGACGAACTTCATGGGTACCTTGCTGCTGTGCCATAAGACTCGCTGCAGCGTAACTGGCCTTATACCTTCCTCAGGAGCGGAGAAATAGCCACTGTCCTGCCACGGAATCATTCCTGGAACGCAGCCCCTGAAAGCCGCAACAACGTGAAAGACTAAGGGAAGCAGCAGGATATGAACCTGCGACCGAAGTGGACTCGACTCCTGAAGGTTGGGTCCCAGTGGAGGAACTTTGCTGAAAATGTTGGGGGGAAATGACCTCCAAATGAAAGTGTCCCCTGTTAAATGAGTGGGACAAAATGGAGTGCCAGAAAAGTTGAGGGGGACAAACAACCTTGTCATCCCCTAAAATTACACCCATGATTGGTCCGGAGTGCGCCAAGGGTCATTGAGTAATTGCAACCCTTACCGATCGCCCCTGGCGCAATCCATACATTTTTACGCACGAGTGTCCCCTGAGGGCCACTCTTCTTTATCAAGGTAGCCTGTACTACCGAGCTTTTCCCAACTCTTGGATCCTGTTCTGCCCTCTTGGGGATACCCTGTTCGAATAGTGGGGACTTATTCTTCACTGACTCACCCCACATCCTGAGTCGCTACAGCCCCTTGAAGAGACCCCATTTTTACTTACCCGCATGATCGTGTGTGCCAGCTCCGAAAGTACTTTTGAGCTGAAGGCTCCACTCATTTAGGGACTGGACTGCCTCTAAGTTAGGGTTTGAATTGTGAAGGACTGCCTAAAGGATATTCACACTGTGTGATCCCTTTCTTTACAGGTTGTTGATCAATACTGTGTACTGTTCCTTTAGGCCATTGTTTACTTTATATATGTATATTAGATTAGTAATGTGTTGGATTTGTTATTACTGCAGAACATTTACTTTGTGTTTTACTTAAAAGGACTTTAATAAATGTACCTATATTTTTAATATACACCTGACTGAGAGTCATTTGTGGTATCTTTTGCTGGCTGTCTGTGTTCATTGTGGGCTTTCGATCACCCTCACCCCTCCTGAGACCTAGTCTTGACCGCCACCAATGCTACCGTGATTGGTCTGGCTTGTCCAGAAGGTTACCCTGTTCCAAGAAACTAGGCTGGCCTTCTGAACCTCTGCTAAACAGGTCAGAGTTCATAAATCAATCTTAAAACCCATCTCCAACCCTCTCATTTCTCCTCTTTCCTGGTCGGATCATGCTCTTCTGTCCTCTCACCTGGACCTTGTGGGTCCCCCGACTATGCCCCTGCCTGCACTGCCAGCCTCCTTCTCCGTCATTAGACCTATGAAGTGAGTGTCAGTTGCCGCTTTTACCGCCCCCCTCCCTCCCACCTCCTACTCCTGCCATTGACTCTCACTCTGTCATAGCCCTCACTAACCTTCAACTCTCCATCTCAAACTCTCTGGACATCCTTGCCCCTTGCATCAAACCTGCCACCAAATGCAACTCCTGGAATGACTCTGACCTGGCTTCTCTGAAATGCAAGTGAAGAGCAGCTGAGCAGAAGTGACAGGCTTTCGAGCACATCCTCTGACAAACTCGCCTGCCGCACGCTCCAAAGGCAATCAAGTCTCTCTATCTGCTTGAAGAAGAGGACCTATATCAAAGCCTGCATCTCTGCAGCAACTAACAACATGGCTGAACTTTTCAAAATCTGCAAGGAACTTGCCAACCCTACTGCAGTCTCCACTTCTCCTCTGCCTTACATGGCCCTCTGTACTTCCTGGCCTCTCACTTTCTTAAACTCATGACATCGTGTCTGCACTCTCCTCTACTCCACACCTGTCTCCCTCTCCTGCCCTCAGGCCTCCCTTGCTCCCCCTCTCCTCTCCCCTCCTACTCTCCTCTTTCTCTTCCATAACACCTGATGAGGTTTCTAGACATGTCCGCTCTATGAAAGTCTCATCTAAGCAGGTGCTCCCCTGCTCCTCCAGAACTATCAAGGACAACATTGTCTTCGTTGCTCCAGCTTTGGGCAATTTCTGCAATCACTCCTTTGCAACTGTATCCTTCCCCTCACTCCTCAAGCACTCCCTTGTTCACGTCTGCTCAAAAAGCCTTCTGCCCAGAGCTCTGGTACTTTTCAGGATGGAATACTGCAACAGCCTCTTCCTCAATCTGCCACACTCCTCCCATCGCCCCCTTCAACTAATCCAGAACTGGACTAAAAGACTTATCCTTGCCCTCAAGCCCAGGGACTGCATCTCCCCAGCCCTAAAATCCCTCCACTGTCTCCCGGTTGCTGTGAGGATCACCCTATGCATCATCCACAAGGCTTTCTGGTGCCTGGGACCCTGCTACATCCAACTCTCTCTCCCTAAATACCTCCCTGCTAGAGCCCTTCGGTCGTCTAGCTCTAACTCTCTGCCAATCTGATGCTTTTCTGAGCAGATAGTGGGGGGTAGATCTCTCTCCTCCTCAGGTGCCTCCCTCCGGAATGAGCTCCCTGCCTCCTCAGACTTGAACCAGATCTCTTTAAGTTCCAGAAGCTTCAGAAGACCTTCCTTTTTTCTTCTTCCTTCCCTCTCCCCCTCCCCTGCTAGTGTCCCCGTCTGCCTTTGACAGGCAGCCTGGTTCCTCCAGAGCCCTACAGGGCACCATGCCCCCCTAGTCCAGTCAACCCCTGTACTTGGTCTCCCCTGAACCCCCCTTCTGGGCCCCTCCCTCTGGACTAGTCTGGCTGGCCTGCATCCTTGTAGCCCTTCTGGCCCCTTCCCTCGCACTTAGCTTGTGGACTTTACTTCCCCATGCACTTCTCTGCTTCCCCTGGCTCTGTCCACCAGGGGCCTCCCTTGGCACTCATATTTCTCATGGGCCCTTTGCCCCGACCGGCACTACCCCCAACCCTTCTCTGCACTTCTTGTTACTGCTTGCACGATCCAAATGTCACAAGGCCTAGTAGGATCGTTTCTTGTTTTGTCCTCCCTGTTCCCCCACCCTCTTGTCTTGTTGCGCCTCGAAACACATTGTGTATAGGTGCACTATAAATACCCAATTAAATTAAAAAGTATATAAAACATTTTCATGCTGGCTGTGTCTTTACATGGCCATGCTGGCTGCACCAACATATCCCAGTTTTACCCCATAAAGACCGCCAGCTGGAAAAAAGTTGCTCTCCGCAGGGATGGATGAAGGCCACTAACCTCCATCAGGAGGTCCCATCGAAGGCAGTGGACATGCCCTTCGATGGGGAAAATCTGTTTTGGAAGGCCGTCCCTCCAGGCCATCAAAGCGGATACGGAGATGGCCTGCTCCCTGGGCACTGTCCAGCAGCACAGCCGGTTTTATTTGCAGATCTCCAGGGAAAATTGAACAGGTCATCGAAAGGGTTCTCCATGTCGTACAGACAGCCTTCCTGATCCTCCATGCAAGAAGCCTACAGAGGCCGCTCCCAGGCTTACGGTAGCGGAGGACACCGTCGCCAGATTCCAGATATTTTCTAGTCAGAAAGAAGACAGGGGGCTGGAGGCCCATCCTGGACCTGCGGCGTCTGAACAAATACTCAGTCCCAGTCATTCTGGATGGTCACATTGCAACACGTGCTCAGTCAACTGGAAAAAGGAGACTTCTTGATGTCATTGGACCTGGAGGACGCATATTTCCACGTCCCCATTCACAAAAAACCCGGAAATCTCTGTTTCATGGTAAAGGGCCAATACTACCAGTTCATGGCCCTACCATTCATCTTAAAGTCAGCCTCAAGAGTATTCACAAAGTGCCTGGCCCCAGTGGCAGCACATATACCTCTACAGGGCATGCTTGCATACCCGTGCCTTGAGGACTGGCTGATTCGTGCCTGCGGGCCGACGAGCACACAAAGGCGACTGTCCGATTAATGTCGGATCTTGGATTCTCCATCAACTATCCGAAGTCCTGCTTAACGCCATCGCAGAACGCGCTGTTCCTAGGCACCAAACTCTACACGGTGCCTTGCCTGGCGTCTCCCTTAGAAGAGAGGATAGCAGCCATTCAAGGAAAGGTGCAACGGCTATCGTCGGCAAAGACGGCCACAGTGCGGGCCATCAAGTAATTCCTGGGCATGATGTCCTCCTGCATCTACCTCGTCCGCCTCTGCAGATTGCAGATGCGACCCCCTACAAGAATTCCTGGATGCCCGTTGGATACAGGTGTCCGTATGTTTCACGGACAAGATCCCTCTCAACGAGGATTCCGGCGAGCGATAGAGTGGTGGGGGGTCCACTCCCATATTGCCCAAGGCACGGGGTTTTCACAACCCCCATACCAGGAGTTGGTCATCACGGATGCCTACATGGAAGGTTGGGGAGTGCACACTGGATGTCTGCACGCCAGAGGCTTGTGGCTGCTGGAGGAGAAGGATCGTCATATCAACATCCTGGAGCTATGGGTGCTATTCTGGGCCCTCAAGTCATTCCTACCGTCTCTCAAAGGCAAGGTGGTGAGGATCTTCACAGACACCACCACCATGTTGTACATCAGGAAGCAGGGGGGCACTCGATCCCCGGCGCTCTCCAATGAGGCCCAGGACTTGTGGCGCTGGGCTGTCGGACAGGGGATGTTCCTATATAGCCGCCAAGCTATGGAACGTCCTACCCACAGACATCAGAACAGAAAACTCTCTCCTCACCTTCCGCAAAAAACTCGAAACCTTCCTCTTCATCTGACCCTCTGTATGTTCTGCTATATCTTCATGCCTGTATTTATGATTGCAATTGTTCATCACATCTGTAACTAAGTAAACTGTCTGTAACCAGTGCCACGATGCCTCCGGGCTGCTGCACGCTTAACAAATGTGAATAAATAAATAAATAAAATGGCGGGAGTCCAGAACACCATCGAAGACTCCCTCAGCGGGGAACTCCGCTCCTGCCACGAGTGGGAGCTTTTTCAAGGTCAGGTGGACCTCCTGTTCGCCAAATGGGGCAGACCCCAGATCGATCTGTTTGAGACAGCGGCGAACTCTGAATGCCAGAAGTTCACCAGCAGGTTCCATCAGCCGAGGAGCTTGGGGGACGCGTTCTCCTTCCCATGGGAAGGACTGTTTCTGTACGCGTTCCCCCTGTTCCCTCTCCTGCTACTAGTCATCAACACACCTAGACAGTGCCAATGCAAGATGATACTCATCGCCCTGGCGTGGCCGGGGCAGATTTGGTACCTGGACCTTCTCAGCCTGTCTGTGGCGCCCCCAGTCAAGTTGCCGGTGGTTCTGGAACTTCTCACCAGTGAGGGAAGCGCAATCCTTCATCACGACCCAGGATCGCTGAACCTGAAGGCTTTGCTCCTGCAGCCTTAGCGTTTGGAAGGTTATGAGTTACCATTGGAATGTAGGGAGGTCCTCGCCAAGGCTGGCCATTGTTGACCTTAAAGTGCTACGCCCATAAGTGGAAGCGTTTTGCTACGTGGTGCAGGTCACAGAAGATTACCCCTATAAGGGTCACGGCTCCACAGATTTTTCCATGCTTGCTATCCTTGACAAAGGCTGGTCTGACGCATGCCTGCATCAAGGTGCATCTGGCGGTTATCTCCCACTACACCAGATCCCCAGGAAGATCCTCACTCTCGTCCCACAGACTTGTCAAGGAGTTTCTCAAAGGGCATTTCCGATCTTTCCCGCCGGTGAAGGCTCCTGCCCCCGCGTGTGAACTCAACATGGTTCTGACGAGGCTCATGGGGATTCCCTTCAAGCCTATGCATCAGGCCCCACTCAAGTTTCTCTCGTGGAAGACGGCTTTCCTTGTAGCCATCACCTCTGCCAGATGTGTAGGTGAGATCCAGGCCGTATCCTGCAAGCAACCGTACCTGACTTTCCACGAATCGAGGGAGGTGCTGTGTACGCACCTCTCTTTCATTCTGAAGGTTCTGTCGGAATTCCAACTCAACAAGCCTTTGGTGTTACCTGTTTTCTTCGCCAAACCTTAGTCGCCGGTCGAGAGGGCCTTGAACTCGCTGGACGTTGCTCGTGCCCTGAAGTTCTACTTGACATACATGAAGAGTTTTCTTCGGAAGACTTCACAACTGTTTGTGAACTTCGGTCCTGTGAACTATGGGAAGACCTTGTCCAAGGCTTCCATTTCATGGTGGCTCTTCGTCTGCATCACACACTGTCATCGGTTGGCGAACCGACCACTGCCCGGCCGTCCGAGAACCCACTCCACAAGAGCAATCGCTGCAATGACAGTGTTCCTGTCTGGTATACCCATGCTGGACATCTGCAGGGCTGCTATGGGGAGGTCCATGCACACCATCACCAAGTTCTACTGTGTCAACACGGATTCCAGAGTTGGCCAAGCAGTGCTACGCAACCTGTTCGTTTGAGGTGAGCCTGTTCCAGATGTAAGAGTTAATTGCTTCTGTTGAGCATGCCACCTCCCATGGTTGTGTAATGTTGTACTGCAATGTATTCGTTATTCGCGAGCATGTGAATCCATGCCAGAGTCATGCTGGAGAAGGTTTAAGTTACTTACCTCTAACTATTGTTCTCCAGCATGGGTCTGGCATGGATTCACATGCGAACCCTCCCTCTGGCCCCTCTGCGGCTCCTCTTGGTCATACTACCACTTTACCTGCTTACCAAATCTGAAGATGGCTGCCAGAGGCAGGTCTTAGGGAGAGGACTGTCATTGGACGGGGGCAGTATGACCCAGAGGACAGTGATTGGTTTAGAGGAGAAATACAGTTTTAAAGTGAAAGTGAAACTGTTTTTTCTTTTACCAAGGATTCCCAGCCTGATGACGGGGAATATTCATGAGCATGTGTATCCATGCTAGACCCATGCTGGAGACCAATAGTTACAGGTAAGTAACTAAAACCTTATCATGTTTGCTTTGACCTTGATGCCCCAAGGTAAAAGCAAACATTATAGTTGTTTTGTGACTATACAGTCTAGCCACTTTTCTCCCATCAGTCAGCGTCTCTACTCTGCTAGCACAATAATGATGGGCAGCGAGGCCAGGCTTCTGACACTCCGCCATCCTCTCATTACTTCATGCTACGTTTGTTGCCGAACCCAAAGGATTCTGCATACAAACAAAAAAGGCATAGCAGATGACGAGCCGCTGCTCAAGGCAGCACAGTCCCACATGCAAATAAATCACATGGGTGGACTGTGAAGCCTGCTTCTCAAGCGAGAGTGTACCCCTGCTCATAGTGGCAGGCGGCCACAGCCACTGAATGGCACTACATAGCCATAAGATGGCAACAGCGGACAAATGGTGCAAGTACCTGGGCATCTTATGACAGTACCCAGCTAATTCCTATATTATGACGATAGACAAGCCAAAACTATTGGCTTTACAAGTGCTCATTTTAACAGGAACAGTGGAAGGAACAGGTACAAATCCATGCATGTTGCTTACACATCAAGTTTCTGAAGGCACAATTGGTTAAGACAGTTTTATTAATGTTGCCTATTAGGTGGCGCTGAAAGTGCTGCCTACAAGCCAAACTATTGTCATTGGAAGAGAAGATAGGAGAGAGATGAGATGTGTGGAAGGACACAGCCTGTGGGTTTTGTTTGGTTATTTACTCTTCCCTTGACCCGCCCTCTTATGGCCATGCTGGTTCTTAAGGCCATTCACACAAACTACCTGCCCCACCACTCCCAAAGCGCAACTCCATGGATTCCCTTTCAGTCTAGCTCTGTGCTTTCTGGGCAGCCTTGTCAAAGGTAATCGCTGAATTCCAGCTATAAACCAATAAAACCACCTCCTGATGTGATTAAAAAAAGTCATAGCCAAGTGTGCTTTTAGCCACTTGATTTATAAGCAGTATTGATGTCCTTGCATCTGTTTCGTTGTTAGCTAGCTAGCTTTCAGAAGGGTTGACTGCACAGCACAGAGTAGACTCAGAGATCTCTGGGTGATGTGTTTTGGTGGTGGAGTGGTGGTAATGTCCATAAGCACTAGCATGGACATTGGCGGTCAGTTGGTAGGTAAATAACCAAATAACACCCATAGGCTGGGTGGCCTTTCTCACATCGCATCTCTCTCATATATTTCCTTCGCAGCAGTAGCAGAGGCAGCTTTGGTGCTAGAGGGTTAAGGCGGGAGGGGGGGGTCAGAAAATAGGGCACCAGCGGGAAGCTGTGAGGGTGCACTGGGCACCAGGAGGGCCTCGGGGGGCACCCCGCCCTGGCTCTGCCACTGCTTTGCAGAGCAATCGTATCAGGTTGTAGGCAGCCCTTTCAGTGCCACCAAAACTAAAAATTATCCAACCCGGGACACTAATCCACCCCACACTTATCTGGCACCTAAACTAACAAGATCTTTGTTAAAATAATACAAATCATCCCTCAAGAATATTGATTTCAGAAACATCAAAATGGCACTTTAGAAATAAGCATCCAGTTGCATTCACTGTGAAAACTACGAGTCGCAAAACACATCTCGACATGCTTTCAGTTCGAAAAATAATTTCACACTATCACAATATGCATATGTCTAAATCGGGCTTTGTCCTGCCACATAAGGGCAATTCCAGCTAGAACTGCTAGTCACATGCCATCGTCACGAGACCACAAGAAACCTTGATGCCTATTGGGCGTGTTGCATTTCTGGTAAATCGCTTTCATTGAAAAATACTTTGAGATGACTTTGGGATGTTATCCCGGAGAAGATTCACAGCCTTAGTTAATAAGCCAGGTTGTAATAAGTAATTTTCGTTTATACCGTGTTATTCATAATTAATCATTATTAACTGAAGCCAACCATTTCAGGTATTGAATTACTACGACATTTGGTCAAAGGTATTGCTTTTCCCCCTTCTTAATGTGGTTTTAGTATAATATGGTTTTCTACTTAATGGGATTTTTGTAAATATTTGTATATTGCTTGTCTATTTTGTATATTGAAGCATAAATGTGTGAAAGGTTAAATGTGAACCAAAGCACACTATATATAAAAAATAAATGGAGGTCAAAACATGGCTGGGGTTGCTTGCATTTTGTACAGAAGCAATGTGCCTATCGTTTATGACTGGACAGCCTCTTTTGGGGTGGATACCAACCTGGTGTACATATGGTGGTCCCTCTTGGTACTACCAATGGTACATCCTGAAAACAGATAAAGGCAAGACTGCCCAGAGCAAGTGCCAATAATTAAGCAATATTCCCCTTGCAGCGGGAGCATTACCGAGTCAGGTAATGCCCCGGGGCCCATAGTTATAGGCGGGAGCGAAGATCTGCGAGACCGGGGTACTAAAAGCATTTTTTTCTGTCTGCAGTGTTTCGGAACAGAAAAAAAAATGACTACTGAGAAAATGGCTGCCGGGGAAGGGAAAACGGAGTTCGTTTTCCCTTTCCATGGCAACCATCGGGAGCGGGCGCGCTGGGAACACTTCTGTTCCCAGTGCGTCCGCTCCCAAATAAAACAAAGAGAAGTAGGTAAGTGGATTTGAGAGGGCGGGGGGTGGGAGGTGGGTTTGAGGCGGAAGGAAGGGAGGAAGGAAAAAAATAAGAAAAACAAAACGTACATGGTTCCCCCGGCAGGGGACGATGGCAGCTTTTCAGCTGTGTGGAGGCTCGAAGCGGGAATGGCCCTGCTTTGGGCCTCCTCATTGGCTGAGGGGCTGACACGCCCCTCGCCATGGACAAAGCGGCTGGAATCCCGGCCGAGAATCGAGGGATTCTCCGCTGGGTAATGAACCGGCGAGAGCCAATCAGAATGTGTGTTACATTCTGCTTGACTCTCGCCGGGTACTAATTAGGATTAATTCAAATCTTCTCCATCTTCCATCCATCACTCTTTAGTGATGCAAAGTTGCACCGGTAGGCCTCCACGTAGATCCTGAACTTGCTATCCCTAATGTCCAATGCTAACCCTCACAGATGGTGCCCCATGGGGCCGAAACATGCCTGATTAACATAGGGTTTTTACCTTCTGTAATGGTGCATCAGGCTGAAAAAAGATGTAATGGAAAGTTGTGCAGTAAATTGCCAGTGGTTGTGATTATGTCAGTGTTTCTATCCATCACTACAGTACTCAGTGTTGCCTTCCCTTTTTCATGTCATTATGTACTATATTATTTGCTGAAATGTACGTTTCCATTATATACTTCTGCATGTATCTCTTCTGTGGTGGGGCATTCCCCTTTTGTACCACCTTCCCTACCTCATTTCCCTCCACCCCATATCTGTTGTTTTACCACATCCTGTCCGTCAGCCTTCCCCACATTTGCTGCAGTAATATGCAGTATACTGTTGCACGGTGAATCGGCCATAGTCGGATAGGGGAAGAACTTTAGACCACTGAAACCTCTTATCTGTGTATTTGAAACACAAACACATAATTTCACAAAATATCCTGGCCTCAAAATGCAACGAGCAAAGTGCTCATTGCATCCTGCATGTCCTGTGGCACATGCCCAGTATATGTACATATGCATTGGCCCCCATAACCCACATAGACAGAGGGTTTGGGTCTACCTTTCACCGACAAAGGTGCTGAATATGCACTTTTAAGTGATGGGGAATAAAGAGCCTGTCATTTATAATATCATTTTTACATTTCCACTCCTGCTTCAGGGATGCAAATGTACGGAACGGAAATCGAAATGTTGTGTGCATTCACTCACAGCAATGTAGGTAATGATCTTGTCAGGGGTTTTGACCCGTGTTCGAGTTGTTATGCTGCAACATTTGGGGCTGTGGGCTCACAAAAATCCAAGATGCCAGAATCCAGGAAAACCGTGCAGTTTTTGCGCACACCAAAATGGTCGCCAGACCTGCCGCCCACCAGTGCGAGCGTGATGGGCCAGAAGCGCCATGAGTGAAAAGTGGTGCCAAAGGAAAAACAGCAGTGCCTGTTAGCTCAAAAAGCGCTTTGAAATCACCTTTGTTTCCCTGAAATGCAAGCTAAAAATGCCTATTTTAAACATTGCAAGATATTCAAAAATCTCACTGAACACCAGCAGACATTTAGCAGAATGTAGTCTTGTGTGCGTACAAAATCTGGAAAAATGAAGAGCCCAAAACAATGTTTATAACAAAACTGGCTGAGCTGTGGATGTCAGCAGCTGAAGTGAAATTGGACTTAAAGCCACTAAAATCGAAATCTTTAAAATAAATGAGTGACCTACTGTTGAGTGTCACATAGTTTGCAACTGTTAAATGTCATAGTTTTCAACTTAGAATCAGCATTCTAGCTGCATGTGTAAAAATTGTAAGTTTGATTTGAATGAAGAAAAACTGGGAACAAAAGTGACATTTGGCTGAAGCCTGGCTTGAAGAGAGTGAATTCTGCCCGGCAACTACCCCCGACAGGAGTTGAAACTTGCTCAGCCACTGCATTCCCAGGCCTGGCTGCCTTCTGCTGCCCCCACCAAAAGGAGATGACACCTCCCTGATCGAATCAGGGGAGGAGCACCTGGGAGCAGGGAAACAGATCAATGAGCCTTCCTTGGCTCAGGCAAATGTTAAATTAGGGGGGGTCGTAAATGGCTTCCTCTTGAGAGAAACTGGGAGGGGCAGTGCCTCTGTGAGCAACCTGAGTTGGAGGAAGTGGATAAACCAGAAATTCCACCATATGCTTTGGGAAACCACACCCCTCTGGGCCAGAGCATAATTTTAAAAAGATGGATAATTCATAGTACGGACTTGTCAAAATAATAAAATTAATATCATTATTCTTGTGATTTTTCTGTGCACATTTTAAGAGGTATTAGAACTCTGTGGTATGTTCTGGGGGATAGTAGCGGAAAATAGGTTGTTACTCCAAATGTGTGTATGTTAAAAATCTGACACTTTATCATCTGATGCCCATATCATATTCCTTGTGCATGTTTGTGTAAATTCTGGAAAGGTTTAGAGGTTGTGTTCTTGATGAAAAGGGCAGAATTCTGTCATAAGTGGACACGACATCTTACAAAGCTAGGGATCGGATGGTTTGGTGCTACAGAAAATATGTTAACTGGACATATAATATTAGAAAATTGTATGTAGATAAATATGTATTTGGATCAAGAATAGATTTGTGTGCAAATTGACCAGGGGTGGATCCTCTGACCCATAAACTACCTCATCACAATGACACTCCATTTCCTTCCCCCAATCAAGGGAGAGAGGAGAGCTTGGCCAATGATAAGTGGTGAGGGGCAGGCTTAGTTATGCCCACACACACACCCACTTTCAAAACACATAAAAAGAGACTGCTTGGACAGGCGAGACATTCACTTTCCACTTGATCCAGACCAGCAGAACCACAGACCAGACCGCTGTGAAGTGCAGAGCAGAGCTGACCCAGAGAGCTGTGACTTCAGAACCACCCGCCGGAGTCCAAACCTGCTGACCGGACCCTGACGGCCTATTTCAAATTCATAGTGTGAGTACTCAGCCAGAACTGTGCAAAACCAATCTCTTAGCTTAAAATAATCTGATCCAAACCATTTTAACCTGTCCAGAACTGCATCATAGAATCGTGTGTCCCTTCTCCGATTTTAAACCTGTAAAAGTGTCATTTTGCCATTTTGAATCATTATTTCATTTCTGAAAAACAACCTTCATAGAATTGTCCGTATCTTTGGAATCGTAGGTGCTAGGAACGTGGTTTAACTTTCATCTTAAAGCTAAGATTCTAAGCTTTCCAAGAAGCCTAACACCGACTAGCAACTCCTTATAGTTCCTCTGTAATCGCGATCAACGCACTCGGAAAGAAGTGCCGCGAATTGACATTTTGCTTCATTTCAGCCACGTGTAAAAATAGCCGTCTTTTGCTTGAACTGCTAAAATTCGTTTTCAACCTGCTAATCCCTCATTGAGCATTGCCAATGTGACTTGAACTAATCTTAAATATCTATCACCTACCCTGAATCTCCTATAGGGAATTAAAAATCATTTTTAGCATATTTTACTTCATTGCCACCACATTTAAAAGGATTGGCCTGCTTTAAAATCATACCTGTTTTCCTCTAAGCTCGCTGGGGGGAACTGGAACTTTGAACTACATTTGATTGTATTCCTGAGAACTGTGTGCTCTTCTTTCCATCTTTTTATATTGTATAAGGGGGGTGAATTGCCAAAAGGGGAAAAGCGATTACATTGGCTTTTGTTGAAATCAAATCAAGGTTATTCCTGTGTTGCATTCTTTTCCATCCTTGTTTTTCCTTGAAACCATAAAGGTATTCTCTGCTACTTTACCCTTTCTATACCAATTCCTAAGTGATTAAGTAAGCATACAATTGTCATATTATCCATTGTTGATCACGGTAATATTCATAAGAGTGCGATCAAATATTAATTTATTTATAAAAGTGTAATATATATATATTGTTAAATTTTTCCAATAAATCTTTTAAATTGCAAAACAAACCTACTTCTTGGCTCAGTGAGATCAGGGGGATTCATAGAGAGGGGCGTTATATAAGGGTTTATCATCCAGAGTATAACTTGTCATAAAAATATATAAATAAGGGCTTTCCTTGGTCGTCCCAGACGAGGCACTGACTTAGTGGGATTGCTTGATTGGAGTCACTTGACAATCTGCTTCTACTGTACTGCCCCTTGCGCCTGCGAGACTGCATCCTGGTGTGCATCCTTTTGAGAATGTGGGATGCGGCCGCAACTCCCCTTGCACTCACCCATAGTGCCAATGTTGCACACGACATACATACCTTCTGAGCTGTTTGTTAATGTGCATGTAGTAACTTCATCACAGTGTCATAATTGGTAGTTGCCTTTTCACGACTGACTGTACCCTTGCTTGTTACAGGTGTCCATTTCCCTCCAGCACCCCCGTGAACTCCCCACCTCACACAGACTCACACGGCACACGTGTGTACAGTTCGGGCTCCCCAGTCGCTCTGCTGCGGCCGGGAACGCCCCCTTTATCTATACCACACACGGCGGGGTGAACGTCACTCGCTGCATGTTTACCCCCTTAAAAGAGGTAGGCACCACACTCCTCCTTTTTCATAACAAAAAAAACAAAGAGGTAAAATACACACAGGGCATAACAACACACTGCACACAAAATAAAGAACCCCTTTAATCACAGCCACCCAAAGCCCCATGAGTCACTTTCCAGTCCATGGGCTGGTCCCGCCAGTTCAGGGGTCCAAAACATATTCACTCGGGAGGGCAGGCTTACCTCTCCTGACCCTTTGTGGATATTGCCTGCCCACCTCGGGCCCCCCTCACCTGTGTTCCCCCGACCTGGGGAACTTGGCGGATGGGCCAGGCCACAGCCCTCGTCCGGCACATCGTTGAAGTCCCTTCTCTGCAACACTTCCTCGACTTTCTTAAAGAAGCTGGCATTGCGGGTGACAGAGGCAGTCCCATCGGAAGCAGTCACCATGGATCCATGCACCACCACCACCAGGTCCATCGGACCAGGCTCATAAGTCAACTACATCTTTCCTTGAGTGGGCCGGTTCCTTACCAGCACTTCATCCCCCGGGGCCAGCTGCTGGGACCTCTCCTGATGTTTTCGTGGTCAATCCTGAGGCTGCTCTCTCGTTCCACCTGCGCATTGTCGATGACAGCCGGCTCTCTCTCTCTCATCTCTGGGGTAAGGCCTCTGGGACACCGCCTGAACATGGCTTCAGCCGGGGCCACTCCGGTAGATGCATGCAGGGTGGCCTGGTTCACCCTTAAGAATTGGTTAGACGCCCTCTGCAAACCATGTCCTTGGCCATGAGCGATGCGGAAGACCTTATTCAGCGGCCTCATACATCGTTCTGCCTCACTGTTCACCCGAGGCCAAAGAAGAGTGGTCTTTAGCTGGTGGATCCCATACTCCTCCCTCAGCTGGGCAAAGCTGTCCCCCTGGAATGGTGGTCCATTGTCCGAACACAATGTCTGAGGCAGGCCATGGGTCGCGAAAGTCTTCTTCATAGCCACGGCCACCTTGTTGAATGACACAGACTCGATGAATTCCACCTCCGGACACCTGGACCACTCGTCCACGAACACCAGGAAGTGTGTGTCCCGGCCCGTGGACCCGAAGTCGGCATGGACAATCACAGGGCTTGGTTCCTCTTGGCATGGCCTCAATCAGGGGTTCCCTCTGTGCTGGTGATGCCACCTGGCACCACACACAGGCCGCCACAAACTCTTTGACCCGCCTTTCAAAGTCTGGAAACCACACCCTCTGTTTCAGACGTGCCTTGGTCTTGCCAGCTCTTTGGTGCCCTTTGTGTGCCAGCTCAATAACCTTGCAGACCTTCACCTGCGGTATGACAATCCGGTCACCTCGGAGTAACAGCCCCGACTCCATGAATACCAGCTCGTCCTTAACTCTCCACAGCTGTTCCAGCGCTGATCTTACTTCCTGGGTCCACATAGCCAACGTGTCTACCAAAGACTTCCATGAGCCCTGTGGAAGGACTGCCTTATTTGTTGTCGTCAGCTGCCACCTGGTCCAGCTCGTGAAAAGGTACTGAGTTCGGAGTTGCCGCCTCCACCACCAGTCTGACATGCTCGTCGGCCTGCTCCGCACTGATGTTACCCTGTTCCCCGGATCACACTGCGGATGCCTTGACAAATAGTCAGCGGCATTGTTGCTACTGGGCCAGTACACCAGGGAGACTCCATACTCAAGCTGTGCCAACATTCGCCTTTCAATGCGGGCTGGAGGCCCAGACGAAGACCCAGCCAAGATGGGCAGAAGGGGTTTATGGTATGTGACGCTCACCGGCCATCCCAGCACGCATAGACGGAAGTGACGGCATCCCCACAGGACCACCAGGGCCTCCCTCTCGATCTGGGAATACCACTGCTCCGTCTCTGATAGCACTTTACTTGCATAGGCAATGGGCCAGACTTCCCCGCTGTCATCCGTTTGCGTGAGCACTGCCCCAGACCAAACAGGATGGCATCGACCACAATTTCTGATAAGGCCGGATCAGAGAAGGCCATGGTGTCCTCTGCCGTTAGCGCCCCCTTTACATCCTCAAACACTGCCTACTCAAGAGGTCCCCACTGTCACGCAACGTCCTTCTTTGTCAACGGCCGCAACAGTTCTGAGCGGGACACAAGGTTCCTGATGAACCGGCCACAATATGTGACCATTCCCAAGAAGCTTTGGACTTCCGATATGTTCTCTGGGGCCCGTGCTAACACAATGTCCTATACCTTCTGAGGATCAGGTGACACGCCCCCTTCCTTGAACACAAAACCAAAGAATTCAGTTTTCTTCTTAAGGAATTCACACTTGTCCCTGTGCAGTGTTAACCCAAGAGTCTGGAGCCGTTCCAATGTTTTGGCCAGTCTGTCCAGGTGCTCTCCCTCCTCGCAAACACCAGGATGTCATTGCTGATGTTCAATATTCCGTCCAGATCAGAGAGAGCCCCACGGATGATGTTTTGAAACACCTCTGTCACCGATGACATGCCAAAGCTCATGCGCTTGTACCAGTAGAAGCCACGGTTGGTGGTGAAAGTTGCGATACACTGTGAGTCCCGGTGAAGAACCACCTGATGGTGCCCGGCCCGAAGGTCAAGCTTGGAGAAGAAACGCGCCCCCTGCAGTTCAGTGATGATGATGTGAATTGTGGGTGTGATGTGACATTCGCGTTTGATTGCCTTGTTCCGGAGCCTCATATCCACACAGATACGCACAGAGTCCGGTTGTTTGGGCTTTCTGGCGATCACGATGGGAGACACCCAAGGGGTCGAGCCATCAACCTTCTTAATGATGTCCAACTCAACCAGACTGTCCAGCTCTTTATCCACTGGCTCCCGTAGATGAAATGGAACTCGGCGGTGTTTCAGGGCGATACATTGGATGGACTCGTCAATGTGGAACCTCACGGGATCACCTGCCATGCCGGCAATGCCTTCAAACAAATGGCTGTACTTCATCAGGAGCCCCTGCACACCCTCCACGTAGACTGCATACCCAAAACCGACGATGCCCAGTGCCTGCACTGCTGTGCAACTCAACAGGGTGTTGTTGCTGACCACTGTAACATAGAACCGGGCCTTGATAGACGACCTCCCCGTGTACCACATTGGCTATAAATGCCCCAGCGGGATAGGTTGTTCACCGCCAAAAGTGAAGATGCGTGCCTTCGCTTCGGTTTCTGTAGCTTGGGTGGCACCACCATGGCACCATAATGCACCCTTGCCATGACATTGACAGACCCCCCTGCGTCTACCAGCACCGGCACCGTGGACTCATTTACCTTGACCAGGCATTGTGGTTGTCTTCTTTTGGTGGACCGCAGACCACTGACACTTGAAATTAAGAAAATTTTCACTTCCTCCTCTTCACCGTCTTCCCCGTGAGGGGCACCGTTGTTGCCTTGATTGACCTGGGCGACGTTGGGCGGGTGATGTTGCCTGAAAAACCCTGCTCTTACCGGCTCTCTTGGGACCACCACTGGCATGGGAGCGCTGCACATTCGGGCGTAATGGTCCAGCACTCCACAGCATCCACATGACTTTCCTTGCGGTGGGCATTCAGCAGGGTGTGGGAGATCGTACCCACATTTCGTACACAAGTCTATGGCTCTTGCACTCCGGTCCCTCTGATTGCTGCCCGGACGTCTGGCTCTTATGCCACCTTGACCACGGGCAACCGCACACACATCTTCCACCTTCCCCGGGTGCCCAGCCGCCTCCATCCTGGATGCCCTCACCTCAGACACCTCCTGACAGCATCCAAGATCTAGCATGCGAGGCAACGTGATCCCGGGCTCACACTGAACCTGCCTGTGCCACTTGCCTGACGAACACCCTTGTATCAGCTGGTTCTGGATCATCACGTCCGCATTGTCCCAGGCAGACGGAAGTGACATGCAGCGCAGTCTGCCGTAGAAGTTGTCAAGGGTCTCGTCATCCATTTGGCAGGCACTGCATATGACCAAGCGCTCATAATCGCATTGGCCAGTGGCATGAAGTATTCCCGCAGCGCATCTTTGGCTGCGTCACAGGTAGCATCGGATGGCTGCAGGGACTGGAAGACCTCATGAACAGCTGGTCCTGCCCAGTACAGGAGTGTCACACCTTACTGTCCTCGTCCGTCTCCCCAGTGGCCCTGAAGTACATGTCAAGCCTGTTGATCCACATCCTCCATCTCGGTCCCAGGCTGGATGGGGCTCCCGAAACTCGGGCATTGGCATAAGTGCCCTTTGCTGTCTTGGCACCTGTCGTGCTTCGGGCCCAGCAGGCACTGCAGGAACCTGGCTGTCAACATTCATGGCAGCGAGCACACAGGCAACCCACTCCCAAAAAATAAATGGGGCCGCAACTCACTGATCGCTTCTTCAGGCACCGCTGCACACAGATGAGTGTGATGATGTTGCTCAGGTACCTCCTCCCAATACTTCTGATAACTTCCTCCACCACCGCACAATAAGCCAAAATCCCCTTCCAGGCACCTCCTTCAATAGTCCAAAAATTAAGCCACAGGGCCACTTGATCTTCACCACTGCAATCCTTGTTCACCACTGTCCAAAACAGTCAGGAGTAACAAAGAAGGAACTCCATGCCACCTTGGTGACTCCAGAAATTGAGTTGGGTGGTCCCATCCATGGGATCAGAACAAAGATGGTAGGCCTCCCCCAGCTCCTCACCTCCCACTCAACCTAATGAAAGTGCACAAAACACTTCAGAACAACAAATATGCAGCATCAGCTGTCCCTTTTCCAGGGAATCCAAAAAGGATGTGCATATGGGTGCACAGGCGGTTGTATACTAATTGACCTTTTCACAATTGACCTCGGGAGAATTGACCTCGGGAGAATTGACCTCGGGAGAATTTACCTAATTTAGAAGGTCAATTAGGACATATATGATATGATATGGCATTTGTAACGCGCCTATACACAAGTGTTTCAAGGCGCGACGAGGCAGGGAGGGGGGAACAAGGGGAAGACAGACAACGATCCTACTAGGCCAGGTGTCATTCAGACCGCGCAAGTGCAGGGGTAGGGGGAAGGGAAAAAGTGTAAGGGGAAGCGGGAGGGGGGGGAGTGCAGTACAAATAAGTAGAATAGAAATAAAATATTAAATAAATAGGGCCAGCTGGTGGCAAGTGCAAGGTAAGTGCAGACAAGTGCTGGGGGTGGGGGGGGGCTGTAGTGATACAGAGACAGTCCCGCAGTGCAGGGGTTGCCAGGGAGGCAGTGCAAGTGAAGAGTGACTGGGCCCAGGACCGAGGTCGGTGAGAGTGGCCCAGTTGCAGAATCAGTGCAGTGTTGGTGAAGAATTTAGCAGGGGAGAGGGAGAGAGAAAGCAGAAGTGAAGAGGAAGGTTTTGAGGTGCTTCCGGAACCAGAGATGGTTCTCAAGTTTCAGGGAGGCAGGATATGCGGGGGGAAGCCCCCTCCAACCCCACACCCAATCCAAAAACCCCTGCAACCCCCCACCCAATCCCCTTATATTATTTATAATCCAAAACCAACCCAATACATATATAAAATAACTAAAATAATATAAAGGTCAATTGTGCAGAAGGTCAATTGTAAAAGGTCAATTTGGGTAATACCGCACAGGCAGTCTGTATCAGAGCCGCGACCCTTCCGAACACGTGGGCAAGATGGCGGCCAAGCCGCGTGGACACTGCTGTCTCCGCAGCATTCGGGAACGGAGAACAAAGAACAATTTCACTGCCCCTCACTGCCTGTGCCCTGGGAGGTGTCCTGGCTCGTTGCCACTTTTACAGGTGTCCGTTTCCCTCCGGCATCCCTTGAGCCTCCCACCTCACACAGACTCACACGGCACACGCGTGTACAGTTCGGGCTCCCCTGTCGCTCTGCCGCGGCTGGGCACCCTTAAAGGGGCAGACACCACACTGCTAGCTTGACAACCACTGATACTTCACCCATTGGTTCCAGTACTTCCAACAGGGAGCTCCTCCTTTACCTCCAGTGCCTCCCAGTTTGCCTCTTCCTCCACTGACGCTACACACCCCATTGAACCCTATAGAGGGGTCTCCAATGGAATTCAAAATCCTCAAGAAACAGTTCTGTTGAAGCAGCCTTTTCCTAACAGCAAAGAAGAGAAAGGACTGGGTGTGGCAGCAGGTTGGGAGGTGGGACAGGGCGCGTCACTTCCGGTATGGATTTGTGCCATGCAAGAGACACAGGCAGCTCTCGTATTTGCACAACATGTCAATCTCTCCTTTGCTTCATAGACCCATGGATGCTTTCATTAGTAGATTATGGAAACAGCCCAGTTGTTTGATTCTTTCGCTTTCCCCAAGCAATTCAGCACTAATTAATTGGCTTTTCTTTTCAGTTGTATAGTGAGACCTTGTTCACGTGTTTCGAACACTCTGCACTTTCTCATCAAGTTTGAAAATGACACAAAACCCCTAAGAAACATTACTCTAGAACCTTCTTGCAATCTTGATTAATGTAGTAGTTTATCCTTCCTTCCATAAACGATGTTTGGATTCAATAAAGGGAACATTTGTTCAACATTGGCAATATTCAAGGTTACTTCTGACATTTGTTTGTTTGCTAAATTCCATTATTGCCTATGTTCAGTGACATTTGTCTCAAGCCATTGTCTACTGGAAACAAACGCTTTGTACCAATATCATGTTGACATTCAACCTCTTACCAGATGGGGAAAAACGTTTTAGTGGATATGGGGCAACATTGTATCCCAGCAGGTTCCTGACTTGGAGTTGTACTCCTAGATAGTGCGCCTCACAAGTCGAGGCACCCAGAGTGTGCATCCTGGTAAGTAAGTGCATTAGGGGTACCCCAGAAAAACGAATTGCATGGAAGCGCCGTGTCTGGGTTCTCAGGAAATTGACATTGCACAGAACTGTAGTAATATGACGGATTCCACTATCTTTGGTTCACAAGTGCCTGGCAGGAGGAGCAACACCTACTCTCTGTCTCTGGTTGTTTCCTCTTATTAGAATTTCTGGTTTACAGACATCAAGAGGGTTATATGTGATCTTACCGATGGAAAATTCAGAGTTGTCCATTTCATCGCAAACAAAATACCAACAAATACAATCTTTTTCATTTGGCCCTACCACCCCCAAAACCCCTTATTTTCTATCCTTATAACACCACCCCGCCATTTCAACCCCTTTCCCCAGTACCCTATATATATGTATTTAATATTTTCAGTATTTTTCAGTATTATAAGTTTTGGTGAAATGTACCACTCTGAATTATGTTTGGTAAATTGACTGGGTACCATCAAGAGCCTATTGTCTTGGTCTCATTTCAATCTTCCCACTTAAACAGATAAGATGAGCTGGTAGGAGGGTTATAATTTCCATCTCTCTGCTTTACTAGCAAAGCTTAATGGTTTGGTCTATTATCAGCCCAATTTATACATCTGAGATTGTCTACAGTAAACCAGGCTGTTATTAAGTAACCAAAATTTCCTCCAACAAGTCTACTACCTGAAAAACTCACACATGGCCATCTGGAATGGCTCAACCAAATATGGCTGTTATTTACGTAGTAAGAATGTCCTCCAGCAGAACCCAGTACCATTGTAATTGGCTCTGTTCTACGGCCTGAGTAAACAGATTAAGAACACAAAGCTTCAAGTGGCTCTATTTACAGTTGTACCCCCATTATATCAGGGCTCACAGAATGACTAGCACACCCAATCTCAAAGGGGCTTTAACATCGTTCTATCCTCTTGCTCAATAATCATTGAGCCTAAAGCCACAAAGCTTTACATTGTAGGTCTTGTCATCTTCCAAACCATACTCTGTCATTGAGAAAAAAAGGTACTTTTATAAACTCACCTGCCCTTTCTGCCGAACGTACACTCTGATTCCAGCATAAACCAGGAAATCTGTTTTCCAACCTTGGTTTCAAGTGTATCCCCGGATTCCTTGTCAAAATGGAACTATTTTTATGTTCAATGGACACTTAAGTACTGTCTGGATAGAGTGCAGTTTTGTCAACTGGCAGACTAGCAGTGAAATCCTCTTTAGCCAGATATATAGTGCCCTGCATTCTGTAAACCTTCAACAGCCAAAAGCTTTCCTCCCCTAAATATCTTCACAACCAAGTGGTAAGGTCTAAAGAGGTGTCTGTGCCCATTGATGCTACTGATGTGGGGGCTACCTGGGCTTAAACTAACATTTTTTTGTTAACACCACTGCATTAATTTCAGCTTAAGAATTGATGATCAATGCGGATAGGGGTCATTAGAAACCTGTTTGGTTATAAGGTGGATCTGGGCAAACTACTCTAGACATTATGATTCTTTGGAATCTTCCCACATGTATGGAGGGAAGGGACCGAGACACAGTGGTAAGACTAAATTGCTAATTCTAGTAACTAGCGTACTTATAGTCCATAGACCTTGTTCTTCAATAGGACCCACCTTCGGACACTGTTAAATGTATCGATCCCAGCCTCAGCAGATGGGAAAGGAATTGTTGAAGTCATTGTGGGCCTGGGCCAGGTAGTCAGCCTGCACACTTGCCTCACTTTAATAACGTTGACGGATGGATTTTGATGTGCAAAAAGCTCTTGCCCCATCCTGCCTGGATGCACAGCTACATATACATGGAGGATATGGGAATATACACTAGGAGTACAGTAAAGTAACATAATGGAATATAATGTAAAGGTTTTATATCTCACTTCTACATTGGTGGCCTCTTGGCACATGGTTCTGGATTAAAGGGGGGTGAGAGCCAGAGTTAAGGTGGTAGAGGGAGAGACAAGTACAACATCCAAGGTGTGCAGGCTGGAAGTACCAGAGTCCTGTGTGTCAAAATGGTTCTATATGGTTTTGTATCTTTTATCTGCAGAGGAGATCCCACATCCTATTAGCTGCCTTTGCAAGGAAATCGGGAGAGCCATATGATATGATGTGGCATGGATCTGGTTAGAAGAGTTGGTGGATATGTGATAGGGCTAAAGAGGTTGCAGACTGAATTGCACACAAAGCACCTCAGCATGTGGTGGTGGTGTTTGTGCTAGTAGGCGTAAGGCTGCATATATTGGGGACTCTGTATGTAGTGTGGAGCTGATGGTAGATTTGAAATGTGAGGATGTTAGTTGGGTGGAGGGAGATGTGGTTAGTGATGCTCTTGAAGAGTCATATTGTTTTAAGTTCACAGACTAGACTAATCTAGTAGGGTTCCAGTCTGTTGTTGGACTGAAAGCAGTGGTGTTATAGAGTTTGGTAGTATTCAGGATAGCAGTTTCTTGCTGTTGTCTGTTCCATTTGATGATGATTGGTCTAGTTTGGAAGAGTGGAGTAATCTGGTCTATGTAGTGGATGGGTTAGACTGTCCTGGCATAGTAGTCACAATGGTGAGTAACTTACTCTGTTTACTGGATATCATTTCCCCATCACAAATTATACTTTGGAGGAACACAGGGATTGTGTTCAAGGCATCACTCAGTTCACAGTTTAATTGAAATGGATCAATTCTAGTCTAGCTTGTACACATTTTGTATGCACAACTTAGTTCTTTTGTTATTAAATGCTCAGATGTCCCAAACATCTTTCGAGCCCTAGTGAGATGGTTGTAGAAAAAGTACGAGTTGAGCCAGGTTTGACAAATGTCTCCAACGTTATGTATCGGGGGTCGCCTCGCAACACTCACCCAAACATTGCAAAAGTAGTGAAAAAGGAGTGTACGCTTGTGCAAGAAGTAACACAATTTTATTCAGGGCCCAGATGCAGCTGGGACAGCAAATTCAAACAGAACACGGAACAGAACTGCATGAAAAGGTGTTGTCAAAGAACCACCCTCAAAGTTAAGTCTTTTATACACAGTAAAAGAATTGGCATTTATCGCGGAAACTGAACTGCATGAAAAGGCGCCGTCAAAGAACCGCCCTCGAAGTTAAATCTTTTATACACAGTAAAATAATTAGCATTTATGATTGTGTGACATGGAACAAATCTCCCCACACAGAAATGATTGGGTGTTGCACTTTGGACTCCTATAGAACTGTGTACATTTCGCTGAATCATCGGGTCCACAAACCTTCCCACACCTCCCTCAATTACAATTTTGTGATGTCACAATCCATCCCCAATTCCCACAACACAAAATGATATAATTGAAACATTTGAGACGACCGGCAGAACTTTATTACTCTGCCCTGGTCGCCTCTTGCTGTCTCCCAAGGGAACGGCTATCCATCACGACATCATCAGAGCCTTGACCCACAGACATAATTTTAAATGATTGTTGCATATAGGGAACATTCTAACCCTCTTCCCAGGAAAAATGGTCTGCTGGCGATTTGAAAGTTCTGTGGGACGGACATGCCGGCCTCGCTAGAATATCATATTTCATAAATGATTTTTGAATTATAAAATGGTCACATATATTTTTTTTGTGTGTGTTTAATCATGGTTAAGAATTTTTACAAACTTGGTGCAGTTTTTCTTTTGTTGGTCGCATATTCTTTTTTCACTAGCAAACCCTGTGCGCTTTAATCAGTTCACATTAAAAAATAATAACCTCTGTGCATCTCTATACGCTTGGCGAGAGATCGCATGCTATGTGCTCATGAACCGTCTGCAGTGGCCTTTGCCGCAAACAAAATGCTCTCACATGTTAAAAACAAAGCAGGCTTTCAGGGCTTATTTACTGTGCTTTATTCTACCACTAAGTTTCATTATACTTACCTGTGCCTCAGGATTTATGGATTTGTTTTATTAAGCTTTTAATTTTGCATATATGAGAAAGGGCCCCCTCCCTTTTTAGGGTTCGACTTTCTCAGCTGATAGGTGCATTCCTTCATACTGTGCTGGACTTGCATTGTTATTACAGTCATATTAAGCAACATCCAGCATTACAATTACTAATAGTAGATGACATAAATGCTAGCTGTGTATTCTGTTCACTCGTAAAGGGAGCTATATTCCTGCTGAACCCCGGGGTATGTGGTAGGAATAAGTCAATTAAAGTGGCATGCATATGGTCTGAGTTTTCCCATGACTTGGGGCTAGGAATAATATTAGAGAATCTCCATGAAGAAACAATGCCTGCGAAAACGTGGCGGTGTAATAACAAGTCTTCGAGTATAGCTACTTTTTTGGAAATCCCCTCGTTACGTTGGGTGTGGTCCTGACAATATCTGATTTCACTGACTATAGCGACCATGCAATCCTAACTGTAAATCTTAGAACAATTCTGAGTAACAGGATGGAGAGGGGTGGTCTAAGTAAATAAGGGGCTTAATCGCCTGAAATGGCCGGTTTGGAATTTAGAAACTGTAACAATCTATATGGTGGATGTTCAAATCGACTATAGAAGTAAGAAAACACCAAATGGCATAAAGTGGATAAGTGTAATTCCAAGTAAATTCCTTAGCCCTCGGAATTGTATTATAAAAAAAAAAAAAACAGATGGTAAGCAAATCCACCCCTACAATAGAAATATTAAAGAAAAAAGAGAGGAGTGAGGCAAGCCCTGGAGGGTTAACTGTTCATCAGGGGTGTACACACAGAAACATAAGATAACGTGGGAGTTGAAAAACAGCTATAGAAAATGATTAAAAGCGTATCAGCGTTGTTCAAAAAAATCAGACGTGGCAGACTGTACAGGGTAATTAATGAGAGTGATTCAAAAAAGTTGGGTGAACATCTTTAAGAAAAATGGTGCCCTAAAAGAAGAAGCACAGGTGTGTACCATTAATAGCTATATTTGGGAGGCGCACTAGGGTAACACATTGAGAGCCCCTAGTCCCATAAGGAGAGTCAAAGCTACATTTTTAGAACTAGATTTTTCTATTGATCTATTGAAGAGATAGTTGCACGACCCCATCCCTCTTTACCTCCTCCATCCCTCTCTCCTCTGCTGATCTCACTGTTGCTCGTTTGGTGTTCATGGCCCTTATGCATCCTTGGGCCCTGACCTCCCACACTGAATCACCCCTAGCTTCTGTCTATCTTCAGCACTTGCCTCGGCTCACCTTCCACCCTGGAGGCGCGCACTTATCTTACATTGCACTTCACCTGTCATCACCTATGAGCACCCCAGCACCTATCCCATACCCCCCCTTCTGCACTTGCACGTTCTGAGCACTCACAAGGCATAGTAGATTCGTCGTTTGCTCCCCCCCCACTGTATTTATTATATTTCTAATGTATTTTAATTGTCTCTCATCCCCTTGTCCCCTCCCTGTTGCCCTGTGGGTGCTTTGAAACTGTATTTACTTCCTGTATAAGCGCCTAACAAGTGAACAATAAATAAATAAATGGTCTTAAACCGTCAAGGGCCTCAGGGCCCGATGGGGTCTCAAATATGGTAATGCATGCAAACCCGTCCCTATGGACTAAAATCTTGGAACAACTCTTTAAATGGGTGATAAGTACGAACAGTATCCCAAATTCATGGAATCAATTCCACATCACCCCCCTGTTCAAGAAAGGTAATCAAATGGACCTGGATAACTACAGGCTAATTGCATTGAGAGATGTGTCGATATTCCGCAATATTAATATATGGATACAAGAGAATTCTGTTTTAAGCCATTTTCAAACAGGGTTCTGCCGAGGTATGTCCACTTCTCATAACATTTGTCTATTGAACACCTTAATACAGCAGGCAAGATTGTGTTCTTCACCTCCATTGTATGCCCTGTTTATAGATTTTGCCTCGGCATTTGATGCAGTTGGCCAGACCAAAATGTGGGCCAAATTGGAGCTGCTTCAAATGCCTAGTGCCTTCATCTATGCCTGCCAAATGCCACTATGCTGTCATTCAAAAACGCTGTCTCTAGTGATTCAGGATATACTCTCTTGTGGGCATAGTTGCCCTATACAAACAAAAACGAATATCAATTAGTACCCGGCGAGGGGGGTGGCAGCCTCTCAGCCATTGAGAAGGCTCGGAACGGGGTAATCCCCCCGTTCCAAGCATCCTCACGGCTGTAGGCCGCCATCTTCCTTTGCCGGGGAACGAGGTAAATGTGGTCCCCACTCCCTTACCTCCTCCACCCCATCCACAGAATTCCCTCCCCACCCCCAACTCCCACTTACCTTCTTTAAGGTCCATTTCGGGAGCGGAAATGAAATTTGCTCAGCCCTGTAACTATGGGCCCCGGGGAATTACCTGAAGTGGTAATGCCCCCCTGCTCTGGGCTTATTGTTTAAGTTTTACATATGCGCTAGAGTGTTCCTTTACCAACTGTGATAAGTGGGCAAAACATTTGGAAGGTACAATCTGGCTGCGTATCCTAAGCCTCTCAAGGGTCACACCGGTAGAAGTGATACAGAGGGAATTAGGTTTAACATCATTATCATCAAGGATAAAAATGAATAGAGGGAAACTATATATTACAATTATGGGGGCAGAACCTAAAATAGTACTAGGCATCATGAAGGATGGAGTGGTGAAAAATAACTGCCAGGCGTTGATGGAATTTAAATTGCTAAATGAGGATTTTTTTGAAGTAATTGCGTGGTCCCCAAAGTGGAATGAAGGTAAAGGGGTGTTGTTAAAAATACTAAGAAAAAAAGTTGTAGAATGGGATTGGGCAATGACGCATGTCTTTATTGCACAACTTTAGTCATTATGTACCCTATCAAGGATGTCTTGCTCATTTTGTAAACCCCAAAGATATATAGTGCAGATCCCCCGTCCAATATGGCGTAGGATCTTTATGATGATCTGGTTAAATACATTGCCTTTCTGTTCTAGCTGTTAAAGGTGGGTGGATGGGAATGCCCAAGAATAAACGAGTAAGTAAGCTTTTGTGGTGATTGTCAAGCGTTGGAAACAGCTCGCCATGTATTGACATCCTGTACACGAATGTGTAAGTATTGCATTCGGTTTTACCTGAAATTCGCTAGTGGATTAGATGAAATTACAAACGAATCATTCCTGCTGAATTGTGTTTAGGGGTGAGTGCTGCCCTATCTATTGCTGTTACAAATGTATGGCAGGGTTTTAAAAAGGAATTGGGCTATAATGAGTAAGGAGCGAATTGTGGTTATTCCTTGGTTATCTCTCTCCTATTGGTCTCCTTTTTACCTTGCTGTTTCAATTTTATTGTATGGTTGTTTTATTAGATGAAACATTTATCAGCATAATTTGAAATGCATTTCTATTTTTATTTTCCTGTTTTCTTTTTATGTATGTGAAAAGTTCTAATTTGAACTGTGTCGCATTAAAGCAATAATAAAAATTAAGCAACGTTTCAATAAAGTAATCATGTGATTTGTTACCAGAAATATAATTACAAGACTGAGGTGAAATTTCGAGGTGTATATTAGTATTGTAGTGGTAGCAGAAATGACATCAGACATTCATTGACAATGCTGATGTCATCACATGCAGTATACATGTACTTTGAGTCAGATATGAGCAAACACACTTGTTTATTCTGGAAACTCATATTTGCAGCATATTTGCATTTGTACAGTGAATGATTACAGGCACAACAAACCTCCTGCTAAAAAAGAAATCACTACATTTGAGCAGTTTATTAATCTGGGTCTGGATTGCCTTAAATCATGGGAGCTGCAAAGAAGTCCACAGGTGCAAATGGCGTGTATTATTCCAAGCTGCACATATGCGATGCTGTGAGCTCTGTTATATTTATCACTTACAAAGTGCATGCATCCCTCATATGCCTGGCCAGGTCCATGACAGTTGTTCATAGAAATTATGGTAATTTGAAAAAATCAAATATCTTCTTAAATAAAAAAATGTCTATATGGAGTTTACAAACTTCAACATCAGTGAGTAAATAGAGCAGTCAGTGAAGATAGTGGATAATTGCAGTGTAGAATTAATTTAGATTAAACTCAGAATGTTATATGTTTTGATTTGATCAATAACGTCCATGTTATAATGTAATCATTTTCATTTTTTTCCTACAGTGTAATAGTAGACACAAGGGAATGGAAACACTACAAAGAACTGACAAATACTATTACAGCCTTGGAAGATGACATGTTCCACTATCAGGCAGACATGCTGACTCCTCAGCTCTACCTGCGGCCTAAAGAAACTGTCCATATACCATTTAAATACCAGACTTTCTCAGCAGATCATATAGTCATGGCACAGGTATGCAGTCTAGAACTTTATTTCCTGTTTAGCACTATTGAATGCATGCACTTGCGGTGGTAGTGTTGTAGACTTGTTTTTGTGCAGCACCATCTGGAGCATACTGTGTCAGAGACGGACATCTGTGTAATGGTTTGTCAATCGAGCCAGGAGGATAACTCAAGCGCAGCATGCTTACCTTGGGAACAGAACAGTGCCATACACCAAGGATTTGATACCTCAGTCGGGCTTACTGAGCCGTCCCGCCACCTTCCCGGGTTGAGAAATGTACTAGCGCATGTGGTTAATAATTGAGACATTGGGCCTCATTTTGGGTTTGGCGGTAACCATGCCGGTGCTACGGCATGTTGCAGCTGGGCCCGTAATGATTTACCGGCACCTGACTTCCCTGTAACAGTGGGGGATTACAACCCCGGTGGTCCGGGAAGTGAGGCGCCGGCAAATGGTAAGTCCCCATTCCCAGTCCTATGGACTCTATGGGAATGGGGACTATAGAAGCACCGGCACCGTTAATAACTATGCTGGTGCTTCTGTGAAAACTCTGCAACTGCCTGCATAGTTGTAATATACCGGTTCGGAAACAACGGTGCCGGTAAACTGCTTTTATGCATTGAACTGTCACTGTATCACAGGAAAATATTGAATGATGAAAGAAATAGGCAGCTAGATAATCAAAGAAAGGCATATGGGTCACTGAAAAACAGCCAGACACCACCAGCATCTCCTCATACAGTTGAGCTGCAGTTGCCTTTCCCCCCTCTCGCTGTAAGGATTTCTGAGTTTTTACTGAGATTTTCAGGCTTTTTTGCTGGCAAAACTCCCTTTCAAAGAGAGAGTCAGATATTAGCTTTAATGTATGGCTTCTGTGGTAAGTAAGACTCAGGAGGCGGACAAGAGGTCATGGAAAAAACCTGTGTTTTATTTAAACAAAGAAGAAGGCCTATTTGTCCCATATCTCTAAAGTGTATCTTGGCCCTATCTAAAAAGAATAAATGGTGCTTGTCAGTAATTTTATAAACCTAACACAGTCCTCATTCCAAAGCCTAATCTAAAGTTCTGACCCTACCACTAATAAAAACGAACATAAAAGGGCGTGATCAAGATGGGGCTGTGATATGCACAGTGCGGGGTCTGCTGACCAAAGGCCTTATTATGGTGCTATCACCCTGCTAGGGGAGAGATACATAACCCGCCAAGGGTCAAAAACAGTGTGGATAGTGGGGGAGAAGAAGTGAAAGCTGGGCGGGGCAACTCTGCGCTGGGAGAAAGGGTGAGCGCATGCAAAGCAGATGGTAACTCGCTCAGGCAGGCGAGTCAGCCATTGGAATCTGAGGTGGTCAAAATGCAGACAACAGTAGACAGACTGGACAAAAATGTGACGACTGGAAAACAGGTTGCAAAGAGCTAACCTACGGATCAAATTCATGGTAGAGGAGGCGGAGGGAGACAATATCAGTAATGGGTCCGCCAACTGTTCATCGACATAATGAAGGATCCTCGAGACACGAGATATAAAATGGACAGGGTCCAGAGGGTTGGAGAAAGGTGAAAAGAGCCAGGGCGAGGACGAGGGACATTCTAGTTAAAATCCATGACTCCCAGACCAAGGAAAACATTCTACCAAGAGCCAGAGCAAGCCCAAGGATCACCTTCAGGAACAGTGCAATACAGTTATTTCAGGACTTGGCAGCGTCTACACTGACATGCAGGAGAGCGATGTGGCCCCTCACTGAGCACCTGGTGAAGAAGGGGACCAGATACAAGTGGACATTCCCATTTGGGATCTAATTCTCGCACTTGACAAGGAGTTGGTAGTTGGCTCGCTGGAAGAGGGGATGAGGCTCGTGGGAGAGGAAGGGGCCTCACACTCGTTGAGAGATGGCAAGCAGAGGGAGCCTGGCAACCAAGTGAACAGAGAGCCAAGAGGCTATTACAATACGTGGAGCAAGAGGAACGGACACCAGCTGAAGTAATGAGACCCACAGAATAAATAAAAGGGGGTGAAGGGGCACAATGTTTATAACAGGGGGTTTGCGGGAGGGGGAAGAGATGCAAGGGCAGGCCGGAGCACAGGTGGTCGATTGGGTGGTAAGAGGGGAAAGTTGTCACACTGGGATAGGCTGATGGGTTACTGTCAGCGTCGCAACGGGGGGGTGGGTTGGTCGGAAGGGTTGGGGGCATATAACCGACAAGCTCAACCTCGGACCGTGGGGGGTAAGAGGCACCCTGTGATCACAGCTATACTCTCAAATAGAGTGCAAGACACTGCTGGGTGACGGGACGGGGATCCTCTCGTTCTCTATATCCCATTACCTGCAATAGAGCTGTTGCGAAACCAAAATGGGCCTTGTGATAATATAAATAGGCCGAAGTCACAGAGACAAGCAGATGACTAAAACTGCAAAGGAAACCAAATTGATTGACATTGCAGTGCTCCTCCAGGGTCTGGAGAAAAATAAAATATCAGAGGCGATAGTAGCACAAGGACACTGCGAGTGTAGCAAATCACAAGACGAAACGCTGCCCGCCATCAGAATGGACCTACAAAATCTACTGGCTGATCTTAAAAAAGAAATGCAGAACAGTATGATGGAGCACTCCCAAACAAATCGCAGCAGTGAATAAAGGTATGGATGAATCGGAGAAATTCATTGATGACCTAGAAACAAATCAATGTGAGCAAGCTTACGAGATATCATGGCATGCTAACTGCATTGAAACATTGGAATCTCGCTATGACATGCTTGAAGCTAAGCAAGAAGATTAAGAAAATACGAATCAACGTAAAAATCTATGTTTGCAGGGGATTCCATCCCACGTACCTGGTGCTGACCTAAAGGACTTCTTTCAAGAACTATTCAGATCCATGTTGTCCCTCCGGGACGATGCTGTGATGGAACTAGACTGAATGCACAGGGCTCACCTGAGAATTCCATTTCGTCCAGACATGGCTCCCGATGTCATCACTTGGGTGCCTTTCTTATACTGTAAAAGAAGAGATATTGAAGTATTCCAGGGTATCTCCTGAGATTCAATTTAGAGACTGCAAGATTCAACTTTTTTAAGATCTGGTGGCAACAATCTTGGCAAAAAGGAAATCAATTACGCCCCATGACCGAATGGCTCAGTGAAAAGAAGGTGATCTACAAATTGGGCTTCTCCCCATCTCTACAATTTAGATACAAAAACAAACGTTGATCAATAAAGTCAATGAAGGAACCAGAGCCACTCATATCTCTGTAATCCCTTGACGGGCACCCCTCAGGGGACTCTTTTGTGTGGTCTTAGTCAGACTTTTCCCGGTCGGTGGGATGATCGAGGGTCAGCAAGTGTAGGAAGACTAAGGGACCAGTGAGGAAAAGGAACTCTGAATACTCCGCCTCATTATACAGCCTAAAAGGAGGTTGAAAACTTGCAATACCCTTCTGTAATTCTGTGCAACACAGATATTTGTAGAATCAGATTCAGTGATAATAACATAATAATTGTAATCAAAACTGCTCCCCTCAGAGCAGGAATACCCTACGGAGCGATGTTTGGGCTTGTTCTAATCAGAGCAATTGGGTGAGACGTGGGAAGGATCAGTTGGGATTTAAAACCAATTACAGAAAGCGAATTCTCTCATCAGATTGTCAATATACAATTCTTGTCGGAAGCATTGGCCACATTCAAGACCTACAACACCTAAACGAACATCGCAGAGATATATAATTTACTGAGACCGGAGGACCTTAGCTTCTTCACATGGAACATGCAGGGACTGGATTCCCTATGAAGAGGAAATCGATTCTGTTGGAACTGATCAATCTGAAAGCAGACATAATATTTCTATAAGAAACCCATCTGTTGATACAGGATGAACACAGAGGGGAAGAAGGGAGAAGTGGGTATATTAATGTGGAAAAACATGAAGCAGGCGAAAATGTTAAATTAAAAAAAGTATTGCATTTTTGATCGAATTAAGTCCCTACTAAAATGCAGAATTTCAGAAATGTTGAATGTTCAAGTCATGGTTAGGGGTTTGTGGGGGTGTCCCTCGCTTTTCATAACCCAATTGGGGTTTTCGGGGCTGTCGCTGCTTAATCGAGATGAAGTGTCTAATGGTTATTTTGTGGTTGCATAGTCTCGCGAGAGCTCGCAAATCCGTAAACAAAACAAAAATTTAATAGAAGCGTATCGATGAGGGACGTTGTAAGTATACATGAATATATGCTTTGGATATTTTTTTCTTTCCAAAACCATAATTATTTTTAAGATTGTAATGAATCCTGTTATTGTATTGTGTGCCAAATTTAACAAACGCAACTCGAGATTTTCGGTAATTTGAAGTATTGTACCTGGTGCAAATCAGCCGTGTTCTTTTTTGCCTCGATCTTTTCATGTAGATCCGAAAAACATAGCATTTGTACTATGAAATGTTCAGCGAGACCCGAAAGGACACTATATATGTGTCAACTGTCATTTATTTGGCCATTGAATAACATTGGTATCCCTATACTCCCCCAATGATAAACAGGATTGTTTCCTGACTTAAATACTCCTAAATTCTGCTGGGGCAACAACAGGGAAACTAATCATAAGGTGGGATTTTAATCTGACTCCGGAACTGACAAGACCCTTTCCTCTGTCTAGGGCAGACTTTAGAAATGCGATAGCTTTTGTTAATTTTATTAGAAAACAGGATAATAGAGGTATGGAGACTACTGAACATGAGTGTAACAGAGACTACGCACACTACTCTCACGTACAAAGAGGATTCTCAAGGATAGACCTACTGCTGATAGATTCAACATTAGTCCCATATGTGCCAAGTACCCAAATCAGAATCATTCCTCAGTAGACATGACCCTCTCAGTGAGGGGCATCTTTGCCCCAACCAGGCCCCAATGGAGTTAATATGATCCATTACTGAAAGACTTGATTATACATTCTGAAGTGTGTAAAGCAATAATCACTACTTTTTAGACCACTAGGAAGGGGAGGTTTTCATAGCAATCACCTGGGATGCCACGAAGACAGTCATTCATGGAGAGATAATCGAACATATGGCAGCATATTCAAAAGCAAGGTTTGTAATGAATACCCAACTAGCAAAAGAGGTGAAACATAAAGAGCAAGCACACAAAGCGGTACCCCCAAAATGACACGAGAACTTAGACTAGCTAGATCAAAGATAATAGCTCATATGGTGGAAAGAACATCCCAAGCTCTCCTCAAAACTAAACAATTTTACTATAATAGTGGGAACAAGACTAATAAGATACTGGCATATAAACTAAAGAAGCAACAGACTCTATAACATACAGGACATCAAAGATGACAAAGGGATTCTGCACTATGATGATACAGGCAAATCGTGAGTAATACAAAAATATTTTGAATCATTGATGGGGATAGTAGACACAATACCTAACACACAAACAGAATGTATCGCAAGAGGAGGAATGCCCTGCATAAAAGATGAAAATAGGGTAATTCTTGAATCCACTATAAGAGAAGAAGCAGTAGAAGTGGTAGAAATCCCCTGGCCCAGATGGGTTTACTTCTCAATTTTATAAAACATTTAAAAAGACTCTTGTTCCAGGCAATGACCAGAACATTTAACTCCTTCTTTGCCAGTGGTACAATCACGCCATCTATGGAAGAGACCACCACAATACTTATGTCAAAACCAGGCAAAGACCCCAAAGAATGCAATTCCTATAGGCCTATGACATTGATGAATAATGACGCTAAAATGTTTGGTAAAATATTGTCTGTTAGGCTCATGGGAATACTTTCTTCACTCATCTCCCCAGACTAAACGGGGTTTATAGTCAATAGGAGCCCACATGCTAATATAAAAAGAATCCTCGATCTTATAGATCTAGTGTCACAGGTTTCGCCCCTTCTCACCTGTCTATGTTGTTTGTTGGAGTTCTTCGATGGAGTCTTCTTTCGCACAGTTCGGGTCTTGTATAACTCTATGCGTCGGTCCTCGGGTTCCAGCGTGCGTTCAGCGTTCTGTCCCCTGGGAACGTTCAGATGTCCGGGGATGTCCGGGGAAAGGGGGGATAAGTAGGTGCACTACCAAGTGTTGCAATTCTAAGGTAAGTTTTCTAGATATGTATTAATTTAGATATTCTTTTTAGGTGCGGGGGAGGAAAAGTGATCCTGGCACAGAATCACTATTACGTGTAAGTAGAGAGAAAAACAAGGATCCAAAGGTAGGAGCCCTCCCGTCCCCTGCACTCTTTTCAAAATCCATCAACTGGTGGTTCATAAATGTCAAGTGTTTTCAGCATAGTTTATACATTGTATTCAAATTACATAAATGATGAACAAAATCACTTGTATGTTTCGTAAAAAGCAACCCAAATAGGTTTTAATTCGTAGACAAAGATAAGTTCACAATTAGATTTTGAACCGAAAGAGAGCCAAGATAACTGTCAAAAAAATGATAGGAAATGGTGGTCCATGTATACAATTGAGTATAGCCCGTCGTCAGGCTGGGAATCCTCGGTAAAGAAAAATCAGTATCAGTTTCGTTTCTGATCTGTCTTTCGTAGTAGTAACCAATCACTGATCTCTGCATCATGCTGACCACAGCCAATGACTGCCATCTCCCTAAGCCCCGCCTCTGGCAGCCATCTTCAGATTTGGTAGCACGTGAAGTGGCAGTATGACCAAGTGAAGAGCCGCAGAGGGGTAGGCGGGAGGGTTCGCATGTGAATCCATGCCAGACCCATGCTGGAGAACAACAGTTACAGGTAAGTAACTTGTTCCTTCTCCAGCATGGGGTCTGGCATGGATTCACATGCTCCTGAATAAAAGAATACATAGCAGTACACACATGCACAACCACGGGAGGTGGCAAAGGCTCAACATTAAGCATTACATCCAAAACTCAACATTAAGCAATTCTTACCTCCTCACCAGGCTCACCTTAGGCGAACAGGTTGCACAGCACTGCTTGGCCAACCCTGGACTCCTCCCTGGAATCCCGATCTACGCAGTAGAATTTCTTGAAGGTGTGTATGATACAGCCGGAGAGCCTTCTGGAAATGGAAGCCTTCGAGAGAGCCTTCCCCTGATTGACAGGTCCAAAGTTCACAAAAAGTTGTGACGACTTCCGAAAACTCTTCGTGCGGTCCACGTAGAACTTCAGCGCTCTAGCCACATCCAGCGAGTGCAAAGTCCTTTCAGCCGGCGACGAAGGCGACGGGAAGAAAACAGGCAACACCAAGGGTTCGTTGAGGTGGAAGTCCGACGGCACCTTGGGCATGAAGGAGGGGTGCGTCCTGAGCACTACCCTCGTGTCGTGAAAAGTCAAGTACGGGGCTTTGCAGGAAAGGGCCTGGATCTCTCCCACCCGTCGTGCGGAGGTGATGGCCACAAGAAACGCTGTTTTCCACGACAAGAACTTCAACGGAGCTGAGTGCAGAGGCTCGAACGGAGGTCCCATGAGCTTGGTCAGCACCACGTTGAGCTCCCACGCCGGGGCCTTCACCGGCGGGAACGATCTGAACAGTCCCTTCATGAATTCTTTCACCAGACAATGAGACCACAAAGACGTCCGTCCCGTGGTTCTGGTGTATCGGGAGATCGCAGCAAGATGAATCTTGATGGAAGCGTGCGCCAGTCCAGCCTTGGCCAGCGTCAGCAGGTACGGCAGTACTTGAGGAGCCGTAATCCGTAGAGGGTTAATCTTCTGTGCGTGGCACCAGACAGAGAACCTCTTCCATTTGTGTCCGTAGCATTTAAGAGTTGAGGACGCCCTGGCCTTTGCAAGAACCTCTCTGCAGTCGGCCGGTATGTCGTAACCTCCAAACTCTAACGCTGCAGGAGCCAGGCCTGCAAGTTCAGCGACTTCGGGTCGTGATGGAGGATGGCACCTCCTTCCCTGGAGAGAAGATCCGCGTCCACTGGCAGCTTGATTGACGGGGACGCTGACAAGTCCAGAAGGTCCGGGAACCATATCTGCCTCGGCCACGCAGGTGCGACGAGGATCATCCTGCACCGTGACCTCTTGAGCTGGTTGATGAGCCGGATCAGCAGCGGCAATGGAGGGATCGCATATAGGAACAGGACCTCCCAGGGGAACGAGAAAGCATCGCCCATGCTCCTTGGCTGGGGAAACCTGCTGGCGAACCTCCGGCACTTGGAGTTCGTCGCCGTCGCGAACAGATCGATCTGGGGTGTGCCCCACCGTCGGAGAGGCGGTCCTCTAGATCCTGTCGTAGTTCCCACTCGTGGCACGAGCGCAGCTCTCTGCTGAGCGAGTCGGCGATGGTGTTTTTTATTCCTGCCAGATGAAACGGCACCAGAAACATCCCTTGGGCGACGGCCCAATGCCACAGATCATGCGCCTCCTTGGACAGGGCTGGGGATCTGGTACCGCCCTGCTTCCTGATGTAGAACATGGTGGTGGTGTTGTCGGTGAAGATCCTCACCACCTTGCCCTTGAGGGACGGAAGAAATGACCTGAGGGCCCAAAACACTGCTCGGAGTTCCAGGACGTTGATATGGAGGGACTTCTCCATCGGCAGCCAAAGGCCCCTGGCGTGCAGATTTTCGGTGTGCGCTCCCCACCCTTCCAGGGAGGCATCCGTGGTCACTGTCTTCTGGTGGCCCGGGGTCTGGAAGTCTATGCCCGCCGTCAGAAGCGCACGGGTGCCCCACCACCGGATCGCTCGTCGGAAGCTCTCATCGAGTGTGATCCTGTCCTCGAAGCTGCCCGTCGTCTGGATCCAGCGAGCGTCCAGGAACTCCTGTAACGGGCGCATCCGAAGCCTGCACAGGCGGATGAGATAAATGCAAGAAGACATCATTCCGAGGAGGGACTTGATGGACCTCATCCTGGCCGCGTCCGCAACCAACATCCGCTGCACCTTGCCCAAGATGGCCCTCGTCCTTTCCTCCGACGGAGAGGCTAGAAGCACCACTGTGTCGAGCTTCGCTCCCAGAAACAGTGCGTCTTGCGTGGGCACCAGGTGGGACTTGGCGTAGTTTATGGAGAATCCCAGGTCCGTGAGTAGTTGGACGGTCCTCGCTGTGTGCTCCGCGGCGAGCTCTATTGTCTTTGCTCGGATGAGCCAGTCGTCCAGGTAGGGGTAGACGTGGATCCCCTCCAGGCGCAGCCGCGCCGCCACCGGTGCGAGGCACTTGGTGAACACCCTGGGTGCCGACCTCAATCCGAAGGGAAGGGCTCTGAACTGGTAGTGACGTCCTTGAACCACGAATCTGAGAAACTTTCGGTGTCCCTTTAGGATGGGGATATGGAAGTAGGCATCCTCCAAATCCAACGACGACAGGAAATCGCCCTCCTCCAGCTGACCCAGGACGTGCTGGAGGGTGACCATCCAGAACTTCTGTGCCTTGATGTCACGACTCGCTCCCTTCGCTCCCGTTCCCGCCACTTGGGGGCATGTTTTGGGGCTCATTCCTTGCTGGACATTTCCTCCGAACCTAATGCCACAGTGCTGTAATGAATTGGGAGCGCAAAATCCCTATTTTCCAAACTACTTCCCTTCCGGATCCGTTCCAGGTCTTTGGCAGCCAGCATGCTTCTTTAACCAAATGACTGTGTTTCCCAGAATGCCTGGCCCACTGCTCCACCTCCACCCTTGCAGGACTAGGTTGGGTGGAGGATAGGCAACACCTGTGGCTGCAGGTGCAGCAGTCAGCACACCTGAGGCGTGTGCTCGTTAAACAGCTTTAAAAGCCTCAGTCTCACTTCAGTCCAGCGCTGGTCATCGTTTGCAGTGTTCCTGTTTTTTGACTAGTCCCTGGTCCCTGGTTCCTTGCCTTTGCACCTACTTCCTTGTTCCTGTTTTCTTGTTTCCTCCGCCCTGAATCTCTGATTCATGCTCTAATTGATTTCTGCTCCCTTGTATCCCTTTTTTCCTTCCTCTGTTTACAGGCAGCATTTCTCAGTGCTTTCCCTATTCTTATGCAGCCCAGTTGGTATTTCTTTGACTCTGTCCTTTGCTGCTGTTAACCCGTATGCCTTAGCCTTCCTCTTGATTAGCTTCCTGTCTTTTCCTTGGAAGGATAGGGAGAAGTTTGCATTGGTTATTTAGCTTTTTCCCTGCTCCTGATCCTTACTTCTATTGGGATCCATTCCAGGTTTTCCTTAGCACTTCTGCATTTATTTTCCCATTTGATTTTAGGTGTGGTGTGCGGTTGTTAGCTAGCTCCTGTGTGAATGCTTATGTTTTCCTCACTATTTGTTATCACTATTTCAGCTTAGGTATTTAGTTTTCTGCAGCGGATCACGCTCTGCTGCATTCCAGCCTCCGCCCTTGTCCTCTGGGCTCCCTGCCCTGCAGCCTGCCTCGCTCCGGCTGCCTTCAGCCCTTGTCCTCTTGGGCCCCCCTGTTCTACAGTCTACCTCTCCCTGGCAACCTACAGCCCGTGCCCTCTGAACCTTCCTTGCCCTGTCGGGCTCCCCACCTAACAGCGGATCACGCTCTGCTGCATTCCAGCCTCCGCCCTTGTCCTCTGGGCTCCCTGCCCTGCAGCCTGCCTCGCTCCGGCTGCCTTCAGCCCTTGTCCTCTTGGGCCCCCCTGTTCTACAGTCTACCTCTCCCTGGCAACCTACAGCCCGTGCCCTCTGAACCTTCCTACTTCTCCCATTGCTGTTCTAGCCTCTCGGGGTCCCAGTTCATCAACAGGATTCATGGGCTAGCTGACATTCAAGAGGTTTATTCTCGTCCTTGTGAGTACAGTTCTTTAGTTCCCTTATTTTTTTGATACCATCAGAGTGTTAGTTCACAGATCCTGTCATTGCTTGCCCTCCACGTGGGTTTAGCGCTGTCAGTACCTGTAACAGCAATTGGGGGTAAGGCGCTTGCCGACTTTCCTCGCGGTCAGGTGCTTACCCCACATCCCTTTTCACATATTGGGTTTAATATCACACTCTGTTTGCACTCCTGGCTTCTAGCATATATGAGTCGTTGTTCCTATGTGCACATTTCCCTTGCCATATTCGCTGCCTTAGTATTCGCAGGACTAATCCTGACACTTGATGAATTTGTTCAGTCGTCGGAGGTCCAGGATGGGACGCCATCCTCCTGTCTTCTTCTTCACGAGGAAGTATCTTGAGTAAACTCCGGACCCCCAAAGCCTCTTTGGGACGAGCTCGATGGCGCCTTTCTTGAGCATCGCCTTTACCTCCAAGAGAAGTTGAGGGACGTGATGTTCCTTCCTGGCCACGGGGGGAACGCCCGGGCACTTCTCTAGAAACCCGAGCACGTGGCCCTGGCCCAGGGCGTCCAGCACCCAACGGTCGGTGGAGATGGACTCCCACACGCTGACGAAGTTCACCAGCCGGCCTCCCACCGGGATGCTTTGGTGGGGGCCCGACCCCACGGCCTGTTCAGTCCTGCTTTGACGAGGCTTTGACGCCTGGTCCTCCCTGGCGACGACGGCGGGGTCCGCCTGACTTGCCTCGTCCCCTGTAGGCTTCCTGTGACGACGAACGGGCTGCTTGACGGTAGGTGGAATATCCGCAGCCGGAACCTTTGGAGGCACCCTGCTTGCCTCCGGCGCTCCGAAAGAGCGGCCGTCGTTGCTGGAGAACACCAAGAGCCCGGGCCGTCTCCGTGTCCGTCTTGATGGCTTGTAGGGAATCATCGTCCACTGTTTTCTCAAACAGGTTGCTCCCGTCGAATGGCATGTCCAAAACTCTGGTCTGCACGTCCTGCCGGAAGTCCGTTGCCTTGAGCCATCCACGCTGTCTAAGGCACACGCCGTTGCCCAACTGGCGAAAACCAGTGTCAGCGATGTCCGTCGCTATCGTAATGGCATGGTCCGACGCCACTTCTCCTTCCTGCAAGATCTCTAGGGTCTCAGCCCTCTTGTCATCCGGTAGAAAGTCCAGCAGGGGGGCGATCTTGTACCACAACTCCCTGTCGTAGCGGGCTACGATGGCTAAGGCGTTTGCAGCTTTAATCGTCGTGGCTGCCGATGAGATGACTCTGCGTCCTATCGTGTCCAATTTCTTTCCCTCGCCGTCCGGTGGGGAGGTCGACGTAGAGGCCGAAGCCCCCCCCGCTTTCTTCCTGGCCGCCGCGGAGACGACCGAGTCCGGGGTCGGCTGTGCCCGAAGGCACAAGGGGGCCGCGTCCGGGACCCGGTACTTCTTCTCGTACCGATCCCTTCTCGCAGGCGTTGTGGATGGGTTCTTGAGGAGGGCGAGACCCTCATCCCAGATATCGTCCAGTAGAGGTACAGCGAGGACCGTCTTCCTCTTGGTCTCGCGCCGTTGATAAAGGAAACCTTCCTTCTTCGTCTCTTCTGGGCAGAGCTGGAAAAGCTCGGATGCCCTGGCGATCATGGCATGAAACGATCCAATCTCGTCGGGCGGGGAGGCCCGGGGAGGAGGTGACGACGGAAGATCCTCGTCGAAACCTTGTCGTCTGTACCCGTCGCGGCCGTGTCCGTCCCCGTATCATCCCCACGGGTCGTGAACGGGGAGGAGGGCTGAGCAGGGCGCTATGGTTGAAAAGGAGGTGGAGGATGAATCCTTCTTCTCTTAGGAGGAGGGCTCCCAGAAGGGCCTGGCTCCGGGTCCCCCCTCGGGAGCGGTTCCTCCGTTGGTGGTAACGGCAATCTCGTCCTTATCTCCGAGCATAAGGACTGTATAGCCAACAAAATGGCCGCCGAGTTGTCTTGCGGCACTGGTTGAGGGGATTCCGACGGGCGGTAAGGAGCCTCGTCGGCACCCTCGACGTTCTGGTCGTCTCCTACGTCGGGATCCCTCCCGACGGGCTGGTCTTCTTCCACGCCAATGCCGTGGCTTAAGACTTCGATCAGCTCCTCTTCAGAGGTTGAGGCCGAATCCAGACGACCTCCTGCCCCCCCCATTTTCTTCTCCGTCGGAGGTTTCACGGGGGTCCTGTCGATGGGCTTGAAAGAGGACTCCCTCCGTGGTGGCAGGGAGACTCTGAGCCCCAAAGTCGCCTCCACTGGTGTAGCCTCCACAGGCTGAGCCAGGGCCGCCGCGACTGTCTCGATCGAGGCCTTGGCATGGTGGATCAAGGCTTTCACCACCTTAGGTGCGCTCACCGCCTTCTCCTTGGGGGGAGGGTCACCGCCTCGCTCCCCCTCCGATGGGGCCTTCGAGCTCGACCGGGGTCTCTCCAGGAGCTTCGCCGGGTGCTCGGCCTTCCTCTTACCCGAGCCAGAGCGTTGGCTCATGGTTGATGGCACCGGGGAGGATGCGCCCTGCCTGGCAGCCGTAGAGCCCGACCGTTCGGCGCTCCCGGTGCCAGCGGACTCGCGTTGCTTGGGCTTCTGTTGGACCCCCGTCGCCGGGGCGCCCTCAAAGGTCTTAGAAGACCGCTCGGACTTCTTCTTCTTCTCGCCTGACGGGCTTTTACCTTCCAGCCAGTTGGCAAGACGCAGATGGCGGTCCTTCATGGTCCGCTCCGACATATTGCCGCAAAACGCACAGTCCTTCTCCACGTGCGTCTTGTCCTTATGCAGGCAGTAGAGGCAAAGGGAGCGTTCGTCCTCCTTAAAGACATTCTGAAGCTGGCATCCAGGGCAGACCCTGAACAGCTTTCCGGGCGTCGAGCTTCCCTTCTCCTGGGCCATGATCGAGATGGGCCTGAGAAACTTCTGGAGACTTCCAAAAGCGTGGCTCGACGAAATCTTCACCCTTGAGGGGCGTAGAGGAATCTGACACGGGTCCCCGTTGATCGGATAAAGAAACGGTGGAGCTTGAGGCTCTTTTGACCGAACAAAAGAGATAATTTTCCTATGAAAAAGCACGAAAACACACTAGAGCTCGAGAGCAATAGCACGAGGATCCCAACACAGGAACGTGCGGTAAAAATCTGAAGATGGCTGCCAGAGGCGGGGCTTAGGGAGATGGCAGTCATTGGCTGTGGTCAGTATGACGCAGAGATCAGTAATTGGTTACTACTACGAAAGACAGATCAGAAACGAAACAGATATTGATTTTTCTTTACCGAGGATTCCCAGCCTGACGACGGGGAATATTCATGAGCATGTGAATCCATGCCAGACCCATGCTGGAGAACAACAGTTATAGGTAAGTAACTTGTTCCTTACTGCTCTTTGTCTTCCATTTGCCAGAAAATAGTCTTTTATGGAGTTTTTGAGTGTCCCTCCCTCCCCTCCCCTCTCCTTGCCCGGTTTTCGTTGGTTATAACCTGCGTTGTTTGGGGTGGGTTTTCTGTTAATTTGGGCTTCTGCATCATTTTTTTTGCTCTGTAACCCTTCTTACTATTCAGGGTTTTGCGGTTCTTGTATTCCTTGATGGTCAAGGACCTAGTTCTCTGTCTTTTCTTAATGTTTACGGTGTTTCACGACTGTTCAATTGTTTCGTTTATGTCATTTTGTTCTCGAGCCGCTCTAACTTCTGCGTTGTTCTCCGCGTCTATGTGGACAAGCGCCACTACCTGTACCTGCGCTAGCAGGGCAGGCGGCGGAGGCTGAGGCGAGAGAGGGTCCTGTTGGCGCTCCCCACCCCCACTCTCACCAGGGGGGGCCCGCGGCCTCCTCCCTAGCCGCCTCTCCAACGCCCGTCCTCGCATTCTCCTCGCTCTCCTTGTTCCTCCTCCTCCCCTCGGCAACAACCACGAACGGAGGCCCTCCCCCGAGAGCCGCCGACGTGGGGCGGAGAGCGACTGCTGGCGCAGTCTGCTCCGTGGGTGGATGGGGATTATGTAGGGTCCTCCCCCAACTTAAAACACAGTGGAAATGAGCAACAGACTTGCATTGCTCTCCTGCAGGACTGCCACTCGTAGTCCACTCCGCCTTTTTTACTGGTTAATAAATAAAACACAATGAATGGTGGTGAAAACCACGCTGGTTTGCCCACATGCATCTTCTGACAAAAAATATTACTAAAGTTTGGATTGGGGAAGCAAAGAGTTATCGATATTCCCACATTAGGCATTGGATCACCCACCCCTAGACTAAAGAACAAGGAACAAAATAATTAAACGCTTTGGAGCTACCTTTCTGTGTGGGTTTACATAAAGCTAAAATCTCCACGTTATATAAGTTATTGGATCACTGGGACCCGCTAAAGAAACTACCATACATGATACAATGGGAAAGCACATTGGGGAGGACTCCTGGAGACAAATTTAGTTGCGAATATATAAGACTTCTACAAATACTACAAACAAAGAATTTGTTTACAAATTCTGTTATAGATGGTATATACGTTCCTCTAGATAACATAAGATGGTACCAGCATATCCTTCAGCCTGTTGGAGGGGTTGCGGGGAAACAGGCGACCTAATACATATGTGGTGGACCTGTCCAAAAACACACATTTTCTGGGGGGAAATACTCTCCCGGATTAAATCTATCAGCGGGATTGCGATTCCAATGCATCCTAGGATAGTGCTCCTTGGGGTCGTGGAAGAAAAGGGCATGCCCGTTACAAGGTTACTCGGCCATACTTCTCGCCCATCCTTTTTTGTCAGCAAAAATTAAAATTGCCGAAGCATGGAAGAACCCAAATACTGCAGATGTGGTAGGGGAAGAAATGGGACATCTAGCCTCAGTGGAAATTACGGCACTCACATTAGGGCAATACAGTGAATGTCAATACCTGGCTGACCTTTATAGAATATGCCTCCAATTTCCCATACAGATATAGAGGCCAAATATATAGACTCTATTTCCATTGACCTGATAAGCTGAACTCCTCAGAGGGGGGCTGAGATGAGCTGATAGAGGAGCATAACACGGATGGGAGGTTGTGGAGGAGATATTCTTTTATTGGTCTCTTGATCTGTCAATTGCGAATCAAGATATTAGTAATGTTCGTTAATTGTTTGTAACAATATGTTTCATGCTTTTGTGGTACTGCCATAGAGAGTGGACATGGTGATCTATTAAGCACATTGAGATGTTTTTGTTTCTTTATGATTGCAGCAACTAATAAATAAAAGCCTTAAAAAAGTATTTTGTCCTGGGAAGATCATCTTGACTTTTTCCACTGGGAGAAAGCTCTTGAAATTGAACATGCTTAGGGTCGTTGTCAAACCAGCCTTGTCTTTTTTTGGCAAGACAAAGAAACGTGAAAAATAGCCCACTGGTGGAGTTTCTAGATGTATCTCCTCTATACCATCCAACCGCAGAAGTTTCTGTAGGCCCTCAGGTTTGATGAAAATTGTTGTGGGGAGGGCTAAGAGGAGGAATTTGGGATTGGGAGTTTCAATCCTCTTCACATTGCTGCCAGAGTGCAGGGATCCGCTGTTATTTCCCTTCATGATGACAAGTGAAGGGATACCTGTCGGTCTACTGGCGTCAAGTGCTGCCGGTCCTGCGCAATGTCAACATTAGGCTCCTGAACCTGGCAACACGTAGTGCCTAAGAACGTCTTGCTTCTCTGTGGTCCTTTTTCTCACCTGCAGACCAGTGCTTTGGCTCCACCAATATGTGGTTTGAGTGCATGCGAGAAAACCTCTTAAAACTGCTGAAATCCATTGTGCTCTTTGTTTGTCCAGAGTCGGTGGTCTGCCGGATGGTGAGAGCCTTTTTTCTGTCAGCGTGTGTGACGTTTCTTTTGCCAGCTTCTGGATGTCCTTGCATGAAGTGACGTTAGGCCATCAAATGGCAAGATCTAACCTTTTCTTTCACGTCAGGCAACAGTTTGGTCCCTTTTTAGACAGGCCATCCTGCACAAATCCAACCCCAAGCACATACCCCCGCAGCAATGTCTACATTTTCTGTTGCAGATTCCAGTAGGATGTGAGCTACTTGGCTTGCCTCATGGAGTCCAGCTCGGAACTATTCCTCCCTGTCTTCTGAAAGATCACCAGCCAACTTCTCCATCACGTTCCATAGCTTCCTGTTGCAAACGACCAAGACAGCATTACAGTTTGCTTGTCATAAATACAATGCAGTGTTGTGGTACACCTTTTTTCCAGAGGTGTCTTGTGCCTTTTCCTCCTTTCCAGTTGGCGTCAGCGAGGAAGAGCCAGCGCCCGTGGAAGAAGATGAACCTTTCTCCTGAGTCATGGTCAAGTTATACAGCCGCCAAATCAGCTGCTAGCACAGTGCTCAAGAAAATCCTTTCGGAGGATTTCCTTCACATCCAAAGCTTTGCTGATCGTAGGGAGGTTATGCGGTTTCTCCCAGATCTTTTTAGCCTGTCCAATTAAATCCTGGTGTAGCGGTATCCCTGACCTTTGAAGCCTCTTCGAGAGGACCTCCACCAGCATCCCCATTTCCACTGAGGGTGTTTTTGGTAGGGGCAGTTTCAAGAAGTCCAGGATGTCCTCTATTCTATTATGAAAGGCTCTAATTGATTGTAGTGAATTGTCCATAATGTAGTCATCCGTGTCCAGTGTTTCTGCCTGTGCATGATTTTACTTCAAGCTTCCTGAATCGTTTCATGCAGGAGTTTCCGATGAAGGAGTTCCACCGCTGTAAACTGTGGGGCGCCCAGGTGGGAGCATTTTTCACAGAATATCTCGGAATCATCCCTCATGTCTGGACTGGTGATAAAAGACTTGAACCTCGCCATTAAAGGCTCATCTGGTCCTCCTGGCAGGTCCTTTGTCCAGTACCCTGGCACAAATAAGCTGCTGTGGTATGTGCTTAGGCCCAGTAAGTGGGGGGATGGAGGAGAACGGGGTACCATGTCAGTGCATGCTTTGTCGGAGGAGGTACAAACTGTACACAGAGCACGGCTTTCCACTGCCAAGATGAGCCTGTGCCATAAATCCACCATTTTGTGGAATGGACATGTAAAACTGTGCTTGTTGCTGACATTATTAATACAACAACCATAATCCTGTGGAGGTTAACTCACTTTGTATTGGACCAGAGTAAAGGTAGAGATGGTGTGCATATACATTAACTTTCATGCCCACCCCTTCAGATAGGCACATCTTTGTGCAACCTATTATGGTACTGTGGCAATGGTATGTGACCAATTCAAAATGCAGATACCAGCAGACTCTGACAATCGCTCTGAGAGGTTTTGGGCCTTATTGAGTAAGTTGCATAACTGTCCAGGTAGGACTATCCAGGTGGGGCTATTATCCATTGAGCTCTTTTGTTGCTTTCCCATAGTACCAGTATGCTCCCATTAGAACTCTAAAGAGCTTTGAAACAATACAGATTGAAACAAGTAGAGTTTGTGCAAGAAAACTGTTGATTTTGGTCTGCTAAAAGTATTACTCTAATATGCAGAGTCCTCCCTAACTCGCAATCCTCTAAGCCTAGTTGAAACTTCCTCGCAAGGAATACAGAATCCTCCTTTACCACCGAGAGAGCAAGAAAGAGGGCTCTGCCATCATAGCTTCACATTGCTCTGCCTACCTTTACTACAAATCCGATATGTTCTCAAGCTTTACACGTGTTTGTCAGAGCAATAGGAGTTCTGTGCCAGTATCCATTTTCATGTATGCCAGAAAATGGTATTAAGTAAGCTTTGGGACCAGTGTACCATGGCACAACATGCTTTTCCTTTTAAGGTAGGCCGTGTGTTAAGCGCCTCCACGTTAGAGGTTTGGATTGTGTTGGGGATACCTCAGCCCCCAATCCTTTCAAGGGACAATCATTAAGTGACATGTTTGGTAATAGTAACACCTCGTATTACAGCATGAGGGAAGAGTTCAGCACATGAGAATGTGAAAAATACAAGCTGTGAAAGTGTTTCTAAATGTTTAATTGTATTATAAAATAGCTTGAATATTTATTTTATATCATGTACACTGAAGAACTTTTGATACTAACACTGTGCAACTTCAATACATACAATAATACCTATATATATATATATATATATATATATATCCCAAAATATGTTTGTTATATTTAAACTGTTGTACACACATTTGTACTTGTGTATTGTGTACAAGAATACAACTTCATAACACTTTTACAATTCACAAACACCTGTTATTCACAAAAACACAGGTAGCAAATTGTAAATTCACATTTATACCGAAGTCAAAACGGCTGACTTTGTTTATCCATGGTTTTCATTCCCCCACACCAAGCAGTTTCCTCTGTATTGTTGTTTGAGATAGATTTATTACGTTTCTTGCACTTCTGGGAGTTAACTTCACACCAAAACCCTTACTTGATATGGAGTGGAGCCTTTATTGCTTTAAAAAATAAACAGTCTTTTAGAGCAGAGGTCAAGCCTTTGGTTCATAAGATTTAATTTATTTTATTTAATTTTTACATTTATAGCATCGCACAAAACCCTCAGACAGCTAGGTGCTAGTTACAGAAAGTGCAAAGTGACATTGTGCAAGGTGCGGGACCACACATACGGATTACAACATGCGGGTGGATCTTGGAGTCATAATCTTATATGCAAAAGACAAGATAGGGTAGATGCACAATTTGGCAAAGCTGCGCCTCATGTTACGAGGGCTACATCGGGTGCATAAATGCAAAAAACAAAATATGGTGGATGCACAATCTGACAAAGCCGCACGTCGTGTTACGCGGGGCTACATCAGATGTACATAAATGCAGTTATTTACTGGACATTTATAAAGTGCCACTTAGACACGCGTTTCAAAGGGCTCCAGGGCAGCAAAGGAACACAGAAACTACAATGGATCAAACTATTCTTACAGGCCCCTAGAACATTCAGAATGGGCAAGTGAAATGGGTTATCATCGTATAAACATGTGAACTGAGGAATAAAGGACTTTGACAACATAAAGAAACCATCCTAGTGGTCTGGCAGCATTTAGAATAGTGCAGGTGTAGTGACATGAGGTTCGGCAGATTGGGGCCAGGGGGAAGAGAGGGGTAGGGTACACACACAGACAAGAGATGAGAAAAACAGGGCTGGAACAGGCCAGTAGAAGGAGAAAAAGATCAGTGTCCATCACAAAAGGTACTCTAAAGTACACAAAATAAAAATGGTTGCACAGATGTAAGAGCACCTAGATTCGCGTTTTAAAAAAAAATCTGCATAAAGGCACTAAATGCATATATAACATGGTGGTGATGATGATAGTGCTGGACAGAGAGTTAGATAGGCAGTGGGGACAAGGAGCACGCATCAGTAAATAGCATGGATAGTGCCAAGGAAAGGAAGATGGAGCATTGAGGCTCATGCCTGCTTACCAGGGCGGGTGAGAATTCATGGGGATCCATTACTGCTGCGAGCCTGTAAAAGATTCTACAGCGAGAAGCTTTGTCATGCTTCGACAGGCTCAGGCAGGTCCTTACATGGGGGCTTTGGGTGGGAGCCGACGTTCACCTGCCAGCTTCAGGGATTGGCTAGTATATGACAAAATTTAGCCAATCACAGCTGTGGCAAAACCAAACCCAAAAGTTGCGGTTAGTCAACAAAAAGGCATCCTAGGAGTCCTAGTCCAAAAGATCTGGAGAGCTGCAATTTGCAGACCTGTGATCTAGAGTCTAAAGTAAGCACTTTCTAGTACAGTGACCATACAAGTAGCCCATAGAGCGAGCGAGCGAGCGAGCGTGCACACACACACAACACACACACACACACAAACACACACTCTCATACACACACACACTCTCACACACAGACACTCACTCTCACACACACACACTCTCACACACACTCTCGCACACACTCTCGCACACACTCACACACTCGCACAAACACACACTCACACTCAGCCCCCCCACCCCCAGCAGGGACCAGAGTGAATTCCATCTGGCTCTCGGCCACTCAATTTTGCACTCTTTTTGCTATCTAACTGCCTCTTGCTCTCTCCATCATTCTCTTTCTCTTTGACCCACGCCAACAGTTTTGACAAATAAGATTCAGAACTAATAAATATGACCTCCTCTGATGTTCACCTTGATGGGCGGTTTGTTTCCGCAAAGGAAAAGTCCCAGCAGTTCTCTTTATAAACTGCATAAGAAGCACTAAGTAACGGGAGGAAGCTTGAGAAACTTTCACAAATATATACAATGTCCTATTGTTTTCAGTTGTAAAGTAATAGGTTCTGTTTACAAATCATGGTTTAATAGCACTCTGTTTTGAATAGTATGTGCTCATTAAAAGTTGGTTTATGCTACCTTAAAAAAAAGTATTTTGGTGAGCAAAGCGTCTTTGCATAGCTGTCCTTGCATTTGTGAAATGCCATTTACAAACATAATGTTAACTTGAGTTGTCTTGCATAAATATGATGTACTGTACCTGTTGTGTTTTCTTCCAGTGTCCTTCGACGATGGGATTTGATAAGGCAAAGGACACTGGCTCACAATGGAAGTCGAGCGCAATGCTGTCAAAGTATATTAAGGTAAGAAGTTCCGTTTGAAAGGAGACAGTGCCTCCCAAGGATGCCAGAAAGCTGTACACTATGAATTCCGTTTGAAGCATTTTCGTTTTGTGCCTTAATGCATTCTGCACATTCTGCTTACTGCTTCACAAGAGTTAGTTGCAGAGGATGGAATCAGTGTTAATTTTCATGCACCTGATCCTTTTATGTAAGCAACATTCTTAGATACCTCCCATCCTCCCTACATGCAGAATTCCAACTGGATAGTGTGACTTCTTTGACATCCGGACTTAAGCTTTTTTCATGCTGATTCTCACACTGATTCGCAATTCACGGATACCGATCAGTGTCCGCAGGCTTGCCGAAACCTTTGCAAAGAGCCCTTCACTTGGCTCCTCAGGGTTTCTGCATGCCTATGAACAATCCATGGTTTAAGCTACGGGGTGTATGTTTCCCACACCACTATTCCCTGCGCAGCCATTTGTGAGACTATCCATGCCCTTACACATGGTTTTGCTGGGGGCTAAACCAGGTACAGGTGACACATGTGTTTCCCCTAAAGACAGCACAACCATGACAATTCCTCTGTCAGCAGAATCATCATGATGATTGCCTAGACTTGCAAGTCAGTCAGCGGTGTGTCCAATGCCCACAGGCATGTGCACCACTGGCAGAGCCACACACGTAGAAGAATTGTTGGTTGCGGGAAGAAAACATGAAATCTGTTCATTTCAGCATCCATCAATAGCAGAAGGAAGGCTGCTGGACAGGAGCTTTCCATGTTCTTCGCAGTAAAGAGCATTTGAACTGCTTCCTCCAGTCAGAAACAGACTTCCAAACAGGCACGCATTGAATTCACTAGCCTAGGTCCCCAGTCCCTCCAAACTGATCGACCTTAATGAGCATATATAGCCCATACGTAAGAGGGAACAAGAGACAGACTTAGGTTGCCAACAGTGGTGAGTGGGCCTACTTTGCCTAATCCTGGCCAAGCCTTTAAAGTACTCTGGACTTTGTGTTGTTCTCCAGAAGGAAGTTAGTTTGACTCCTTCTGTAACTGTGTTTTCTGAGTGGGGCATGAATGCACAAAGGTCTGAAGACTTGCAGGCTGTGTTCCACAGGTGTTTGGATGACAACTGGATGCAAGCATTGCCTGATGTATGAATGCCTGTATATAGATTTTGGTACACAGATCATTGGACTTAATAGACATTTCTAGTTTCTCATTTTTTATTTTTTATTTAATTAGTTGGCCCCGCAGGAGAATCACTGATAAAGCAATCACTTTTGATCTGGTTAAGGGCAACCCTATCGGGCATATGTTACAATACCAATGGTATAACCATTCTTACCACATCCTTGTCATGCGGTGCTTTCAGCTGACATATTAAATAGCTTGGAATTACAGAAAAGATAAGGGAGAACTTGACATGAAGATAAACTATATACCATATACTATCTCTACTGTACATAATACTGGTTAGGAAGGAACGTTCAAGCATCCAGACAGGCAATTGAGAACTGGACAATCTAATCTCATGAGCAAGATTTTATGACATATGTTATTCATATATGCCCAGCTAATCTATGTGAACCCACGACAGACATATTTGAGGTTCAAAAGGGAAGAGAAAGTACAGGAATGACTTTAGCAAACATATAGCATGCAAAAGCCTGACCTCTCCATTATCATTATGAGTGACTTCCATCCCAAATAGTGGATCCCAAAGTGGTCTACAGGTACTTGAGGAGGGACGACCAAATGAGAAGACTGAGTAGTTAAGGTTAAGTAAGCCTATTTGAGAGTGCAATAGGCCTTCGTGGACTGCATTACAGGGATGCATAGCATTAAATGATAAGAAACCAGAGATTTTCATGTATGTCACAAAAACTGAGGAGGAAAAAATGGCGCAGGGCAGATAGAACAAAGAAAGAATACTCCCCATCAAGATCTTTTCAAACAGCCCTGCAGGACACACCAGTCCCACTCTCAATGCATGAGAAGTCATTTGCAAAGAAAAATAGGAGCTATAAATATTGGCAAAGTCATACAAATTGAACTATTGATAAATTGCAAAATAAAGTCCAGGCATGGCTATAGGATAAGATCAGCCATAGGTGATATTAACCAAGGCACAGAGTTTGGTCACCAATACAAATAAAGTTGCTTTTGAAGATGCTAAATGGACGTTTCTACAGGTCACCTTGCATCATCACAATTTGAAACCTGGTGCAAATGAATAGCCATCACAGAGTGTAACATTAACAAGTGAATGTGATACTCTCACCTAACTCTTCACAATCTAGAGAATTTACAGTGTTATGACCCCAGCATGATTTACTGCAACGAAGATCCTCAATCTCTTATCCGTACTCTATTTCTTTACGTTGACTGAAGTTAAATAAGCTCTTTGTTCGCAGTCAGTAACGCCTTTCATGCTGATGGAATTTCTATACAGTTTTCACAGGAAGTTATAATGTGAGCGTCCCTCCATCCCCCTGTGCCCGCTTCCGTTCCTTCCAGCTCCTTGCCCCCCTGCACTGGAAATCCTTACCTCTCTTTATGCGCATTATTCCTTCCTTCTCCTCATTCCACACATCCCTTAAATCTCTCCTTCTCCATTTTCTGGCATGAAACCCCTTCCCCCTCCTTCCTTCCTCTCTCCCCTTGATCATCTCCTTCCTCTCTCCATCCTCCCCACTCTCATCCTTTTCCCCTTCCCTGCCCCTCCTCCTCCCCCCTCTCTCTCAGTTCTACTGCTAAGCTTCCCCTCTTCCCTCCAGTTTAATTGCTCTTCTCACTGTTTTGTTGGACTGATTCATTACTGTATGTTGCTTCCACTAATATTGTTTTATGTATCATGTTGTTTTGATGTACAGCGCTTTGGCGTAAGGCGCTTTATAAATAAAATAAAATACAAATACAAAATACAATAATTATGATATTAGTCAATGCTATTTTAGATATTGGTGCAGGAACGGGCAGAGATAGTCATGAGGCAGAAAATAGGTGCTACACCTCCAATGTAAGCCCGGATCTGGTACAACTCATAGGTGGCCAACTCATTGCAGCATTTTCCATGCATTTTCTGCAGCACTTTTGGGAGGGCAAGCCTCCGATATACACCACCCCTTCCCCAAATACCCTAAGACATTTTTAACAATCATATGCCCTAACTTCACTATCCCCTAATAATGCCGTGAAACAATGCGGCCAAACTGCTGCAGTGAATTGACCTCTGAGTTGTGCCGGTATGCTACACCCATCTCCTTCTTATTTCAAAAGCAAACATTTATTATTAGTGAATGCAGTTCATATTGGATCGAGGAAGCGAAGAACATACCAGTGACAAGCTGCATTTGCTGAGGGGGCCAAACTTACAATGCAATGTTGTAGCCTTAATCTAATTCCCCAGAAATATACTTCCTTTTTTAAATCAAGTCCCAATGTTTATTGCCATCTTAGATATTAAGATGGCATTTGGCAGATTTTATTTTTTAACTGTCTGCATTGAAGCTAATTCGATGAAACTCTAGTCTCTTAATACGCGTTAAGAGATCTCAAAAACGGCAGTTTTGAAATTTATCAGATTTTCACATTGAAGGCTCATCAGGATTGACTTTTCCCATCTTTTGACACCGACCCTAACTGTTTCAATTTCGGAAGATGGTATGTGTCCCCTTTTGTCCTCTGACTGTAAACTCAAAAATGTTAAAACTTGCTTGGCAGGACCAAACTTGGTAAATGTGTGGCATGATGTTGTACCTTGTATGGATTCTAATAATGTGCTCCATAGTGATGCATCCCTTTGGAAAAATCTTGCATTTCAGATCCGTAATAAACCTTCTAGATGGACAGTATGGGAGATAACTGAAACAATTGTACGCTCACATATTTTGAATTTTTCAAATTCAGATGTTATCTGGAGGGAAAGAAAATGTCTAAATATGCAATTCAACAAAACATATTTTATATTGGTGTCAATCAATGGATTCTATCTTCATGATCTCCTGCCCCTCTGGCTTTTTATTAATCCTATTGATCATGCTTGCACCCCTCCTTTTATAAGCCTTCCAACACATTTCTCCGACATGTCACAGTACCATCACAGTACGAGAAAATAGGAGAGAAAAAAACCTAATGTGCTGTTTCAAGATCCAACTCTGAAATAACTGACTTGAAAGCTAACCTCTCCTTAAGTGTCCCACAATAGTCTCTTATTTTCCGTCATTATTGTTCACCTTTCAGTTTCATAGAGAAAGACCCAATGAATATGGATATCTGCTGGGTGTGTCAGATGGAAGAAGGGTCAGTGTACCGTATATTATTGTTCTGTGAAAACACTCATCTATTCTGTTCACAAATAATAGTTTGGACTTGACAAAGCCTAAAAGAAACCCATAATGACGGCACATGGATATCCTACGCAAATGTCCTCAATATCAGTTGTGTCTAATAACTATGTCAAGCTGTTCTCACTGCAAAAAACAGGTACAGGGACACTGAAAGACTAGCAAAACCATTAATAGAAGACTGGGTACAAGATATTGCTGTAAAAGAAAAAGTGAATTGCCAATTACGTAATCTCTTAGACTTTGATTAATCAATCTGATCTACCTGCAATGATTTAGGCATTGAAATGTTATATCAGAGAATGTTATGCAGGAATAACCAATACACATTAATTCAGTCTTTGGATCTTTACTAAGCTCCTTATCCTAAGCCTACCCTCTTTTTGTCCTCGCCCCATACCTTTCCCATTCTTAGGCATGTGAGACCATGGACTATTGTAGTCCTGATTTCCAACAGACCCATTGATTAGAAGTTCTTTCAATAGTGTCTTTTTTGCTATTTTGCTTGCACTTTACAAAACGCTTATGTACTCTTTACATATATGCACTGTGGGTTTGATCAGTGTTAATTGTCATGTTTATTGAAGTTTTAATAAAATACTTTTGAAAACAATGATTTGGCCCATAGAGAAAAACGACTCCTTGTTTTGTGTGAAGGAGTTTGCCAAGTATTTGTATTACCACAAACCCTCCGCAACCACCAGGTTATTGGCTTCTTGTACAGCAAGCTAAGAGCTGTTAGAACTGCTACTCTAAATTGTCCAATGTTCATAGGCACCAATGTTAGTATGGCGAGAACAGTGAATAGTGTGTGAAAACATTCTACCATTTTAGGAATATTGTGCACAAAGTTCTTCCAGGAAACACATGTAAGCAACGGTCTTTGTGTTTTGCAGCCGTGAAATTGTGCTAATACCTGCTAAGCAGGGAGCAGCCATCCATCAATGCTCTCCCACCTGTGCACGACTGGGGCTTCACTTAAGGTTTAAAATGCTAAAACTGAATACATAGAATTTTGTGAAGTGTGCCATTTTGCATGCCCTAACAATAAGTTCCTCAAAGCATTATCTTGGTTACTAGATACACCCTCACCCAATGTGAGCCTCTAAAGGAAGCCTAGCGAAGCATCCAGGATACATCAGTTTATAGTTTCCTCCATGATTATAGTGGAATTACTTAGTCATTTGCAGGAGGTTTTTCCTCCAATTTAGCCTAAAAATATGGAGAATTGGTCAAAATGATTAGAATTCTACTGCTGACTTTTTTTTGCCACTTCTGCTATACCCAAAGACCCAACAACTTTAAACGTAAACCCTATTCACCTAATTTTACTCTCCCAAATTGAACAATTAAGGGCTGGGCAGAAGTTCCTCTCATTGCTTGACAGCCATCTGCCTCGTGTGCATGAGAATTCCCATCAAGCTCCCTGAGATGTGTTCTCTACAAAAGCTTTTTCAAAGAAATTCCACAATCCTTATAGTTTCGCCTCACAAGTGGTGCTTTAGCATCACCTGTGAGGCAAAACGAATGGCATGGGAGTGCTTTAAAAGTAAGTGTTGGCGCGTAGCCTGGAGGCAGAATTTGGCTTCGTCCACAGCCAGGGCACATCCTTGTGCATGCTGAAGGCACCAACCTTATACACGTGTCCCAATAATTACACATCCTGTCAGGGAATAAGACCAAGAGATAGGTTGCAAGGGAAACAAAGGGGAACAAACTTTTATATAATATCAATATGCCAGCAAAAAAACTCTCTGCCAAAAATTACACGGGCAGCACATTAAAAAGGGTAAACGCATCATCAATGACGATTTTAGACTAAGGCAGATGTCGTGTTACTGGTTGGTGGGGGGACCTAAACATTGGCCTGCTCTATATGGGATGCCAGGCCCTAATTGGCTGCTGCTTCCCAGTCGATCTTGTTGCACGTGGGTCAGCTGGGCTCATCTCCGCGATGGAGGTCAGTTCAGGCGGGCGAAACATTTCTAACTAATCTAAGCTAAACAACAGGAACTGGTAATTTATGAATAATGACAGATACCTGAACTTCACATGCAAGGGGGTTTGAGTAGAGGGAATAATATAAAGGCATGCCGACCTCCACATTCAGTGCTTCATTGATACTGCAGTTCCCGCACCCAAGTGTCTCTCCTGGGGGCTTGATCTAGCGCCTACCTTCCCTGGTGCCTCATGGTACGAACAGAAGTGTGTTGCTATTGAGAGAATATATTGCTGCCCATGATTAGGTCTACGGTGGGCGTTCTGGAATGGCCATGGCGAGGGGTTTAGATGTTTATCATCATGAAAGGAATTGGGGTGGGGGGTCAAGACTGATGGGCTCTGGCTTGGCGGGTGGGGGTCGAGGGGAAACTGGCAGTTTAGTGGAGATGGATGTTCATTTGTTCTGAGGCCTGTTCTGTCTCACGCTGTCTGCAGAGCGCATTCTTTGAGAAATTATATTAGGTATTTGCAACATTGCAAGCACAGTGAAAGGATGGACTTCTGTGGGAACAAGGCTCATGCGGATCTGGCTTGATGTGTGGATGGCTGGGTCCCTGTGTGTGAGAGGCCGGTGATGCGAGTGCCGCAGCCTTACAGAATGGTGGTTTTTGGTCCTAGAGAAAGATGGCGTATAGGCTTGATACTAAATGGAGTCCTAATGCCAAGACATGGGTGATGTTATTCGCCTACTTCGCTATGTTATAGGGCTCGTACCCTTACAGTGGGGGAGGGGGCTTCTGTCCCCTTGGCTTTGATGAAGTTTATTCTCATTGGCGGTGGCGGGATATGACCATCTCCTTCTCAACAATGCCAAAGGCAATGCCTTTTCCCAACCATTTGCAACTCAACCAGAATAGTAGTGTTCTGATGCTTAATGGATTAATCACAGCTGGGAAAAAAGAACACTTACAGGAGACACATGAGATAACCGTGACTCTGACCATTCACCGTTCATCATCAGTCTTACGCAATCTTAATCCACGGGCACAGGATTGGAGCTTTTGCACAGTGCAATATATCCTTTGCCTTTAAATGTTGTGTGCATGCAACGGCATGTCAGCTCTGGGCATACTCAGCCCTACTGTCTCCAACCACCGGTGCCATTTGATAGTCCCTTTTACTACTCAACAGGACTGGAAACCTCACACACTTGCGCAGCATTTTCTTTTTGGTTGCTAACTCAATTTTCCTTTCCCACTCAATTTTTTTATTTGGCTCTGTCGCACCCTTACCACCAGCACAGCATAGGCTTTTACTCCTGCGCTTGATATGAGAGCCCCCAAGGCTGACACCAATGGGCTCTGCGTAGAATGCCTTGGGCCTCAGCACAGATGAGAGGCTGTATTGCTTGTGACTCTTTGGGACCATGGGCACTGTGTTGCAGGATAGATTGCTGGAAGAATCGCGCGATGGTCCACAAGGACCATCGACTAGAAAGGAGGCAGAGCAAGTGACATTAAGGAATAGACTACTGTGGACACTATCACCAATGGTACAAATTCTCTACCTCCCAGGCCAGCGCTCAACGTTCTGATTTCTAGTAGCTGAAAAGTCTCCCGCTCAAAAAATCAAGTGCATTCCCACACAGGTGCAGTTTTTGCTGATTCCTCAATATGGTGGACAGGGCTGATGATGCACACACAAAACTTACCAGTGCACGAGGTGAGTCCATGGAAGGTCTTCATCAGTGGATTCATCCCCTAGTGAGATGGTAATGAGGTCTTTTCACTAAGAAAACCTGCTTTTCAAATCCCTTGACCACCCACAGTAACACACGGCTCATTTACTCCCCAACACAACTGACAGTCTGGCCCACAGCTAATTTAACAAACTCTACCGCCATATGCTTTCATGGCTACTCGACCACTGCACACAAACGTTGTGGATCCTCACTACCACCGCAACTTTGACCTGAACAACTTCAAATTCCGGATTTTGTGACAGAGGACAGACACTTCTTAGTGGCCCATACTTCAAAGGCCTTATTAAGGAATGTATGCCTCCGGTTCCAACACTTACACCTCCATCAAGTCCTGCAGCCCGGTATCAGTGGCCGTGCCTTAGGTTCATGACATAGCTCCTGCACTTACCCAGCCTGAAACCCTGTGATCTCCATTTTCGGAACCTCCTCAGAGCAGCACCTCAGATACTCAGGCAGTTCCTGAGACCACTGCTAAGGATGATGCATGCCTTGGGCAGAGCCCAGACCCTGATAAACACTTATAAGGAGAGGGAAGAGGACATCACCCATTCTTCCAAAGCATTCCATGACCAGGTACTGGGAATTGATGAGTACTTGGGGTTTCCAGTGCCCGAGGAACCTCACCTGGCGCTCGCAGTGATTTCAGAATAACTGCCATGGAGGTCCTCACAAAGGTCAGGCGTAGTCATGCACAATTACATCCTGGCCTGAAGCAGCAAAGCTGTGGCAGAAACCCAATGAACTGGAGATATAAGGCATGGTATAGACCATTGGCTCTGGAAAAGATATGCCTGTCCTCTCATCCTCAGATGCACGCTTTAGTGGGTGCAGAATCTTCCTTGTATTCCAAACCCATAGGTTTCAGTGCTCTACCCCTGTCTACTTCCCTACTGAACAAGGAGGACACACTCTTAGATGTCTATGGACATAAGGTGTAAATGAACGCCCCTCTCCACTTTAAGCAAGCCAATGCAGATGCCCTTTTGTCTGCTGTGAACCGAAAATTGCAGAAGGATCTGGGGCAGTTCCAAAACTTCCTTCCAACAGACAGTATATGTTAAATGCTGCAGTGCATCATATTGACACTGCCAGTAGGAACATGGCTCTGGGTGCAGACATGAGACTAGTAGCGTGGATGCACTCCACCCAAAGTCACTGAGGATTCACAAGACTAAATTGTTGTGCTGCCGTTTGATGGCATGGTACTTTACCATTCTCCTATGGATGAAAAGCTAAAGAAAAAATCCATACAAAGGAAGGAAAAACTCTTTGGCAGTTCTTTCCAACACCAGCTCTAAATGTTTCCCCAACCCTCCTATTCCAGGCAGGCTTCGAGGCAGAGGACATTCAATGGCTTTTAAGGTAACCAAGAACAGAACTCCAGGGACCCTGACCGCTCAGCTGGTGGGCACAGAAGGAAGCAACCTAGAACTACTGCATAACGCTTATTTGTGTGCTCTTCCTCCTTCTCAGATGATTTAAAGCAACACTGGCATGTGGACCAACATCCATATCCCTCCAGTCAGAGGCAGACTTTCATTAGATGTCTCTCATGGCAATCCATTTCACAGGATCCCGGGGTTCTGTCGGTATTGGCAGGAGTAGCGTCTCTCTTTCTCCTCGTCTATGTCCGCTGATTAAGATTAGCTTGTCTCCCTTGTTGGAGGAGGTGAACAGCCTTCCTTTTATGGGGGCTATTAAGTCTGTACCTCACAACAAGAGAGGTGTGGAGTTCTATTTGAGAATGTTCTTGATGCCCAAGAAGAATCAAGCAGTCCAGAGGGCTATCTTGGACCACTTTTTTTTAACTTTTATCTTCCTATCGAGAAACTCTAGATGATTTTGCCAGCTCAGATTTGGGAGCGCTCTGCCAAGACAACTGGTTGTGTTCAGTGGATTTAAAGAACGTGTACTTCCACATCCTTATTTGAGAACCTCACCGAAATTACCTGGGGTTCTCCCGTCTCCAGCGGTTTTCATGAAGCAAAGGAATGTAGCAGCAACCCATCTGCTCCAGAGCGGAGTCCCCATGCCTATCCTTAGTTGGACGATGGATACATCTAAGGTGAGAAAAGCTGGGAGGATTGCCAGGGGTATCAACCATTGTTACCAACTGTAAAGGCAGCCCTATCCAAAGGGGTTGTATGCACACACTATCAGAGCAAAGGTGACTTCTGTCACTTTTCAGGGAAACGTTCCCTGGGATGTCATCAGCATTGCGGCAACTTGTGCCATGCCACTGGGCTTTTACATGCACTATTGTTTAGACACAAGTTCCAGGGCAGATGCTAGATTTGGGCAGTCGGTTCTGCTGAACTGTTTACTTCAGCTTAGATAGCTGCCTCCTTCTGAATTGGTTCATGCTCCTCATACCCCCAAAGGTATTGAGGAAAAGTGACAGGACTAATGACTGGGAGTACAGTAGTCACTATGATGAGTAACTGTTTGTGACCAACTCATATTTATTGTATCCTGTTCTAAAATACTTTTAGTCAGTGTAACCTTGTCTAACATGCTGGCTAAAAAAGTTTTATGCAGCTTAACCGCAATCGCAGACTACTGCTCGGTGTTAGCTTATTCTATTTAAAACATATTTAAAACAAGGTGTTAAGTTCACATTGAAAATGAGGGACAGCTAGCTGTTAGTCTGTTTAACTCTTCTGCTTATTACCTTTTGCAATTTACCTTGTTGTATCTGGTTATTTATACACCTGGAGATGGTGTAAGTTGATGAAACACAACATTTTAAGACCAGGTAAAATCACTGGGGATTCATTTAAAGGTTTAGAAATGGCAACATAATAAATCTACAAGAAAATCAAATTATTTTCCAGTGAATAGTGTTTTTTCAAAGTTTTCTTTTTATGTTGTACGGATCCTGTTAGTGAATACAACGTACTAGTTATGCCGATGAGACCATTTTAACTTCACTGTTACACCATCATCTATACATTTTCCATATATGTACCTGACTCATTGCCTTCAATTGGATCGTCTATGTGGTTGAAAGAGGGGGAAATAGGGCGTTTGGACTATTCTAGAACACACTAATGTCACCCTTTAAGGGGCTTAAGACTGCCGACGGGCAGTTGCCGGTGGCAGTTAACTGCCCTTCCCCCCGAGGGTTATATCGCCGTTTGCACTTGTGTAGTTCCTAGGTGGGACGCTAATGGTGTGTATAACTTAAACTAGAGAAAAAAGAAATCTTCCTTTGAGATGCAGCGTTGTGTGGTATTTCCTAAAGTCTGTTTTCTATGTTGATGGCCGTTATATCATAAACAAGGAAACGGATTCAGAAAATGATGCACAGCCTCAGCCAAAAGGTACATTTCTATTGTAGGACCTGCAAGGGTTAGTTGAGGGAGGAGGGGGGAAGGGAAGAGGTGGCTGGCCAGCAGCACTCAGGCTGTTCGGAATGCAGGCTACTACCAGAGAAAACAGCCCACGGTACGAGCTTCCTGATTGGCCAGCGCCCCCTTTCATTGTGCTAATTTCCTCTATCAAGCACACAGTAGAAAAAACATCTTCAGTGTTAAATTTTTAAAAACATATATGAAGAAGACATAAAATTGCACCTAAAGAAGATGAATGATATGTGAATAGCTTTACATACACACATCTTAAAAGCTAGCCTTCGTCACGGAAATGCACTTTCGCGAGTGTCTAGAAAAAAAGGCAATATAAAAAAGAAGTAAACACAGCGAGGTGTTTCCCCCACTCTGCTCTCCAACAGCTTTTCAATTTCCACTGAATAGCGTCAAACCTCTCTCAAACTGTGAACGCAACGATCTTGGTGGACAAAAGGGCACTCATAAATTGGCCACACCGTCGGATAGCTTCAGTGCCTTCCCTCAGCCATTAATTGTTCTGGGCCCTCCTTTAACATGCCTAAAATTGTGCAGTGGTATAAGGACAGGTTGGCGTGCAAACTGCTGATGTGCAGGGTTTGCTTTTCTGATTCGACTGCCTATACATGTTGTTTCTTGAGTCGCTTCTTAAAGGATTGCAACACTTCTACTTTCGCCAGTCAGCCTATTCTCGTTTAAAGTAGACTGCCAGGACCATGCTTAGACATTTTGAGAAAACAATTGTTAGCTGTGGCTTTTAGTGGCAGTTCTAGCCAACTGTATGAAAACTGATTGGTTTAGAAAATGTAAGCTTGGCACCATTTCCTGCCATTTGTGAACGAATACATACATGCCCATTTCACCACATGTGGCTCATTCTCTGTTGTCTCAAGAAAAAACGTATCACATTAAGGTGACTTAAAAGAGACGTTTCTGCTTGGAATATCGGCTTTCTGAAAGGTAACGGGTTAATTGTGTTATTAAGCAGCTCATGGTGTCCTACAAAACTTCTGAAACATGTGTGCCTTCATCCACTTGATTTATAAGTAATGCAGCATCCCAGCACTTAGCCCAAAGGAATGAGGTAAGTGGGGTGGGGTGGGAAGGGACCAGAGATCTGAGGAGGAGGGAGACTGGGGGACGATGTTGGGGCGGGGAAACAGCCATCAGGTTGCTTGGAACGTGGGCTGAGATTGCATGATTCAGCCTGTGATCCGAGCAACCTGATTGGTTGCCTCCCCTCCCCATTTGCTAATATATAGAAGTTGTACTATTAAAAATATAGGACTGGGTGTACATGTCTGCCCATAGAAAAGGCAAAGTCATTGGCTTTCCTGATGCTTTTTAAGTTTCCTGGAGGGCTTTCCTAAACTGTGCCAAAGAGCCTTTGTCAAGAAACATATGATGGCATTTCACTTTTTTAGTTACACTTCCCCTCTTTCACTTAGTACAGAGGAATGGCTGTAACGTACTCTATATCAGAAATATTAAATAGGAAGTGTGCAGAAGCCTTTTTTTCTGCGTTGGCTTTGTCTCAAACAAATTGATGCATGATTCACAATTGGATACCAGGATCTCAAAGGGTTCTAAAATAAAGCTGTTAGAGTTGTCATCTGGAACATGTTTGTAAATCACTTATAAAGTGCCATGGCTGTGCCACTCCTCTGTGATCTTCCACCATCCCTCTGTGATCTTCCACCATCATGTCAGTTTTGGTGGTCTGGATAATGCAAATTATATCTTAAAGCCAGGCATCGGACTCGTCATTGGGTCATCCCAAAATGTTATTGAAAGATGTTCTGTTTTGCAGTATTTTCTAGTCCTGCTTTGGATGTCTTTTTTCTATAGATCTTCTTAAAAGCATTTAAAACCCCTTATTAATTTCTTGCATAAACATTGCATGACAAATGTTATTCCCTTGTGCTCCCGAACAGGTCACCTTCAGAGCAGAAGATGGTAAACCGATAGCTATTCTTCGCGTCAGTGTGGAACCTCAGCCTCACGTCGTTGATCAGACTTTCCGGTTCTACCACCCAGAACTCACATTTCTGAAGAAGTCCATACGGTTGCCCCCTTGGCACACAATTCCAGGTAAATGATACTTACACAAAATGAGTGGTGAAATGCAATTGTGAATGGTCCCAGTGATTGTTGTGGGAAGACATAGGATATGTTGTCCAGCAGTCTTAACAATTCCTTCTTTCTTATTTCAATACCCAAACATGCCACTTTGCTTGATTATTTTCCTGTCTTGTTGCGATCTCGCCATGTTTGAACTAGAGTTTTTGAAGAATATTTGTAAAGGTTCCACTGTGTTTGTTTTTGAAGAACGGTTAAGCAGAACTTTGTTACCTATTTTGTATGTGTATTTTAACCTGAGCAACAACAGAAAATATACATGGACAATCTGGCCCTTGTTTTCCCACTATGGCTCTTCTACGACCAGGCAAGTGACAGAGCCTCTTGAAGTAGACTCCCAAGATGTATTTAGCAGCAATAAGGCTACTGAATAGACATTCTGGTGTTTCGATATTGGAGGTAAACTGATGCCCATATTCTTCATAGATTTAAAGATGATTCTATCCAAAAGTGCTTTTTAAGAAATGGAATAGGAGATGTCCCTCATTTAATGTTGATAGTTGCAGGATGCCATCACTTGAGAAGGACTTCGAAAGATGGGTGGATGGGGGCTGCAGCTGATATATGTCTGGTTAAGTAGGCAAATTCATATGAACACCCACTAAATAAATGAGAGAGGTGACAGTTGTCGTTTGTTCCTAAATGGCGCTTTTTCTAATGTCACCATGTCTTGCATTTGCCATAGTCCCTATATAATGTGCAGTGAACCGAGTCATTCATTGACAGGGAGGTTCTCTCGCCAGTTCCATTTTCCCTGTGGATTAGGTGGGATTCCCTGACCATTGCCTGTAAGAACTGAGATGCCTCAATCAGAAGAGGGCAGACTGATGTACCCACCGGCACTGGCCAGGGCAAATGTACAGCACTGTCCTGGCCTGAGCTTTTTATGTTGAGGATCCCGTTAGTTGATTACCGCAGCAGCTGTCGGACCCCACCCACCGTTGTCAGCGTCCCATTTACAGAAAATTATGAATTTCTTCTATAATCACAACTCTCCTGGGAGAAAACGAAATTGGATAAAATAAAAAGAAATCCTCTCTTCACCTCTGTCGAAGATCTAGAGAAATGCAGAAGAACACAAACAGGGTAAGTAACTACTTCCTCACATACTTGCTCTACAACCACTCCAGTCAACACTTCCCTGGATTATTGAATTACCTGAGCTCCACCGCTGAGTGCCTGGAGAAGGTTTATTACAAGGAACATTATGTATTTCATTTGTAAAGCGCACATACAGCCCGGAGGCATTGAGGCACTGTTGCACATAAAAGCATACATTGGTTACACAGTGAATAGTGTTACATACATATTAGTCATTCTGAGCATACTCAGATAGGGAGAGAAGGGGTAGGAGAGAAGGTAGTAAGGGTGGGGAGGTTAAGTGAAGAGTCTGGTTTTGAGGGCTTTTTGAAAGACCCAATATGATTTTCTTGCCCTTTTAGGGGGGAGGGAAGGGTCGTTCCAGAGTTTGGCTGCCCAATAAGGGAAGCTGGTGCCTCCTGCTCTACATCTTCTTACTTTTGCTACAAGCAGTCGCTCTGAGTAGGGGGTCCTGGTAGGTCTAGTGGAATGGGCTTTGGTGACTTTGAGTGAGGTATGGAGGTGCTGTGCTAAAAAGGCACTTGTGGGCAATGGACAAGGTTTTGATGTTGATACATTCCTGGATGGGCAGCCATTGAGCTTCCCTTCTGGCATTGGAGATGTGTTCCCATTTTGGGATGTTCAGGGCTGCTCTCAATGCATTATTTTGAATGGTTGGCAGTTTTCGGATGCTGCTGGCAGACGTGCCAGTAAAGAGGACGTTGCAGTAGCCTAGCTTTGAACCAATGACAGCCTGGGCGATGGTGAGACAGTTGTTTTGCGAGAGGAAGGGCCTGGCTGCATTGAGGACTTTGTTTGCGTAAACTGCCGAGGATGCAATGGTGCTCATTTGTCTAGATAGTGTAAGAGAGGCGTCAAGGTAGACACTGAGTGTCTTTACAGTTGAAGAGACTGGGATTGCACACTGGTCGATTTGGAAAGAGGAGTATTTTTTTTTAATTTGTTTTTGGTTCAGTTACAAAAAATATAGAACCTTTGCAAAATGTATCGAAATACATATTAACATCAAACATCATAATTTTTCTTTTCACATAATTTACAACTCACATTAAATTTCATTACGTTACATTATATTCTAATAAGATTCTACAAAGCTGACCCTAATTCACAATGGTCAGTTGCCTTAGGTGTCAGATACTCTGTCCCGATTAGATACAAAGGTGAGTGCCTAGTACATATGACAATTATACACAATTAAAATCAGAGAATTTAGAGGAGTATTGAGAATTGAGAGACTTACAGGTTTGGGTCGAGCTGACAATAAGAATCTCAGATTTGCCGCTATTTAGGTAGAGGTGGTTCGCTACCATCCATGCCTGGATAGTGTGGTAAATGTTGTTGAGAGTATTGGAGTTGCCTGAGAGTGGGATTAGGATTTGTGTGTAGCCGGCATAGTTGATGTAGGCTATGCCGAGGGAGTGTAAGAGGGGTCTGGTGAAGATGTTGTAGAGGGTGGGGGCGATGCAGGAGCCTTGAGGGACACCGCAGGAGATGGGGGAAGCAGGGGTATTGGCTGTGTCAATGACTCTGCCTTCCAGGAAGGAGGCAATCCAGGCAATGGTCGGAGGGGAGAAGTTGGCATGGGTAGGGAGGTGTTGGCAAAGGATTTGGTGGTTGACCAGATCAAAAGCTGCGGATAGATCTAGGAGAAGGAGCAAGGCGCAGTTTCCTTTGTCCCTAACATGTAAGGAACATCCAGTGCCGAGGAAATGCCAATGCTTTCTTAACTAATCTACTAGTTCCCATGAATTCTTTGCATTTAGAATTGAACATCGATAGTGGCTTTTCCATTAGACCTTGGTGCAGTTGACACAATAGTTCACCTACTTAACGACTGTTTAGTCTATACATCTAAAGTTGCTTCTAGCCTGATATCGAAGTTCAACTCTAGCTAAACAACTGTCCCAAACTCTCCCTTTTTAATAGATTCCTTCCTCCCATAGATTCCTCATCTATGATATTCTGTCCCCAGTGCAGCTGATTCTCTGAAGCTTTTCCGTCCCCAGAGGGCGCAATGTGGCTCTGCGTCAGCTCTGCCAAACACCTCTACACACCCCCCGTGCTGGACACAACATTGGGGCCAATATATACCGAGAAGTTGCGCCCCATGACCTCACTTCCTTTTTTCTGTGCATTCTGTCTGCATCAGTAACACGCTACCTACTTTGTTTCGATGAAACATGCCTAATCCCCCAAAGTCTTCTGGATTCAAACACTGCGCAGATTGCAGCCAGCAGAAGTCAGTTTCTGACCCCTACAGAATGTATCTGTACTGCTTGAGGAAGGAACATGACCCCCATGACTGCGGGTCATGCCAATCCATTTTTATTGTATCGTTTAAACTGCAGACCTAGCTGTACATGCTGTGGATAGCCAGTGTTTGGAGTGGCTTCTTGTAACAGTTGCGCAGTACTGTGAGTTGCGGTCTGTTCGTCAGTATGTGTGCCATTGGAATTAGTCCTTGGTCAGGGGATGTTGGAAAAGCCACGTCTTGAAAGATTTGTGAAGTGGGAGAGTTGTGGGGGCATTCCGAGCCAATAGCGGGATCGAGTTCTGGAGGGTTGGTGCTTGACAAGAGAAGGATTGTTTATGGGTCCTCTCTTTTTGCAGATGAGTTGTGATTTATGACGGTTGGTCAATTTCCTGCATGAGGATCGTGTGCCACCAGATATGTGGAGTTTAGCCACCAAGTACGCTTGTGTGCTACTCATGACTGCATTGTAGGTGATATATGCCCCTGAACACCTTCTGTGAGCAGATGGCTAAACTCTTTACTTTTCTCCACAGTGGATAAGGTAAGCATAGGGGATCTCGCTCGAGTTCGAAGTCGAAGGTCAGAGGAGAGGTCCCCTGCCCAAAAGGAGAAAAAGAAGAATCACTTCATAAGTCCTAAGTTTTAAGAAGAGGGGTCATCGCTCGAAGGACTCCCCTTAAGGTGCTCCACAGTTACCATTTTCCACCCAACCCTCAACCCCCGGTACAATTGGATGCCTTTAGGTTAAAGATTCTTGTGTTCTTTGTCAAGGCCCCAGCACCGATGGTGTGGGGCGATCTATCGCTACTGGCACAGTGTTAAGGCAACATTTTTGGATGAAGACTTGGATCAGGTTTCATGCAGGATGACCAGGTGAAGCTCCTGGATATGCCCTTTGATGGGCATAGCCTCTCGGGGCCTAAGCCAAGGACTCCTTGGAGAGGTTCCAATCCTCTCAGGTGATTGCCAAATCTTTGGGTCTGGCTATCCAACAACCCTCTCCCATCCGGCAGTGGGTGCATATTTTGACCCTCTACTTCCTATACTTAGCTTGGAAGAGTTCAAGCTCCCCCAGGTAGACTGCAATCTCATTGTTTCCCCATGGGTTGGGGCAGAGGAAGTTAGAGAGGTGAAATTGCTGCACACGTAGTTCTTTCGGGCCACTCCTGGTGCAAAACCCGTGCGAGACGGACGTCTTCCACAGGTCCCCAGTGGGAGTGAGAATTTCCCAGTTCAGCGCAGAATGGTCCCATGCTACGTCCAATGCTTTGGCCCTACAGGTTATTCAACAGGATTATTCTCTCCCTTTCAACGTCCTCCAGACCATCCCCCTTCCATCATTGCCCTGCCTCCGGAACCCCTCCTTCTGGGGGAAGTATGTCAGCTTCTGACCAAAGGTGCGCAAACAACTTGGTACCACACTTGGAACGAGGCAACAAATGGTACTCCACTTACATTCAGGTCCCGATAAAGGACGGTGGCTTACGTCCCATCCTGGATCGGATATCTGTACCTGTACAAAGACAAATTCAAGATGGTCACTCTAGCTCAGATCATGCAAGCTCCAGACCTGCAGGACTAGTTGGTATTGCTGGATTTTCAGGATGCCTACTTCCATGTGCCGATCAATGGAAAGCACAGGAGGTACCTGAGATTCGTTGTGGGCCAACATCATTACCGGTTCAAAGTCCTGCCATTATGTCTTTCTTCGGCACCCAGGGTTTTCAACTTCTGGCAGTGGTAGCGGCTCACCTCATGAGTTGTCATGGCCTCCTTTATTCTGATGGTTCCAGAGACATGCTACTCATGAGATCGCTTCTGTGGCTCCTTCATTGTCAATGATCTCAGTTTCAGAGGACCATGTCAGTTCTTCTGCATGTGTCGAGCCGTGTTTCTCTAGTCCTTGCATGGCGGTCCATTGCGAGACAACCTATTAAGGGGTGTTTTGCTTTGGCGACACTGGCCTAAGGTAACCGTAGTCACAGATGCATCTCTGAGTGAGTGGTCTGGGATCCTCTTCATAGTCCTGCGAGCACATCAGCTTGCTGGAGTTGAGAGCCATCCGGCTGGCTCTGCTTGCCTTCCTTTGCTCTGTGAAATGCAAGACTGTTCTGGTCCTGACGGTCTACACAGTGGCCATGCACCACCAAACGAAACAAGGTGGTGTGGTGTCCTTGTCGCTATGCAGAGGAGTAATGTGACTGTGGTTGTAGACTCTGGACAACAATGTGTTTCTAACGGTTGCTCATCTTCCCGAAAAGGAGACAGTCTTCTGCCACCCACAAGTGGGAGCTCTTCCAGGAAGTTCTGGAGGAGAATTCTTCCTATTCACTGTCTAACTGCCCTCCCTGATGCCTTACAAAGAGGGGTGGACCTGCTCTCCCAGCTAGAGGGCTGGGTCCTCTACCTGAAACTCAACAGCCTGAACCTTCATGCTTGGCAGCTGAGATGCTTAGATGCAGGTAGTGGGACTTGTCAGACGGCGTCCTGAATGTACTCCTCTCAGCTCGGAGGCCTGCCACTAAGTCTGTTTATGTCTGCATGTGGCGTAAGTTCTCGGCTTGCTGCTGGTAGAGGGATCTGGATTTGGATATATCCTGTCCTTTATCCTCTGTTGTGGATTTCTTGCTATCCTTGGCCTAGACAGGCCTGCCGATCGGCATTGTGAACGGGTTTTTGGCCACAATACCTATTTTTTTTAAAAACTTTTTTTGATTTCTTTATATCCATAAACACATACGGCAGAGCAAACGCAACCAACCCCCTACCAACACCCCAAACCCCAAATGCCAGGAAAGCATGGTAAATCAGAAAGGAGAACGTATGTAAACAGAATCAAAATTTCCAGCATATGATACATCAATTCCCCTCTCCCAGTTTCCAAACCATAGGCAGGGCGGGTCACCGCCAAGAACACAAAATACAGAGAAAACAAAATACTATTCTCCCTTCCCATCTCAGCTTCACCCACACAGTCTTTGAATCATTCACCCATCTGCCTGTTAGGCAGAAGCCTGTGCAGTGCCCTTAGGGACCACTACACACAATTAAGACTACAAGTGGTAATACAAGTTCACCTTTGGTACAAGCCTGTACTACACTGTTAAAGTGGTAGCAGTAGCGGAGCAGCCAGACTTATCTCAAGAGCAAATGAGTAGTAGTAGAAATTACACAAAGGACCACAATTACTGTGACTCAAGAAAACACTGACTCAAGGTTTTTGGTTGAAAAGTAAAAGTGCATTTATTTCTAAACCATCTGTTTGCAAAACACTTCACTTCTATTAAATTAAAACCACACGTAAAATACACTACACACAACCAATTCTCTTTGTGCAAAACAACTCAAGGTAAGTGTTACTCACCGCTAGTTGAACAGGCCGGGGCGTTGCTCGACCTTTGGACACTAGGGTAGAGGGAGCAGCTCTGGTAAGCCTTCAGTCTAAGCTGGTATGTTCAAGATATTGAACTCTCCAGAACCAGACCTCCTCAACCTGAGGAGCTCTTTAATGCAACACACCTCTTTGTTGTTTGAGTTAATACAAGCAAAGGAATTGGTTACCCAAAAGAGCGGAGATACCCACACCGCTATACCAAGCTGTGGAAAAAAGGAAACACTGTTACAAGGCAATGATTGGGTAACACAACACAAGTACGGTGTTTGCAGGAGAGAACAATACCTGAAAAGGAGGCTTGATAAGGCTTGGTAAAAAAGTATCAAGAAGAGTAGGCGAGAGGCAACTACTAAGAAAAGAGAAAAAAGAAAATATTGGGTTAACCTTAATTATGCCCGTACAGAATCCCAGAATGTACAGAATATAGTTGGACAGCTTACCCTAATAGGAGAGAGTTAGCGATAGGAAAAATCAACGTCAGGATAAAATAAAAAATAGGTAATTAGTATGGGATACTACCCCGAACGGCACGAGGGACGCAACTAGGTCCGGGATGGTGCACTGGTTCAGGATAGCGTTCAGGTGCACAGTAATCACTATGATGTTGAAGTATCCAGTTAAGTTGATCCAAAGGAAAGCAGGGCAGGCACAGTAGCTCGAATCTCAATCCTGAGAAAAATGTCCAAACCACGAATATACAACAGTACTGACAAAGGAGATAGAAAAATAAAGAACAGTCTTACTTTAGGGATGAAAGGCAGCAGTTCTTCGTAGGCAGCTATGAAACGTGATGAATAGAGATCTCTGGGCGGCTGAGAGTTCACAGCGCCGCTTGCGCAAGGCTGGAAGGGATTGTAGAGGTAAGGAAATACTCCGCGGAGCCAGCGGAAGGAAAGAGTAGGATGGTGCCCGGAGGCAAGGGGTTCGGCAGACGGACGAGACCACTGTCGAAGAAGCCGAGTCGACAAATCCAAGGAACAGGCAAAGAAGGGTCGGTGAAGGAATTCCGAGGTCAATTGATCAGCACAAGGTAAGTAAGTCTGGTAAAGTAACGCTAATTAGAAGCAGCGTTCTGGTCTCCGCGGGCTCCTTTTGAACACCTCTTAGGTGTAGGGTGCAGAGCCTATCCCGCCGTAAACGTGACAGTGAAGTCACATGACTTCCACGGAATCGGGACTGTGAGAACGGGAGTCCCCGCCTCCATGGTAACCTCCAGCGTTGCCATACGGCGGAGACACTGAGGCGAGGGGATTTCGTAACAGTAAGTACCTTCTGTTTTGACGGACCGGTGTTGTGAAACAAAAGACGTTACTGGGAATACATATGCAATCACTTTTTGACAGTAATGACAGTTCGGTCTTACGAAAGATACGCGTATCCACGGCAAGAAATGTTACCGGGGTAAAAACACACTTAGCACCTGAGTTAACAAAAGAGAGTTGGGGGCAAAAATCATAGGCAATACTTTTGTCAAGGCAGACAGAATTAGAGAACACTTGCTGACATGAAAATAAAAGTCAATAGGCCTGCACCAATGTCAAGTGGAAACGGGTTCCTGTTGTCGAGGATCACACAGTCAGACAGTTCAAGATTCAACGTTGCCAGGAGTACTTGGATATTGTCAACAGAGGAAGCAAAAGTTACAAGAGGGAAGGAAGACAAGGGCAAGCCTTGGATGAGGAGAAAAGGGTTCACCCTAGTTTATCGAAGCTGGTCACAGTACCTTATTCTTTGAAGAAGCTGGTGCCACGGCAGCTATTCCTGGTAGTTTCCTGCAGACTCACAGTTCCTGGAGCTTCAGTCGTGGAGACAAGAAGGACAACGTCTGGAGTGAGCTGCACTACCCAGGGATGAGGCCAGCAGCAGCGACAGTGAATAAAAGGTGCACTCCTTTAAAACAGGAAAGGCTCTTCAGATGGCTATCCGGACCACTACAGCAGTGTGCAGCGATTTCGACCACAAAGAGGATCCTCTGGCTGTGGAAGATGAGCTGGTTGACCCCACCAGGCTCAAGGGAAGAAGACTCTGGACTGGATCATCTCTGGTCGTTGAAGGGTAGATAACTCAGGACTGCAGCAGGGCTTCACCGGGACTCGGGGTTGCAGCAGCCGTCGTCTTCTCCGCTTCTCTTCGGTTCCTTGCAGTTCCAGTGGCGACTCTGACTTCCAGCCCAAGAGTCCTGCCTTTTATGTGAAAAATCCCCCATTCACACAGCCTGGCTGTCAATCAAGCAGCAGGGGGGTTGTCCGGCCCGGACAACCACCTCAGCCAATCATGGCAAAGTGCGACTTGAGTTTCCTAGGATACCCTGTGCAGGGGGTGACTACACCCCTCCCTCACATTCAGTCCACCTAGACACCCAGGCGCCTAGAGGAGGGCTTCTTGGCAGAATCACGCCAAAGGACTGTGAACAAAGAAGGCACACCTGGTTTGCCGCGCAAAGTAAAACACAAGAAGCACTTTAACAAAAAGAAATCGCGAATAAACCCGACCGGAGCCAAAAGAAAGAGTATTTGGTCAAGCGGGTTTATGTTCGAGGCTAACATAATAGCCTGGAACAATACCACGTTTATATAGTATAATCACGGTAGAAAAGTTAGGGTAGATACCACTGCCACCAGCCAAGTCTAAATGTTAAAAGAGCAAAACAAAGCTCAGAGAGGCACAGACCAAAAGGGATAGGAATTAACCCTTTCCAGTACTCCATGTAAGATGGGGTGTACTGGGTCTGTAGTTTTAAATGACTACATAAAGTAAATGGCAACTTTGCCTGTTTCTGGGGGACAGTAGTCAGCCCCAGAAAAATTGATTCAGTGGGAATTCTAAAAGACAACCATGTGTCACTGCACTGAAGGTGCTGTGTAACACACATAAAAGTGGGTCTCATGGAGTGGTGTGCTCCAGAGCCCAAGATCACACAAACAGTAGGAATACACATGGCAAAACACATTTAAGAGTGGGAAAAAAGGCTCACACTCTTACCAAGTGGAAAAAATGAACTCCAGAAATCCAGCAAAGCTGCTGGGGGACTCGTTAAGTGAGGGGAATTAGCCATAGAATGAGAATTCTCCCTAACACTGCCCCCTTTCAATTCCTCTGGTCTAACTCGCCTAGGTACCCCCAAAGTGGGACATCAGTTATTCTCCTTCCATGCCAGACTTTGCACATATATGAATGCAAGGGAGCCCAAAAGTCCAGTGGCCTACTACGGCTGGTTGGCATAAGTGGTTTCTCATCTTTCACCATGTGTATAAAATCTACTGGGTCCATCTTACACCTGGAACAACTTGCGGGCCTCTCTGGGTAATACCTACTCAATTGGGCTGTGTTATAGTACACCTGATGCAGAAACTTGAAATGGATTAAACAATTATATTATTCAGGGAAACTCTCTGGTTTAGCATGCATATCTGTTGCCATTGTGAATCAGATAGTGCCCTCCCCAACTACAATTCCCATTTTGATCTAAACGAGGTTTGAGCCCCCAACCCGCTGCACCTTTATAAGTTTGTATAAGGAAGATACCATCCTTATAGGTCCAGGTTGGTTGACCACTAATTGAACCAAAGGGAGGTGCACGAGTGCCTTGGGAACGTGCAGCCACAGTATGTGCAGGCTCTATCTCAGCTGGAAATACAGCAGCAATATCACTGCATTCTAGGCACCTCTTTCTTTCAGTACATCCCAAGTAATACCTTTACCAGATCCCCAAGAGTATAAACGCCTAGCTTTTCAAACTCAGTCTTGAAGACTTTCACATGCGTGATCCCAAGCCCATGCACTGCATATATTGCAAATTCAGGGTTACATTTTCCTACGTCCCCCACCCACACAACAATGCCCGTTCTCAGGTTAGCACGTGACATCCACCTGTTTCACCTCCCCCCATGTCACCGTTCTCTTCCTCCCCCATAACATCCCTTTCAAGTCGTCTGGCAAAGTCGTCGTCCTCTCCAGTCTGATATTCGGGAGTTCGGATAAAGGGTGCCAACACCATACAGCGCACTACATTTATGCCGCAAAGTAGTAAACAAATAAATACGGGTTTTCCAGCCCACCTTCTTCAAACGGTAGGGTTAGGATGTCAAAAAAGACCCTGGCTTGTCTTCCCTGCCATACCAGCCTCACCAGAAGACTTTTAACGCATTTCCAAAATCAGGATGGAGGGATCATTAGCATGCTATTAAACTCAACTAACATCTTTGGCACTACTCCCATTTTAGTCAAGGAGATCCGCGCAGCCTGCGACAGGGGAATGCCGATCCTCGCCTCCCCCTTGCATTCTAGCTGCTCCAGTATTGACACGTAGTTATCCACGTAGAGCAGGGCCGGGGAAGTTGGCAACATCACCCCAAATAACGTATACCGTTAGAGAACCATCTAAAATCCTCCCCAATATCACTTGCGCACACCGCAGGCGTTGGGGGCAGCACCTCCGATTTCAACCAGTTTATTTTTAATCCGGAGTACTCTCCATAATGTCAGATTTCATGTACCAGCAGTCGCAGGTTATGTGTGTGTTTTTTTTTAACATACAACAGCATGTCATCGGCATATAGCGATATAGTCGAGGCATGTGAGTACATCTTGACTCCTCTAAGAGCATGGTACTCCCTTATGCTACAGGCCTGGGGTTTGATAGCCAGGGCGAATAAGATAGAGTACAGGGTGCACCCCTTTTGGGTGACCCTAGTAGGATTGATGCAATCAGACACCATCTGATTAGTTAGTACTCTGACACAGGGGGAGAGGCAGTATACAAATCCATTGAAGGTACGTCAGCACCAGACCTGAGCGATAAAGGACTTTGAAGGTCTTCTCTGTGTCTAGTGCCACAGCTACGATGGGGACTTAGTCATCTACATAGTGCATCAAAGTGAATAGGCGTCAGATTATTTTGGGCAGACCTCCTGGGGATGAAGCCTACCTGATCTGGAAGGATTAGGGCCGACATATGTGGGAGAAACCTATCAGCGAGTAATTTAGCAATGTTCTTGTTGTCTGTATTTATCAAGGATGGCAGCCTGATAGAAGCACACTGACAGGGTTCTTTGTCGGGTTTCAGACGCAGTGTCACCAGAGCCGTTCATGTAGATTCCGGCAAAGCACCAGATGACATGGACATGGAGTGTTTATACATACGCTGTAGATGGGGGGCCAGTAGCTATGCATATTCTTTGTACTTCTTTGCAGTTATAACATCCATCCCGGGAACTTTCCCATTTGGGAGGGACATAATCACCCTATCTCCTCTTAGGGTGGAGGTGTATTTAATAGATCTGAATGCGCCGGGTCAAGCCAACCCAGGGCTACACGATCCAAAACTGCCTAATCTCTTCAAGTGTCGCCTGTGCCTGGGAGGAGTACAACCGATCATAATAATCGTGGAATACAGTGTTAATCTTTCTAGAGTCTTTAACTAGGCCTCCCACCGGGTCTTCGATCTCAAGGATAGTACCCTGGTTCCTCTCTTTTTACCGACCAGGCCAGAGTGCGGCCTGTCCTATCCCCTTCACCATAGAAGGTTGCAGCGAGCAGGTCATCTAGATATTTTTCCTCCCTGTACACCACCTCTGCATGCTCCCTTCTTCTCTCCTGCAGAGTCTGTCGCTCTCGGATCCCTGCCCTGCCCAATCTCCCCCTCTAGCTTGTTCAGTGTTCTACGTAACGATTTCAGCACCCCCTTTTCCTTAGAGATACAACATCCTCTTATATGGTCCTTGAACGCTTCCCAGGTCATGCTGGGGATGAGACCGTCCCCTCATTCATTGAGAAGAAGACCTGTATGTTCTGCGCCATCTCATCCCTGAACACTGCATCCTAAAGGGTGCAAGCCCTAAAATGCCACCGGACTGGACAGGTTGCCTGATCTGGGAAAGTCATCACCACCACCACAGGAGAATGATCGGATAGTGTCTGGGGCAGTATCCTGGCGGCCTGTACTGATCTAGCAAGGTTTGTCATAATCATAACATAGTTGATTCTAGATGCACTGTCATGTGCCACAAAGCCATTTTACTCTGCTATGTCGTCCCATGCTATTGTAGCCCTCAGAGGAACCACCTGAGTTGTGACTGAACAGTCCAGTGATGGGGATAGAGCGACATTAAACTCTCCTGCCCACGCCACTTCATAAGAGTGGAATTTGTGAATGTGAACCGCACACCCATGAAAAAAGTCTGGTGAGTCAACATCTGGAGCATAGATGTTGACAATGAGGAGCTGTGTACCCAGACATTCCCCCTCCAGGAGATGAAATCGTCCCTCTCCATCGGCAACCTGTTCATGCAGTAGAACGTTCAGGGACCTGTGGATATAAGTAGCGATCCCTCTGGAGTGAGAAGATTATGAAGAACTATATCTATGGTTCCCCACCCTTCACCTCCAGGGAGTGTACTGCATTTAGCTAAGTGGGTTTCTTGTAGGCATAGCACATTTGCCTGATGTCTCTTCGCCTGATTCATGATGAAGTGATGTTTTTTCCCTGTTTGTCAAACCCCAGATGTTCCAAGTCATAAGTGTTAATCGCTCACCCGCGCTCTTCCCATGAATATACCAGCAGCATTCTATTCACCCTTCCAGCTCGCAATGAAACCCCCGCAATAACTAAGCAGGAGCGGCGTGCCCCCCTCGGCCAGAATTTACATGAGAAAATCAAACATGGCATGAATGCTGTGCTCCCCACGTGCCCACCCATCCCCCCACATCCACTTACACCAGAAACATCAACATACACATGCTGGCTGCAACACCACCCCCACCCCCAGTCAACTAGAACAACTTAACTAACCACCCTCGTACGCAGTTACTGCAAAAATAGCGAGCTACTGGCGGCCACATAAACTCCATGTAACCGATGAGTATACCCTTCCCTGCAACCAGCACCTACATAAGGAGAACCAGGGGCCACTGAGGCCCCACTTATATCAACGCACAACAAAAGTAGCAAAAATCAAATACAAAGGATAGTGGTATGACCATAAGAGAGCTCAATAATTGGGTCCTCGCGGGGAATCCCCCTGGCTCCGGTAGCTCCACTGCAAAACACACCGCTGCCTCTGCCGAACAGTGTTTTCCCATTATGAACCACCCATAGTTTTGCGGCAAATACAGCATAGCGTATCAAATTTCCTTTTTTCTGCAATATATTTTTAGCAGCCTGAAAGGTTTTCCTTTGTTCCTGGATCTGGGGACTAAAGTCTGGAAACACGCAGATTGTACTTCTCCCTTGCTGCCTTGAGAAGCACACTTCTGTCCTTGTAATTAAAGATACTGGCTATGATAGCCCGCTCGGAGGCGCCTGGAGGTGGTTTAGCTGCCAGAGACCTGTGTGCCTTCTCCACAAGGAACATGTTGGAGATGGGGAGAGAACCCAGGGAATCCATAAGCAATTTATCTATGAATTATGAGTTTCTCCATTTTTTTGATCGGGTGAACTCTGGGAAACCAAGTATACGCAAGATGTTCCTGCGTGACCTACACTCGAGGTCCTCATTCTTGGCCACAACTCACTTTACAGTCTGCTGTAACAGCGCTGCTTCCTGCTGCAATGCTGCCACTTTGTCCTCTCCGACCTCAATCTCTTGTTCTGCCGCTCTCATATGCCTGCACTATTTATCTATCTGGACCGCTGAGATGTCCACCTTACATGTAAGGGCGTCGATCTGGGAGGGTATGGTTCAGAGCAGCTACATCAATCTGCGCGGAACCCAGGGATGTAGCCATCCATGGCACTGGCTGATCTGATTTGGCGCATTGGTCCATCTTCGCCTGCTTTTTCTGGTTGCCTATACTTGACACAACGGTCTTTGGACTGCCGGGAGCTCCCCTCCTCACACTTCGAGCGCCCGCCCCCTACACAGCGATCTCTAGCGAGCGGTGCAGAACCAGGGGAACAGGGAGTCAGCACGTTTCGGATCGGACACCCCTAGGTCTACCTCTAGCCAGGTAGACCATCAACTCTCAAGGGGTGATTCAGTGATCGACAATCCTCTGGCTCAAAATCTTTGGCACTTTAACCGCTGTCATAGGTGTCCTCTCCGACGTGGGCCTGACCGTGCTGTATCAGGAGGTGTTACCACTTAAATGATGCTGAGACCCACTTGGTATAGTAATATGGGCTTAGCTTATTGGGGCAAAGAGCTAACATGCCGGTTTCCTGGTACCAAGGATAGGGGTAGACACTCCACAATCTCCACCAAGTTCACCTGAGACTGCTACAGCTGGCCCCTCCCAGCTCCAAGTTGGGCACGTTAAGCACCACAGTTCAGTTTCCCAGGGCTCAACAGGCAGTTTCATCTCTGATTAGGCAGCAGGCCGGCCCAGTTATGGACAAGGGCTCCTCCTCCTCAGCAGCAGAGAGGCTGCTATGTGCCTTGCCGCCTCCTCAGCTTTTCAATTCAGCATGTGCCCCACCAGCGTATAGTTGGGGCCAGGGTATGGCGCCAGGACGGAGCACGCACCCGCTCAGAACATTGAGTTCTTCCAGTGGCATGCTGCCCCCTGTTTCTCAATCCATTGCCCGATCTATGCAAGGGGGATGAGCAGGCTGTTTATTGAAAAGGGACGCTGTCCTACGGAGAGGCCGACTGCTGCAGTCCGTTTTGGGGAGGCACCCCTCACACCCGCCTCGTCGCAGGACCTGGAGGCTCCTGCAGTCTTTGCCCCAACAGGACTCAGTGTTACGCTCCAGCCACCGCAGTGATTATAAATGCGGTAGGGAGCCATTGCTCTTCCCTGCCACTTCACAGTCTCCGCAGGCTTATCTGCCAATGTCTGACCTGGGCTTACCAGACTTCCAACGCAGTAAGCAGCTGCTCGCGACTCAGCTCTCTCCAGTCAGCTCAGCATGTGCCCAATGTTCGTTGCAATAAAAAAAAAACTGTTCTGTGCCCGTCATTGGTGCAGGGAAGCAGGAGGATACTGCAGGATATTTAGATCATTGGTAAGAGCCTTTTCAGGCAGCGACCATCTTGTAGCCATGCTGTGCCCCCACCCCCCTGCAATACCTGTTTTTAAAGGACCCCCAAGCAAGGCTCTTACTCTTAAGTCCCGTCCCCTGCAGCTCGACAAGATGGCCACATCGCCAGACAAGATGGCTGCTCGTCCGATACCTCCCTGAGGAACGGAGCAGGTGGGAGAAAGAGTTCCAAGGTGGGACCAGGTACGTGGCCTACTGTTAGGAAAGATTTCGTAATTGTAGGTAATTTTCCTTCCATGTGGCAACCCCTAAACTTTTTGCTGTTGTTTTTCACCTTGTTCTCGACTTTGCCAGAGAAGTGCAGCCTTCTGCCGCACTCCTCTGGGCTTTCACTCCTTTCTTACGGGGAAACTGACATGCCCTTAAGACAGTCAGTACCGGGAAACGCTGTTTTCCGTAGTTTCTTTTATCATGTTGCGGCTTTCGTGCAACATGACACAAGAGGGCACTGTAAGCTAAGTTACAGCTCTCTTGGGTCTCTAGCCTTCTACAGGCCCTAGATACTCGTTTAGGATTGTAACTGATCGGTGCAAGTGATTCACGGACGGGAATGGTGGCAGCGATCGTTTCTTGTGTGTTGAGCTCCTTTTGGCGTTCTAAGCGCGTTTCTCGCGCTTCACCCAAAATGGTGGCCTGGCTCCCAAAATGGCCAGACCACGAGGCTCCTTTGTCCTGTCCGCTGACCGTCTTGCTCCCTTCACCTTCCCCAGGTCGAGCCGACCCGGGGCCTTCCTTATTTGGGCATGTACTTTCCCGCGAAACACGGATGCTTTCGCGGGCTTCTACAAGCCTGGTGTGTGCCTCCAGGATGTGGGCTGGGATGTCTGGTCCCAATACACATCCTGGGTGCCAGAGAGTCTATGGTGGTGTGAATGCCTGGGACCACCGTGGTCCGTGATTGGTCCACGAATGGTTTGAGTGTTGATGAGCGGATCTCCCATTGGGTCCCCTCCGTTTTGGCGCGAAGGGAACCGTGGATAAGAGGGGGCTGGAAACACCACTACCATGTCGATCTCCTGAGTTCTCACGAACGAAGGAATACAGGAGCCAAGTATCCTGCAACCAAGAGGCTGGACCGAGGAATCGCTGGTGACCCGCTGAAGGACTGCTCCTCTGCACTGCCGTCGCCTTGTGAAACCCCTTTTCACCTTTGATCGAACCAGAAGGCCTGTACTGGTACTTCGACCCTTGGAATAGCGGGAACAGCTATTCTCGGCATCTTCACCATCTCCTGCTAGTAAGCCTTCGGAAGCGTCTCTGGGCCATCCAGCTGACTGACCAGCCTACACAGGAGTCTTGCTCTGTAACCGCCGCCAGGTTGTGTAGTATTTCGAGTCCTTGTCCCTCTCACACGCTTCGTACACTTGGCGTTCCCAGGTCTGAAGTGAGTAGTGTACATTTGGCTCAGATACACACGGCCGCTCCGTTGCCCTGCTGTGGTAACAAACTGTGCGGGTTTCTTCGTTTGGGACGTCTTTTACTCAACTCTGCTGCTGCAGACTCAACACGACGACGAGACGTTCCCTGCTCTTCTGAAACTGCCAGCTACTGAAACTGACGCGGAGAAGCCTGGGTCTGCTTGCATCGGGGACCGGTGAGTAGCATAACTAGTAACTGGTCGCCCTCCTGCAGGAGCCCATAGCTTTTCCCCGCTGTGTCAAAACAGCACCCTTTTCCATACTCGCGCTCTGCTTCTGCCCACAGTGGAGGCTGCGCTTGAGTCGCGAAACTTGTTCTACTTCATTTGTGCACTAAACTGAACTGCCTGATTTCCCTCGAAGAGACTCCCCTTTTGCCCGTTGGCACCAGCGTGTGCAGGTACTTTTGAGCACAAGGCTCCACTCTTCGCAGGGCTCGGACTTCCTTCTAGTTAGGTGCCTCTGAAGGCGGACTGGGTCTAAGCATTATTTCGCACTGCCTGTTTTCCCTCCCTTTTAGGTGGACTACACATTTCGTGCATCTAACGCTTGAGACTTGTTGTATTTGTATATATATTGTATTGGTATGTGTTGGTTTACTATCGTTATATTGTGATTTTCTCGCTACGGTCATTGTTTTAAAGGCCTTGGAATAAATGTGTATATATTTTTAATATAACACCTGTTTGGAGTAATTTGTAAGTGTCCTCGCTTTGTGTGCTCATTGCGGGCTTTCAGTCACCCTCACCCCTCTTGAGACCTAGTCTTGACCGCCGCGATCGCTACCTTGATTGGTCTGGCTCGTCCAGAGGTTACCCTGTTCCAAGTAATTAGGTTGGCCTTCTGAACTTCTGCGCCACCAGGACAGAGTTCAGAAATCCGTCTTAACACCTACAGTTTATCCATCAGCATCGCAGGGCAGGTTTACCCCCGAAACCAGCTATACAGAGTACGCACCGGCCCCAGCAGCCGCCCACTACCCCGTCAACATCATCTGCCACCCCACCGGCCTGCGAGGACAGGTTCTTTGAAAAGTTCTTCACGCTCATGAGATCTCCTCAGATGGGGTCCATCCTTAGGGATGTGCTCAGGGACATGCTCCCTCCTGCCCCTCCGCCTGCACCTGTAGTCATTCCTCCTATGGCTCCAACGATGAAGGCCCCGGTGCAGCCCCTGCTGCCCATGCCGGCCCCTTCGATTCCGGCTCCCCGGTCCTCCACAGTTCAGGCGGTTCTGTACCAGCCTCCGGCTCTGGTTTCCACACCTCAACCCTCGGCGCCCAGCACTCCTCTACCCGCTCCGGACCAGCCGGACGCCCTGGACACAGATGAGGAAGAAGACCCCAACACAACATCGTCTGCCAAGGCCTTCCATGAACGACTCGCAGGTCTGGCAGAGTACTTGGCCCTTCCTCAACCCAAAGTGGAACAACCGGTGACGGGGGTACTGGCCGAGGTCCTCACTCTATGCCCCGTGGCCTGGACGCGGATCCCGATGCAAAAGGACGTTGTCGCCTTGGCCAAGAAGGGGTGGTTCAAGCCCCTCTCGGCCCAACCTGTCAATCGGCCCCTGGACGCCAAGTATAGGTAAATGGAGGGGGATCCATTCTTGCTGTCGGCCCACCCTCAACCGCACTCTTCAGTGATTGCTGCGGCGTCACTCTACTCAGAGCCTCAGTCGTCCTCGGCCACCTCGTCCTCGGCGCTGCTTGGCAAGGATGAGAAGATCTTGGAGGCGTACGGGAAGAAGCTTTATTTCAACACTTCGCTGCATCTTCGTCAATCCAACGCAGATGCCATGCTGGCAGCCGTTAACGAGAGGATTTGGCAGGAAATGGCCGACTTCCTTCATGAACTTCTGGTGCAGAGCCAGTCACGATTCAAGGCGGAACTGGCAGAGGCAAAAATGGTGGCGCAAGACATCATGGAGTCCACTGTGTCCCACATTGACACCTCTGGCCGGGCCATATGCATTGCCACGGACATGAGAAGGACTGGGCACTAGCACACAACATGTATCTCATACCCTTCCATTTACCGGATATTCACAATGCCATTGCAGGCTCTCTCAGTAGGGAGTTGTAGTCCTGCCACAAATGGGAGCTTCACCAAAGTCAAGTGTTCGCCTCGTCCCTCAATGGGGACATCCAGGGATCGACTTGTTTGCCACAGCTACCAACACGAAGCGTACCAAGTTTTCAAGTCGATATCCCCAAACAAGCAGTCTAGAGGACTTCTTCTCATTCCAATGGGAGGGTCTGTTCCTCTACTCTTTTCCACCATTTCCACTTGTGCTTTGATTTCTAAATGCACTCAAACAGACCCATTGCAATGTGATCCTGCTGGCCCCAGCATGGCCACTCCAGATTTGGTACTCCAACCTCATTCACCTATCAGCGGATCCTTATGTCAAACTACCTCTTCTCCCTGACCTGCTCTCCAGAGACAGCCAGCCTGTTCTACAATACAATCCAGGCTCCCTCAATTTGTCAGCCTGGTTCCTGCAGCCCTAGAATTCAGACACATCCCATTGCCTCCTGAATGCAAGCAAATTCTAGCCAGGGCTAGATCATCTTCTACACTGTCATGTTATAAGCACAAATTAAAACGTTTTACACCATGGTGTGAGTCTCAGCAACTAGACCAGTTCCACACCCAAGCTGCTCAAATCTTACCATACCTCCTGTCTTTAGCAGAAGCAGGTTTGGCATGCTAGTCTATTAAAGTACATTTGTCAGACATTTCCTGCTACACATGCATCACACACCAGCCTTTCCCCTGGTCACAGAGGCTCATAAAAGAATTGGTCAATGTTCTGTTCCAGGCGTTTCTGCCTATATGAACCCAGACCACCAGCCAGATTGGTAACTAAATGTGGTCCTCTTGAAGATAATGGGCCCTCTGTCTGAGCCTCTAAACAGTGCTCCACCCTAAATTCCTCTCCTAGAAGATGGCATTTCTAGTTGCCATCACTTCAGCCAAATGAGTAGGAGAACTGCAAGCATTATCCTGCAAACCTCCATATCTAGCTTTTCTCAAGTCCAAGGTGGTACTCCGGACGAACCCTTCATTTGTGCCTCCTCAGCGTTTCACCTGAATGAACCAATCATACTGCCTGTGCTCTTTGGCTCTCCCTCTTCCCCGGCAGAATGGGGGTTGCACTCTGTGTCGCACAAGCCCTCAAGTTTAATGTGGCTTGTACAAAGGACTTCCACAGTCATCGCAGCTGTTGTTGCCTTTGGACCAGTGGGTATGGGCAAGGCTTTAGCGAAATCTTCCATTTCGAGATGGCTGTCCGCGTGCATTTCACATTGCCATCAGCTGGCCAACAGGCCCCTGCGAGGAAGACCAAGATCACACTCGACCCGAGCTGTGGCATCAACTATGGCCTTGCTGTCTGGTGTTGTCCTGATCGACATCTGCAGGGCATCCATTTGGAGGTCTGTCCATACCGTCACAAGGTTCTGCTGCACCAATAGGGATTCTAGGGAGGAATCCAGAGTCGGCCAGGCAGTGCTTTGCAACCTACTTACAAAGGCTGAGTGCTCCAAAAGTGAGATGTGAGTTGATTGCTTCTGTTGAGCTATTCCTCGGCCCATTGATTGTGTATATGTACTGCTGTATAATCATATTCAATGAGCATATGAATCCATGAAGGATCCAATGAAGGAGAAGGAACAAGTTACCTGTAACTCGTGTTCTCCAGCATTGGTTTCTTTCAACGATTCACATGCAACCTTCCCTCGTACCCCTCTCTGGCTCTTCTTGGATCATACTGCCACATTACATGCCCTTCCAAATCTGAGAAAGTCCACTGGGGTGGAGCTAAGGGGGAACTTGGAGTTCATGTTGGGTTCATCGTGCCCTTTGCCACATGTCCTGACGACAGGGAATATTCAATGAGCATGTGAATCCATGAAAAATACCAATGCTGGAGAACAGGCGTTACAGGTAAGTAACTTGTACGGTAACTGTTTGTTTGTTTTGCTTGTTTTATTTATTTATATAGTTCTCCAGACCCAGAGGTAAAAGGGCGCTTAGGTAAACGGATACAGGATACATTATATAGCGGCTACAGGATACATTATATACATTTTACAAGTTATACATTTATACAGTTTGTAAGTAATAAGCACATTTAAAGTATAAGGCAATATCATCGAAACATAAGAGAGATACAAGATGGTAAATCTTAGTTTTTATTCAATAACCATCTAATAACCTGTTTTCTGAATGATAGAGAGGTATTGATGGATTTGATATTTGGTGGTAAGGTGTTCCAAAGTTGGGAGAAGAGGACTGTGAAACTGGATCCCCCAGCTCTTTTTAAGGTGAATCTGGGCACCGTTAGTCATAAGGTGTTAGTGGATCTAGTGGTTCTGGCAGCAGATTTCAGAGTGAATTTGTTAGTGAGATAGGCAGGGGCTAGGTGGTTCAAGGCTTTGTATGTGAGACAGATGATTTTTAGGTCGATTTTTCTGTTGTATGGGGAGCCATTTGCATGATTTTCTAATGGTAGAGATGTGCTCTCGCCTGGGAATGTTTAAGGCCGCTCGTAGCGCGTTATTTTGGAGTACCTGTAGTTTATTAATTATGGATTGGTTTGCGCCTAGGTATAGACTGTTACAGTAGTCCAGTTTGGACTGTACAAAAGCCACTGGCCAATGTGAGGCAGCTATTAGAGGACAAAAAAGGTCTACAAGCCCTAATCAGCTTACCTGTGTAGGCAGTGGCTGAGGCAGTCATGTTAATTTGTTTAGAAAGGTTAGTGTTAGCATCAAGATAAAAGCCAAGGGTTTTCACACTTTTAACAATGGGAATGGTATTTCCATCGATGATGATGCTATTATAGTTGGTGCTGAGTTTCAGCAGGTTATTGGATGAGCCAACAAGGAGAAGGTCAGTTTTCTCATCATTCAGGCAGAGGCCATGTGTGGCCATCGATGCCTGAATGATGGTGAAGATTTCCGGATGACGTCAGCGTAAAAGTTACCTGAGAGGGTAAGGAGTATCTGGGTGTTATCTGCACAATTGATGTAGGTGATACCCAGATGGTCCAGTTTGTCAAAGAGTGGCTTTGTAAATATGTTGTACAAAGTAGGCGAAACACATGAGCCTTGTGGGACACCACATGTGATAGGAATAGGGTCAGCTGCCGCTATGGGTGAGAAGAGCCTCGTGGTTCTATTAGGCAGGAAGGATTGTATCCACATGACAGCAGAGAAGGAGAAGTGAGCTGCTGATGATAGGTGGTTGAAGAGGACTTTATGGTCGGCCAAGTCGAAGGCTGCTGAGAGGTCTAAAAGGAGTTGGATGGCGGCGTTACCTTTATCTTTAAGTTCATCAATCTGGCTTTTGAGGTCGACAAGGGCCGTTTCTGTTCCATGTTTCGGTCTAAAGCCAGATCGACGTATTCCTAACAGTTGGTTTGTCTCTAGATAGTCTTGAATTTGCAGATAAGCCACTCTGTCTAGGATTTTTAGCAGGAATGGGACCGTGGTGATGGGTCTGTAATTGATGGGTATAGCCGGGTCTAGTGATTGTTTTTTTAGAAGTGGGAGAACCCATGATTGTTTCAAATTACTATGGACTGAATTGGTGGGAAATGACAGGTTTATTAGTTTAGTGATGAAGGGGGATAGATCTCTGGCTGTGTCTTTTATAATCTGGGCCTGGCAGCTGTCCCCTTTACAATTGGATGGTTTTAGAGAGGCTATAATTTTATGTACTTCAGGTATAGTTAACTTTTTGAAAGTGAAACCTAAATTAGTGTCAGTGGGGGGTGGTGCACTTGGGCTGGTAGACTTGCTACAGGTGAGTTGTTGTCGTTTACACTCTGTTTTTAGTTTGGGGCCCTGTGATTTTGTTGGCAAGGGCGTTCTGGATACTAGTGCACCAAGGTTTGTCTTTCGTGCAAGTATCTGCAGGAGGATTCAGGTTTTCTAGTTCCTTTAGGATATTGAATAATTCTCTGGTGCAGGATCCTGCCTGATTTATCCTAACGTTGTAGGCTTCTTTCTTAGTACGTATTATCTCATTTTTATATAAGGAAGAAATATTCGTAAGATGAGTTTTGTTTTCAGTAGATGGTGCCGTTTTCCATAGTGTCTCTAGTTTAGCTTTCTTTTTCCTCAATAGTTTGGGTTTGGGGGTGTACCAAGAGTTCAAATGTGCTCTGGGTTTTCCTTTGCGCATTTTCATAGGGGCGATAGTGTCAATGGCATTGGCCATGCAATCGTTATAGGTGTTGACCAATAGGTTAAGGTCTGCTGTGGCCGGAAGTGTGTTGCGAGCGGGAAGAACCAAGGGTATTAGGGCTTCAGCAGTAATGTTACGATTATTCCTGGTAGGACAGGCTGGTGCAGTAGGGCATTTTCTTATGTTCTAGGTTATTGACATTAATATCTAGTGGGATGAGATGGTGGTCAGTCCATGCGAGAGGTTGGGAGGCTTTTCAAGTAGTATTGCAATTGAGAACAGCTACCCAATCGATGATTCTACCTTTCTGATGATAGGTTGGAAGCTAAGTTGTGTGAAGCCATGCTCAGCTAGAGCGTTAGCTAGGGAGGAGGCTGGAGAGTCATTGTACCCAAAGTTGAAGTCTCCGAGGATGATAGTTTGCGCTGATGGCTTAGAGTTCTCAGCTATTCGAGAAGTGATATCTTCTTCAAAGGCTCCAAGATGACCTGGGGGTCTATATATGAGGTGGATGGAGATTGTGCTTTTGGGCGAAGTTTGCAACTTGATTGTGAGATGTTCGCATGATTTTAGTGGAGAGGAGGTGACTGATCTGAGGTCTAGAGAGGATTTAAAGATGATAGCTACACCTCCTCCACGAGCATTAGGTCTGTCGTTTCTGATGATGGAGTAGTTGTCAGGAATAGCTAGGGTTAAATAGGGTCCTGCTGCCTCATGTAGCCAAGTTTCTGTTTTGGCGACGAGGTTGAGATTGTTGGTCAGGATGATGTCAGCGATTTCTGTAGGACGGGCAACAAGGGACCTGACATTTAGTAGAGCTCCTTTTAGGGGGAGTGGTTGGGGCTTGTTAGAATCTGTGTCTTTTTTATTGGTCTTGGTGTGGGGTTTGGCAAACAGGTTACTGTTCATATGGGGGAATCTGGTGCCTAGTCTACAGTTACGGTCTGTGAGGTTAGGGTTGGCGGTGAGTGTGTTTCCTGGAAACTTGGTTATGGAGAGCTTAGTACTAGGTTTGGTGGAGTTGGGACTGGCGCCCCCTGTCAAACATGGAGAACTTGGTCTAAGGTGACACGAAGTTCTATCAGTAATAATGTTGGCTAGGGTGTCGACTGGGAGGTCACTGTCGTTAGTGGTGTGGTTTTGGAGGTAGCTAGGTGGCAATGGTGTGGGTCAGGGGATGGGGAAGTGTCTCAGGCATCCAAGTATGGCTAGGCCATTGCTGAAAGCTACGTAGTTATTACCGCTACAAGGTACACTATCTTGCATGACACAAAACTGGAACATGATGAGGGTGAACCAGGTGAGCATGGTCAGGGGTAGTTGGGTACAATAAGGGTGCTTCGCTTACAATTTCAGGCTAAGGTGCACACAAATGGGCAGATTCAACATTGGCTAAAGATGCACACAGATAGATAGATTCAACATTGGCTAAAGATGCACACAGATAGACAGATTCAACATTGGCTAAGATGCCCACAAATAGGCAGAATCAGCATTGGCTAAGATGACACAAATAGGCAGAATCAGCATTGGCTAAAGATGCATATAGATAGGCAGATTCGACATTGGCTAGGTGCACACAAATAGGCAGATTCAACATTGGCTAAGATGCACACAAATAGGCAGAATCAGCATTGGCTAAAGATGCATATAGATAGGCAGATTCAACATTGGCTAAAGGTGCCCACAAATAAGTCGATTCAACATTGGCTAAGGTGTACACAGGTAGGAGTGTATACCTGCTAAGGTATCTATTAAAGAGACTGTATCCAGGATGCATGAGCCTAGATAAACCCATGGGTAGGTATCATAAAGCAGTAATGCATAGTGACCTGATATACCATGAATCTAGGCTCAATACAGCATGACTCTAGACACAGTGGGCACAGAAGAGCAGTTCGGTACAATAGTCTCGAAATGGCGTAAGATTAAATCGCACAGTGGTTGGGTATCAGAGAAGCAGTAATACATAATGACCTAGTGTGTCAAGGGTCTGAATGACGCAATGAGTGGGGATCAAAATGCAGTCATGCACATCCACCTAATGCCGCCTGAATCTGAGCTCAGTGCAGCATGAGTCTAAATGCAGTCGGCGCCAAAAGCAGTACTACACAATGGCCTGGTATGGCTTGGAGCTAAGATACACCGTAGGCATTTAAAGGCTATACCAGTCAAACAATAATACCTACTGATGTTGTTAGGATGTTTTAAACGTTACGTGGCAAAGACAAAATGCATAGGATCACGTATGGCACGAGCCAAGAGTGCAAGTCTAAATTTGTACCTTATATGCAGGTGGCGTATTAAATGCAGCAGGACATTTGGTTCCATATAAGCAGCATAGGCACAGAGGTAGTAGGTTGTAATAACGTCCCTGGGCGGCTTTGATGGTTTGTAGTCCGTAGCAATAAGTGAATAGGGTAAAAGTTTACAAGTTGACTAAGCGAACTGTATGGCTTCCAGGGAAGCATAGTGGAACTTGGGATTAAGGAAATAAGCAGTAATGCACTAAGCGCTTCGGTGTGCAACTCATGTTAGGGACGGCATGGGAAAAGCTGTAAAAATGGATGGCAGCACGCTTACCCAGTCAAGCAGTGTCGGTGGCAGGTGAGCGTTACGGGGGGAGCAGGGGTCGTGGCCCTTGGCTCGACCGCTCCTGACAGGCTGACGACAGGATGGTGCCTTTGAAAGCGTGCCTTCGACTGTGGGCCGGTTTAGACGCCTGCCGGCTTGCAATTGGCCAGTAAGTGTATGCTTACAGCCAAGGATCGGTTACTGGCCCTGGTGTGTTTCCTCCTATGGAAACAAAGAGAAAATAATGCGGGTGGCCATTTTGGAGTGCCGGGGTCCTCGTGGTCTCCAGTTGGTGGCCGTTGCACTCCGGTGTACTCCACTAGAGTGGGTGTAGAAACGAGTGGCATGCAGCCCACCACAGTTGTAGTGGCGAATTATGGAGGGGCTCCATCGAGTAAAAAAGATTATTTCTGAGAAGCGCTGCGGATTTCAGATAATAGCGCAGTGAGGCAGATTGCCTACCTTCTGAGGGGGGCAGGTCTCCTGGCAGGGCACTGCTCCTGCAGTGAGAGGGGGAGCTCCAGCCCCTGCTGGGGAAAGGCAACAGATAACCCTGTGAGTTCCTCAGCCTCTAACCAGCTGGTTCATACACCTAGAAATAGTACACGTGACATTAGCAGTCCTAAAATACTGAATTTTATTATTTTCATTTATATTTTACTTTTATGTGATAAGCATATAATTTACCAAAATAAGATAGCAGGTGTTCTACGGTAATTCAGTAAGAAGAAATCCCTTCCTCATATGCAACATATTCCTCATATGCAAAGGTCTATGGCACGTCACTGAACACATTTTTTAGGTTTTTTTAAACTCCCGAATAATAACACATAATGCATATATGATATTAACTAGAAATATACAAGACTCATGGGTGTAAATAAAATGCATTCTGTGTCAGTGCACACCAAGATATACACTTACAGGAAGGGGTGTAGGGGAATTTATTTCATGCAAATTATCACACGTATCTTTGGGCCTCATCACAACCTTCACGATATCCCGGCCGCCGGGATACTGCAAAGGCAAATAGCGTTACCACAACTGGGTCCAGCGCTGTTAGTGCCGGATCCCGAGTTGTGGTAAGGCTGTTACTCCCCATTTTTGGGAGAATCCATAGGACTCTATGGGGCAGTAAAAGCACTATTACTGTTGGTGGTATTATCGTTGCAGTAATAGCGCCACAGATGGGCAGAAAGTGGAGAGTTTTACATCCAGCAAAAAGCTGGAGGTAAACCTCCTACTTTCCGCCCAAACTCGGGATTGGGCAGAGCGGTAATGCTGCGGTTATATCGTTTACTCTGCATTTTTTACGCTCCACCCAACCCCTGATGGGCCCCTTTGTCTTACTATGTAAAGATTTATTTGCCTGAAGAAATCGGAGCAAAGCTGTGCTTTGTTTTTCATTCCCTGTATTTCTTCCCTACTTTGGTCTAGCATAATTAGGCTTTGTGAATGTCAGCTATGTATAATGTTATAATATATTTTTTATTTTGAACCTACAATTTTGCTTTTTCGCTTCGTTCTGTAAATTGTTCATTATCCCCCAACTATAGGCTGTTAACCTTCCAACTGCAGTTAAGTTTCCACTCTCATCATGCAACATTTACACAAGTGGAGAGATTTCATGTTCCTCATTTTCTTTTAGGGGCGCCAGTGGGAATGGCAAACGGGGAGCCAGAGTTCTATGTCCGCTGCAGCGACCCGAACATCATCTGTGATTCCAAAAAAATGGTATTGTGGTCTTGGAAGATTTCTTATACTGACTGTTTTGAAAATCACCTATCATTTGTTTATACATTAAAAACAGTATTTTGGCATATAAGGGTTTGGTTTCATGTGTGATTTTAATAGGGACTCATACGCCTGATTTAAGAATTGGAATAGTGAATGCAGGAGCCATAGACTGAAACATCATATTATAAGACATTTCTGTCCTTATTTGCTTTCTTAACATTGCCTTTAACCTGCGGAATACAGACAGTGACACTTTGTTGACGTCAATAGTTCAGAAGCACTGGCCAAATAATTCCCATAACATTTTATTATGTTTTTTGAGAGTCCATGTGTGGGAGCGTAATGTTCAGCTATGTACCCTTTGCTTTTTATGCATAGGGTCTTTAAATATGCCTTACTATTGAAGCCCAGAAAGGCACCAACGTGTCTGGCTTTTTTCTTGTCTCATGCAGAGGGGACGTGGTGTTTCGCCTGTGGTTGATTAGCTTTTTGCAACATAGTTGGACTGATTTGCATACGATTGGTCTCCTTGTATAATGACTGTAATGCACTAACAGCATCATATCAAGGGAGATATGACTGGCCCTGTATCAGTCTGGTTTCCACTGAGGTGTAGACTGCTACACTTTGGGTTCTCCGTGATATCATGTGTGCAGTGGACTGTGTTGGTGGCTGCCTCCTTGTTTGCCTCCATTTCTCAGTACCATTTGACACCATCAACCATGGGATTCGGATTAACTGTTTGAACATATCTGTGTGCCTTCAATACGCTGCTATTTCTCATTCCTGACAGAAATACAACACATTTTGAGGTTTGGAAATGCTAAGTGTGCCTGTGGCATGATTAGTTATGGAAAGAGTCCTGGGTTTCTGCTGTAGCCATCCATGTTGTTTAGCCTGCACAGGAAGCCACTTCGAATCTGTATTCAGGAGAGGAGAACTTACTTCCAGAAGTACACTGAGGTTACCAAACTATATTTCCAAGGTGTCATCAAAGATTGTCAAGTTCTTGAGTGATTGTCTAGGAGCAGAAGTGCCTGCTCATTTTCTAAATCTAAATTCTTTATATAAGACAATTCCCATTTTCTTTCCCAAAAAGTATCTGGCGCCCGTTTCTGTACTGCTGGAGTACTTGAGGAAAGTGGTTGCATCTCTAGCTCCCAAGCCAAATATACTTTTCTATTGTCCCAAATATGTATGGATTCTGTCACGGAGACACAATATGTAACAGGTATGTGGGATCAGGAGGCATAACTAGGTCAGCTAGCGGTAGGAATAAAAGACTCCAAATCGGTTCAAGGTCAGCACAGTCAATGTTCTCTTGGGCACCGCACCCAGGCAGAGGAAAACAATCCAAAATATGATATGTGGCACTCATAAGTGTGGATAAAGAATGGAAAATGTCTGGCATGATGCCTGTGTCAGTATCCTGGTCTTTGTCCTGGGGTTAAGCTTTCTTAGGGTTCACAAATCCAGTGGTGGAGGCCCCAAAGTGGGGGTCCTTCGGAACCCACACTGTGGCTCTGGCAAAGTTGTTGGGTCTCAGCAAAATGCATTATTCTGACCTCTTCAGGGGCCAAAGCCTCCAGGTGGAAAACAGGAGGCTTTGGGATAGTCTTATTCATTGACAACCTCCCTGCGCTAGGGTTCGAGTCCCCATATTCACCTCCTTCTTTCGTCTGTCGCAAGCTCCTTCCACCATCTCATTCCGTCTCCCACCTCTATAATCTTGTCTACTGGAAGATCTTTGATCTTGCTGGTTAGTTGGATTGCTTTTCCTCCTCCCTCCATCTCAGGGCTTTGTAACTCTAGCCCCCTACTAGACAACCAACCTCTTCTGACTCCTCTTTTTCTAACTTAACGGCCCCCCCTCCCCACAGAGTAAAAACTCTCTTGCTCGCCGCCCTCCCCAATATTCCTCTCCAGTAAGTAACAGATCCTGTTCTCTCTGCCCACGTCAATACTCCTGTCTGTCCTGCTGGTAATAGCTTGCTTGCACACTCTCTCTCACCCACTCTCTATCTCTCCCGCCAACCTCTTCACTAACTTTCTCTCTTCAAACCTCCCAATACCTTCGCAAAAAAACCTTCTTCCTAAAATACCTCTTGCTGTCCACTTGCCACCAGTTGGCCTCCTCCAACACCTGCTTGAACTCCCCTCCTTGACAGACCGGCTTGACCCAGTTGTATGGGGCTCTTTTATCCCCATGGATAGGCACTACGCACATTATTTTTACAACAGGTCTCTGATGTTATTGGCAAAGAGCCTGACAGGGACCTGGGTGAGATTTGGGCTTAAGGGTTTGGGCCAGAGGTGTCATAAGGCCTGTTGGTCATTTTGAAAACCACTGTAACCCACTCCTCGGTGCCCTGTGTTGAGCCTGTGAGAATTATGTGTCCAGCATATAGGTTTGGAGTCGTCTTAAAAGCACTTGGTAAGGGACGGGTGTACATGTATTTTCTTTTGAGGAACCACTGAGCTGTGTCTAGACACAGCGACTTCATTTCACCCCCATGAAGCTCATTCATAGCAGTAATGCACACTGTTTCTTTCTGCTTCTCGAGACCGTGAGGATTAAACAAAGTACAAGTACCTGCATGGGTTGCACGTTTTCTGTGGTTGCATTCATTTTAGCGGAGACGCTTCCCTGCAAGTGTTTTCGTTCTGCAGACAGGAATGAAAACCGTGTTCCTGGATGCGTGCCAGCAGCGATGGTTTTCCCTTAAAGGGCAAGGGAGCGTTTCCCTCACTGATTTGGTGCCTGCTTAAATTGAGCTTTACACTCTATCCATGCTGTGCGGTTTGTTCTTCACTATTCCTCTGGCTATGAGGTACCCCAAAGGGTTGGGAAGGGGATATGCCAGTCTGGGGTGTCTGCCTTTGACTGCTCACTCTGTTAGTGCAGGAGACACAGTGAGGGTGTTCTGTGGATGCTCTGTACTCCCCATCTGATTTCGGCATCCATTTGATTGTGTTGGCGCCCAGCTCTTTAGCCACCCTACTGTCGGTCCCCAAGTTTAGGCAGGGGACTTCATCACAGCACTCATGTAAGCCAAACCGACACATGTGTGAATTCCCTACTCGATTTGTTCCAGAAAATATAACGGTTAGTTCCTCCTGACAATAACGCTATGGTTTTGTTAAGGGCCACTTTTATTAAGAATGTACCCAGAGAATGTGGTTCTTCAGGGTTCTCCCCCATTGACTGTTGCTCAAATGCCTCGGTTGCTCCACACAAGAGGCCATTTGCTTTCTGCCGCAGGGCAATTTGACTTTATTTCATTTTGCCAACTAATTTGTTTCCCTCTTGATGCCATAATGTGTGTAGGGTGGTGTGTCTAATCTATCGGGCTTTTCGTTTGGGATGTCCTTTCCTGGCTGGTGAGCAGCACATTGTGTGACGGGGTTTGAAAGCTAGAGCTGTGATATTCAGAAGTTAGATGTTCTGAGATTTAAGAAAGTCCATACACATATAATGTCGTTCTATGATTTCTGTTATTTACTACAATTCTTTGCCACGTGGCTTATATCCATAATTATTAGTTTAGTTCATTTAAAATGATATGTTTCTAACAGTTTCCATATGTATTTAATGCTGTAATTATCTTCTAAATAATTTTCATCACATATTTGTAATGTCAAGAATACACTACTATACTATAAAATAAAAATATAGTTTGAGATTTCCTTTAGCACTGCCTGAATCTATCACGCGCACACGCACACTCTTTTAAAACTCAATTGTTTAAATTGCAGCAAAGCAAGGGTTCTTATTGAGGAATATAGGTTAGAGGTTAGACATATTTCAAATATCACTAAAATGTGTACGTATAGCAATATGCAATTAATAAAACAAGAAAAACCATTGAACATTCCTAGAATGTGACATTTGTAGTTCCACTTCATAAACCTGTTTGGATGGAAAGTATTATTTTGAAAAGGTCAGATGTGTTGACAACTCAACATGAAATAACAGTCCAAGATGTGCGAGTCTCTTGCAGTTTTCATCTGTGGTATTAATAATATTGTGCTAGTGGCAAGCTATTCAAAACGTAGTATTTAGCAGTATTTGAAATTACTTAAAATGTCCTATGTCATTACAATGGTATAGAACCATTAAAACAATGAATCTGTAATGATTACTTCGTTCTTTTGGATTGAGATGTATTCTTCACAGCTTGGATGAGCAGAGCAGGTAGCTTTCACTTTTGTTGCATGTCTACTGTGACGTTATCCTTATTCTTGCAACTGCATACAATTCCTAGAAGCTTCGCCCCCTCAGCAACCATGTACCGTTTCAAACAGAGTATTGTCCCTCCTCTATCCAGCTGGCAAAATACACCCATTTTGTGAAAGATCATCATATCCTGACACATGCAGATACAGGCATGTAGCTATGGATTGCCCCAACTGTTAATGAGCTTTCAGAATTCTTCCACTAAGAACATTTTTGTTTTATAATACTTAGGTTTTGCGAGTTTGGTCTTCAGTAAAAGCATGGTATTTTAATTACCTTTCATTTTTTTTTAAATACCATCAATTTTGAGTTTGGATTGCATGCAGTACTTTCGACATAACCATGCAGTAAATAGCCAAAGCAGTTTCAGCTCAGAACTAGGTGCTATTTTAACAAGCATTGGCAATGCCAATAGTATTGGCCTTTACTGTTCTTTGCATTTTGCATTTATAGGCACCAGGGTGCAAGGAGGATAGTGCAAAGGAGGATATGATAAGGGGTGCAGGTGTGCAATGGAATGAGAAGGGGAATAGAGCAATGGTGGTAGCCGTTGATAGAAGTTGCCGATGATGAGCGTGAAATGGTGAGAGGGTAAGAGAAAAAAACGAGTGTGAGAGGAAGGATGTGAGAAAATGTAAGGGCTGAGAGCAAAGGTGAGAGTTGGTGTAGACGGAATAAGGGGATATCTTCAAGAGTGCCTGAGAGAGCGACAGCGTGTGCGGAGAGAGAGAAATAGCAGCAGCGTGTGTAGAGTGAGAGAGAGCAACAGCATACAGAGAGAGCAACAGCATTCGGATAGAGAGTGACAGCGTGCATAGCGAGAAAGCAACAGCGTGCAGAGAGAGAGAGCGGCAGCGTGCAGAGAGAGAGTGGGCAACAGCATGCAGAGAGAGCAACAGCAACAGCCTACAGAGAGAGCAACAGCATCCGGATAGAGAGTGACAGCGTGCATAGTGAGAGAGCAACAGCGTGCATAGTGAGAGAGCAACAGCGTGCATAGTGAGAGAGCAACAGCGTGCAGAGAGAGAGAGGGCAACAGCATGCAGAGAGAGAGAGGGCAACAGCATGCAGAGAGAGCGAGAGCAACAGCATGCAGAGAGAGCAACAGCATCCGGATAGAGAGTGACAGCGTGCATAGCGAGAGAGCAGCAGCGTGTAGAGAGAGAGTGTGGCAGCGTGCAGAGAGAGAGAGAGTGAGTGCTACAGCATGCGGAGAGAGCGAGAGCAACAGCGTGCAGAGAGATAGACAGCATCCGGATAGAAAAAGAGTGACAGCGTGCAGAGAGAGTGCAACATCGTGTGGAGAGAGAGAGCGCGACAACGTGTGAAGAGAGAGAGTGACAACGTGCGGAGGGAGCACAATTGTTGGAAAAATAGATGAAGCAACTCCTGAGTCCCCAATAGATTTAATGCAAACAACCTGGGGCAGAGCACACGAGCTACAGGAGGGAAGGAGCACTTCCATCTGCAGGGTGTTCCCGTTTTAAAGCCCCCAGGAGTGTGTGTGGGGGTGTGCACTAGACAACAGCAAGAAAAGACTCACTTTGCTGGCACCAACTTGGAGTTCATGTTGGGTTCATCGCGCCATTTGCCACATGGCCTTTCAACCACGTCTCATTCAGGACTTCCAAGATCATCTCGATGTTGCCCATTAGAAAAGAAAAAATATACTTATATATATATATACTCATAAAATATACAAATATACTTTGAAGGCATCCACCCACTGCTCCCAAGGAGCAACAGGCTCTCCAGGGTTTGGCAAAAAGGCAGGCGGAGGCCTGGCAGCCGTATGTAACATGGCTGGACAGATAGGGTGCCTTATTCCTCAGGCCCCCAACAGGAACTTGCCCACTACTGTGCGAGCCTCAATACTCCTTGCTCCCTCGAGATGGTGGATGTCCCCCACTGTCACCTTGTACAAGTAAATGCAGTACAGCCGGAGAATTTGCACTGGGTGAGTCACAACAAACCAAGTGATGCAAACACGGACTTCCAGCGATCACAGCCCCACCCAGATGCACCAAACACCACCTGCCAGGGTTCCACAGCAGTTGTATGCCCCAACCTTACCACCACGGCCCCCCTGATTGCAGATTAGGGATGTCTTGTGGCAACCCAGACTCTAGGCGTCCTTGGACAGTGTCTGTATGAGGCTCCTGCCCCCTCCCAAAAGCCGAGCAGCAACGATCAGTTGATTGCTGAGCCGCGCCGCGCAGCGCCACCGTAGCCCCTCCTCCTTCCCTCAGGAGACAGCGGTGAGCAGCTTGGTACACGGACACTGCCGGGGGTGGGGCTACCGGCCGGCGCTCAGCGTCCTACGAGGATGCAGGCCTCTGTATGCGGTGACGGCTACTCCTCCTCCGAGGCCCCGACTGGACCCCGAGCAGCCGAACACCGGGTGGTGACTTCCCACGATGAACGGAGCCTGCCTGCAACCGCTGCTGCCGTTGGAAACCCGGGATGGCAAGCGGCCGGCAGCGCAAGTCTCCTGGCGCCCTGCGCACTAGCAGCTGCCCCCCACGAACCGGCGTGCCCTCCTCCGATGCCCCGACTGGGCTCTTGGGCAGCCAGTCACCGTGGGGGAACCGGAAGCCCACCGACAGAACCCACCTGTGGTCACCGCTGACCGTAACGATGAACGGGGTACGGTACACGGCAGACAGCTCCACAGGGATCCGATGCAGGCCACTCCACGTCCTCGCACGACAACGCCGGGGATGGGCAGGTAGCACGGGACAACCGTCCGGCGCACACGTGGGACGGGGTCAAGCAAAATCCTCGTCGCCAATGACAGGATCTCACCGGACACAGGTAAGATGAAGGTAAGTACTTTATTGTAAGACCCCACAGCCTGCTGCTTCAGCCTCCTCAACCTAACGGCCACTGTCGAATGTTGACTCTTGAAAATGCATCAACATTCCACAAGTGCCCGTGCATATTACAACAGCAGAGTTGTATGCCCAAACAGCACTACTCCTTTATGAAAGGATTCATTGTCCTCCTGTGAAAAAAGCTTTAAGAGTACATGCACCAATTTCACTTTTTCCATGCTGTGCAACGAAATCTCTGTCCACTGAGCCTTTCAAGGTTTAAAAAAAAAAGGTTATGGACATCTTTGTGCATTTTCTAACCTCTTGATAGCCCCTGAGCTTATTTCTTTCCACGTGAAATCCATCTCTTGACATTCGTTCCGTCCTTTGAGGCATGTCACATATTTTACTGTGAGCCACGGAGTTTGATGGTGTAAATTGTCCTCTTTCTCTCCAACTTTGGGAGGATTATTCAATTCGCACTCGGGGAAGGGCGGTCAGCCAATCAGGTGGCTTGAAATGCTGGTGAGAACACAGTGTACCGCCCGTGTTTTCCCAGCCACCTGAGGCCCTTTTCCGGGTGCTGCCATTTATTTGCACCCTCCTGCCACTCCCCCAACTGCCCCCTATCCCCACAGCCCTACCCACCCCCATCCCTCTTACCTGTTAGGGCTGCTGGAACCACAGCTCTTGTCCGTCGTGTCTGGTACCATAGAAATAGAAAAGGGACTTGATCCCTTTCCTATGGCAGCGGCCATCCTGTTTTTTTTATTTGTACGTGAGATTGGGCTTGCAATACCTGCATAGCTCGCCTCCCATAAAAAAAGAAAAGAAAAATATTTGAACATCCCTTCCCCCTCGCCCAACCCCAGACGAACCCGGAGGTGCAAATAGCAATCACTACGGCTTAGTGGGGGGGGATGATTGCTGCAGCATTCGACTGGGAGATGATTGAGGAAGATGGGCCTCTAGTTATGTACTGTCTCAGAGCCACTGTTCCCACTGATAGTTGGATTGGCTACTTCAATTTGGCACCCAGATCCTTCAGGAAGAGTAGGGTGATATCAATGTTTCCAGGGGGCGGGGAGGCAGGGATAAAGCTCATACTTCATTCTGTGAGGACCAAGTTCTTCATGGACCTTCTCTTTTGCATTGAGCATTTCCTCTCGATATTGTTCTACTTCCTGAATTCGAGACTTAGTAATCATTCAGACTTTTCTTGATGTTGAAGGGAGACCGAGAGTAAGTGTGTAGTATTAAGCTGGTCAAAATAGACCGCAAAGCCAATGGTTCTGATTTTAGAATCTCAGCAACCACATAATAGTAAAACACTGACATCAGCACTTCACCTCAAACTCGAAAACGGAACTAGGTGAGGAATCCTGAGGGAGACCTTGATGAGGATCACTGGGTTGAGGATGAGTACTGGATACATTTTAACACTACATCTCTCACAGAAGAATAGGTTCCAGCAAGGCTGTTCACTCGGGATTACATGAAAGCCTTTTCAGAGTTGCCGCTAAAGGCCTAAAGTTTGCATACGTTGTAGAGATATTACAAGTCACAGAGGAGTTCCTTGACTATAGAATGGTAAAGTCTAAAGGAAGCATTCTTCAATAATGTCGTGGAACTCCGAGGTGAGGTGCAATGTCCTTTTTACGAATGGTAGCAAGTGTTTTATTCCTTGTAATACATGGCCATCCCCTTTAATAATGTAAGCGATCTTCCAGCGGTTGATAAATATGATCAGTGTGATGCATATTATTAGTGTAGAATCTGTGTGGTTTAAAAATACCAGTATAAGGCTTTTAATGTGTAACAGAAAAACAGTTTGAGCAGTTCATTATAATGCATCCAAAAAATGATTTCTGCTTTATAATAAGTAGTAACGTGCTGATACATTTTTGCTCGAGCAAGAACATATTAAAAGTATATTCCACGACTTCTCCTTTCTCATTACTTCTGTTTCTGTACAGTCTGTTTTTAGTTTCCTTTTGCCATTTTCTTGCGCACTCATTAGAACATCTAAGGCAGATGGGAGGGTAAATAGATGTTTAACTAGTGAGTCTAATTTTATGTAGGAATATGTAGGATCTGTAGAATGTTAATATGTACATGAATATGCTTTTTACCTGTTGAAAAACAAAATAAAAAAATCAAACAGAAAATAAAAGAGCTAGTGATTGGTGCATTTTATACATTGTATTTTTCTGGAAAGGTGCATAGCGTTTTTGTTTTTAATCTCCTAAGTACCAGAAGCAAACTGAGATGCTGAATTGGTCATTTTAGAGCTAGTTGAGGACAACTGTACAAGTTTACATTAAGTCGTTGTTCCTGATTTAATCGTTTGCCGATTGAGGGTTTTTGCATCAACGCATATTTATGATTAACTCATAAAACTCTGAGAGCAATAAGTGCAGAATTTTGTGATGATAGGATTAGAAGCTAATTCAACAAGGAGACGTTATGTACTTCGGCAAACAATTCCATTATTCAGCAATATGGACGGCCGCTCCAGAGCACCCCGCATCATCAACCTACCTACCCCCTTTAAGCATCCTGGAACCCCAAGAGATCAATATAGGTGAGAACGTGGGGAAGCCACCGGGATATTGTGGGGTGAGGGGAAGGAAGATGGTGAGGGAAAGGACAGGTAGAGCAATGCAACCTCATGTAATCACCTTTTAAAACGTGGCGTCTTGAGTTCCAAAGGGAATCAATCTGCCACATGTACTGTGGGACATATTTGATTATTCCCCTAAATGACGTTTTTAAAAATGAGATTGTACGTTTAAAGAACAGATCATATCACACAAAATCTCTTAATGACTCAATTGCAAAGTTTCTTTCAGTTTATGCCAAAAAAGAATATTGTTGCTCTAAATGATAAATACACCTATAAGTCAAAAACAAATATCCTTTAACATCGAAATAAAAGTACCCTGGTATTTCATAACTTAAGTAAAATCCACCAAGGCCCTCGCATTCTACAGAGGGGCAGCCAATGCTCAATCTGCTGAATTGCAGAAGCACATAACTTTCTGAAGGAGAAATTATGCAACTTAAGATAAAAGACCAAAGTCGTTTTTGTCTAATCACAAGTCAGTCATAAACAATTCACCAAATTTCAGCAGTAACCTATAATATTTAAAACATAATTATAAAGGAGCTTTAGCAATCAATTCATATTTTCACACAGCCTCATGGAGTATTCTCTCAGCTTGACGTGTTTCGGTCATGCCGACAATCTTCAGAAGCAAAGGAGGCTGAATAAAGCAATCAATTTAAATGATTGAATTCAATTGAAAACATTTATTTCCTCCTATTCTTAAAGATATTTCTACCAGACCCAGTTATGAATTAGGACGATCATTCCATTTCCCAGCCTTGCAAATGTCTGTGGATGAGGTGAAGCCTTTTATAACTTAAGTATCAACCATCAAGTGGTGACGCGTGGTACCTATGAGTTTTTAACCCTCATCAATTGAGGTCCATGTATTTACAGTTCTCTCTTTGGGCACTACCTTCACTGGTTAGAACTGGCACTTTGGTAACTGGCCCCTGCCACGAATGAACAAGTGCGAGAAAACACCAACTACGTGGTTGTGCAAGCCAAGCTTTTTTTTTATTTTTACTATGTAAAATGATGCTGGTTTTTCTTTCTCAGAAAGTGAGCTCTGCTAATCAGGCCTCACTTTCTAAATGCTTCATGCATTGTTTGCATGTGCTCTCTTGCCTCGACTCTTTAAAGTGACATACAAGCCTTGTAGTTTGTCAACATTGCAGCCACAGGGTAGCGTGTGCATACCTGACAACAGCCTACTGGAATCCAAATGATTTTAAAAAAGTCGTGGGCTTCCTTTAACAGCGGGCACATATAATTTAAATTATATATAAGTGTATCACCAAGGCCTGGTGGCATTTTGGGATATATATATATATATATATATATTTTTGTTGTTCCAGTGACATTCTTATTTCATCTATTTGTGAGATATATATATTTATTAACTTTCATTCTTTTATCTATTTGACTGTCAAATTGTATTATGTTACTTAGTATATGCACCACACATTTAGGAACATATTTGTGCATCCATGGACGTAGAGCACTGTGCATTTTATCATTGCTGTTGTCTGGACATTTTTCTCCTTTAAACTTTTTCCCTACCTTGCTGCTAAATATTATGCATTTTAACAACTGCTGCTAAAGCACTTAGCACTTTACATTGCTATACTTTACTATTGTCTCAAGACTGCATTATTAAGTTCGATTTGTATTACACCTTGCATATGTATGCGTAAACTTAGACTTACATGACTATATATCTTTGTTTATTTGAGACTAATGTTGGACACTTAGAATGGCTATATTTTGTCTAGTGAACACGTCATGTTGTGGGGCTGCTTGGACAGCGTTGAGGTAATGGCTGTTTCAGACGTTATAACGTGGACAGACCTACAAGGCAGGGCTCGTCATTTTTGGCGGTTGCCCTAGAATGGCATTATCTTTTTATTTTTTTACTTTATTTTATCTTGGGTACCAGCCTTTGTTGACTGACATACCATTGGAATACACACGTTTATTTTGAACGATGTGTATTTATATATATTTATAAATCCTTTTTTTATATATATTTTTCCTTTGACACTCGTTATGTACCTGAGGCTTTCTTTTTGCCCTTTTCTTTTTGCCATTTTCCTCCACAGTCCTCGCAGCCAGCACATCTGTGCTATATTCTTCATCATACAACATTTGGTTGATGTATTGACACTTACGATGTGTTTTTATTTTACTTAATACACTGCATGTTGAAGTGCCTTAAATGTTCTAAGATGGCTGCCATGTGTTCATCATTTTGTACCACCTCCTGAATGGGGACATTCTATGCATTTGTATCATAGAGGTTTTTAAAGCATATATAAGAAGTCCTTCTTCCATGAAACACCCTACCTACGTAAACAAGCGGTCAGTGTACCGCGAAACGCGTCGTTTGTAACCAGGCTTTCCCTTTTTGCTGCACCTTTTTATTAATAAAGAAACATTTGTGCTGCCTGGATTTGCTGTCATGCCTTTTCCTTGCTGAGACTGGATTTCGTTTCTCAGCTGCTCTTGGGAGTGCAACCCATCGAATTTTGCCCTGTCCTAGGGCTTTTTTTTTCCTTTTTTGAAAAAAAAATAAAATAAATATATATATATATATATATATATATATATATATATATATATATATATATATATATATATATATATATATATATATATATATACCTATATCTGGTTTGATAAATTCACCTATGAGTAAATACAGTTAAACATTGTCAACTAGATTCGTGTGACTTCTGCAGTTGTCGGAGCTTGTGTGTATTACTGGCTGGAGTCTCACCCACAACTTTGGGCCCGGTAAATGAAGGCCTCCTTTGTTCACTGCTTTAGAAGGCTTGGTACCTTCCCAGAGGAACATACCATAACCCCATGGGAGTAGGGTTGGAACCAAGGCTTTAAAAAAGCTCTGCTTTCACAATTGGGAAGTCACACTAGGGGGATAATTACTGGAGTCTCTTTGATCAGACTTGAGAGGTAGAATCATTGCTTGATAAACTATAAGGTGAGAATCTGATCTCGGAGAAATGGTTCCAACTGGACCCCACTCTTTCCTGCGCCCACTCCCAACTTCCTACATACAGGTGTAACTATCCCCGAAATTCCAGTTTGCAATTTGAAACCTGGTGCACATGTACCTTAAAGAGTTGGGTTGTAGTGTTCTAAAAATCTATTTAAAAAAAAAAATGAAATGACAGTCAACCGAAAATAACACTTGTTCCACATGTAGATGCAACTATGCCAGTACCGATACATGGAGTACGTGTGGAGGTTATTTGTAGAGCGTGGCGAGCCCGTTGGGGCTTGGGTTGGCCTGGTCCTAAACAGGGGCTCTGGCCTGACCCTCTTCTCGGATCATTGATAATCATAGCCTATATCCACTGGCCACCTCCTCCTCCCACATTAAGGGCCATTGCCTGGAGGTCTTATTGTCACAAGGGCACATGATATGATATGATGATTTATATAGCGCCTATACACCATGTGTTTCAAAGCGCTTCAAGGCAAGGGAGGGAACAAGGGAAAATACAATCACATTTTTACAGGCCATGAACAGTAAGGATGTGAAATTAACTATCGTATTCTGCCTGACAATATTTCAGATAGTGCAAGAGCGAAGACATAGATAAGTAAGGGAGGGGGGAGAGTGGGACGGAAATGGAAACAGACAGGTGACTACCGTGCTAGGCCTGACGACATTTCTGGTAGAGCTGGAGAAAAACAAGAGGTGAGGGAGAGGGGTGCAGAAAGGTAGGGGAGGAACAAAACAAGCGGCTATCATACTAGGCCTGACAACATTTCAGATAGTGCTGGAGTGGGGCTGGGGAAGAAAAAAACAATAAGGGGAGGGGGGAGGAGACAGACGAGGTTGCTATCATACTAAGTCAGGGACAATTCTGATAGAGTAAGTGCATAGAAGAAAGTAAGGGGAGGAGATAGGAAAAGGGAGAAGGGAAAGGAGGAGAGAACAGAGAGTTAGCAGTCAAAAGAGTGGAGAAGTAAGAGGGGAGAGTGGATATAATTGCAGAAGTCAGTAGTAATACATAAGGCACCAGGTGGGCGGGGCTTGCTAAGTGGTGAAAAAGAGCGGCAGGTGGACGGGGCTTGCTAAGTGGGGAAAAAGAGCGGCAGGCAGTAAGGCACCAGGTGGGCGTGGCTTGCTAAGTGGTGAAAAAGAGCGGCAGGCAGGAAGGCACCAGGTGGGCGGGCGTAGGCCAGGTGACCAAGATCCACTTGCACCTGCTCCCCATCTGCAAAGGAAAAGAGGCTGGAGGGCTCCTTAAGTAGGGAAAAAGAGCGGCAGGCAGGAAGGCACCAGGTGGGCGGATCCATCATGGTGACTTTGATGGATATGCGACCAGTCCAGTGGCCAGATCACTATGCTGTTATTTTATGCAGAAGCATGTTGTAGAAAAGCAACGGCCACCTATTGATATATCCACAGTGTTCGTTCGTAGAGCAAAGGACTTAGAAAATATTGCGGGTGTGGGAGTAAAGCGAGCTCTAGCAACCATTGTTCCAACGTTGCAATGTGATGATTTTTATGCTTGCAGTAACACCATTCTGTATAATATCTGCTCTTCAGTGGCAACACGTAAAATCAAGAACATCTAATTCATGGTTCACTCAGGATCTATATACCCCTCCGAACACAATGTAGAGCAGCCGAGCGCAAATGGAGAGAGACTAATACTCAAGATCCATCTCAGGGCAAAAAACGCATTAAAGTGTATAAGCAGGCAGGTTTTCCAGCTAAATCTGCCGACTTTCATGCAAAAATTGATGCTGCGAAGAACCATCCTAGAGAGCCCTTCTCAGTCATTCCAAATCGTTGTCACCCAAGGTGCACCTCTTCCTCTATGCTGAAACCCACCAACAATCTTTTATTTCCACTGCCAGCTTGTGCAGCAAAATGTTTAGCATTGGAGATTGCTTCCTTATTAACAAATCATTAGAGCAACGCTCTGTGCACGTGGATCTTAAGAAAACCGTTATCACGCCAGTTTTGAAAAAGTCGAATCTTGACACATATGCATTGCAGAACTACTGCCCGATTGCTGGCATTCAGTGGCCAGTCCAACTACTGGAGAAGGTTGTTGTCAACCAACTGCAGAGTTTTGTTGAATGCCAGTCCTTGTTGAAACCTTTCCTGTCAGGATTTAGACCAAGGTTTGGGACTGAGAAAGCCCTCTTGGCAATGCAGGATGACTTGTTGGATGCCACAGATAATAGAGATCTTTCACTATTGATAAAGGTGGATCTCTCTACGACGTTCGACACAGTGGATCACTCCATACTGCTCAGTCGCCTGAAAGAGATTGGCAAAGTCTCAGACCATGCCTTGAATTGGTTTGACTCTTTTTTGTCAGATCGACATCAGCAGGTGAAAATGGGGGATTTTCTTTCAGAGCCCATTTATATTGTTTGTGGGCTTCCATAGGGCTCCCCCTTCTCCTCTACCTTTTAATCTTTATTTGCAGCCATTGATGAATATCCTGAGGAGTCATCAGATTAATTTCCACTCTTATGCCGATGACACCCAGGTTTTCATCAAAATAGAGGATACCCAACATACCTTTCTTAGGGTTAATCAATGTCTAGAGGAATTCAACTATTGGATGTTGGCAAATCAGTTGCAATTAAATCCAGCTAAGACTGAGGTTGCCCTGTTTGGGCCAAAACACCTTTTCACTGCAGGAAAATGCACCAAGGATTCCCATTTTCTGGGGACTGATCTTAGATTTGCCAACGTGATAAAAATAAATCTGGGATGTATCTGGCAAAACAATCTTGGCAGTGAAAGTCAGGTTAGCGCTAAGGTCCAGGCAACCTTTTACTCTCTGTGCATGCTGTGACAAGTGTTGCCATATGTTCCACGCTGTTGTAGTAGGGTCACTGGTGAATTCACACTTAGACTACTTCAACAGCCTCCTTGCTGGAATTCTAGCAAAACTATGGCAGAGACTGCAAAAGGCTCAGGATGCATTGGTAACACTAATCTGTTGCCTAAATAGATATGATCATGTCTCAACTGTACGCCGTTCTTTACATCGGTTGGTAGTGGATGATAGGATCAAATTCAAAACCGCCTATTTGACATAAGAGTTTGAAGGGACTTGCTCCAGCTTACTTAGCGGACAAGCTTAGTCGATGCCAACTATCTAGGCAGCTACGCTCAAGAGACCAACTGTTGTCGAATATCCCCTGATCTCTGTGTGTTACCAGTGTTGACAGAAGGTTTGCTGTCTATGGACCTACGTTGTGGACCGACCAGCATCCCTCGAGAAATTAGGTCTTAGGATTCATTTCAGCAGTTTCCTAGAGCCCTGAAAGCGTTCCTCTTTAAATAATAGGAATATCAGACTCCTTGTTTCTAATTCTGACCATAGGCTTTTTTTATTAGTTGTTTCTTCCTGACTAATGCTTTGTAGTTATCACCTTCTCGTTACTATCTGCGCCTTCATACGACTTGGTTCATCTTTTTGTTATAAATAATTCAAATCAAATCAATGCCTGTCCAAAGCAGGGGCCGACCACAAGCCCCACCTGCTCCCCCTTAACACGGATATTTAAAAATAAAAACATGCTTGCAAGGGCCAGGCGCCTGGCTTCATATCAGGGCCACCTGACTTCCTATCCCGCCCCAGCCACCCTATTGGCTGGAACGGGCCAGAGCATTTCCTGCTACAACGCTGTAGCGGCTGGCTGCGACTTTAAAGGTAAGTGCCTGCCTTGCCCCTACAGTGCTTGTTCCTCCCTACCCTTCCAAACAACTCCCCCGCTGTCCCTGCCCCCCCATCGCTATGACCCTCTTTTCCCTGCCTCCCTCCCCGTGCCATCCCCAAAACAGCAGCGCTGTTCCTGCCCCTTCCCAAGCGCCACCTTCGTCTTTTCACTGCCCCTCCAAGCACCACCATCGCCTTGTTCTCTGTCCCAGCCCCTCTCTCTGTCAAACGCCCCCTCCCCATCTCCTCCAGCGCCACAATCCCCCCTCCCTTGTTCCAAATAGAAAGTTCCCTGTACTGGTGCTGCCCCTCACGTGCCAACATCCCCTCCCCAAATCTAGCCACCATGTGGCTTTTGCTCAGCCTGTGTTGGGCCCCTAGAGCCAGGCTTGGCCCTGCCTCGGCCCTACCCCAGGGTTCCCTGGCTCCCTCCGCTCTACTTATTTGTCATTGCTAGGCCATCTCCATATTAGTTTTATATATTTTTGCTTGCCGCAATGGGTGGGAATTCTATTCCCATGTCTATGAGTATATAAAATGAAACACTCATTCATCAATTTTATGGCGTTCATGGGGTTTCAGTACTGAGAATTTGCTGAATGGAGGGTAGTGGTACAGATCCCCTGCAGTTTATCTTTTTAGTTGATGGGCCTTCTCTGTGGGCATGCGAAACTTGGTAAATCCCAGGGGGAAGAAAAGCCAGCGCTGGTGTGGACAGGAGAGAGAGCGGCAGGGATTTGACAGGCAAAGGCTTTTTTTTGTTGGTATCCAGTGCACAGCTTGCCAGTATGTTACGCATATCTCGCTGTTAGCACAGGTACTTTGTGTTAAGAGCCGATGTCCGATTCAGCAAAGTGAAGATTCTGTATAAACAGTTTTGCATGCAGAGGACCATTTTGTCACATTTTCTGTCTTGCATGAGGCACGGTGTGAGAAACCTGAAGGTGTCTCCTTGGCTAGTTCCTCTGGATCTGTCATCCAGGTGGCCAGGACACGGCCATCGCTATTGGATCCAGTTCCTGGGGGAGGACCAGTGAGGGAGGATCACCTGGATGGGGGGGTCCTCAGGGAGTGGGACACTGATGGCAAGATGCAGTATCCCCCTTCCCTTAACACCATTTCCCCCCTCCCCTCACGTAGGACATTCCAAACCACTACCCCCTTTTTCCACCATGAACACTTTCGCACATCACAATGGACAACAGACTAACATGTTTACCGGACATGTCCCTATACTAGGGTCAGGCAAAGTCAGGCAGTGATTCAGAATATCACACACCCGACGACCCTTTCCCTTCCCCACAGGGATAAAAGGTGGAGCCAGAGAGCACAGTATGAGAAAGGCAAACACGGCAGACAGTACATTGAGACGGCTACTATGCTGCAGTTCATGAGAAGGAGCAGGCGGCGGAAAAAAACAAAAGGGTGGTGAGGAGAGGAGTGACCTTGCCCTTTTCGTCCCAGGCCTGCGGAACCTTCATGGAGGAGAATCTAAGACCACAAACAATAGCACAAGTGTCCTGATGCAGATGTCAATGGAACACAGGGCAAGCCTATGCTGATTAGAGGGAGCAGAGGATAATCCCACGCCCGTGGTTCTGGCCTTGACTCCAGAGAAACCCAGAAGCCAAGCGGTTTATCATGGCCGTTGAGTCGAGGGTGAACTGATAAGAACCGGGCTGTGTTGAGTGACAATTGCAGGAGGGCCAAGCTTCAAAATAGTTATATTGAACTTTGAATTAACTGTTAAGAATGTGAAGGGGAGACCAGCGGCAGAGGGAAAGCAGGACCATGTGGGTGCTAATTTGAGAGACTATGGCCGAGCCCCATATGAGAGAAACTACCGAAACCAGAAGGCCATAGGAAGGGCGCCAAAAGAACTCAAAGTGGTCATATGTGAGGGTTGCGCAAAAGCCCTCTACAATCGAAAGACTTTGATCCATAAGTTGCCTAAAACCAGGGGAAGTGAGTCCCGAATGGTGAATGAAGAAAGGGGATGTGAATCCTGCAAACATTTGAAACCAGTACAAAGTTTTGAAAAGGCAACAGGGAACCCAGAGGAGGGATGCAAGAGGAGAGGGACGAAGTTTAAAGGTCTCGAGAAACAGAGTGTTAAAGTGAACCCAGAAAAGGGAGAGACACTTAATTGCTTGACAAAGACATGAAGATTTGTGGATTATAATTGAGAAGGGCCAGCCCAGCAGAGGGGGACACAGGGGTGAGGCCATCACCCCTTTTGAACTGAGGATTACGATTGACAAGGGTCAGCCCACAAGAGGGCGACCCAGGGGTGAACCCATCACTCAGCGAATATTGGGAACAAACTTTCATTTGTTAAAGGAACTATGTTTTTGGTTATTTGAAACACATCAGGCCCGGAGGCAAGAGACTTACTAAGGAAACGAGACGTGACCATCGACAGTCCTGAGAACTGCCATTGGAACTGTCGTCTCATGCTAAAGAAGCACGAGAATGTACTGTGCTCCACCAACTCCACCTTACCTGTGCTGGTAACGTGGGGAAAGGAGACCCAGGCTACCGCCTCCTGACTTATCATTTGAGAACACTCCTTTCTTTCTTGAAACTTAACCCCCACACCCTTTGAAATTAGCGTAAATGTTACACTACAGCAGCAAAGAGCTTTCTTAAGAAGAATTTCCCAACCATGGAATCCATTTTGGCATCGTTACAAGTTGCCTTGGAAACTGTTCAGGTCACGTAAACGTGCTAGTCAGCTGATCGGACGTGCTTCGCTTACACGGAAGCCACGCCCCCCTGTTCCTTAAAGCCTTCAGCCGCGGGAACTTCGTTGCTGCTAATTGTATGTTACTATGTGCCTTTTCGTAGCCCGCCTACGGCACTGTTGCCTTCCTCGGATTACCCTCCGACATATTGATTTATTCACACACCCTTACTGAACACATTCAACACGTAAAAACTGTACTCCAACGTTTAAGGGAGAATCACCTATTTGTGAAAGCTGAAAAATGCATATTCCAGGCTTCTGAGGTGGAATTCCTGGGTTACGATCTCACCAACCAAGGGGTGCTTATGAGCGAATCTAAAGTGAAGGCCATACTTGAATGGCCAGCACCCAAGACAGTTAAATCCCTCCAATCTTTCTTGGGTTTCGCCAACTTTTATAGACGGTTTATTCATGGATGTTCTGCTCTTTCAGTGCCTCTTACCTCACTAACCAGTGTTAAAACGCCCTACGATTGGTCACCTGCGGCACAACAGGCTTTCGACCAATGAAAATCAGCTTTCGTCTCTGCACCTTTCCTTAAACACCATTATCCTGATCTTCCTTTCTATGTGGAAGCTGACGCCTCAGGGACTGCTATAGGAGCAGTCTTGTCCCAAGAATGCCCGCAGACTGGGGAAATGCATCCCATAGCCTTTTTTTCTCGCAAATTAACAACATACAAAAATAACTACTCCATCACGGAACGGGAACTGCTGGCGATCAGGGATGCCTTTGCTGAGTGGCGACATCATTTGCTTGAAGCACGTCATCTTGTCACTGTGTATTCCGATCACAGAAGTCTTTTGGCTTTCAAATCTATGAAGTGTCTCACGGCTAGACAGGCAAGATGGCATTTGTTCTTTTCGCAATACCAATTCCATATAACCTATTGTCCTGCCAAGGCTCAGATATCAGATGACGCGCTATCATGTCTTCATTCGGAGGGTGACCCGTACAAGACGGAGCCTCCTATGCTTCTCCCAAACAAGGTTGTTTGCGGATGCATGGTACAGCCCTCCTTGCGTAATATCATTGAGCAATGGGCGATTGAACATCCAAAAGCGGTCCAGGAACTCAATATGTATTTGTCTAAAGGTCTACCCATCATTCAAGGGCGTATTTTCATACCTCCCGGTCAGGCTCGTTTATTGGCGCTCCATTGGGCACATGATTCTGTGGTTGTCGCACATCCAGGTCAAAAGAAAACACTGGAATCTCTACGGCGATGGTCTTGGTGGTCTAACATGGCTTGTGATGTGCAAGATTGCATCGCTACCTGTGCTATATGTGCCCAGTGTAAATCCGCCAGGTCCAAACCAGTGGGTTTATTGCGGCCTTTACCGGTTCCTCATAAACCCTGGCATATGGTATCGATGGACTTTATTGTAGAATTGCCAGAAGTTCAGGGACATGATACCATATGGGTAGTCGTGGATTACTTCACAAAATACGCCATTTTTGTACCTTGTTCGGGGTTGCCTTCTGCTTCCCGTTTGGCCAGACTGTTTATGGCTAATGTCTTCAGATATTTTCGTCTCCCTTCCATCATTGTGTCTGATCGGGGTACACAATTCACCTCAAGATTCTGGAGGGCGCTTACTACCTCTTTGGGAATCGATGACAGGTATTCTTCATCCTATCATCCTCATACAGATGGCCAAACTGAAAGACTTAATTCCACTATTGAACAGTATTTGCGCTGCCTTTGTCTCCAGTTCCAATAGACTTGGTACACAGCCCTGCCTGAAGCGGAATTCGCATATTACAATTCCTTAAATTCTTCCAAGGGGGTATCCCCCTTTTTTGCATTATACGGTTTACACCTGAGGTCTTTACCATTGACTCTTCCCTTACCTGAGGCCTCTCCTACTGCATTGGCATGCGTAAGAGACCTAGACCAAGTACATCGGGATGTACATTGCCATCTACTCCGGGCTCAGGAGCATGCAAAAAGGGCAGTGGACGCTCGCCGGCTACCGGCACTGGACTATCGGACTGGCATGAAGGTTTGGTTGTCCTCCCGCAACCTGCGTATTGCGGGTAAGCGTTCCTTACTGCCACGCATTGTTGGTCCTTTCCGTGTTTCTTCTGTGATCAATCCTGTCGCGGTTAAATTGGATCTCCCAAGGAGTTGGCGTATTCACCCTGTGTTTCATGTTTCAATAATAAAGCCATTCCTTCCGTCCACTCGGATGCCTGCACGCCCTGCGCCTATCATGGTGGATGGGGAGGAGTATGAGGTATCCCGCATCCTTGACTGTAGGATCTCTAGGGGTTCTGCTCTTTATTTAGTGGACTGGCAGGGGTTTGGACCTGAGGATCGTACTTGGGAGCTTTTGTCCAATCTGCATTCCCTTGATCTCTTGCGGGAATTCCATGCCGCCTGGGGGTTGCCGGCGTTTTTGGAGGCGGATGCTGTTACACTACTGCAGCAAAGAGCTTTCTTACGAAGAACTTCCCAACCATGGAATCCGTTTTGGCATTGTTACAAGTTGCCTTGGAAACCGTTCAGGTCACATAAACGTGCTAGTCAGCTGATCGGACGTGCTTCGCTTACACGGAAGCCACGCCCCCTTGTTCCTTAAAGCCTTCAGCCGCAGGAACTTCGTTGCTGCTAATTGTACGTTACTACGTGCCTTTTCGTAGCCCGCCTACGGCACTGTTGCCTTCCTCGTATTACCCTCTGTGAACCTTGAACTCTGAACTCTCGTTACCAGACCTCGGCTTTGTACTCTGTTTCTGCTTATCTGGATTACCCTAAGGACTTGTTGCCAAGGTAGTTTTCCTTTACTGACGTTAAACTGCAGGAGCCTCCCCTCTCAACCTTCAGTTCTACGGGCTCTGCGGCTCTTCACTTCCGCTCAAAACTGAACTCCAGTTCTCATTCATTTTACGCTTGCACGAACGCCCTTGCTTTCCATCTGGAGTTTCCGGCTCTACGATCAAGATCTGCTGAGATCCGCTTCAGCGCGACGCTGCTTGGTCCTTTTCTTCCTGTTCTATCTGAATCATCTATTTGGACTATAAGATCATTCTTACCAGTGCTGCTTATCAAGGACTTCCTTTGCTATCTGATTAACTGTGTTCGCATACTGAGAGACTGTTTGTTTTTTCTACTGAAGTGCATTTACTAACGCTTTCCAGGACATGCACCAATCCGGCCCTAGTGCGTCCCTCGTGCCGTTCGGGTTGTCCTCCCTATACTAACTTTCCCATTTTATTATTTTTTCCTGTCGTTTTCATCAACCATTTGGATTTTGTACTCCTTATTGAAACTGGTCCAGGATTTCCTCTCAGGTCTACTCAAATACACTTTCTCAGGTACCGGCAGTTCTATTGTGTTTAATAGAATTAATTAAAACAAAACAAGTTAGGCATAATACTCAAAACCTTTCTGTATATTTTGCAGCATTGGTCTGGCGGGGCGCTCAATCCCGTTCTTTTGCATTATAGATTACTCTGTCTGTTCTTACATAAATAGCAGAGTGGTACATCGTGAAAAAGAGCCCCTCTCGAAGAGGAAGCCTGATTCTTGAAATCAGGGGAACTGGGTTTTCGGAGACATCTACGGCTCATCCTACATCTCGCTCCAGGTTGGGGTCACGCACACCTTCCGGCTCGGTGAGTAACAGTAAAGAATTGCCAATCTTTTTAAGAATAGGCCCTTTTATTTGACTTGACGCCACTAGGACTGCTTTATTATCATTTGATGGTAGACACCCATCAACAACTTAGATTTAGGCTTAGATTAGGCGTTTTTCTAACCTGCAAACCACTTTCATTGTTCAATAAACACCCTTGAACTGTGATCACTTGTGTCTGTTTTACTTGTCACCATGAGTTCCTCACAACGGGCAGGCAATCAAAAACGACAGAAAATAAAACAACTCATTCATTACAACATAGATGAGGGCTCATGTGAGAGGCACACACAGTGTTCTGTGGGTGTTTGTTTGGTCTGTCACTCCTAATTTTCAAGAGGTCAAGCTGAGGTGACAGAGATTGTTGAGAGAGGTGCCTTGGCCTCATCATGGTTGATTTATAGCTGTTCCCATGTAGCCTTTGAACAAAGACTTCAGGACTATGTGTTAAACGCTTGCCGTTTGTGGATCTCTTTGTGTGCGGCTGTGGTGGAAACAAACCCCTGTGGCCAGTGTTATTATGGGCTCCTGTGAGGCGTCCTAATGACAACCCTAGAGAGCTTTCTGTTCTTAAAATAAAGGGTATTACTTGGATCAAGCAACCGAGGAAAACCATTAGACAGCTGTTTTCAAGAAGGTTTTTGGCAATCTGCCTCTTGAGACTCGTTGAACATTGGCATTGCTCACCTGAAGGATATGTGAACGAAGACGAACACTGAGATAACTGTAATTAGTAATAACGGACTGGTTCCCTCCTATACAATTAATGGTCATTTGTGCTCATGGTATAAATAGCTCATAAAAAAAAGAAAGGCTACCTTACAAGTGGGTTTTCCTTATTTTACATGTTCTTTGGCTCAGGGAAATAGGGGGTCCTGTTTGTGCATTTGTTGACCCTCATAGGTTATATTAGGATCTCTCAGGTCTAGGAGTATTGGGCGGTTAATTCAACCGTTTTGTCTGATCGTGTTTGATTAGTCTGTGTTTGTGTGTCTGTGGTAGTCGGCAGCTTCCAGGAGTTCATTGGGTAGTGCCATAAGGAGGCTTTTTAATCTCATCTGTTTGGAAACTTTGAGGATTGGAGAAGTATTTTGATTATAATCTGTACAATAATATGTGTGCATCATTTTTAATCAAAGGTGCCAATATATGAGCTGCGAATTGGTGTAACAGTTGGAAGACTGTGTGGCCTAGACAATATTCACCAGTATGAAAAAAACACAATTAAAATAGCCACCCCGAAGCCATACTTCTGTCTAAATCAAATCCTCATTTGATTGAAGAGAGCGGATCCGTTGGGCACATAGGATTTGATTAAGCTAAATCTATTTCTAAGCTTTTAAATCACTACAATTAGTCTTACCACTATATCCCGTTGTCTCGTTTCCACGTCAAATAGGACACGACTAGGTATCCATGTAATAAACTCCTCTTGTGCAGGTATAATAAGTTGAACCATATCCCTGTCCAACCCACCTATTTATTAGTTTAACATATCTGCCCAAGTCCAGATGGCTTTCCTGAAGCATCATAATAGATAATACAGGGTTTGAAATTGAGGGGAGTGGGCTTGTAGCCTAGAACAGCCTGGTTAGCTTAAAATCAACAGCTACCAGGAGCTACCTTTGGCTCCCAAGGCCAACTGATGCGGAAAAAACACACCTATGTGATTTTAACCCTGTGCGTTTACGACAATATATCAATAAGCATTAGGACACATCTAAACAACATTTAAAACTTAAATGCCCTTCTTGCACACAGGTGTTGCCTGTTTTGCTTGATTCTTCTACCCTGCTCCCCCAGCCTCCCCTTTCCCTCTCCAGCCTGCTTCTGCAGGAGTCTGTCCTGATACATTCTGGTTTCACCATCACCGTCTTGTGGTCAAGTCTCAATTTGACCTTTATGGACTTCATTGATTCAGGGTGTGTCACCCTTTCTCAACTCTCATGCTGGACTTCCTTTGCATCTTGTACTCATGGTGGCCCTGAATCATGTTGTTTCGATCTTCATCTTGTATCTTGGCTTGCAACATTATGTGTTACTACTGATGTCTGCAATTGTATTTGCTCTCCCCTCTTGCTTCTCCACTCTTTTTGACTGCTTACTCTCTGTTATCTCCTCCTCTCCCTTTCTCCCTTTTCCTGTCTCCTCCCCTCGTCCCCTTACTTTCTTCTATGCACTTTATCAGAATTATCTCTGGACCTAGTATGATAGCAACCTCGTCTGTCTCCCCCCTACCTTAATTGTTCCCCCCCCACCAGCCCTATCTGAAATGTCATCAGGCCTTGTACGATAGTTGCGTGTTTTGTTCCTCCCCTCCCTTTCTGCAGCCTTCTCCCTTACCTTTTGTTTTTCTCCGGCTCTATCAGAAACGTTGTCAGGCCTAGTACGGTAGTCACCTGTCTGTTTCCATTTCCTTCCCATTATCCCCCTCCCTTCCTCATCTATGTCTTAGCTCTTGCACTATCTGAAATATTGTCTGGCTGAGCATGATAGTTAATTTCACATCCTTACTGTTCATGGCCTTTAAGAATGCCATTGTATTTTCCCTTGTTCCCTCCCTTGCCTTGAAGCGCTTTGAAACACATTGTGTATAGGCGCTATATAAATAGACTATCATATCATATACCAAAGGGTAATAAATAATGGACAAAATGATTATTTTGTATCTTACGCGGAAGTTAGATTTGTGGAATGCCATGTACTAGCTCCTAGTTCCCCAGTGGTAGCTCCTGGTCATTGGTTAATGCAGGGCACCCAGGAGCTTCTTTTGGCTCCTGCCAATCCTGCTAAAAGGCAGAACACAAGTCAAGCTCCTAGAACAAGATCATAGAGTATCAGAAACGTTTCCAATTAAGTGTGGTGCTTTTCCTTATGAGCCTTTTTTGTAGTTTCATGTTGTGTCTGTGGGTCCTGAATCGGTCTTCTTTCCTGGTTCCAGGGGGCCACCACCACCCATCTCTTCACATGCTCCAGTGGGTATGCAATTGTTAACTGTTTGCAGACAATTTAAAACTTCGTCTGACATTTCAAAAAAATGTGCTGCACCGTTAGGCATTTTCATTTTAGCCGGGAACATCCGCATATACCTCAGCTGTAACTGTCGTAGTTCTTAATTAACTGCTTCATACGATTTTCTCTACATCTGTACATGTGATTTGCAATCCGGCTAAAAATCCCAAACTGTTCCACCGCTTTAGACTGTGGAGGAAAATGGGGAATGACAAACGTATTTACTCCCCAGGCCTGGCACTGCAGTATTATAGTGACTAGGCCCTTTAACCTGCCATGTTTAAACAACCTTTCTTGCTTATGCGAAGCAGACACTGTACAGCGTACTGCACATGTCTTTGCAATGAAGGCCTCTCGACTAGCTGATTGGAATGCTTGCTTTCTCATTTCTCGCTTCTGACAGGTTTCCATTTTGGCACATGCCAGCGGGATCGAAACTCTCGCTTTCTTAAGAAAAGCGGCACAATGGAGCGGAAGTCATATTGCTAACACTCTCACTTGCCTCTAGGCCTATGAAACAGCCTCCCCCTTCCTCTTCATCTTGAGCCAGATCTCCTCCAATTCCGGACGCTCCTCGAGACCTTCCTTTTCACCTCCTCCTTCCCTTCCTCCCTCCTCTGCTAAACCACACAGTTGCTGAGATTGGTGACCAGGATCCTTGTTTCCTCATGGACAATAATACATGTATTGGAGCATGAGGGCGGTAAATTCTTGCCCTGGTTCGCCTACATCAAAAGTTTATTGATGAAATACCACCTAGAGGCCTGCAGGGACAATCCTGCGAAAATTCCAGTAGGCTTTGTTGTTCGGTTGAAAAGCATGGTGCGGGAGGATACGGAATAAAACGTGATCAATGCTTGTAGCAGTTTGGCCGTGGGGACTTTTTACCTGCAATGTAAACTGCTCCTGAGGTTTGAGTGCTTTCTAGATGTGGTTAAACCCCCATATGCACGCTATCTGTGTACGAAATCTATGATGGGCCAATTAAACCTGGCTTATCGCACAAGCAAATAGGGTGCAGTGCTAAATGGCAATTGTCAAGTCTGTGGCTTAACCAAGCAGACCCTGTCCCATTTTCTCTTCTTCTGCCAGAGGTATGCCACCCAGAGGAACAAGTACTTAAAGACGCTATGTAATAGCTATGGCATACGTCACACAGGGGATGCTTTGATATTATTTTGCTGTTGCCAAGATATTAACACCGTATATTTTTTGGCAACATATCTGTTTCAAGCATGGTGTACAAGGTCAAGGGTTATGAAGGCTGGGGGAGACAGGAGAGGAGGCCCTTGAAATCCAGGAGAAGCACACCGATCCTTGTAACATGTCACCAAACTGGAATAGAGCTTATCCACATCACCTGGCGCTTGCCAGAGTAATAACTCCTTCTGTGGATGTGGAAAAAAATTGCTAAAACGTATGCTGTCCACCAAGGCAAATTAGCGCAGTTTAATATGAAAAGAGCTCATTCGTATTATCTAGCGCATGCCAGAGTAACAGCAGGTGTCGTGGATGGTCCTAAAGAATCGTTAAGATGGATGTTGTTCTATCAAAGCATCCCAGGCAAGTTGCCATGCCATAGAACAGAGGTTGTTTTCCGTCTAAAAGCACGTACTGATTTAGGCTTGTTGTAGCCTATGCAAAGTCATTCTATTGGACAACAACGACGAGGCATCTTAGGGCATGATTATTTCATAAAGTATCATTTCCATAGCATGTCAATTTAAGACTTATCCGCCTATGAAATGTGGTGATGTGCCCCATGTGTACTGGCTAAGGCCTACTGTTAAACAAAACCTTACATATATCTATGGGTAGTAACAGGCTTGCAGGGAAAAATGATGGAATGAGCTGGACTTCACGGTAAGAATCGCATTTTAAAGAGCAGCAGCTATTTACTGTCAAAACTGATCGAGAAGTTTTATTAGCTGTAAATCAATTATCATTACTGCGTGTCTTCACCACTTTATAATGTGTTTGAAACTGTATGCTTTTATGGCCCAGCACCGGAATAAAGCTAATGTGATTGATTGAGTTGTCCTCACCATCACATAAGGCATTTTTGGGTCCTATTCAGAGGTAGGAGTTGCGAATGATATGCTGTGGAGGCGAGGGGGTGGGGTAGACTTTTGTACATTAGCTGGCCAGAGAGCTCAGTGAGATATGCGCTCACTTCTGAACTTTATATTCAACCTACACTTTAAAGGCTGGCTTCCCTCCAGGTACCACCAGTTTCGCATTCTTTCAATGTTGATAAATTGAGTAGCATTACATTATGTAACCCTAACCACTGCTGCGGGCACTGTACCAGAAGGGTACAAATGTGAGCAAATGCGTTATCCAGAATGTATATATAGTATGGCATATATTATGCACGGGGACACGAAATCTGACTGTGAGTTATTATCATCCATCTCCACCCACTCCTGACCAAAGTATTTTGGATTGCTTTTCGGAGGTCGCAATCCATTGCACCCTGTGCCTCCATTGGTCTTCACCAAGGAGTAGGGGACCTCTGCATTGTGATCCCAGAAGCCAGCAAGGCTCCGTGTTCCGATTCAATTACCAGTTTATCTTTTTAACAATGACCCTCCTTGTTGGGTTTTCTTTTTGACAATGTTCTTTAATGATATTAATAAGTTGAAGGTGCTCCATAAGAGCTGGATAACAACAGAGATAGTGCCTATTTTTAAAAAGAAAGGTAGATTACTATCAGGTAACTGATAACCACCATATCACACCACTATGCTTGCTCTCTACTACGCACCATCACTCAACTATAACACAGCTACACCCCTGATAATTCGGCCTACTGTTCACATACGAATACGAACCCATGAACACCTCATCACTGTAATAAAACGCAGCTAGCTGAGCACATTCCGGCCTAGCTGTTCACATAGGTGTTACTCAGGCCTAACGCAGCCAGAACCCAGTCTGGGTGTCCACCCACTAAACTGCACACATCCAGCTAATATCTACTCCTCCACACCTATTGCTAGAATGCAGCTTTCAGCCAACAACTACACCAGCTGCACACATATCCAGGACACCCATACACCATACGACAATATCGCTCTATCTCTCTACTGACTTGAACTACGGTTCCTGAGGGCTTTCAACCCACCAGCGCTTTGAGGTCCTACCAATGATATATAAGGCACTATATAAATGCCAAGTAACATAACATAACTATAGACCTATCTCCCTTATTGACCATTTTGCGATAGTGTTCTGGAAAATGTTCCCATCCAAACTCAAAGAGTGGGTGGAAGAAGAAAACGTAATTTCTTTCTGCCTAGGCAGGTTCAGGAAAAAAGGAGCAGTATTGATAAATATGTCTTATTATGTACCCATGTGCAGAAGATAATTGTACAAAGGAAAGCCTGCTTATTAGTTTGGGCTATTAGCTGTCGCTTGCAACACCTATAAGCCCAAACTATTGAATTAGAGTACAGATAGGGAGAAAGGGCATATGAGAAGGGACACACAGCTTGTAGGTTGTTTGGTTATTTGCCCACCCATTGACTCTCCATGGCCATGCTAATCCCTGTGGCTATTCTTACCCAGTTCCCACCCGCTCCCCAAACACCTCCTCACTGGAACCCTTTGAGCTTGCTTTAGTCAAGCCATGCCATCAAACTTTGCACAGATAGTGCCTGCCAGTGTTTTTTCAGAGCAGTCTTTTGCGGGTTAATTACTTAATTGGAGTTGTAAACCAGCTACGGATGTAATAAAAATCTCTTAAACAGGTCTGCCTTGAGCCACTCGATTTATAAGCACTCTGCGTGTCCTTCACTGGAGTCCTGTTAAAAACAAGCATTGGGAAAGCCACCTGTTTTGGTTTGTATATCATTTTTAGGTATTTGCCAGGCCCTGCTACTATATGCCAAGGTACTCACACCATTTTGCATCTGCTACCATCATTATCCAGTAAATATCACAACGGCAATAACTGACAAGTTTCTTTCCCATGCCTACAGAAACGCCCAAACTGTTGGCATTCCCAATGCTTTATTTTGGTTTGTATCAATTATAGAATGGCGTTTAACAAAGTAAGTAGCCAGGCAGAAAGGATGGGAAGTTTTAACTGATTAGGGCATTTAGTCGACCCTGTTGACTATGATGCAGTTATTTCACAGCAACAATTCTGTCTGAGTATTTTCAGGTGAAAGTGAAACGGTGTGCAACAGGGTTGTGGCCTTGCCTCCGATGTTTTTTCTGCTGTAGATTAACGATTTGGCCTTATCCATTGAAGAATCGCTGCGTGAGCCTCCATGATACGGGTAGATATAATTGTTTTAGTTTCTTAGTCGACCTGGGGTATCAAGAAAAAGGAAGACATTTTACAGCGTTCCTGTTTATAACGTTCACTCTGTCAATTTGAATTAAACAGTTTTCATTTTGTTCCATCCTTCTAACACTATTAATATACAACTTGAATTCAATGGTGTAGTGATTAATAACGTTGGATTATTTGATAATTTAGGAAAAAGCTGTCAGCAAATGGGTCCTGTAAACCCCAATTAGATCATGCTCACTCTAGGAATAAACAAACTAGGGCGCATTTATCTTTTACATACACATTTGGTGGGGAATCTTGCAGAAGATGGCAATGTATACTGCACAGGTATATACAGGTTTTTATGCGGTGCAGAATTATGGGGCCTTGTCTCACACGCACAATTAGCGGCTGATCAAAGCAGTTTTAAAAAACTACTTTTCCTAAAACCACTCCTACTTTGCTGCTATATTTGCAACTAGGCTTGCACACTTTTAATATGAGTCCAGCATATCCCCATCGTTTTAGCAACTCAGAATCATTGAAGTTTCATAGAAAAGTCTTATGGGGACTGGCGGACCTGAATGCTACTCCTCGCTAAAAATGGTTAACCCATTTATAATCTTATCTTACTTTTTTGGATGTAAACTCTTCGCCACCCACGTCAGTATTTGCTCGACGTTTAGTTTCCGATAAATCTGAGCAATGGTTTATGGTACACTGCCTCTCAGACAAGGGAGGGGCATTCTTAACTGAACTGTTTTTCGATCAAAATTAACTGTGGGATTTAACAAAATCTCTCATGTTTGGTTGATCCTAAGAAGGGAATGTTTGTCTTTCTCAAATTCAGGCTGAACCTTTCACCCCTCGGATCATATACCTCGAAATGTAACTGTTTCCATTGTGTTTCGTTGTCCTCTGTACCTGGAGACACTGAAAACAAATGTGCACAATATATTCAGCCCAGGAATTTAAATTTCGCACATGCTCTGGTCTTGCGTAAATTGGCCACTTCAGTGTTTCAGTGGCGGTTTCTAACTACCTTGAATGTGGCATCTTAAATCAGCAAGCTAAAGCAGTACGTCTGATGTTATGTATTAGTAGGGTTTATTATTACATCATAATGTTCTTATTGCAATGCTTTAAAGAAATGTATTATTTCTCGATACACAAATCCTCCAGCTGACATTCCTACATATCAAAAGCGGCATAGTGCCAGCAGGTGTTGCTATGCTTTCACTCGTTGCTTCTAGGCACTGCCTTCCACTTTCATTTCTAGTGGCCACTCCTGTTGCTGTGCTTCCAATTGCCACTGCTAGGCACTGCTTCTCGTTATGGTCACCTAGTTGACGCTGCTGCAACTGTGCTTCCAGTTGTCGCTTCTAACGTATAGTCACAGCTCGCTCTGATCTTCCATTTGCCCCACTGCTGCTGTGCTTACAGTTGTTACTTCTAGGCACTGCTCCTCACTTTGATCTTCTCGTTGCTGCTGCTGTGCGTTCACCTTTCATTTACACATTTGTAGAACTCCATCCCTTGTGGACATTTGAAATGTATCTTTATCTGATGTTGCTGTTGGTATGGTTGAATTAAGAGAAATGTGATGACGGTATCTATTCACAAAAGAGGTGATGGCTGGAAGGTTTGGAATTAACCCAAGCCTCTGACATTGCCCTGGGCAACCCTCTAGACCATTGTTCTTCAGCCTGTCAAGCCATTATAGAAGGCGAAAGACCATATGCAAATCAGGCTTGGTCACGTCAAAAGGGGCAGTCCAGCCCAAACTGCTAGGTCACATCCCTTCTGCACGAAACCACAAGCATCCCCAGAGATGTTTCGGACATCTGCTCACTGTCATTATCTTGCAGTGAAGCTTCTATGGTCATGAGATCCATATGTGCCTGAATAATGTGTGCCTCAACAGGCCTTCCTTCTGTGTGATCCTCACTAGGTAACAATCATATCTTGAACTTCTCCACTCCCTGATCATCTGGCGACAGGAATACTTTGACCATACGTGCCTTTGTGCCAACGTATCAGAAATTATTTAGGCCTTGTTGTAATATCTTGAACAGGGTAGCTGTTTCCTTCTCTTATAATATAGGGCAGGGCTAAACATCTCTGGAAGATGGGAGCTATTTAGTCCCTGCCTCTAGCCTGGAGAACCTGGTTAGCTTGCGACCAACAGCTGCCAGGAGCCTACTTTTGACTCACCAGGCCAGCTTATGCTATACAAGCATATCTATCTGATAGAAGCTCTGTATGTTTGGGAATTTGCATAACGAAAAGAAAAGGATATTTAAAGCATAATGGAACACATAATAGACAAGCATGGAGCCTTTGTATCTAATGTGCAGGATAGATTTGAGGCATGCTATGAACTAACACCTGGTTTCCCAGAGGGTAGCACCAGCCTACTGGGTGACGACAGAGACCTAGGAGCTGGTTTTAGTGCATGCTCAACACTTTTGAATTTTGATCGCTGCAGGGGTCTACAATGACCTTTGTGAAATGGATCTCTTTCAAAAACTAAAAACAAGAAGGGGAATAATATTGCAATTTTTTAGGTCGTTTTTGCGTTTACACTTCTTGAAACCCTTTAGCGCAGCATGCAGCTGCACAATGAAGTGCTAGACAGACCTACAATTTAGCTAAAGCAACACAAAAAGACAATAGTAAGGTTTACATTGGATGCATACAGTCAGAAGTGTTCGTCAGAGTCCAGGGTCTGTTGTAACAAGGACGAGCCCAAAAATACATTTTTGAAGTTATGAACTCTGAGTGCTGTTTGATGAAGTTTTTCTTCTGCAGTGGCATGTATTCGAGGGGATTGGGTCCTCCGACATATTCCATATTTTTGACAGTAATCACCACAGCTGTGCTGCTTCGGAAAATTGTCTGCGTCGATGACGTCAATGCGCCGTCCCCGAGCACCTCCTCCGACGGCCGACGTCACCCGATGTGATAAGTAGGACGCACGACGCCCGTAGCCTCAATTCCGTTTTTTCTGCGAACATGTTTGCTTCGTAAATCTCGGTACGCCTCAACTCTTTGGAGTATCTGTTGTATTCTTCTCGGTTCTTTGAACCTGTTTGGTTTTTGTGAAAAGCCTGTTCGTGACGATGTCTACCTCGTCTTCAACCCCGCATCCGGGCTTCAAGAAATGCGGGGACTGTGGTTCCAAGATGTCGGTAACGGACTCGCACGACGCCTGCCTCTTGTGCCTCGGGGAGGCCCACAACACAGACGACTGTGTCGACTGTCAGTCGCTCACGGGCAAGGCCTTGCGGGAGCGCAAGAAGAAGTTGTCGGTAGGTATGGTGTCTAAGCCCCGGAAGTCAAGGTCTGCGGGGCTTTCAACGGATGATTCGAGAGGCGACTCTCCGCGTCATCGTCGGAGGTCCAGTGGGTCTCCTTCCAGGAGTCGGTCTTGCCACTCCTCTGCCTCTTTGAGGCATTCCCGGAAGCGCAGGCATCGGTCGCCTTCCCCGTCCTCTTCCGAGGACTCCGCCCGTCAGCGGGTCGCTTATCCCACCATGCAAGCGACACCGGAGAAATGGGCTTCCTTCGGGAAGAAGGTGTTAGCGATTCTCGAATCGCAGGGCACTTGTCCGTCTGCGCCTCCAAGTGGGGTCGGTCGTGATCGGTCGAGAGACACTGCTCGCACGCCTTCGGGCTCGGGTGGTCGGCACGGTTCACGGGAGAGGTCCCGCTCGGACAAGGGTAACCGTTCTCGCCATGCCCATTCCAGGTCCCGGTCCTCGATGCGCTCGAGACCGCGTGATCCTGTGCAGTCTTCGAGGAAGACGTCGATGCTTGTGGCGCCGAGGTCGTCGATGACCTCTCTCGAGGCTCCGCCTCCGAGGGGTCGTCGGCGCCTAGGTCATCGAAGGACAAGCTCGGAGCTCTGGCTTCAAGGCCTGTGTCGACGCCGCCGATGCTGGCGGCGCTGCGGCTGACGTCAACGCCGATTCTCTCGGCGCCGACTCGTTTGGCTCCCTCAACGCTTTTCGGGGCGGTGGTGTCGGAGGGGCCCCGAGGCACGGGGGTAGCCCCTAGAAAGTCTCTGGCTAAGGTCAGGCATAGCTTTGGTCCCCAGGTGTCTTCCTCTCACCGCCTGGAGTACCTTTCAGAGGGTTATGAGGGTTCTGATGAGGGCTTGGTTCCGGTTACGGTGCCAGATGAGCTTCTCTCGGGTCATAACCAATTTGATGACCTAAGGCAGTCACTACATGATGCCAGTGGACTGGACACCTCTCTGGAGGTGGAGTTTTGTAGGCCTGAGCCTGGCACTCATGCCGATTCTTCGTACCGGCGCCTTATGTCTCGGGTCACCGAGTACTTGGGATGGTCCGCTCCCCCAGGGGAGTTTGTTCAGGATGATCTCACGGACATCCTCGATCTTGGTCCCCCCACTGACCCGGTAACTGCCGTTTCATATGGCTCTGCAGAGAAGGGTGGCGGTGGCTTGGACTGCTCCAGAGAGTATCCCGGCAGTGGGCAAGTCTTTGTCACGAAAATACCGTCCTGCCAGTAGCGACCCTTGCTACTTGCCCAGGCACCCCACTCCGGAGAGTTTGGTGCTGCAGGTGGCTACGGCCCCGGCAAAGCAGGCGTCATATCCTACCATCCCTCCAGATAGGGACGACAAACGTTTTGATGGCTGGGCGAAGAAAGTGTTTTCTTCAGGGGGTATGGCGCTTCAGGCGGCCAACTCCGTATGTGCCTTGTCTCGTTTCACACACACTCTGTGGAACTGTGTTGCATTAGCAGCTGAACATATTCCCGAAGGGGACGAACGGGATGGTTTCCTTGCTATGGTTCAGGATGGCAAGGATGCCATGTGTGAGGCCGTTCAGTCGGGTTTGGACATGGCAGATTGTGTCAGCCGGTCCATGGCAGTGAGCACCGTAATACGCAGGTTTGCGTGGTTGCGGAAGTCGGGGTTCGCTCCTGATGTGCAGTCCCGGCTCCTCAACATGCCCTTTGACGGTGAACATCTTTTTGGCAGCAAGGCTGAAGAGAGCCTTGAGAGGTTGCAGACCTCCAAAGCTGCAGCGAAGTCGTTGGGCGCTGCAGTTCGACAACCTCTGCCTTTTCGTCCTAGGGGACAACAATGGAGGGAAGGTTCCTTTCGCTATTACTCGTGCTTCAGTAAAGCGAGAGGAGCTGTCAGCCAAAGAGGCCACCGTAAGAGTGCCAGAGGTGGAAAACAGGGTACTTGAGGTGCCTAGGCCGCTCGGGCAGTTGCCTCTTTGCCCTCAGGCAATGCCGCAGCCGCTACCACTCAGTCATGAGGCCATGTCCCATGGTTCGCCGGTTGGGGGAAGGCTGGCGCAGCATCTTGTAGAGTGGTGTGCCATTATTTCAGATGTGTGGGTTCTGGAGATCATAACCCACGGCTACTGTCTTCCTTTTCGGCAGAGGCCTCACGACAATCCACCTGGGAACCTCTCTTAGAAGAGTCTGGATCCGCTCCTTGCGCAAGAAATTCAAGCCCTGCTGGAGAAGGGCGCCATAGAACTGGTGCCTGTAGCGGAGAGGAACAAGGGATGCTATTCCCCTTATTTTTTGATTTTGAATAAAGATGGGGGATTGAGACCCATCATGGACTAGCGCGTTTTGAACAAACTCCTCAGGAAGGACAAGTTCAAGATGGTTACTCTCTCTCAAGTCCTCCAGGCCCTTCAACTTCAGGACTGGTTGGTGTCTCTCGACCTCAAGGACGCTTAATTCCATGTGCCGATCCATCCCAAGCACAAGAAGTACCTGAGGTTCGCGGTTGGCGACTCGCACTTTCAGTTTCGGGTCCTGCCGTTCGGATTGACCTCCGCCCCGAGGGTTTTCACCAAGCTCATGTTGGTAGTGGCAGCGCATCTCAGGAAAGGGGGGATTCATGTCTATCCCTACCTGGACGATTGGTTGATCAGGGGGTGCTCTCCCGAGCAAGTCCTGGATCATCTGTCCGTCACCTGCCACTCCCTTCACAAGCTGGGCTTCTCCCTCAATTTAAAGAAGTCCCATTTGACGCCAACACTTCGGCTCCGTTACATCGGAGCAGTGCTCAACACATCCCTAGGGCTGTGTTTTCCTCCCCAGGTGAGGGCTCTTCACATTCAGCAGATGGTGCACAAGTTTCAACTTGCCCAGACGCTCCCGGCGTTCGAGTTCTTGAGGTTGCTCGGCCTCATGGCCTCCTGCATTCTTCTGGTGCCAGAGGCTCGTCTGTGGATGAGATCTTTGCAGTGGGCACTCAAGATGCAGTGGTCGCACTCTTCCGGCAGGATGTCGGACCCTGTTCAGGTGCCACCCTCGGTCGCCCAGGACCTTCTGTGGTGGGCCGTCGAAGGCAATCTGTTGAAGGGGGCCCCGTTTTGGCTTTCCTGGCTGGAGGTGACGATCGTGACCGACGCATCCCTCACGGGATATGGAGCTCATGCCAACGAGTTGACAGTCAGCGGTCGTTGGTCTCCATCGGAGTCCAGACTCATATCAATCTGTTGGAGCTGAGGGCCGTCAGGCTAGCCCTGAAGGCTTTTCTGCCGACTGTGCGAGGAAAGAGTGTCCTGATTCTAACGGACAACACGTGGCCATCCACTACCTCAACAAAAAGGGGGGGCAGGGTCACTTCCTCTGTGCAGGGAGGCGATGCAGCTTGAGTTCTGGGCCATCCAGCAGCAAGTTTCGATCTCGGCTGTTCATCTGGCCGGAGACGACAACGAGACGGCGGACGCTCTGAGCAGGCAGAGCACGATCTCTCACGAGTGGACGAGTGGGAGCTGGCTCAGGAGATTCTCCTGGAGATCTTCGCCCTTTGGGGGACCCCTCAAGTGGATCTGTTCGCCTCCAGTGTCAACCGGAAGTGCGAAAGGTTCTGCTCGCGGGAATTCCCTCCAAGAGGAGCCTTAGGAGACACGTTTGTAGTGAAGTGGTCATTCCCACTGCTGTACGCGTTTTCTCCAGTCCCCGTCATCCCGCAAGTACTGCGGAGGTTACGGAGGTTCGGTTCCTGGATGATCCTCATTGCTCCGGCGTGGGCCCGGAGGACGTGGTACCTGGACCTTCTCGACTTGTCCATCTGCCCTCCACATCGTCTTCCCTACCGAGACAATCTGCTCTCATGGGAGGGGGGTCAGGTTCTCCATCCAGAGGTCAGATCCCTCAACCTTCACGCTTGGCTTCTGAAAGGTTGAGGTATAAGGATTGGGACCTCCCTGAAGATGTGTTGGAGGTGTGTAAGTGACTCCAATCAAGCAATCCCACTAAGTCAGTGCCTTGTCTGGGATGCCCAAGGGAAGCCCTTATTTATATATGTTATGGCAAGTTATAATCTGGATGATGAACCCTTGTATAACACCCCTCTCTTAGAATCCCCCTGAGCCCACTGAGCCAAGAAGTAGATTTGTTTTGCAAATTTAAAAGGTTTATTTGAAAAATTAAACAATATATATATATATATATATATCACACTTCTATAAATAAATTGATCATGGATAGCACACTTGTGAATATGAGCAGTAATCAGCAATAGGTATTCCTACAGTAGCATAGTTCTTGGTTACTTATGAATAGGAAAAGAAAAATAAGGTGGTAGAGAATGCCTTTATGGCTTCAAGGACAATGCAATGATGAATGAAATGCAGTACAGAAAATAACTGGATATGGCTTCAACAAAAGACAATGTAATCACTTTTCCTTGACAATTCACTCCCCCCCCTTTATGCAGTATAAGGAGATGGAAAGAGGAGCACAAAGTTCTCAGGAATGCAATCAAATACAATACGAAATTCAGTTCCCCCCAGCAAGCTTAGAGGAAAACAGGTAGAAGTTTGAAACACAGGCCCAAAATGCTTTGAATGTGATGACAATGAAGTGAGAAATGTGCTAAAAATGCTTTTAATTCCCTCTAGAGGTTCAGGGTGGGTGATATCTAGTTTATATTAGTTCTGGCTCACTTTAGCAATGCTCTATGAGTAACTAGCAGGTTAAACCGAATTTTAGCAAAGGAAAGCAAGGAGCTGAAATTGTGCAAAATGTCAAATTGTGGCAAATTTAATCGCGCGTGTCAATTACGGAGGCACTATATGGTTCTATGTTCGTTGGAAAGCTTAGAGTCTAAGCTTTGAAAATGACAGTTAAATTCCGTTCCTAGGACAAACGGTTCCAGAGATATGGACGATTTTGTGAAGGCAGTTTTTCAGATTTGAAATTTAAAAGTTCAAAATGGCAGATGACAGTTTTCAGCTTTAAAAAGGGCAGAATGACACACACAATTCCTATGAGGTAGTTCTAAATAGGTTAAAATAGTTTTAATTAGATTATTTTACACTAACAGATTGGTTTTGGCACAGTGCTAGCTGGGTACTCACACTAGATTTTGGACAGGAATGGGCCTCGTCACGGATCTGGTCAACAGGTTGAACGGGACTTCTGGCGGTTCTGCTCACAGCGTCTGGTCTCTGGTTCTCTCTGGTTCCGGATACAATACTGCTTTCTGGATGCTGCTACAGGTTCTTGCAAAAGTTCTTGGCAAAGAATTCAAACAGCTCGCCCGGCTGTTGAATAGTTTGGTTGGTTTTGAGGCCTGCTGAAGAGGATTCAGCTTGTGGATTCAGGCCTCTCTGCTACACATTCTGGAGTTAATTTCTGATCTCTGGAGATTGATGGATTTGATGTCTGGATCTGTGGATGTGAAGTCAAAAGTCTCCCGGCAAAGCGTCCCGCAAGAAAGTGGAAAGTGAATGTCCTGCCTGTCTTGCACAGTCTCCTTTTATGTGTTTAGAAAATGGGTGTGTGTGTTGGTCATAACTAAACCGGCCCCTCTCACTTATCATTGGCCAAGCTTTCCTCTCTCCCTTGATTGGGGGAAGGAAATGTGAGTCAGAGTGATAAGGTAGGTTTTATGGTCAGAGAAGCCTCCCCTTGTCAAATTGCACACACATCTATTTCTGACCCAAATACATATTTATATATGTACCATTTTTCTAATATTACATGTCCAGTTAACATATTTTCTGTAGCACCAAACCATCCGATCCCCGTCTTTGTAAGATGTTGTGCCCACTTTTGACAGGATTCTGCCCTTTTCATCCAGAAGACAACCTCTAAACTCTTCCAGAATTTACACAAATGTGCACAAGGGATATGGTTTTCAGATGATAAGGTGTCAGATTTTTAGCATATATACATTTGGAATAAGACCCTATTTTCCGCTAGCAACCCCCCAGAATACACCACAGGGTCCTAACACCTCTTAAAATGTGCACAGAAAAATCACAAGAATAATGATATTACTTATATAATTCTGACAAGTCGGTACTATGAATTATCCATCTTTTTTTAAAATTGTGCTCTGGCCCAAAGGGGTATGGTTTCCCCCAAGCAGATGGTGGAGTTTCTGGTTTGTCCACTTCCCCCAAGCTCAGCTTGCTAGCAGAGGCACTGCCTCTCCCATTTCCTTCCAAGAGGAAGCCATTTTACGACCCCCCTAATTTAACGATTGCCTGAGCCAAAGAAGGCCCATTGTTCAGTTCCCTGCAGTCCCCAGGTGCCATTCCCCTTTCAATCAACAGGGCTATGTGATCTCCTTTTGGCGGGGGTAGCTGGTGGTCAGAGTTTTAATCTCTTTAAGCCAGGCTTCAGCTAAATGCCACTTTAGTTCCCAGTTTTCTACATTCAAATCAACTAACAATTTTTGCACATGCAGCTAGAATGCTGATTCTAAGTTCAAAACTATGACATTTCAACAGTTGCAAACTATGTTACACTCAAAAGTAGGTCACTCATTTAATTTAAACATTTCGATTTTAGTGGTTTTAAATCCAATTTCCCTTAAGCTGCTGACATCCCCAGCTATTTTTTATATATACATTAAATAATGACTTCCTTCAAGTCATTTCAGAATATAGTTTTACGTTGTATCCACCTCTTAGCAAGTCTTTCCTTGGCCTGGTTTGTGTTCATTTGTTCAGTTTTACACAAAAGTCTGGTGGTTCTAAAATGCCGGCTTTCTGATATTGGTGAGCACCAGTATTGCATCCATTTTGACATTAAGAAAATTAATTCCCCACAGTTCTGGGTTGCTTTTGGCAATCAGCATTGTCATTCCCAATGGTTTCAGGCTACTGTGTGTGTAGCCCAATGGTGGTTTTAGGCAGTGCCCTCCTGTGCTCATAACATAGGCAAAAATGAGTGGCAACCTATTCTTCATGTTTTCCCTGTGCACTCTCTGGGGAGTTCTGGCCATCATGATGTTTTCAATGCCAGTAATGCACAGTTTTATGCTAGGGCTTGGATGCATGGGTAAAAACATCCCACAGGTGTTGCTCTCGGCCAGACGGCCAGCAACAAAGTCTCTGTACCGTTGCCGTTGGCATAAATTCTGCGACTGGTGCAGAGTTAGGAATGTGGATCCTTTTGAGTGTGACATTCCCATGGTTCTGTCTTTTTTGCTTTCCTTGGCCCACAGGTGCTTGCAAGTGGGTACCATTAAAGGTTACCTGGCGGCACTGTCCATATTTAAGCGCTCGTCTGAAGAATGTTCTTATTTGAAGATTCCTTTAATTTCTCAATTTTTGAAAGGGCTCACTAATGTGTTCCATCCGTCACCTTTTATGGTGCCCGGTTGGGATTTGAACCTTGTTCTTAAGTTTCTTATGGGTGCTCCATTTGAGCCTTTGCATTCTTGCCCTTTGAGACTGTTAACTCTTAAAACTGTGTTTTTGGTTGTGGTTACTTCCGCTCGCAGAGTGAGTGAGTTACAGGCACTTTCAGTTAAGCCGCCCTTCACTGTGTTTCATAAGGACAGGGTTGTCCTTCGAGTTCGTCCTTCCTTTCTTCCGAAGGTGGTTTCGGAATTTCATTTGGGCCAGAAGGTTGTTCTTCCGGCATTGTATCCTCCTCCGCATCCTGGTAAGGAAGAGGAGAGGCTCCATAGGCTTGATCCTAGGAGAGCGTTGAGCTTTTATATTTCACGCATGTCCCGGGTCAGAGTGGACGATCAACTCTTCATTGGTTACGCTGGAAAGCGTTTGGGACAAGCTGTGACCAAACAGACTTTGTCTCCTTGGATTATTTTGGCTATCTCCGAGTGTTACCGCTTGGCGGGTAAGGACCCACCGGCTGGCTTGCGGGCCCATTCTACCAGGGGTATGGCTGCATCTGCTGACCTACAGAGGGGTGTTCCTATTCGTAACATCTGTGATACAGCCACCTGGGCTTCAGTACATACTTTTGTACGTCACTACTCCCTCGATTCCATCCGAGGACAGGATCTGGCCTTTGGAAAGGCAGTCCTTTATTCCGGAATTTGATTGGGCATGCTAAATTTGTGTTCTAAATTCTTTTCCCACCTCCTTGCTTTGGTACTGCTTTGGGAGTCTGTCAAAGATATGTAATACGTCGGAGGACCCAATCCCCTCGAAGAACAAGTTACTGTCTTACCTGGTAACGTTCTTTCGATAGGATGGTCCGACGATGTATTCCATATCGCTCCCTCCCTACCTTCCCCGCTGCAGAATTTCTTATGCGATTGCAGCTTACGTTTCCGCAAGTACGTCACAGAAGGGGGTAGCCGCCTAATAAAGTTTAGACATATTATGATTAATATATGTGTTTTAATTCTATTGGAATCGATGGTGTATTCAAATGTTCACCTATGATTCATCTTAGTGATGTAAACTAAAACTAAGACCCCATGTGGGGTGCGTATGCTCTATATTATTGCAAGAAATCAGTTATTTGGGAGGTGCAGTTTTTTTATTATTGCACTCCACTTTCATTATCAAGACAACAAAAACCAAAGTACAATGTCTTGATACACTAAAAAAGAAAAAAGCAAAGAAAAAGGGTTAAAAAGTTCAAATGTTCAGGCAGTAATTGAGCAAAGAGTCTCAGGCCGATTCTGTGTGCAGAAGACATACAGTAACCACAAAGCAAAATAACGGGATTATGGTATTTGACATTTTTACCAAGGCTCTGTATAGCAATATTGTTTCAATGGTAGAGTTTTTTTTACCAAAACCAACAGAGATACATTTGCTTCAGTAACAGGAGAAATTGAACAATTAATGTTCCCATTCGGGGAGTTCTGCAACAAGAATACAGTAAGGCAGATTGGTGAGTGTTAGTACAAGGTGTACATTTACATATAGGTCAGGAACAATTGTCCTAGAGAATATCAATTTTTGAGTCCTATACAGATGTACACTGGTACTTAGTTCTACAAGTGACCAATCCTCAGTCCGCAAGGCCATGTGTGTCTGACTGGCAGAAGACTGGTGTCATACGTTCTGGGGGAAAAAACTACAACTGAGGCTACGGGCGTCGTGCGTCCTACTTATCACATCGGGTGACGTCGGCCATCGGAGGAGGTCCTCGGGGACGGTGCATCAACGTCATCAACGCAGGACGCAGACGCCGAAAATGTTCGAAGCAGCACAGCTGTGGTGATTACTGTCAAAGATATGGAAAACGTCGTCGGACCATCCCATCGAAAGAACGTTACCAGGTAAGAGAGTAACTTGTTCTTCTACCTCTTTCCCAACTATTCTCCTCGCATTGCATATAGTAGCATAGTGTATCGTAGACCGGAATCCGAGGGACGCTTCCGAGAGATAGTAAGCACACCATCATCATCTTTAAGGTTGAGGAAGTTGCTGTACATATCAATTTTTGGAAGACCTTGATGGAGCATATATTTCAGCTGACTTCCTAGCACTTGCACAGTAATCAGTGTATCTTTTGCATACCTTCATATAAACGTGGAAACATTATTTTTAACAAGTGCCTAATTATGTTCTACCTGATTTTGTATGATTGTACCATATAGAATACAGAACGATTTACAGGGTACATTCAAAGGTGTCTTTAAGAGCAGAAATTATTTACTTGAAGACAGTTTGGAAAAAGGTAAAGGACTATTCATAATTGGGGTCTGTGGCTGTGTTTGACAGAAGAGCTGTTCTCAAGCAGACTATTTAAAGTGTAAAGTCTTTTTGGTGTCAGGGGTTGAGTTTAATTTCTCCAATCAAACAAAATCAGCATAGTTGCAAGTCAAGAATAGATGGTAGTAGGGGAATCAGAACTGAAACATGGGGGGAGAAAAGGTGCCTGTCATGTGTGCAGTGGAAGCCTGGCACCCTACTTGCTCACTTGTTCACGTAATGATTACAGTTGGTCTGTACAAATTATTCTTAAAATTAGACCTGTTTTCTAATTGAATAGGTATTTTTCTTTATGTATTTTATTGTCAGCAAAAATGACACAAAGAATACCAACTGCAATTAATCCATAGAAAAACGATATTTGTGATTGTGAATACTCTTATTTTTTTATATTGATCTCTTTCAGTTATCAGAAGATGGCCCTTAGCATTTGCAAACATTCAACTTGCTTTCCACAAGAGTGCCCTTAAAACGTGTTTTTATTGGCTTTCTTTAGGGCCCAGGAGAGCCACAAGATATATTTTTGAAAGTAGCTGGAGGTCCAAGCCCTCAGATAAAGAAATTCTTTGTTACCATATATACGTAAGTTGAAAAATGTTTTATCTTTTTTAATTAAGTATAATGCGTTTGCAAGCTGTGAGATAAAGGCATTTCCCATGTTACAAAGATTTATGATCAATTTCCTAATTCCTTCATGAGCTTGCTTGAATATTGCTAATCCTTTAGAGCGCACTACTGTGCATATTGAGGGTTTGGGGCGATTTACGGCTGTGGACATTTAACAGAATATCTGACTTTTTGCACTCATTTCTGCATTACTCTGATTATTGCTCCTGCAGAATTAAAAGTGGGGGGACCATTGGGAGTTTAGGGCAGGAGTTGGAAGTTACCAACTATGTTTAACCCTGAGGTCCTCATTATTTAGAACCTAGGTTTATAGGTAAATTAGGTTCTTAATGTATCCATTTTTGAAAACCATGCCATTGTCAAAAGGTTGTGAGGGCCACCCTAGACCGGGGCCCTCAATACGAGCATGTTGGTCTGGAAAAAAGTGCCGGACTGGCATACAGGCTTGACCTGCCGATAGTTCAGGCGCCTACCGGCAGATAATTCACTAAAGCACCGGCACCGTTACTAACTGTGCTGGTGCTTCAGTGTTCCCATTCTTATGGGACTCCACGGGAATGTGAACTTACCACTCCGCTGCCACCCGTAATATCCCGGTATTACCAGGATATCGGGCGGCAGAAACTGTAAACCGAGGTTGCCGGTAGGCCACCGGTACTACCGGCAACCGTGTAATGTGGGATCGGATCCAAAAACCTTATCTTGGATTAGTAATTTAACTTTGCCTACTGAAATCCTAAAATCCTGAAATATGAAGATGCCATTCTTATTGTTACCTGCTTTTCCACAATCTTCTCTGGTACAGGGACCCCTGGCTTGCTGCTCCAATTCAGATCTGGCAGTTTTACGTCCATTCTTTACAGCGAGTGGATATCAGCTGCATCACTGGTCAGCTCACCCGCCTTTCCCTGGTTCTGCGTGGGACGCAGGTAGTCCGAAAAGTAAAAGGTTACACCTCTCACCCACAGGAACTTAAGGTAAATACATCAAGGTTTATCTGGTTTCCTTTCTGTGCTACGGATGAATAGCTCCAATTTCTTTGGAATGGTATTGTTTCATTGCGTGGCGTTACTTGCTGGATTCTTCTCCCACAGATACCTCATGTTGATAGATAATCCCTCACCGTCAGCTGCTAGGAGAATTTCAACTTGGAGGGTAGTGCGGCTTATCTGCTTGACTCACTTGTGTCTCAACGGGTTTGCTCCTTGATTCCGGACATGGTGCTGGCAATCTCACTTATAGCATGCACTGTGCCACCTTCACTTCGGTTCCCCACCTTTTTACTCTGTGCTCAGTAGTCGAGAGAATCAGATCCCAAACACGTAAACACAAAAAAACTATGACAAGATGAAAAAGCTTCTATTTTTGTTTTTTCTCCTTGAGAAACAATTGGACAATACCCTTTTTTCTTTTTTTAATTTCAAACAACTTTTCTACCACTGACCCACAAAAAGCCTGGAGAAGCTTTTAGAGCATGGAAGGCAGGTAGGGCGATGAGGAATCTGTGGGAAAAATCCATAGAAAGAACTTTACTGGTAACAAATGTTTCCTTCAATGGATTGCATTCTCCCACAGAGTCTTCACCTTGATATACTGCCAAAGCAGTAATCAACACCAGGAGACGGGCTAAAAGTTGTGAACTAAAAAATGTTTTAACATTGCTCTGCCAAAGTGGGTATCCTTCCAAGGGCCAAGTCCAGGCAGTAATGTTTAGACAAAGTATACAAAGAAGCCCATATGGTAGCTTGGTACATATCTCTAACCGGCATACCCCTCTGCAAATGTGACAAGGCAGCCACTCCCCCTGTAGTGTGTGCCTGGAGAACTGGCGGAACCTCTTTTCTACACTCTCATGAAATTATGATATGCTTATAACAATCCAGCGAGTGATTGTCTATTTATGTCACCGCTTGGCCCAGCCTCGATCGTGAGAAAGCAATGAACAGTTAGTCATCCTCCCAAAACGAGGTGTCATGGCGAAATAAAGCATTACACCCACTTAGGGTCCATCCTAGGGAACGTTTCCTCTTCCTTGGAAGAATGAGTTGGCAGAAAAAAGAAAGATGACTCGACACTATAAGAGATATGAAACACATACATTTCAGAAACTGTGGCCTACATGAAAGCGCTTGTAAACTCACTTGTGCGCATAGCTGACGTGATGGCCTCTAAGAATGCTGTTTTGTAAGTAAATCTGATGCGCCGAATGTAAAGGCTCAAAGGGAGCCGTCATTAGGAAAGTTTGGGGCAGATTAAGCTCCCAAGCCAACACAACAAGAGGGGTTGGAGGAGACCTATTCAGAGGCCTTTCAAAAATTGGGCCACAATCAGAAAAGAGAAAAAAGAGCTTTGCTTGGGCAGCATATTAAACAATGACAAAGGGGCTATGTACCTTTTATCGTGCCAACCTGCAAAAATGACCTCCCAGCCGATCTCCCACTCGTGAGAGCCTGAACTCTGCCTGCTCAGAGCATCCACCAATTAGTTCTCTGTCCCTGCTAGATGGGCCACAGAGATGGAGATTTTGTTCTCCAGCACCAGAACCAAAGCCTCATAGCCTCCCTGCACTGGGGCAGTGACCGCAACCCCCGTTTGTTGAGGTAGTACATGGTCTCTGTATTGTCTTTAAAAACAGGGACATGTTGCCCCGGAAGGGAAAGCGCAAATGCTGCCAGAGCTAGCCTGATGCTGGGACCAAAGCCTGCTCATCTGTAGATCCATGCAATGAGCACCCCAGCCTTTCAGGAACACATCCGTGACCACTTGAGCCTCTGGCCAAGGCGCTCAGAATAGCTGCTCGCCATTATTATCTCTCTGTTGGCCCTGCAGGACAGGCCTATGGCAATGGCAACCATTCTTGATATGAAGAGGACATCAGCCATTTTGTCAGAGTATTGCGACCCCTAACCTCAGAGTAGCCAGTACAGGGAGCACATCCAAGACCTGTCCTCTGGCATCAAGAGAATGCAAGAAGCCATGGGGTGGAGAAAGACTAACAGCAGTAGAGTACTCGAGTTCTGGAATTGTGTGACCATTTGTCAAATGCTTCATTATAGTCTTCAGGACCGCTCCGGTGAACTGTGTTTGTTCTGATGCCATGTGCAGCTTCTGAAAATGTAGCGAGAAACCCAAGTTGGGCAATAGTGAGCAGGCGTCCTCGATATATCTCAAAACCTGCTCTAGGGTTTCGACCTCAGATGAGCCAGTCGTCTGCGGGTCTTTGTCTAAATTAAGACAAAGACCTGCAATCTCCTAATGTGCATCGACACCACTACCATCAGCTAGATGAACACCCTGGATGTGGAGGTCAGGCCAAAGGGGAGGACTGGCAATGAGTATCCCCAATAACGAATCTCAGAAATTGCCTGTTCTTTCGATGGATCAGTACATGAAAATAGACATCCTGTAGATCTAGTGACATCAAACAGTCCTGGGACTGATGAGCCTGCAGAATCTTTTGCAGTGTCACCATCCTGAACTTGTCCTTCATCCGGAACTTGTTCAAGGACCGGAGGTCCGGGATGGGACAGAGTCCTCCTTTCTTGGGCACTGCAGCCTTCTCACAAAGTAGGTGTAGCATCAGAGCCCTCTACATCTTGAACTGAATGAAAACGTTTGGGCTGTGTTAGACTGCTGTTGCGCCAGTCTCAGCAATTTCATGGTTAGCCTTGATTCTTTACATTTTCCAGGGACTCCTTAGCCCATGCCGAGAAGCTTTGACTGTACCGCAGGCGAAAGCTCAGAGCCTTGAAGTCATGAGGCTCTCCCAATGACTGTCGACATCCCCATCAACCACCCACCACAAACCACCATGTCAAGCCTGACCTAAAGGGAAGGGCATGGCAAGCTGCTTCCATCTCATCATCACTATGTCCAAGAAGCCTTCTCAGACTTGGCCCTGCTGCAAATGAGCAACCGCCTCTGAGATCAAATTCCACAGAACATGGGAATATTCTATTTTATTTATATAAAGTGCAAGAGGCATTGAACGCCATCTTTGTCAGCGCATCTGTCTTTTTCGACTCACTGTCCGTAGGGCGATTCGATGTTAAGGGTCTTGAGTTTACGGTCAAGGCCTGGACCATCAACCCATTGGGGCTCGGGTGCATGGAAAGGAATGGTCTGTCACCTCTGGCGTATTGTACTTTTTTGTGAGCTTCCTGTCAAGCAAAGATGCTGCCCTAGAGTCGCAATTGGGTCCACTATCGACACGTCGAACTGCAGGGCCATTTCTGATTTAGCGTTCAGGTGCACATATGTATCTCAACCCCGGGAGAGGTATATCTAGCCCACTTGCATCATGCAGGCCCAATGCTAGCTCCATGAGCTCTGCTTGATCGGCCATTTGTTGCTTACATTCTTCCCACTCCCCCCTCGGCGCAGCCTTCGGGAGGTAAGACTTACCCCTTTACCTGGACAAATCCTTCTCATACTACGTCTGCGCTTCTTTTTCTTCCTGTTGGAGGAGGATGACAAAGAGTGGTTGGACTCACTACAAGAGTCGCCTACCTTCCATGTCATCTTTTTTCTTGAGAATGGGACCCTAAGTGTCGGCTCTTGACCGTTTATTGGCCGGCCGGCAACTTGGAAGAGGCCCTACCTAGCGCCAGTTTGGGTGAGCGCTCCCTCAAAGCCTTCGGATTCATGGACTGTCACAAGCCACGCTGCTACAATTCATGCTTCACCCCTAGCCACCACACACAAATGGTGTGTGTGTCAGTGATGGACATTTTGAGGCTGCAGTCCCAGCAGCTCTTAAATCCCAATGTTTTGCGCCCCCGACATACTAATGCAGAAAAGAATTCATAGAATGAGTTGTGCGTGTTGACCGTGCAGAAAAAAGGTTTAGAGGTTTAAGGGCGTAGTGCATGCTATAAGTACGATTGCTAGCGTTCTGTCCGTAGTCGAGGAGTGATGCTGCCGAGGCACGACTGAGCCGAGGGGATGACATCGAACCACACTATGCCCCCTGTTGAAATTTTCCAACTAACTGAAGCCAAGGGAGATTATCTATCAAGATGAGGAAGCTGTCGGAGAATACAATCCATTGAAATGTATTTACTTATCTGGATCCAGGATTGCTAGAAGTCGAGATGTAAAAAGGCTAGAAATACCCAAGTTTAAACGTACCACATTTTCAGATCACGCCTTTTTTGTCGCTGCCCCACCGGGCTACACTGCTTTGCCAGTCGAAATGTACATGTTCCCTTCGCAACTAGTTTTTAGGAAAGCTTAAAAACTAATTTCTCTAACATGACATTTCCTGTATTAGTTCAATTGGGTTTGCTATATTCAAATTATTCTGTTTTTTATGTTGCATTTTTCTTTTACTTTCCTGGTTTCTCTGTTTATTTTTGATAGTATTGTACAGCGTCCCTGAGCCTCTGTGTTAGCATGGATTTCAGAAATACCTCAAAATAAAGAAAAACATCTAACTTGTTTAGTTTTGGATCATAGCTGACACACCAGGCACACTCAATAAGGCAAAAGTACTGTCATGAGAGTGTAAGTAGAGGGTAGATGACATAGGGGTTGGGACACACAGTCTGCAAGCATTCTCTAGCTATGTGCCCACCCACTGCACACCATTAGCCACATCATAAACTAGTTACTTGATGAATCAGAATTGATTCACCCAGGACACCTGGCCTGGAACCCCTCTCATGTGGCCAGGCAAAGGCAGACACGTTCTGATCCTGACCCTGGGGGCGGTGTTAGCCGGAGGATCACATGGGAGGGGCAACAGGTCAGGAGGGATGGGATACCCCCTTAGGTAATTTTCCCCAAGACCTCAATCTCCTAATAGCTTATTGTAAAATAGAAGCTGTTGAAAAAACAGACTTTGGTGTTAGGGACTTCAAGTCCCAGAATTCCCATAGTACTGGGACAAAGAAGAGGGCTGCAGAGGCACACGGTTTCAGAGTGCAACCAATTAAGGTTAATGACCCACATTTGAGGATGGCTGAGAGGCATAAAAGCCCCCCTCAGGTGCAGGCCATGAGGCCAAGGTTGAAGAAGGTGAGGCAGCTGAAACAGCAGCAGCAGGAGAGCAGTAGTAGTAGTAATAGTTGTAGTAGTAGTGTGGAGAAGTTTTGGAATCTCCATGAAGCAGCAGAGGAAGAAATCGGGGAAGAGCCAGGATGCCGGGACCAGAGTGGTGAGAGAAATTGATGCCGGTCCTGAGAGTGTTTCATGGGCTCGAGATTTCAGTTGCAGCGGTCGGGAAGTGGAAAGCAAACCTGTTTGTGACTTTCCCAATTGTGAAACGTTCAGCTGTGGGTGATGGACTCACTGGTGAGACTTCAGCTGTAGTGGTCACGCAGCAGAAAGCACATCGCTTGTGACTTTCCCCATGGAGAAGCGTTTAGCGGTGGCAGGCGAGCACTGGATCGCCGGGGGAGCCGCAAGGGCAATGAGACGCGGGAAGCTGTGCAGGAGAGTTTGCAGAGACTTGCAGGAGAACTGAAGTAGACTAGCTGGAAGCAGCGAGGTGCACGGACACGCATGCCAGACTCGGTGAGTTCACTGTTTTATTGTGACCCCGGAGCACTCCGTGCCTACCCATTGCCTGAATCCGGACTCCCTTTTGAAGACCAAACTGATATAAAACAAATTAATGATTATGATGCAAACCAAGCTGATATAAACCAAAGCAGTTGGCATAAAGAGACTCTAAGGATCCCACCTTAAGGAGGTGGTTGTTATATAGTTGGTGATAACAGCCACCCACATGAAGGAGCAGTAGTTCAAGAATGGAACGCAAACCACTGTTGCCAAAGCTGAAAGGGACACACACTAAGGCAAATGATAAACAACCTGGGCTGCCCAAGTCAAAAGAAGATAACAGAACCTAAAGGAGTGTGTGAAGAATATTGCCCAGTTGCAGAGAATGTCTTAAACCCACATTACCAAAGCCAAAGAAGTGTGAAGCAGAGAAAGAGTTATTGTCAGCCATTGGTTAACAAAGGTGATTGGCTGGAGGGCTGCCTTTCTGATAAAATAGGTTCAGGAGGAAATAAGCATTACCTGTCTTGCACGTGGCAAACAGTTAGGTGTAGTAAATAACACCAGTATGATTATTTTGTCCCCTGAAGAAAATCTCAAACCTAATTGTGTCAAACAGAAGATATTGTTAAAACCTTGAAGTTGGCCCATACCACAGAGTACTTACAGGTAGTAGTTTAACCCGGAAAGTAGGGAGTATACCAGGTCATAGGACTTTGTACCAATTGGTTCTGTTCGGGCAGGATACCCGAGCAGAGAAATGCAGTAGTTTGTCTTGACTGGCAGGGGAGTATACCAGGCCAAGAACTTTTGTAACCATTGGTTCTGTTCTGGCAGGAATACACCGGAACACAGTGTTGTAGAAGTGGTAAACCTGGTGACATTGTAAACCAGGTGGAAACTCATGAAGTGCTGTGGTAGGGTAAAGCTTATGACAAAGTAATTGGAGGTTCCCTAAAGTGTTTTGGTGAAGTAGTACTGAAGCTAAAGTGGTGCCAAAATATCCTGACAAAGACATTTGTTTTGAAGCTATTGAAGTTCTAAAATATTCTTAGTTGATGACAAGAAACTGTTTTAAGATCTTTGTTGAAGTATGCATTGTTGATGGCATGAAGCTGTCTGCAAGGCCTTGGCTATAAGTGGAAAGAGGAAAGCTTTGCTAAACAGCTGTGAATCATCCTTGGAATCCAAGTTGGAACTTTTGTGTTGTCAAGTTGGATTAGAAAGAGAACTGAAGTAGACCTACTCATTATACAAGAGTTTCTTATGCTTTGTGAGCAGTTAAAGAAATGCCTGCTTGAATCTGGGGAAGGGGAAATTACCGAGGTTATCAGAAGAAGCAGCTACTGTGGTTTGAATTATACTATTATATCTATTGTTGTTAAACTGCCATATATTTCCTAATTGATTTGGTGTGTGTACAAGTGTAAGGGACAGAAACCTTTTGTTACAGTGTTTCCTTTAGTTTGTTTTAGGCAGCAAAATCCTCGTCGGGTAGGGATAGTGAAGCGTTTATCCAACCCTTTGAGTTAATAAAATGGCATCTGTTGAAAAACCTTCACAAAGTTGTCCGCTTCACATTTCTGACCCCTCACATTACATTTATGTCCATTCCCGCCCCTACCATGCCCACAAGGGTCTCTTTTCCCTGCCTCCAGAGACATACATAGCATGCATAGGTAAGCGCTGCAGGACAGGCTCCTTTTCTGTTCAGTGCAGCCAACTGGCTTATTTTAACATTGCTCTCTATCTAATTATAAGAAGGAGAATCGAATGTTGAGTGGACTTTTCAGAGCAGGTCATTTACCTTTCAGATGAAGTAAAGTTGTGTTACCAGTCAAGTGGCCATGTTGGAACTAAGCATCATACTTCAACATGAACCAAAATGTACATTAGGCAGTAATATGCCTGAAGAACATTTGTTTATAATGTGCTCGAGAAGCAGTCTCATGTTAATGAGATGTAAAATACCTGTCTGAGATAGTCTCTTGGTTTGTGTAATAGTTGACTTCATCCATAAGCAAAAGGCCCCATTCGAAGGGATTGTGTCCTCCGACGTATTCCTTATCTTAGATATCTCTTTCCAGCTTTGCTGGCCTCGGAAATTTTTTCTCCAGAGGGCGCTGCGCGTCGACGTCCGCCGAGTCGATGTCCCTCGACAGCCGCCGTATCGACGTCGATGTCATCCTGCCTATAAAGGCCGCGCGCAGCGTCCGTTGCTCAGTTCCGTTTTTCCGCGCTTACTCAGTGCCTCGGAATATCGTTGCTCAGTTTCGTAGAGAATTATTCATATTTCCTCGAGATATTCGATCCATACTCGATGGCTTCCTCGTCTGAACCGACGACCCCTCGGTCCGGCTTTAAAAAATGCCGAGACTGTGGAAAAAAGATGTCGCTGACTGACCCTCAGAGTTTGTCTGTGGTGTTTGGGAGCTGAACACCATTGTTCGGAGTGCGAGGACTGTATGTCCATGACAGCTAAGGCCCTGAAGGAGCGTAGGGGGAAGCTGGAAAAAGGTAAGACTTCTAAAGCTTCTTCTTCCTCGACGAAGTCGAGACATTCGTCTCCTCGTCACCATTCACGCTCCAGGTCTCGAAGCGGGTCCCATCACTCCTCGAGATCGAAGCACTCGAAGAGGAGACGTCGACGATCCCCTTCTTCGTCCTCCTCTTCCTCTGTTTCACCTAAGAGAATCCCTTGCCCCACGAAACAAAGTTCCCGGGCTGAATGGGAGGAATTACGAAAAAATATGATGAGCGTCTTCGAGAAAGCGGCCCCGACCCCCTCGAAGACTGCCGAGAGCGGTGCTCTGGTCGAAAGACCCAAAGGTCCAAAACGCCGCGAGTCGCAGTACCCGGCGAAGGAAGCTTCTCGAGCGCGTCACGAACCCTCGAGTAAAGCAAAGACCTCGAATCCTTCTTCGAAGGTTCCGTCGACGCCGGTTCCGTCGACGCCGGTTCCGTCGACGCCGAGGTCGGTGTCTTCGACGCCGTTGTTGAAGGGACCTTCGACACACGGGTCTGTCGACTCGACGCCATCCTCAACACCGGCGCCGACGCCAAGGGAAGTCACGGTTGCGGCGCGCCCAGTGGCTATTCCCAGGTCTTCGATGACGATGTCGTCGAGCTTGTCGACATCCTCAAGCAGAATTCCAATTCTATCGAGGACCTCGAGGCCTCAGCCTTTGTTTTCGACGCCACGTTCGTCGACTTCGGCGTCGACGACATCAACGTTTTCGAGGCCGATTACAACAAGTTTGGCACCCTCTGCCTTGGAGATGGGTTTCACACCCTTTGTGAGTTCAGACCAATTGAGAACAATGTCCTCAATTATGGAAGAGGGAGAACTATCTGACCAAGAAGAGACATTTGAGTTGCAGGGATCTGCAACCCCAGTTCAAGAGGAGTTATCCTCAGAGGAACGCAGATTAAAGGAACTCCATGATTCCTTACCTGAGGCAAGTGGTTTAGACACTTCCCCAGAGGTGGAGTTCGCTAGGCCAGACCTGGGGGAGCATGCTGAAACCCCTTATAGAGCCTTAATGGCCAGGATCACAGAATTTATGCGGTGGTCAACACCTTCACAGGCTTTCCAGCAGGATGACCTCACGGATATTCTTGATAAAGGTCCACAGGAGGATCCTGTAGTACCTTTTCATAAAGCTCCTCAAAGGAAAATCATGACGAACTGGGACACCCTAGATGTCGTTCCGGCAGTAAATAAAAAACTGTCTACTAAATACAGGGTATCTTCTGCAGACCCAGAGTTTTTGTCCAAACACCCATCCCCAGAAAGTCTGGTGGTACAGGCAGCATCTTCTACTGAGATCAAGACTGCTTACCCTACCGTCCCACAGGACAGGGACAATAAAAAATATGATGCTATGGCTAAGAAAGTCTTTTCGGCATGTAGCATGGCGTTAAAATCTATTAATGCTACTTGCACCCTTGCTAGATTTAGCCATACACTTTGGGAGTGTGCTTCTACAGTGGCTGACTGCATCCCGGAGGGAGAAGAAAGGGAGGCGTTCCTAAATATCATAAAGGACGGTAAAGACGCTATGTGCGAATCCCTCCAGACAGGCATTGATTCGGCTGACAGTATCAGCAGAGCAATGGTGGCAAGTACAACAACCAGGAGATTTGCTTGGTTGAGAAAGTCTGGTTTTGCCCCAGATGTGCAAGCCTGGCTCTTGAACATGCCATTTGATGGCTCTTCTTGGTTTGGGAAAAAGGCGGATGACAGTTTAGAAAACCTGCAAACATCAAAGGCAGCAGCAAAATCCCTAGGCGCTGCAATCCGTCAAACACCTTTTCGTCCCACAGGAACCTCTGCGAGAGGCAAGTCCTTTCGCTTCTACTCCGCATTCGGAAGAGGTAGAGGACGACCAGCTCAAAGGGGACAAAGAAGAACTACCCGAGGAGGACGGGGTAGATATTCAAAAGCCGCAGCAACAGCAGGTGCCTCTTTACCATCGGCATCTGCATCAGCTGCCCCAAAACCACTCTGAGGACTTCCCTCACAAGACACCTGTAGGAGGCAGGTTAACTCAACATCTGGCGGAATGGCAGGCTATCACGTCAGATGCTTGGGCATTGGAGACAGTTGCACAAGGTTGCTGCCTGCCTCTCCTACGCATACCTCAGAGTCATCCACCAGGGATCAGCTCTCAAAAAGCTCCAGATCCGCTCCTCTTGCAGGAAATTTTAGACCTGCTAGAGAAAGGTGCCATAGAACTGGTACCTGTAGCAGAGAGGAACAAGGGCTGGTACTCCCCTTACTTTCTCATTCCAAAGAAAGACAGAGGACTGAGACCCATCTTGCGAGAATTGAACAAATTCCTCAGGAAAGACAAATTCAAGATGGTAACTCTTTCTCAGATCCTTCAGGCCCTTCAGTTCCAGGACTGGTTGGTATCTCTGGACCTTCAGGACGCTTATTTCCATGTGCCAATCCATCTCAAACACAGCAAATACCTGAGGTTCGCAATTGGCAACTCTCATTATCAATTTCGAGTGCTGCCATTTGGGCTGACCTCCGCCCCGAGGGTCTTCACCAAGTTAATGTCGGTAGTGGCTACAAGTCTAAGGAGGGAAGGGATTCACGTCTACCCCTACCTGGACGATTGGTTGATCAGAGCTGTATCTTCAGAACAAGCTCAGATCCAGCTAGATCATGTTTGCCACTCCCTTCACAGACTGGGCTTCTCCCTCAATTTAAAGAAGTCACAAATGATACCATCGCAGAGACTCCAGTTCATCGGAGTCATCCTGGACACTTCCCTGGGAAAAGCCTCGCCACCAGAGGTGAGGGCTCAAGATATTCTACAGATGGTTACCAAGTTTCAAAATGCCCAACGTCTCCCAGCCTTTGACTTTTTGAGGTTGCTAGGCCTCATGGCATCCTGCATTTTCCTAGTGCCAGAGGCTCGCCTGAGAATGAGATCCCTCCAGTGGGCACTGAGAACTCAGTGGTCACAATTCTCAGGGAGAATGACAGATCTTCTTCAGGTTCCCGACAGGGTGGCTCGAGACCTTCAGTGGTGGGCCTGTCAGGAGAACATTCTGAAAGGAGAGCAGTTTTGGCAACCCTGGCCGGAGATAACAGTAGTCACGGATGCCTCACTCACGGGGTGCGGAGCCCACGCCAACGACTTGACCATCAGCGGTCGTTGGTCTCCATCGGAGTCCAGACTACATATCAACCTGTTAGAACTGAGGGCCATCAGACTTGCGCTGAAGGCTTTTCTGCCATCTGTACAAGGAAAGAATGTCCTGATAATGACGGACAACACAGTGGCCATGCACTACCTCAACAAAAGAGGAGGCGTAGGATCACTACCTCTGTGCAGAGAGGCGATGCAGCTCTGGTTTTGGGCAATCCAAGAAGGAATCTCTCTATCGGCAGTTCACCTAGCCGGAGAGAAGAACTTGACAGCGGACGCTCTGAGCAGGCAGAGTACAGTCTCCCACGAGTGGGAACTAGCTCAGGAAGTCCTTCAAGAGATCTTCGCCCTTTGGGGAACCCCTCAGGTGGATCTGTTCGCCACCAGTGTCAACAGGAAGTGTGATCTTTTCTGTTCAAGGGAATTTCCCCCGAGAGGAGCTCCGGGAGACGCGTTCATAGTGGACTGGGAGTTTCCGCTTCTGTACGCGTTTCCACCGGTCCCTGTCATTCCTCAAATGATCAGGAGGTTGAGACGATTCTGGAAAACCATGATCCTAATTGCCCCGGATTGTGCCAGGAGAACGTGGTACCCGGACCTTCTAGACTTGTCCATCTGCCCTCCAATTCGACTTCCACTCACAGAGAATCTGCTCTCACAGAAGGGAGGTCAGGTTCTCCATCCAGACCAGACCTCAAAACCCTCAACCTTCACGCTTGGCTTCTGAAAGGCTGAGGTACAAGGATTGGGACCTCCCTGATGATGTTATGGAGGTGTTGCTTTCGGCAAGAAGGCCAGCAACAAAATCTTTATACCGCTGCCGTTGGAACAGATTTTGCAGCTGGTGTAGAGAAAAGAATATCGATCCCTTTTCATGTGGTACACCAATGGTTTTGTCCTTCCTACTTTATTTAGCGAATTCAGGCCTTCAAGTTGGCACCATCAAGGGCTATCTCGCAGCGCTATCCATCTTTAAGCGCGCTGCGGAAGAACCATCCTATTTCAAGTTTCCCTTGGTAATACAGTTTCTAAAGGGGTTAACTAACGTTTATCCCCAAGACCATTCCAGGTTCCCCTATGAGATTTAAACTTAGTCCTAACTTTCCTGATGGGCACACCTTTCGAACCACTCCACTCTTGTTCGTTAAGATTTCTTACCCTTAAGACTGTTTTATTAGCAGCACTTACATCTGCTAGAAGGGTAAGCGAGTTACAAGCTCTTTCTTGTAAACCCCCCTCATACAATCTTTCACAAAGACAAAGTTGTTCTGCAAGTGAAGCCTAATTTCCTCCCAAAGGTCGTTTCTGAATTTCATATCACTCAGAAGATTACCCTTCCATCTTTCTATCCTCCTCCCCATCCGGGAAAGAGGAAGAGAGGTTACACAGGTTGGACCCAAGAAGGGCTTTAAGTTTTTACATTAGTAGACTGGCTAGGATAAGACAAGCAGACCAGCTGTTTGTAGGCTGCGCAGGTCACAAGCTGGGGTTACCGATAACTAAGCAGACCATTTCCAGATGGATCATTTTAGCCATTTTGGAATGTTATAAACTGGCAGGAAAAGAGCCCCCTCAAAATCTTAGGGCTCATTCGACCAGAGGTATCGCAGCTTCATCGGCCCTCAAAAGAGGAGTGCCGGTTAGAGAGATATGTGCGGCTGCCACATGGTCGTCCGTCCATACCTTTACACGGTTTTACAAGTTGGATTCCTCCTCCAGTCAAGAGACTAGGTTTGGAAGGGCAGTATTGCACTCTATTCATCAATAGGAGGAAGCATGAAGTCAGTACTCCAACCTCCAATAACAGAATACTGCTATGGGAGCCTATCTAAGATAAGGAATACGTCGGAGGACACAATCCCTTCGAAGAACAAGTTACTTCTTACCTTGTAACGTTCTTTCGATGGGATGTTCCTCCGACGTATTCCTTATCGACCCTCCCATCCATCCCCACAGTACTACTTCCCTTGTTGTTGCAGTTTACGCTCCTTCAGGGTGATTAGTCTAGTCCAGAAAGAATTATTGTGGGCTACAAAACGGAACTGAGCAACGGACGCTGCGCGCGGCTTTTATAGGCAGGATGACGTCGATACGGCGGCTGTCGAGGGACATCGACTCGGAGGACGTCAACGCGCAGCGCCCTCTGGAGAAAAAGTTTCCAAGGCCAGCAAAGCTGGAAAGAGATATCTAAGATAAGGAATACGTCGGAGGAACATCCCATCGAAAGAACGTTACAAGGTAAGAAGTAACTTGTTCTTCCATGCTAAGAGGCTTTGTCATCCACGTGCCTCACTATTGTCCCTTCTTCCAGATATACCCATTTTTTTCTCTCATCCCACTACCTGTTCACTCTTTCCTCGAGCTCTGCCCATTAACTCTCCTTGGCACCCTTTCCTCAACACCCCTCTCCACATGTTGCTGCACACCCCTCATCTTTTCCTCATTATCTGCTCCCAAAACTTCATTAATATGTAGAGGCTCATTTTTGGGTATTTTAGTTAAAGAAACCGCAATTATAAAATAGTATTTGCTCCAAAAGCATGATTGGAGGTGCTTTGCATAACTACTTCTCCCAACATAAGCTTTGAATAATGTTCCCTGAATATTAATTGAAATCTGTGGTAGACCTAGAGTTAATAGATTGAAATGAAGCACGGTAGAGCCTTGATGTGAACCTTCTAGCGCAGATTCTTGCGCTCTTGTGCTCTACAGCCCCCACCCTCACTTTACCATCCCACCCAACCTTACCCAACACATCCCTCCTCAGCAACCACACCACTAACCCAACCACGCCTCACCACCTAAATACACACACATCACCTACTCAGCCAAACAAAGCACCTTTCAGCAACCACTACCCCCCACTATCTGATCCCCACACATTAACCAACTGCCTACCTAATTGGACCCCACCACCCAAACTCACTCCCACTTCACTACTCCTGATCACCTAACACCACCTTACTTGATCCCATCACCTAAACTGACCTCACCACTTCACTCCACCCACTCAATCTCACCCTAAACCCTCACTCACATCACCCCACTCCTGTGACGAAACTCCACCCACTCAATCTCACCCTAAACCCTCACTCACATCACCCCACTCCTGTGACGAAATGTTCATCGGGTGAGAATGGGATAGCCCAAGTATTTTACATTTTTATTGAAATAAAATGATGCAGGTAATTCTGTTACTGTAAGGGAGGTCAGCTAATCAGACCACCTTTCGTAAATGATCTATGCCAACATTATAGTGTGTCTTTGCTAAGACAGTCCACAGTTTCCTTCAGCCCCAGCTGTGCAGTGGCACAGAGCATGTTCAATGATCACATGCCCATCCCTGACAGCTGCTGGAAACCAAAGTTCCTGCAGGCGGTGGCTTCTTCACCTTCTGTACCTCTGATACAAATTATAATGATTGTATATATTGATAAGAAACTGTAAGAGGTGTACCAGAGGTACCTGAGCTAATGGTTCCAAATAATATTTGTCTATGAATGTCTATGCAGTTATTGGAGTGCCTAATGCATCACACGTGTTATAATGCTCAAACTGTAGAATTCACTTCAATGCGCTGATATTAAAATTGAAATTGAACAAAAAATACAATGAACATGATTTGTTTGTTACTTCTTATGTCTGGATGTAGTAGTTTGATGAGATAGTTTATATAAAATGTAGTATTTTTAATATGTGTTAGACATGTCAAATGAAATAAATTAAATCAATTCTATACATTGTTTATTACGAGAATGAGCATAATTCAAGACTTATCGCTAGAACCATCATTGCATTCCTAAGCCTGTTTCCCTGGACCAACTCTTGTTTCACACTTAGTTGAACAATTATTCCACGGCACATGCTACAAGAAAATGCATTTTCAAATTGAAAATAGTGGATGCAATGGGTCACTAAAATATTAGGCTAATGATTTACTATTTATTTGTGTATTTCTGAAAAATAGACATTTGTGCTTCAATAGTGCTTGTGCTTTAATGGTATTTTCAACAACTGAAACTATTTAATACCTTGGAGACAAGATGTACATGCATATCTTCGTTACGGTATCTCATATGCAAATCTTATCGAGAGATTTAAAAATGCTGTCTTATTAGTGAAAAAAATTACCATTAAGTGTGAAGTTACCTACAAATCTGCTGTAGTTTCCTTGGAGGAGGTTAGTTTAAGAGAGCAGGAGTAGGTTGGTTGGAAACCTCAGGAGGAGGTTGGAGGTGAACATCAGGAGGCCAGCAAGGTCAGAGTTAGCAAGATCTAGAAGGTACAAGATGACACACTTAGGCCCAGGCAGCAAATGGGTGTTGCAACCCAGTCTGAAGGGTCAACCAACAGTGGGAGGACGAATACGCATATGGCATGCAGGACTGCAGAGGTGGTGAAGAGGGTATCAGTCGGGACCCAAATGAAGAGTGGTGTGGAGGCTGTCCTAAACCCCACATATGGAAAACCAAAGAGAGGAAATCCCTGTTGCCTCAGTGGAGAAGCAGATAATAAGCTTGATTATGGTCAGGCAACTGAATACAAGGACTTGCACCTGCAACCGTTTTACAGGCCCCAGGTGCATAAAATGGGAGACCGCCACGTGAAACAGGAGAGCGACCTGCCTGGAGAGCAAAGCGCAGCTGGCAGACATAGAACAGGCTTGAGAGGGGCCGTCAGGATGGTCGCTGTGTGCAGCAGAAGGCTGACGGAGATGCCGGGGCCCAAGCGCGACGTTATAGGGTCCAGACACCAGCAGTTCCCCTTGCCTTGTGTCCACAGCCAGGTTCTGTGGGACACAGAAGATTCCTGAGCACTACAGGCCGCTAGCAGCAAGGTTCGAAGACGGCAAGCACTACTCGCCGGGCTCCCGAAAAGCACAAGCGGAGAAAAAGGAAGCTGGAGAGGAGAAAGAAGACATCTGGAGGAGCGGCCGCATACTAGTGAGTGTAAGGTAAGGAACAATCATACCGGGGCACTCCAGGGGCTGTGAGAAGGCACATGTTAATGCAGAACAAACTGAAAACTATGACAGTTGGTTTTGGAAGCCAAAGTGAGTGCCTTTTTGAATACTGAACAAGCTGCAAAGATTCATTAGTACTTTTAAGAGTATAGCAAGTAATCTTGAATACCAAATTGAAAGAAAGATATGATGAAAAAATGAGAATATGGAACATGCAGTGAAAAGTAAAATATGAGCATTTATGAACAAATGGAAACAAGTCATGAGCATTTGTGAACACAGTAAAAAGCAAGTAATGAGCACTTATGAATAAGGTGAAAGTAAGGTGGTGGAAAACGGCAAACACCCTGGAGTGAGTTGTGTGCAAAACATGTTGTGGCAAAGCCAAGAGACTGCCAAGGGGAATCCTAAATGAGCGTTGACAAATGACACCGGTCCAGAGAAAGAAAACATGTGTTGGCAAGAAAGCCCAAAGAATACAGAAGTATAAAAAAGTGCCATGGGTTATTGGTTGCGTGACATATAATGGGTGGACTGTGTGGTCCGACAACTGCGCCTAGACCCAGTGAACACTGCTTGGTAAGAGCCCAGGAAAGCTAAGTTAAAGAAACTGTATTTTGTCAAAGGTTGCTGAAGTGAATGGGAAAGAGAGCAATCTGTATGAACATTTTGGAAAACCTGAATAATAGCAAAGTTGAACTGGAACTGTTTTTAAAAGTTAAGAGATTTGAACGGATGGTACTTTTGAAGTTGGAAGAACTGACTTCTTGGGGAAGGGAACCCTGAGACGTTATGAACTGTGGTGAACTCTTGGGGAAAGGAACCCCAAAGCCTTTCGAAGCCAGAGGAACTTAACTCTTGGGGAAGGGAACCCTGAGATATTTTGGAACTGTTTTGAACTTGGGCAAGGGAAAGCTGGAAAGTAACCAGGAGTTGAAAGCAGCTCAGAACTTTATTTTGGAACACTATTTCTTTTGTTGCCGACATCCCTACACATTGTTCATCTTTAGATGTGAGGGCAAGTATATGTTTTGGACACAGGCAGACTTTTAAGTTGAACTTATTGACACAGACTATCCTTAGTTTCTTGAGGTAGGGAAATCCCGCCTTACTCCATCTTGACATTTAAGACAAATAAACCATTTTATTTAGACATTGAATCTGTTGTCTGTGTCTTCCTTCATGATGCCTGACACAGAATCCTTTCAACCAGAGACTAAGAAACAAGGGAAGATAAAACCCCAAGAGGACCATAGAAGAAGGAGCAGGAAACCGTTAAGCACAGGACTAAGAATCAAGAAGAGAAGAAGATTTTGAGAAAGCCTTTGGACGTGGGTTTTACACCTCAGGGAGAGACTGAGATGAAGGGGGACAAGGATTTGGAGACGCCCTTTTAAGCCTATGTATCATTGTGACAGATGCCATTTGTGGGGAGGGGTGTGTGAAGGCCATAGCTCTTTTGATGTTTATAAATAAAAGGATGCAGGTAATTCTGTTTCTGAAAGGGGTCCTGCTAATCAGTCCCTTTTATAAAAGCTCCTTGCCAAAATCATAGTGCATTCATGTACTTTTGCTGCACCAGTCTCATGTCATCTGCAGCCCCTGCTCTTAGAAGTTGGAATGTTGCAATGATCATACTATCATCACGTCACACTAGCACTGGGCAGGTTCAAAGGTCACATTTCCTGACAGCTGCTGGGGCACCAGGTCCTTGCAGACAGAGGTAGCATTTTTACTTATGCATCTCTGAACAATAATAAATCATTCTTGCCTTATCAGTCTGGTGGAAGGGTAATCTCTAAAACTAAACCATACTTGGTTAAAGCCACCCCATGTTGATGTCATGCAAGGGTCAAGCCTTTGAGCCCATGTCAGTGATGTCAAGGTGGTGTATTTTTATGGCTAGTCTAGTTTTCTCCACTGCTCCAAGTGAGAGAATATAACAACATTAGGGCTGATGTCGCATGGGAACAATAGATCAAAACTCACTAACAAGGCCATCAAAGGATAAGACACCTACCGAATCTCAGAAGAAAAACAAAAGAATAAGAAAAAAATATTTTAAAATAATACAATAATGATCATCAACAAAGGATGTTTTCAAACCATCAATATGTAGAAAAATAAACATTCTAAAAACAACTCAATTCGTGCACATGTGCACAGATCCAAACACAATGTATCCCATAGCTCAATGGGAAAGGTAGGGGTCAATGTTGCTAATGTGCAACACGGAAAAGATAAGACCCCACAATCACGAAAACAAATGCTAAAATAACAATAAAAATATGAAAAGAACATGTTGGAAGGCAATAGGGAGCCTCTCGCTGTTACCCCCCTCCCAAAACAATCCAAACCTCTTCCGCACCTCCTCCCTCCATCCCCACTTACCTGCTGGACTAGGCTTTGTGCTCCAGTCCCGGCACTACTCCTGCTCCTGGCCACTATAGAAGTGGAAAAGGGACGTGTTCCCTTTTCCCTATGGCGGCGGGCATCTTTGTTTTGGTTTTTTCCTCCCAAGATTGGCATCGCTTGCGCACCAATCTCCACAGGAAAACAAAATAAACCATTTGCACCCTGGTTAAACCCTGGGCTGCGAATGGCTTTCACCTGGGCCTACCTGGGCCTGGGCTGGGGCCTGTTAAAGGTCATGTTCCCCCCCCTCCCCCACAGCAGGGGTGATAGCCATATTCATGGCTAAGAATGTTGGGTTTTACCCCAGACAGGCAGGCAAAACTTCTACGTATGCCCATTGATGGTGACAGTTTTTTCATCTTCAAAGCTGACGAGTCCCTGGCTTGTGTACGAGCGCGATACAAATAAAATATCATATCAAACCTTTAAACATCAGAAGGCAGTTCAAAATCACTTGGCTAGCTGTGCAGCAACTGGCTGCTGCAACATCCTCCTCTTCTTCCTTCTTCAACAGGTGTCCATTTTTCTACTGCGCCTCTTATCCCCACCGTGCCCAAGGTCGTCCGTCATCAGGAAAACAATCTCAGATATGTTTTCCACATCATGCCACCACAATGCCTAAAGCTGCATTTGTAACAAAACCGCTTCAGTGAAATCTCACCTCTTTACATTCAAGTGGAGGGAAGTCTGTCCCTGCATGTCAGAGAATGACAAAGCACTTCTTTGGATGCCCGATCAGTGCAGATAGTATTGCACTGCTACTGTCTTCCTTTCCTATGGTTCCTTCCAGATCATCCCATCCACCATCCCACCATCCCTCACCAGTGTATCTTTTCCTTTTGGAAGGGGTCAGTCAGCTCCTGGCAAAGGCTACTATTGAGCCCATGCATGCCACTGAAAGGGCCAGGTATTGGTACTTCCTGTACTTTCAATGCCAAATAAAGACTGGGGTCTTCATCCCATCTCGGATCTGCAGTTTTTTAACAAGTTATTGTGCAATGACAAGTTCAAAGTGATTACCCTCGCTCAGATCCTGGTTGGTGTCACTGGACCTTAAGGACGTCGACTTGTATGTGCCTATCCACCCAAAAAACAGGAAGTAACTACCTGAGGTTTGTGATCTGGGATTCCTCTTACCAGTTAAGGGTCCCCCTTTGGTCTTAACTCGCCTCCAGTGATATTCAGCAAACCTTTGCTAATATTGGCCACTTGTCTCTGGAGGGAGAGTTTCAAGTCGACCCTAACAAGGATAACTGGCTCATCCAAGCACAGATTCCAGACGTGGTGTCAGCTCTACCCGCACCTAACCTGCCACCTTCTCCACAGTTTGGACTTCTCCATAAACTCAAAGAAGTTACATGTCACTTCATTTCATTGGAGCAGTGCTGGACACTTGCTTGGATAGGGACTGTCCTCCTGAAGCCAAAACGGAAAACATCAGCAACATGGTCAAACTCTTCCAGAACTATTCTCACGTCCCATCCATGAATTTCATGTGGTGCCTGAAGCCCAGTTGCGCATAAGTTCACGGCAGTCGCTTTTCTTTTCATAAATCAGTGGTCCCAGTTCTCAGTCCTGCTGCAGGTCTCAAGCAGAGTATCACAGGACCTTCTGATTTGGGGCCGACGGAACAATGTGTTGAGAGGACAGCCTGTATGACAACCTTGGCCCCGACTGACACTAGTCACAGATGCCTCCTTGAATGGTTAGGGTACTCATTTGAACAACCTCACAGAGAGTGAGCTGTGGTCCTTTGGTGAAGATTAAACTTCATATCAACCTGTTGGATCTGCAAGTAATCAGGCTGGCCCTCATTGCCTTCCTGCCCTGGATTCAAGGTAAAAGATCCAGATTGTGGCCAAAAATACAGTGCTATGTACTACTTGAACATGCAGGCTTGCGTAGGGTCACTCTGCCAGTGCAAGAAGGTGGTGCAGTTGTGATTCTAGGCACTGTATGACATTTATCTCTGGAAGCCCATCTCGTCAGGACAGTGACTTTAGGTCTCTTGCTAAGAGGTCTTGAATGAAATCTTCAAGCTCAAGTTTACCTCTTCACCTCCAATTTTAAAGGAAGTGCAGGCTAAGCTTTATTATTCCTGGGAATTTACCCAGAGAGGGCTGCTAACTACTAATTTGTAAATTGAAACTACAGGCTTCTATATGCCTTTACCAAAAACTGCATATGTCTGGGCATCCTGGCCTGGTGCCATGGTAACCTATAGGCCATACCTGAGTTTGGGTATGATGGCCAGCATCTCATAGCTATCCCAGCCACATCAAATTGATATTGACCATGTGTCAGCCCTGTGAGTCCAGTTCAGCTGTGGGAGGGTAATGTGTTTACCCCCCTGCCCACCGGCAGGGCTAGAGCCTTGGAGAGGCGGGGTGGACTGCCTCTCTTTGTCTTTTGTAAGGACAGGTAACACCCTTTCCCCAGAGACAGACACTACACAGGAAGCTGGCCTGGGAACAGGAATCAAATGGCATACCCATTCATCAAGGGCTGGGCCTCACACCAGGGTGCTGCATATCTTTAGGCCTTTGACATTTTGAGAAGGGAAGGGGTTGGAATAGTGTAGCCAGAGGGAGATCTGTACACGTTTCGGAAACGTGTGCCTTTGTGTTTATCTCTGCCTCTCTTTCTCTTTCCTGTCCACTCCACTTCCTGTAACACAAAGCACTTTGGGTGTGATGTTAAAAGGACAATGATCACTCCTTTCAAGAGCAGGGATTGAACCCCTTTAGTCCAATCACCAGTGCATCTTCTCCTTTAAAAGAAGGGGTCTCACACCACTCTGAATCATCCTTTGGACTTCAACCTTTGAAGAATGGACACGCCCATTCACAAAGGACTAGGCCTCTCTCCAGGGTACTTCATATCTAAAGGACTTCGATTTTATTGAGAATGGAAGGGGTTGGGGTTGTAGTCAGAGGGAGATCTGTACATGTTTTGGAAACATCTGCCATCTTGTTTCTCTCTGCCTCATTCTCTTTCCTGTCCCCTCCACTTCCTGCAGCACAAAGCACTTTGGGTGTGATGTCAGATGGTCAGAGTCCAATCATTTCAAGAGCAGGGATTGGACCTCTTTAGGCCAATCACCTATGGACTTTTGCCTTTAAAAGAAGGGGTCTCGCACCACTTCTTCCAATCATGTTTTGTACTTCAACCCTTGAGGAAGATTTCATTTGGACCCTTTTGGGAGAGCAGTCCTTTCCAGGGTTCTCCAGTTGTGAGGTGAAGGCAGGTGTTCCAAGGCAGAGGTGTTCTCTGCTCCCTAACTATTCCCAGGGACCATTGGGGGTGAACATGCTCTGGAACAAGACCTGCCTCTCTGCCAGCCACAGCAGTACCCAGGACCTCGCTGTGTTGAAGGACCCCTGCATTTGTGCGCCATCCTCCTCCTTGTTTGGGATCCTGAGAATAAGGACCCATTTTGTCCCAGAGACCCTGGAGCGTAAGTCAATTGTTCTTCTCCCCACCTATAAAACATGCTACTTGGGCTTTCGTACCCAGAAAGCACGTGTGCCTAACACTGCTATGGCATTCTCCTCTACCTATAGAACAAACATGGGCCTAATACTACTTTGGCACGCTCACCCACCACAACAGGCATGCAGATCCTCTCTGCTTTGTACTACTCTACCTCCAAAACACGTGTCCATAACACTACTTTGGTGTTCTTCCCACTGTGGCAAGCCACTTGCTTTGCAGAACCAGTTAGGTTGACCCAGAAAAAACAGGAGCCAGTTTATATGTTTAAAGCGTTTTGTTTGAAAGTGTTTATTCTTCATCAGATAGTAAAATATGACCTTTACTGGACTCTGTCAGGAATCGGTAATAGAACATGTCTCACTCACTCCAGCAGTTTCACATGCTCTTAGATCTGCCTTTTATATGTCCATTTATAGATATCATAGCCCTTTTATCTAGGGCTTATGTTTTCAGGCTTTGAATCATTTTCCCAAAGGCACGGGACCTGTTCTTTCCAATAAAACTTGATTGCATTTTCACAGTTTCATCCATGTATCTGCATTCAAACATGAATCAATCGGTTTTTCTTAACATCCACCCATCTTTCCTCCATCTCCAACCCAAAAGCATAATACAATGAAACCTGTTATTCATACCCTTTGGTCACTCCCCCTTGATACTGGGTTCTGAAATTAGAACCAACTATTCATTTTAACAGTACTCCTCTACTTAATCTTCTGTACAGGTCTATAACTCACTTCATCAAGGCATGTACAGGCTTAGACTGCTACCTCCTTTAAACACGCCCCATCCCTTCTTCGCACTCTAGTTCACTAGCTTCCATACTTCGGTCAGAAAGTGAACCATTCAATCTCCAAATTATTATCTTTTTCATTCATCCATCCATTCTGTTTGTTTCACCATTCATTATAATACTTTAGCATTTCTAATCCATTCATCTCTACTTGGAGGCTTCTCGCTTTTCCAATTCGGTGCCATACAAGACCTCTCAGTGAGGAGCAAATAATGTGTCGTGTGCGAGATCCTCCTTCCTCTCCTTTCTCCCAGACTGCATCAAAGGTGGGTTAAGCACTGTCAACTGGCCCCCGTCATTTCTAATTTTCCCAGTATACCTGTATCACTATGCAGGACCACCAAACGTGATTGAAAGTTCACACTTTAACACATTTCATCCAGCACAGAGCTGTACATCTTTGTCAACCTAACTGGGGTTGTCTGCCACCTTAGAAATAACTTAATTCCATGCATGTTGTATTGTGATGACCCTGACACTTTCTGTCTCCCCTTACATGTTTATCACCATCTATCATCCGCGAGGGGGAATCCCAGATTCCTCTATGACTTTTCTTTTAGCTTACCCATTACTTCTATTTGGCTATCACTTATGCAAGCATCAAGAGCCAATATCAAGCCTTTACTGCCACAAAAGGTATCCAGGACCTGCTCCAATTGTGACAAGGGAGGTGAAATCTTTGCTTTCCATTTCTCTTTTGCGACATATCTCCCTTCAATTGCAGGTAAAGAAAGACTGAGCATTTCCCAATCTCTAAGTCTTTTTCTAATGTACTAATACCAAGGAATCGCCCTCCTCTCCATATTTGGACCGCCCACTCCTGACCACCTTCAAACCAAGGTTGGAATCTGTCTGGGTTCCCAATCTCTCAGGAAGGTGGGCGCCCATATGGAACTCGAAGGAGATGGTCACTGTGAAGCCACATGCCCTGGTGAGAGGGGCTCAGAAGTCAAATACTCTGGGGAAATGAACACGGAAACTTGTGCGGCCAACCACCCCATGTGAGGATAACCACCCCAGGACAAGAGGCCAAGAAAGCTATAAAGGCAAAGACCCTACAAGGAGGGATCAGGATATGTACGAAGCCACAGGCTTTTGGGGTGTTTTGTATTTTAACATCACAGGGTGTTTTTCTATTTTATTTACTTATACAATTATTTATTTATAAATCATTGTTTTATTACCCTATTTAGTAAATACCCCATTAGGCCTGTGACTTACTATGTTTCTTAGTCCATTATACCACACCTTTGGCTTCCTACGTATCCTGATACCTCTTTCCCTGGTTTCCTCATTCATTTCCCCAGATTAGACGTCTAACCCCTCTCACCATGGCATTTGGCTTCACAGTTGTATTAACCCTGCTCTCTGGGGTCTTTGGCTTCACACCTTTCTTGGCCCCACTCTCTAGAATCTTTGGCTTTTCAGCTTCCTAAGCCCCTCTTCCCTAGGATCTTTGACTTCGCAGGTTCCTTGGCCCCTCTTTCTAGGATCTTTGGCTTCACAGCTTTCTTGGCCCCACTCTCTTGAGGAGTCTTCTTAACAAATGTAGGTTTTGGCACCTCTATCTCCAGGGCTCATAAGCTCAGAGTTTGGTGCCTCTTTCACCTGGGCCTTCAGGACTCATCAGTGCAAGGATTGGTCTCTCTGCTCCTCTCCTGATCCATTCTCACTTCCTCTGTCTGCTCTCCTCAGCCTCCTGCCCAGGGGATTCTACCTCAACCCCCTGGGTCAGCCTGCGTATATATTACCAGCCCACCGCCTCCCTTGCTCTCCCATTTGACCTTGTCTGGTTTTTATTGCTCTTTCCTTCCCTATTGGTGTGTCTCAAACATTTTGTCTCTCTCCGTTCTAATTGGTTGGCCAAGAACTGTAGAGGAACTGGCTTCAGCATATAAAGGCCTTGTCCACCATTTTGGATTATTTCGCTCTTTTGTTCCTCTAACATTCTTATCCTGCCCCTTGTAGCAGTGATTCAGGTAATACATTGTTTAGATTATGATGATTATTTTATCATGTGGCCTTTGCCTCTATGCTGATTACACTGAGAGTCTCTTGTGAACATGTCAAATTCGTTTTTTTCTTCATCAAGATGCTCTGTCCGTCCCTCGCAGTCTTGTCTTGGCAAGAGTTCTTCCCGCAAATCCTTTAGTGCTTTGTTTCCTACAACCTGTTTCCCCAACCAGGGATCTTCTGGATTTCCTAAAGGACCTGCGTCCTACATATCACACATCCTTCTTATGGAACGAAAATGTATGGAAGATGGAGTTCTCAGCAATGCGTTGTGTGTGCAGTTGAGGGCATAACGATGGGTTGTGTTTTAGAGGGTTGTGCCACCGCCAGGAAATCTCTCTCCAGCAACCCCTTGCAAGCTCATTTGGTAGTGGCTGGGCTGGCCCATTCTTCTAGAACTTGTGAAACCCCCTGACAATATGGTGGGGAGTTGCTCCAACTTGCCTCACCACCTGAAGAATTGGGTTTTCACTGCTTTGGCATTGTTCTCAACTACAAAATAGGTGCATGCTTACTATAGTTTGCCTCTTAATTGTTTTGGTGTACTCCCTCTCCACCCACAAATAATGTTCCCCACGGCCCTCACATAAGTCTTCCCTAAATCACTAACTATACCTAGGCACTAGTATGGTGTTAATTTGATTCTAACCTAGACTATTATAAAACCTAAACTACCTTCACAAAAACCCCCTTCCCTAACTAGCCAGAACTCAGTGGTATTGCTTATGCTTCTTCAAGCGCCAAACATAGTGTTCTGAGTTTTGACACGCCTGCCTTTATTCTTGAGCCTGGGGAAAAAAACTCAAAACCTTTCCACCTGATTGAACCAGTCGAAATTCTAAAGGTTTGATTTTTTTCTCCAGCTGTCTCGTTCATGCCTACCAGTCATTAAGCGGCCCACAATACTTTGTTGATCCATTTTAGGTTGCAGAACTAATCAGCGTTTCTGTTTCCAATTATAAAACAAACAATGATGCGCATGCTTTGAATCTTCTAAATGAAGGCACAGGAAGGTACAGTGGCGTCTAATCGCGCAAAGTGGCAGGGCGCAGGTGAACCAGAACACCAGTGCCATGGTCCAGTGCCCATGCTTCTTTCTGTCGAATAATCTGTAGACGATTATATATACAGTGCACATCCCAGATTTAATTACCTTCTAGAGTGCCTCGATCTAATTGCATTAGCGGGGCTTGATTGCATCCATGAGTTCTTTTGTGTGAATTGGCAATTACACTTGAGGAAAAAAGCTTATTAAATCATTAGGTAACGGCTCCCTTCCATTTAGTTGCTTAGTGCTTTGAACGAAACTTCAGGTCGAAATGACTTGATATATTCTCTGGGCCTGTCAATTGCTTTTATTTGCTCTGTATTAGTTAAGAATGCTAGATGGTTAATTACGAGCCATATTTTCTTGAATGCTTATTCTCAAGAACATCATTACCTTTGTTCGCTATATGTCACATTGCTACTGTGTTCCATATCATAACTGGCTGTGCTCGTTAAATGAGTACATTTGACAGTCTACTTATAATGCCCGTAAACCATGTCATAGATTGATGAAAGTGTTGACTGACTACAATGATACATTCATAGTATTTTCGTTTGAGGACATAGCCTTTGAAATCAATTATGACAAATATTAACAAGCATTGGCAAAGACAACGCTGTTAGCTCTGATAAGCGAAATTCCTTTGGTGGCACATTTTCCTACCAGATTTCAGGCAGAGATACCCAGCAGGCCGACTGCATTGCAGTAAGAGCAGCGAAACAGGAGAGGGGCGCAGCGTCCCTGGTCTTCCCTGGCTCCTCCTGCCTCCACGATGCCTTTAATTTTAAATTGTCTGTAGCATGTTGTTAGGAGGTGCGACGAATTGCGGGATTCAGTGACTTCTCCCCATGGGGGAGCCTTTCCCTGCGAGGCTAGAGAGTCGAGCATGTTACGCAATGCTCTCCCTAGGGATTGAGGCAAGCGGGACCTCACTAGAAGACTGCACCCCCTCACCCTTTTGGGGACAAGGACTCTCGTTCTGATGAGGAACTCCCGAACCAACCCACCTATAGCATGTCACTACTAACACCTACCAGAAGAAAACATGAAGAACAAGCTGAGATTTGTTATTGTCATGTAGAACCCTGGAGTAAATCTGAAAAGGGATACCTATTCGGTACTGAGATGAAAAACACCACTCGAGTAATGCAGAGTTCGAGCAGGAAAGAGAAGAGGGATGTTGACACTCTGCCGGGGAAGTCCCACGGCCACGTCTTAAATTGGAGAGAAGGAGACCTGGGTGAGAGAGAAGCCTGGGAAATCCAGACTTGCTGTGAGAGCTGGAATTGAAGGAGGCGTCATGCACGGCTTCAGGTGCAGAGAAGAAACTGGGTTGCGAGGCCGGGTATCTTACGCTCAGGAGAACCTGAGCTTGGAGAAGCCGAAGGACTGACAGAAGGTGAGAAGGGGTGGCGTGACCGAAGCCCGGTCAACTTGGGACTCCCTAAACAACGCCCAGGCCCCTTACTTGAAGGCACCGCACAGAGTGCTGAATGAAGAGAAAACGGCAAGCGGACAAGCCAACCTGCCCTCCACTGAAGAAGGCCCTGTGCAGATCTCAAACCCGATGACACGATCCCTGAGGCAGAAAGGTAACAGGGATAACGAGAGACCCCGGCGGGGAACTGAAAATAACGAGTGGAACATTCATCATCGTCCAGGTAAGGATCAAGTATGGGAAGTACCTCCTGAGAGTCACTATCATTACTGGAACACTCATACACGTCCCAATAGCTACAAAGTGTAAGAAAAGAGTGAAAATCATTACTGGAACACTCATGCTCGCCTTAGTGATTATCCAATGTTGGAAAAGAGTGAGAATCATTATTGGAACAATCCTACTTGGCCAAGCCAGGGAAAATATTGGACATTGAGTAGAGAAAAAGTCTCATGTTTAATAAACAAGGAAAGAACAAAATTTCCCCTAGGGAAGAGGGGAAGAGAAACAAGAAAGGCCACAAGAGAGAACAACAAAAGGGAGAGGAGGAACCAAACACCTTTGAAAGTTGAAAAGCTCAATATCTGAACTATACGGTTTGATAAAAGTAGTTACCAAGAACTACCCTATTAATACTTTACTAAAGTGAACTAGCTGAGAAGCAGCCCAAAGGAGAAGGGAGTCCTTCTCCTTTGCTTTAGTTGTTTTGATAGTGGCAGGGACAGATTAGATTAGTTTGGACAGAGGACAGATCTTCCTTTTCACTGACAGCTGACAAGCACTCTGGTTAGTTTTTTTAGGTAGAGAAAACCAATATTTATGGGAATGTCAGGAGTTTTCACTTTTCTTTTAATAAAGCGTATCTAAACATGATCAGAGTCCTTGTCCTTCTTCTGACTCGCCTCAGCGCGTTTTTCAGAACCACTACTGGTGTCGGATTCCAGTGAACTAACCTTAATGGGCCAGGCAAGTTACAACGCAAAGTCTGACCAAACTCTAACTTGGTAATGAGGCTGCACAGTCAGTCAGGGACCAAGCGGGGAGGAGGCTTGATGTAAGTTGCAGTTCACAAATTTAGAGACTGTTAAGCAATGGATTGTCCGCACAGATCAGTAGCAAGCATATAAATGCTCTCTTGGCAGTCTGAGTCTCTCCCCACTTCATGCTATGCTAAACACTCCTTTCTCTTAGTACTCCTTGATCACTCTACAGCATTCAATACCGTTGACCACTCTATTCTGCACTCTCATCTTGGTCTACAGGGTTCTGTTTGGACTGGTTTCAATCGTTTCTCACTAACCACACCTCTGTCTTTTGGGCTGGTCCTTCCTCTGATGTCCTCCCTTTTTCTTATGGTGTGCCCCAATGGTCTGACCTCGGTCCTCTTCTATTCTCTCTCTACACTTCCCCCATTGGTTCTATCATTACTTCCTTTGGCGTTTCTTACCACCTCTATGCGGATGATTTGCAGATCTTTGTTTCCATGTCATTCTTTTCTGACTCTTCACTCTTCCCTCTAAGCCTGTCTGCAAGCTATCTAATCTTAGATGTCTTCTCACTATTTACACCTTAATCCATCAAAAACGAAGTTCCTTTCTTTCCTGCTTTCACCATTCCTCACCCTCTTCCTCCATATTCTATCTCTTTTCTCCCTTCTTTACTCCCTATCTCACCTCAGCTTGTAATCCTGGAGACATTTTTGATTGCTCCCTTTCATTCTCATCTCATTTTCTTCTTTCTCCAGCATGGGGTCTGGCATGGATTCACATGCTCATGAATATTCCCCGTCGTCAGGCTGGGAATCTTCGGTAAGGAAAAAATAAGTTTCAATTTCGTTTCTGAACTGTCTTTCTCCTAATAACCAATCATTGGTCTCTGGGTCATACTGCCCCCAGCTAATGACTGCCCTCTACCTAAGCCGCTCCTCTGGCAGCCATCTTCAGATTTTGACCGCACGTTCAAGTGTTGGGAGTCCTCATGCTATAGCTCTCGAGCTTTTACTGCGTTTTGCGATTTTTCAAAGAGTTTAATCTCATTTTTTCGGTCAATCGAGCCTCAAGCTCCACTGTTTCTACTTCCGATCAACGGGGACCCATTTCAGAATGTTATACGCCCCTCAAGGGCAAAGTTTCGTCGAGTTCCACTTCTTGGAGGATTCCAGAAGATCTAAGGCCTACTCCGCGTGGACATGGCCCAGGACAAAGGAAGCACGATGCCCGGATCCAAGCTGTTCAGGAACTGCCCTGGATGCGGATTGCAGAATGTCTTCAAGGAGGATGAGCATTCTAGATGCCTTTACTGCCTTCACGAAGACAAAACGCACATGGAGAAGGACTGTGCGTTTTGCAAGAACATGTCGGAGCGGACCATGAAGGATCGGCGTATCCGCCTCACCAACTGGCTGGAGGGGAAGAGCCCAGCATCAAGTGAGAAGAAGAAGAGGTCCGAGCGGTCTTCTAGGTCCTTTGAGGGCGCTCTGGCGACGGGGGCCCAACAAAAGGCAAAGCACTGCGAGTCCGCGGGCACCGGGAGCACCGAATGGTCGGGCTCCTCGGCTGCCAGGCAGGGCGCACTTTCACAGATGCCATCAACCACGAGCCAATGCTCTGGCTCGGGGAAGAGGAAATCGGAGAACCCGGGGAAACCTCAGGAGAAGTCCCGGTTGATCCCGACAGAGACAGCCGAGGGGGAGCGAGGCGGTGACCCTCCCCCCAAGATGAAGGCCTCAAGCGCGCCCAAGGTCGTGAAGGCCTTGATTCACCCGGCTAAGGCCTCTATCGAGGGAGTCCTGGCGGCCCTGGAGAAGCCTGTGGAGGCTACCCAGTGGAGGCGACCTCGGCCCCAGAGTTTCCCTGCCACCGCGTAGGGAATCCTCTTTTCAACCCATCGATAAGACCCCCGTGAGAACCCCGGCGGAAAAAGAGGGGGGGTGCGGTGGCCATCACAGACAAGGATACAGCCTCTGAAGAGGAGCTGGCTGGAGTCGTGAAGATCCTGAACAAAAAGTTCGAGGAGGTCCGGTCCCACGGGAGGGATCCCGACGAGGCGGACGAAGAGAGCGACAGCGGTGCCAACGAGGTTCCCGTGGAGGCAGAGGATTCCACTCCCCAACCGTCGCGCCCGGCGCAGCCGGTGCCTGGACCACAGGACAACTCGCGAGCGATCTTGATGGCGATCCAGGCCTTATGTACGGAGATAAGGACGAGGTTGCCCTTACCCCCAACCGACGATCCAGCGCAGCCTGGCCCGTCGGGGAGCTCTCCAAGCAAGCAGAGGAGAGTTCATCCCTCCCCGCCCTTTCAGCCTTCGTGGCCCTCAAAGCCTTCATCCCCTTCCCCTGATCCTAGGGAGGACACGGGAACACAAATGGCCATGACTGGGACGGATGACAACGGTGGTGACGACGGGATGGGCCTTCCATCACCACCTCTTCGGGCCTCCCAGCCCAACGAAATTGGCTCCTTCCATGCCATGATCGCCAGGGCATCCGAGCTCTTCCAGCTCTGCCCCGAAGAACAGAAGAAGGAATGCTTCCTCTATCAACGACGGGAGGCCAAGAGGAAGACGGGTTCTACTACTTGACGACATCTGGGACGAGGGACTGGCACTCCTGAAGAACCTGTCCACGACTCCTGCCAAGAGAGACCGGTATGAGAAGAAGTACCGGGTCCCGGATTCCGCCCCCATGTGCCTTAAGGCGCAGCCGACCCCGGATTCGGTCGTTTCGGCGGCGGCCAAGAAGAAAGCGACAGAGGCGACGGCTTCAACTTCAACCTCCCCGCCGGCGGCGAGGGGAAGAAATTGGACGCGATGGAACGACGGGTCATCCCGTCAGCGGTGATGACGATTAAAGCGGCCAACGCCCTTGCGATTGTGGCCCGCTACGACAGGGAGCTGTGGTTTGATTGGTCCTCTGCTGGACTTCCGCCTGGACGACAAGAGGGCTGAGGCCCTGGAGATACTGCAGGAAGGCGAGGTGGCGTCGGACCACGCCATAACGGTGGCCACGGACATTGCCGACACCGGTTTCTGACAGTTGGGCAACAGTGTTTGCCTTCAACGGCGCGGTTGGCTCAAGGAAACCAATTTCCGCTAGGACGTGCAAACCAGAGTTTTGGACATGCCCTTTGACGGGAACAACCTGTTTGGCAAGACAGTGGACGAGTCACTGCAGGCCATCAAGGCCGACACGGAGATGGCTCGGGCCTTGGGAGTTTTGCAGCAATGACGGCTGCCCTTTCGGAACTCCGGAGGCAAGCAAGGTGCCTCCAAGGGATTCGCCGGCGGCTCCTCGACGTACCGTCAGGCGGCCCGCTCCTCTTCGCAGGAGGCCTACAGAGGACGCGGCAAGTCAGGAGGATCTCGTCACCAAGGAGGCCAAGGCGGCAAGGCCACTGCCGAGCAGGACTGAACCGGCCGTAGCGGCGGGCCCCCACCTGAGCACCCCGGTGGGAGGCCGGCTGGCGAAGTTCCTCAGCATGTGGGAGTCCATCTCCACCGACTGATGGGTGCTGGATGCCCTGGCCCGCGGACACACACTCGAGTTTCTAAAAAAGCGCCCCCGCATTCCTCCCGTGGCCAGGAAGGAAAACTACATCCCTCAACTGCTGCTGGAAGTAAGGGCGATGCTAAAGAAAGGAGCCATCAAGCTCGTCCCAAAGAGGCTCCGGAGTGTACTCACGATACTTCCTTGTAGGAAAGAAGACCGGCAGTTGGCGACCCATCCTGGACCTTCGTTGGCTAAAAAAGTACATCAAGGACCAGAAATTCCAGATGGTCACCCTCCAGCACGTGCTGGGGCAGCTCGAGGAGGGCGACTATCGTCGCTGGACTTGGAGGATGCCTACTTTCACATCCCCATTCTAAAAGGACATCGAAAGTTTCTCAGATTCGAAGTCCAAGGGCGGCACTACCAGTTCAAGGCCCTTCCTTTCGGATTGAAGTCAGCGCGCAGGGTATTCACCAAGTGCCTAGCACCAGTGGTGGCGCGGCTGCGCCTACAGGGGATCCATGTCTACCCCTACCTGGACGATTGGCTCATCCGAGCAAGGACAGAAGAACTCACCGTCATACACACGGCAAAGACTGTCCAACTGCTCACGGATCTGGGATTTTCCATCAACTTCGCGAAATCCCACTTGGTTCCGTCGCAGGTCGCACTGTTTCTGGGAGCAAGGCTCGACACAGTAGCGCGATTGGCCTCCCCATCGGAGGAGAGGACGAAGGCCATCCTGGGCAAGGTGCAACGACTGACGACCATGGACGAGGCCAGGGTAAGGTCCATCAAGTCCCTCCTCGGTATGAAGTCCTCTTGCATCTACCTCGTGCGCCTGTGCAGGCTGCGGATGCATCCACTACAAGAGTTTGACGCCCGTTGGATGCAAGTGGCGGCAGCTTCGAAGACAGGATCTCGCTCAATGAGACCTTTCGCCAAGCGATCCGGTGGTGGGGCCCCCGCGCGCCTCTTGCGGCGGATATGGACTTCCAGACCTCGGCACATCAGGAGACGGTGACGACGGATGCCTCCCTGGAGGGATGGAGAGCGCACACTGGAGATCTCCACGCAAGAGGCCTTTGTCTCCCGGAGGAGAGGTCACTTCACATCAACGTCCTGGAGCTCCGAGCCGTGTTCTGGGCCCTCAGGTCCTTCTTTCCGACCCTCAAGGGCAAGGTGGTGAGGAACTTCACCGACAACACCACTACGATGTCCTACATCCGGAAGCAGAGAGGCACCAGATCCCCAGCCCTATCCAAGGAGGCCCAGGATCTGTGGCACTGGGCCGTCACCCAAGGGATGTTTCTGGTACCCTTCCACCTGGCAGGAATAAAGAACGCCATCGCAGACTCACTCAGCAGGGAGCTGCGCTCGTGTCACGAGTGGGAACTGCGGCAGGATCAAGTGGATCTGCTATTCCAACGATGGGGCAATCCCCAGATCGACTTATTCGCGACGGTGACGAACACCAAGTGCCGGTGGTTCGCCAGAAGGTTTCCCCAGCCAGAGAGCATGGGCGATGCCTTCTCATTCCCCTGGGACGGCCTGTTCCTCTATGCGTTCCCGCCGTTACCGTTGCTGCTGCGAGTCATCAACCAACTCAGACGGTCCCGGTGCAGGATGATCCTCGTCGCACCGGGGTGGCCGAGACAGATCTGGTTCCCGGACCTTCTGGACATGTCAGCGTTCCGCTCAGTCAAACTGCTGATGGATGCAGATCTCCTCTCCAGAGAAGGAGGCGCCATCCTCCACCACGACCTGGGGTCGCTGAACTTGCAGGCCTGGGTCCTACAGCACTAGAGTTTGGAGGGTACGATATCCCAGCTGACTGCAAGGAGGTGCTTGCAAAGGCCAGGGCGTCCTCAACTCTCAAGTGCTATGGACATAAATGGAAGAGGTTTTCTGTCTGGTGCCGGGCACAGAAGATTTACCCTCTGCAGATAACGGCCCCTCAAGTGCTGCCGTACTTGCTATCGCTAGCCAAGGCGGGGCTGGCCCATGCCTCCATCAAGATCCATCTGGCGGCTATCTCCCGCTACACCAGAACTCCGGGGCGCTCATCCCTGTGGTCCCATCACCTGGTGAAAGAGTTCATGAAGGGACTGTTCCGATCGTTCCCGCCGGTGAAGGCTCCGGCCCCGGTGTGGGAGCTCAACGTGGTGCTGACCAGGCTCATGGGGCCGCCATTCGAGCCTCTGCATTCGGCACTGTTGAAGTTCCTGTCGCGGAAAACTGCGTTTCTTGTGGCCATCACCTCCGCACGACGAGTGGGAGAGATCCAGGCCCTTTCCTGCAAGCCCCCATACCTGACTTTCCACGAGACGAGGGTGGTGCTGAGGACGCACCCCTCCTTCATGCCCAAGGTGCCGTCGGACTTCCATCTCAACGAGCCCTTGGTGTTACCTGTTTTCTTCCCGTCGCCTTTGTCGCCGGCCGAGAGGACTTTGCACTCGCTGGATGTGGCTAGAGCGCTGAAGTTTGTAAGCGATGTTCAATCAACACTACAGCTAAGTCAATGCCTAGTCTGGGATGCTGAGGAAAACCCTTATTGATGTATTTTTATATTGAGTTCAGTACTCTGGATGACAACCCTTGTATAACACCCCCATCTTAGAACCCCCCTGACCTCACTGAGCCAAGAAGTAGGTTTGTTTTGCAAGTTAAAAGGTTTATTTGAAAAATTAAACAATATATATATATCACACTTTATAATAAATTAATATCTGATAGTACACTTAGACATATGATGTTGATCAACAATGGGTAATCTGGCACTAGCACACTTCTTTACAATTAATGAGGAGTTAGTATAGGATGGATAAAGTAGCAAAAATACTTTTATGATTTCAAGGGAAAAGCAATGAGGAATAAAATGCAGTACAGAAATACTTGATATGATTTTAGCAAATGATAAGATAATCACTTTTTCTCTGGCAATTCACCCACCTCCCCTATGCAATGTAAGAAATGGAAGGAGATGGAAAGAGGAGCACACAGCTCTCAGGAATGCAATCAAATACAATACGAAATTCAGTTCCCCCCCCATCAACCTTAGAGGAAACAGGTTTGAGTTTGAAACACAGGCCCAAAATGCTTTTTAAATGTGATGGCAATGGATGGGAAAATGTGCCAACTGATTTTAATTCCCTCTAGAGATTCAGGGTGAGTGGGAGATGCGTGTTGGTATTAGTTCAGGCTCACTTTAGCAATGCTCTATGAGTTATTACCAAGTTGCAACGGATTTTAACAAAAGAAAGAATGGAGCTGCTATTTTGACAAGTGGAGAAATTGAGCCAAAATCGCAAATCGCGGTAAATTTCACGAGTGCGTAAATCGTGATTGCGGAAGAAGTATAAGGAGTAGGAAGTCGGTTCTAGGCTTGTTGGAAAGCTTAGATTCTAGGAAAGTTAAATCTCGTTCCTAGCCCAAACGGTTCCAGAGATACAGACGATTTAATAAAGGTAGATTTTCGGATTTAAAGTAAACTCAAAATGACAGGTGTCAGCTTGCAGCTGCAGAATTGACAGGTGACAGTAGTGCAGCTTTAAAAATGACAGATGACACGATTTCTAGGAGGCAGTTCTACTTAGGTTAAAATAGTTTGGATTAGATTATTTTAACTAAGAGATTGGTTCTGCACAATTCTGCTAGGTACTCACAATATAAATTTGAAATAGGCCTCGCCACGGATCTGGTCAGGTTTTGGACTGGACTCCGGTTCTGGTCTCGGCACTTCACAGTGATCTGGGTCAGCTCTCTGGTTCTGCTCACAGCGGTCTGGGTCACTCTGGATCTCTGGTCTGGTCTCTGGCAATTGTTCTTGGCAAAAGAATTCAAACAGCTCGCCCGGCTGTGGAATAGTTTGCAAATGATTTTAAGGAAGCTGAGGCCTGCTGAGAAGAGTTCTCAGTTTGTGGGTTTAGGCCCTTGATTTAAGTTCTGAAGTAAAGTTCTGGTCTTTGGAGATTGATGGATTTGAAGTCTGGATCTCTGGATGTGAAGTCGTCGGTCAGCATGCTCCGCAGCAAATGGAATTGAATGTCTCTACCTGTCCCAGCAGTCTCTTTTTATGTGTTTTGAAAATGGGTGTGTGCCTGGACCTAGCTAAGCCTGCCCCTCCCTACTTGTCATTGGCCCAATTCTCCCCTCACCCATGATTGGGGGAACTGAGTTGTGAGTCAGAGTGATGAGGTAGATTTTATGGCCAGAGGGCCCTCCCCTGTCATCTTTACACACAAATCTATATTTGATCCAAATACATATTTCCCAAATACACAATTTGTTGAAATTACATGTACACATTATATATTCCTTATGGTCCATGCTTGTCCGCCTCTGATCTTCCTGGGGGCTTGCATTCAAAAATGACAACATTTTGTGCTTTTTAACTGGTTTTGCAATATCGGACATTTACCCAAAATTACACACATGTGCGCAAGGAGTATGGACATTAATTGATGAAGTGTCAGATTTTTAACATGCAGACATTTGGAGTAAGACCCTATTTTCCGCTAGCAACCCCCCAGAATACACCACAGGGTCCTAACGCCTCTTAAAATGTTCACAGAAAAATCACAAAAATAATGATATTACTTATATAATTCTGACAAGTCCGCCCTATGAGTTATCTATCTTTTTAAAATTATGCTTTGGTCAAAAAGGGGTGTGGCTTCCCACATCACAGGGTGGAATAACTGGTTTATCCACTTCCCTCAAGCCAGCTTGTTCACAGAGGCACAGCTGCCCCCCAGTTTCTCCCAAGAGGAAGCTATTTTACGACGCCCCCAATATAACTTTTGCCTGAGTCCAGGACAGGCCTTTGTTCAACTCCCTGTAGTCCCCAGCTGCTCCACCCCTAATCTAATCAGAGAGGTGTTAACTCCTTTTGGCCAGAGGCAGAGTGGCTGAGCATCCAGTTTCAACTCCTGTCGGGGGTAGTTGTCAGGCAGAATTCAGTTTCATTAAGCCAGGTTTCAGCTAAATGTCACTTTTTGTTCCCAGTTTTCTACATTCAAATCAAACTGACAATTTTTACCTATACATTAAATAATTACTTCTTTCAAGTCATTTCAGAATATAGTTTTACATTGTATCCACCTCTTAGCAAGTCTTTCCTTGGTCTGGTTTTGTTTCATTTGTTAAGTTTTGCACAAAAGTCTGGTGGTTTTAAAACGCCGGCTTTCTGATAGTGGTGAGTACTGGTAATGCAACCATTTTTGGGATTAAGAAAAGGAATTCCCCACAGTTCTGGGTTGCTTTTGGCAATCAGCATTGCCATTCCCAATGGTTTCAGGCTACTGTGTGTGTAGCCCAATGGTGGTTAGGCAGTGCCCTCCTGTGCTCACAACATAGGCAAAAATGGGTGGCAGCCTATTCTTCATGTTTTCCCTGTGCACTCTCTGGGGAGTTCTGGCCATCATGATGTTTTCCATGCCAGTACTGCACAGTTTTATTGTAGGGCTTGGATGCATGGGTAAAAACATCCCACAAGCCCCCCCTCCTGCGAGGGCCATTCTGTCCTTTCGCTAATGGAACTCGCAAGATCTGGGATGTTCGCCTCCTCTTCTTCCAATTCCATGGATGGCACAGTTCAGCATCTTTTCCTCCCTCCAGTCGATCAATCAGTTCTCCTTGCTGGTCCTGATGGGAGGATTGGGCGGTACCCCGGGCCCCTCGGGTCTCTGCTCCCGGTCCCCGGTCGTCCTCCTTGGTCAGTCTCCATGGTTTCATCTCTCCTAGGATGATAAAGCAAAGCGGCAATACCTATTCGTAGACATTTCTTCACCACTATTAATGGTGTGGCGAACATATACATTTTATGAATCAGAAGATATGAACATATACATTTTCTTTTTTAAATTAGGAGACAAGAACATATATATATACAAGGATCAAAGAATTTTATATGCTATATGTGGAATATTTTAGGGTTGGAACTGAATTACTCTGGAGCGGCCCCCTCTGGGATTCCAGTGGATTCCTCCAGTTGTTGCAGAGTGTGCCTGGGATGGCAACACTTTAGCTGATTTATATGTACCCACTTGTCTTCCCCTTCCGCCAGACTGCCTTTGGGGATGCAGATCTTATAGGCAACAGGAGAGATCTTGTCTATAATTTCAAACGGTCCCTTCCATGTAGGCAAGAATTTTCGCTGTTTGGCCTGGTTCCTTTGGAAATTGTATAGATAGACCCGATCACCCACCTTATATTCCTTTCGGGTAGTTTTTAAATCATAGTGGGTCTTCATGCTCTCGGCTGATCTTTCTAGATTCCGCTGAGCATAGGCAGAAGCATGCTGAAGGTGTTTCCTTAAATTCTCCACATACTCAGGAGTTGTGGAGGCATTTATCAACGTTTGCTCTTGGGTTCTGTAGAGCAAATGCTGGGGAAGCACCATCTTGCGTCCCGCCATCAACTCAAATGGTGACATATTAGTTGCAGATGAAGGGGTAGATCTGATGGCCATTAGGACCAGAGGTAATCGGATATCCCAACTCGGCCCAGAATCTGCCACAAACATTTTTAAGATGCTCACAATGGTTCGGTTATATCTCTCCACTGCTCCAGAAGCAGCTGGCCTGTAAGCAATGTGTAGCTTCCTTTTAACCCCCAGTGTCTCCCACATCTTTGTCATTACTTCACTGGTGAAGTGGCTACCCCTGTCTGATTCAATCCTTTGAGGTAGACCAAAACGGGAAGAGATGTGGTTAATCATCAGGGCAGCTGCTGTTTCTGCCTTGCAATTTGGGGCCGGGAGTCATTCCACCCACTTGGTAAACAAGCATGTAACGGTCAACATGTACTTGTTTCCTCTAGACGAGCGAATCACAGGGCCTACAAAGTCGATTTGTAAATCTGACCATGGGAGTGTCATTCCCCTCTTTTGGAGAGGCGCCCGGTGTGTGAGGGATGTTAGCTGAAATTGTGCACACACAAGACAACCCTTCAAATATTGTTTGAGGTCCTGCCCCATGTGTGGCCAGTATGCAACCTCTCTTAAGATTTCAAGTGTTGTATGAAACCCCCTATGACCGGCGGTGGCCGCATCATGGGCGTGACTTAACATCAGGCTTCGGAATGAGGTAGGAACCACCCACTGATCATGGCCAGCTTGGGATTTCCTTACCAACAAACTGTCTTGGATTCGGAACATTTTTGGACATTTCATCAACACTCTTAGGTCCTCTTTCCCAATGTAATCTGTGTCCGTCAGAGGAAAGTTCTCAGGGTCCTCAATGTGTTGGTAAAACTTACCAATTATTGGATCCCCCTTCTGAGCTGTAATTAAATCAGCATCAGGGGTCTCCTTACTCCATTGTGCAATTGAAAGATTATTGTGAGCATTTGTCTGGGACCTAGTGATAGCAGTGACCTGGATTTCCCCCAACAGGGACTCAATCTCAATTAGATCCCCTTGGATGGCCCCGGTTTTGGCCAGCTGATCAGCTAAGTCATTTCCAGTTTTGTCTGGTCCTTCTACTTTGGAATGACCCTTGATCTTTTTCCAATACATGGTCATCCCATTCGAGGTGACCAGATCATCAATGTTTTGAATTAACTTCCCATGTTTCAAGGGTTTGTTATTAGCACATAACATGCCTCTGGTTTTCCAATTAACCAGGTGCTCCACGAACCCGTTCTGTACATAATCCGAATCTGTGATTATGACCAGTTCGTGGAGTTGGTGTTGGGCAGCAGTGAGGATGGCTTGATGCACAGCCATCAATTCTGCCACCTGACTACTTCGGGGACCAATTTTGTATCCAGCGGGGGGTTCTGGGAACTCCTTCACCCATGCATTCCCTACGCCAGCCACCAGTTCTTTCTCCCCGTCGTTGTCAACATGGTAAGAGCATCCATCCACATAGACAGTGGGCATTCCCTCACACTTGTCTTCTTCAAAGACTTTGTGTGGGGAATTAAGGTATGCCTCCGTGTTGTCCTTGATTTTTAGACTTTCGTCCTCGAGACAGTTTTCTCTGGCACAATCATGCAAGTCAGCCAGACCTTGCGCGAGGGGACTCTTCTTGTTTTGGCCATATCTGACCTCCACAGGAAAGCCTTGCATTGACAGAATCCAGGAAGTAATTTGGGAATTACTCACATTTCCGGCCCGGATTCTGTCACTTTGGAGATATTGCAGAGGCTGGTGTGGAGTCTCCACTATGATGTGTTCCACATGGATAAACGGGCGGTAATTCTTCAATGCCCACACCGTTGCCAGGAGTCCCTTCTCACAATAGTTGAATTTTTCCTCCACAGAGGATAAAGTTTTGCTCGCATAGGAGATTACTTTATTGACCTTGTCATGCTTTTGATATAATACTGCCGTCAAGCACGTATTAGAGAAGCCTGTCTCCAGGAAGAACTCCTTGTTTCTGACAGGGTAAGCTAGGCAGGGCGCTTGTGAGAGGCTTCTTTTGAGTTGTCTTACTGCCTCGGCTTGTTCTGGACCCCATTCCCACTTGACCCCCCCCCTTCAGGAGATGAATCAGGGGTCTAGTGATCTCTGCGTAGCCCTCAATGAACTTTCTGCTGTAATTAGTCAGTCCAAGGAGGCTCCTTAGCTCCCGCAGAGTTGTGGGATCCTTCAGTTTCTGGAGTGCTTCCACTTTCTTTTCTTGGGGACAGAGACCCTGAGGAGTAATCTCATGCCCCAAGAAATTAACACGGGTTCTACACCACTGTGCTTTCTGGAAGGAAAGTTTTGCTCCGGCGGCCCTCAACTGTGTCAGAACATAACGGATCTCTGCTATGTGTTCTTCCACAGATGAACTTTTGATGAGGACATCACCTACATAAGCCAAGTTACCCCTCGCACCCAGGTCGGGCATGGCCTTATGTAGGAAAATGTTGAATTCATTGCCGGAGTTGAGGTTTCCGAAGGGAGTCCGGGTCCATGTGTACTGCTGGCCCCCAAAGGTAAAAGCCAGTTTGTATTGGTCCTCCCTACTGACAGGCACGGTCCAGTATCCATTGGTCAGGTCTATTACAGTGAATACCTGTGACCCCTGAATCTGGGCCAGCCCTTGGTCAATGTAGGGCAGAGGCCATCGGGAAGTATGGACCCGTTTGTTGAGCTCCCTAAGGTCGGCGCAGAGTCTCCACTGGCCGCTTGGCTTCAATATTCCCAGCACCGGATTATTGAACGTGCTGTGGACTGGACGGATTATTCCCCGGGACTCAAGGTTCTTAATTATTTCAGTAAGGGACTCCATGGATGCGAGAGGCAAGCGATATTGCTTCACAAACACTGGAGTCATTCCAGGGTCCCTCGGAATTGTTGTGGTGTGGATGTCGGTGCGACCACAGTCATATGAGTCTACCGCAAAGCGATCTTGGAAATCCAAGAAAACTAGTTTCAACTTTTGCTTCTGTTCCAGAGTCACACAGGCATCAGCTAGGTTGACTCTCTCTTCCACCATCTGCCTGAAGCCTGGAAAGACTTCTGGTTTGGCTATCTCAGCGGCCTCCTCCAGCTGGGTGGAGAAGTCCCTGGTCAGAGTGCTGATTTGGACTGGAGGCTTCAGGTGGGAAAGGCAGCCCTCATGGACCTGGAAAATCACCTCATCCCTCCTGAAGTCACAAGTCACATCTTCCTTACCATAAGGGCAAGAAGTGTACACCAGGAAGTCCCCCCCATGCCGGGTGAAAATCCTGTCTGGTGTTGTATTGTCCTCACTGTCACTGTCAAAACAGTCCTTGGGGATTGGTCCTAACAGTTCATTTCCTAAATCAATGGAGAAATGTCGGTAATCAATCGCCATTCCAATAATGGTGCGTGCGGCTAGAGTAATACTCTTTAAGTCGCTGTTATCCACCTCTATTGGAATGGTGTCATGTTCTATGTTGACTAATGGTGTTGGGTTTACCCCTAACCCTTGCTGTTGGAGAGAAGCATTTAGATGGATATAAGCATCAGGGTTTTTCAATTTTTGTCCTCTTTTAACTTTCACTTCCAGGGAGAATTGTCGGGTCCTTTCTGGGATGGTGACTTCCTCTTTGATCTGAATTTCAACTGCATAAGGTAGCAATTGAGCTGACCTAAATGCTTTTTCTGGATCATCAAAGCCCATGGGATTATCTGCTAATCGGGACCATGCTTTGAAGTTTATAAGGTCCAAACTAATGGCAAAGCGATTGAGAATGTCACTGCCTAAGTAAAAGGCGGCAGTGACGTCTCGCACGACCCAACAATTATGGACTAAGCTCTTGTTGCCAATGGAGATTTTGAGCATACACCTGCTTGGCAGGAGATGTTTGGAATTAGGTGCTTCCAGGTCCATTTCCCATTTGTCTATCAGTTTGAATGTGGGAATGGCTGGATCTTTTGGGAATTGGCGGAACATGGCTTCGCTGATGAAGCTCTTACCGTTGTTCACACACACTCGAGCGAGAACAGAGTCCTTCCCATCATTTAACTGAACAGGGATGAACAACTGCTCTCCAATTTGCTGAATATCAGCCAGGCTCTGAGCTGATTTTACATCTTTCTGGACTATAGGAGTGGGAGTTTCTGATTGTGGATTAGTAAAGAATTTCAGGGTGTTTCCTTCCAGTGTGGAATACCACTTTAAACTGGAAGGAAGGTTGATTTTCAGAAAGAGAGAGGACCCCCCACCACCAGTCTGTTGTCCTACTGCTATTACTGTCATGTCTGGAATCTGGTTATTCTGGAAGTGAAATTCTACTTGGTCAGATTTTTGTTCAACCATGTGGCAGGTGCCGTTTAAACTAACATGGTTGACACTCTGTTTTAATTTTATTGGTCAGCTAGTCTGGGTCCAGAGGACCTTGTTTACGCAATCTATTAGGGGTGACAACCTTCTCAGGAGGTCATTCCCTAGTAAACAAGGGGTGCCCTCTGGAGTCACTACTATGACCGGGTGTTTCACCTTCTGTCGCCCAATTTTGATGTCCAAATCTGCAGTCCCCTCGACAGGAATTTCCTTCCCGTCAAAGTTCTGCAGTGTTCCAGGAAGAGAGGTGAGAGGAATACGGTAATTATCCCCCCTTCCTGCATTTAGTTCATCAAAGGCCCTTTTGGACAGAAGGGTAGCCTGGGATCCAGTGTCCACCAGTGCCGAAATTGTACCCTGCCCCTGTACTTCTACCGGGGCATAATATCTTCCCTCCTTCTCCTCAAGGGGGCACAGATAATGCACAATTTTGGACAACTGGTGGGCTAACATTCTGGTTTTGGACATTGCTAGCAAAGAGATTTGGGCAGAATTCTGTGGAGAGTCTTGGGAATCTGAAAGAAAAAGTTGGCAACTGGAGATCAGAGCCATTGTGGGTTCCCCTGGTTCCGGTTCTGGGCCGCCCCGCCCTTTTTGGAGGCAGTCATCAGGATGGGTTTGACCCTTGGGATTTTGGTATTGTCAGTTCTGGGATGAGATGATGAGCGGCGGTAGCTCAGTCTCCACATCTCCCCGGTCTGAATTGGCATCCCTTGAGACCCATTTTTCCTTGGGAGGAGTTCCCCCATCTCTGAAGGAGAAGATCCTTTTCCCAGGATCTTCTGAGTATCCCTCTCCCTCAAATTGGAAGACCTGTACCTTCTCCACAAAGTGGGTCTGTTTGGGTCCTTTGTTTCTCCTACTTCCTCTCTGCTCCTTGGGTGGCAGACTTTCAGGGGTAGGAAATTTTGTTTCCGGTTCCTGGTTTTCCAGGGGCTGTTTACAAGTTGGGAAGGAAGCTTCCTCCAAGGCTTTACACCCCCCTTGCCCTTGTGCCTCCTCCCTGGGAACCGGTGGGTTATCGGGGTGCTGCCCCCGTCATTGTTCTGGAGCACCAGGTCCAGAGTTTGGGGCATTCTGCGGTGGCATGCTCATCTGAGGGTTCTGTTGAGCCCTCAGTATGTGACCCAGATCCCGTGCCATATTTTGGACCTGGCGCTCAAGTTGTGAAACCCGCTCAGGCTGATACGGGGCTCTATTTTCTCCCCTGGGCTGATCCCGGGAAGGGTAGCTATCCCTTCTCTGGTAGTACCCCTGGTTGGGAAGATTTTGGTACCCCTCCACCCTTGGCCTCCCCTCGCCCGGATTTGGTTGTCTGGGCTCAGGGAATTGGGGAAAGAAGGATGGATGATTTTGGGGCTGGAAATTGGGTGGATACCTGGGGAAAAGGTTCTGCCCAGGATTTGGAGAATTTCTGCCCTCCTGTGGGAAGTTGGGAGGAAAGTTCCCTGGGTTAGGGGCTTGGCTGGATCCCCCCCCCCTTGGGCTGGAGGAGTCCACACATAACCCAGGATTGGTCGGTTTCCCTTGTAGCAGGGACTTACGTAGTCAGGGGAGCGGGGGACCCCATTTGTGGGACTACCTCCTCGACTCCCTGTCTGTGACTGGCCCGAGGGCCTTCTGGGCTGTGAATTATTTGGTGCAGGCAGGTTTTTAGGCCCCCCATCTCCAAATCTAAAACGGGGGCAACCTTTACCTCTGCCACCTTGGCAGCAGCAGGGGTGCTGTTGGTTTTGGGGTTTTTTGGCGCATTATTTTTATTTTCGATGGGCTTCTGCACCTCATAGATCCGGGTAGCCTGTTCAATGACCCAGTCTAAAGATCTTTTCTCATGAAAATCTCTCACGAGCCGGGTCATTATGTATTTGGGTAAGGCATGGAAAAACGTATTGATAAATTCTCTGCTATCCGTGCGCACCCTTCTGGTGGTCTGCGCAAAAGCACGCTTTAATTCTTGCACAAACTCTTGTGGGGCCTGATCCTCCCCACATTGCAAATTGTAGGCTGCCTTGCGAGCCTCTTGAGGATTTCTGTGCACTGAAAACTGTTTCAAGATGGCCGCCCTGTATGTGGACCACCTTGAATGGTTTTGATCCTCCAGCCCCGCAAAGAAACTGGAGTATTCTGGTGAGAAGGTCCACTTTACATATTGAATACAGCTTTGGCTGTCCTTCAAATGGAAAGTCTCCATCATTTGCTCATAGAGCTCCAAGTGTTCCCAAAGAGAATACTTGGCGTTCTTATGATAAGGCGTGATGACACTCCTTATTGCCTTTATTTGTTTCAATGGGTCCTTAAGCAAGGCCCTTTTTGCCTTATTGGCCTTTTTGGTTCGGGTAACCCTGGTCCATTCATCCTCCGACTCAGAAGCGCTGCTCCCAGAGTTGCCCGTCTGATCTTCCAGGTTTTCCCGGATTCTGCGAGCCTGGGAATGGCTGGCAGAATGTGGGGACCTGGTCTCCTGTGTCCTGTGATGCTCAGAGGAGACTTCAGATCCCTCCTTGCTACCAGGATTTGCTGGGTATCCCCCCCACTGACCTAACTGGGCAGAGGTTTTCAGGATGTCCTTAGTGGGCCTACTTTCCTGGGGTTCCCCACTAAATTGCACTGTGCTTGGGTGCCCATACCCGGATGCCAGCCCATCCATTCCTGGGAGGTACTGGCCTATGAGCCCCATACTTCTAGCTGGATAGTAATCTGCCATCTCCGTGGCCCTGGGCTCATGTGCGCGAGGGGAAATGGGGGTGGCAGAGTCCAGGGACTGGGAGAGATGAAGGCCTCTGGTACCAGGGCTCCTGAGGTTATGCTCAGGCGTTTCCCTTTCCCAGCGCACCTCATCTCTATCAGCCCCTGCTCCCTGTTGCAATGCAAGAGCCTGCGCTTTCAGATCCTGAGTTAAGGCCTTACTAGACTTTTATCAGTCTCTCCTGCATCGCTACCTGCTGCTGGAGCCTATCATTGTGCTGACAGAGAGCCTCATTTTCTCTCTGTGCCTCCTGATTGGTCCTGGAGTACTGGGCCAGTCTCTGCTGCAGGAGGGTTACCTCCTGAGCTGTGTCCCTATTGGCCTGCTCCTTTCTTGCCAGAGCATCCTCCACCCTCCTGGTGTGCTCTAACAAGTTCTGGTGTTCTTTTTGGAGGTCACCCAGTCCCTGGAGGGCCAGGTGATTTTCTTCCATTTTCCTTTTTAAGTGGCAGACTTCCTGGCCTAAGGTATCCCTTTCCTGACTAAGAGCCTGCATCTGTGCCGCCAGGTCGTCCCTTTGCCTTTGGAAGGCACCAGCTTTCTGGCGCTCCTGGTCAAACTCTGCCTGGGTATCCAGGTCTTTCAAAATCAGTTTATTGCTCTCTGCCTTCTCCCTATCTAGGTGGCTTTGCAGGGTGACTACCTGCTCGGCACATGCCCTATTGAAATCTAATTGTTGCTCCAGCTTTTTCTGGCTCTGCAGTAGGGAGTCCAAACCTTCTTGGTACTCCTTCTGCAAGGCCAGAAATCTGGTATCCTGGTCCGCCTTTTCCTGTTGCAGCACATCCATATCCTCCTTTATTTTAGTGATGTACTGTCTGCTGTCCTTTTCTGACTCCTGGCTCCTGAGCAGCCTCTGCTCAGAAGAGTCCAAATCAGATTGGGCCTTCTCTAACGCCATCTGTTGCCTATTTGCCAGATCTTGGCCTTCAGCACATTTGTCATGCATGGCTCCCATATATAGATACAAATATGCCGCTATCCTGGCAATCTTATTATGTTCATCTTTGGCTTTAGAGGCCATATATAGTTCACTCAGGGCCACATGTAGGGGTCCCTGATCTCCCCATATATCTGACCCTGTTTCAGTGACCTGTTGCGCGATTGCCTGCAACCAGACCGTTTGGTCCTGATGCGTCCACTCAACTCTCACAAATAGCTTATGTAAGAAGTGCTCTCTGGCTATTTTCATATCTACCAAGGTCGTCATTCTGGAATTTGAGTTCCTTCCTGACTTACAGAAGTTTGTATTTTATTTTGCAAAACAGACCGTTTCCTTAGAGCGTTCCTTTGAGGGATGCTTTCACAGTGTAAAACAGCATGGTGATCTAACCGGATATGTGTATCTGGTCAGTTGGCACACTGTATTAATCTGCACAAGTGGTAAATCTAACCCAGAATATCCCGGCTCCGAGCCCCCACTTTTGTAAGCGATATTCAATCAACACTACAGCTAAGTCAATGCCTAGCCTGGGATGCTGAGGAAAACCCTTATTGATGTATTTTTATATTCAGTTCAGTACTCTGGATGACAACCCTTGTATAACACCCCCCTCTTAGAATCCCCCTGACCTCACTGAGCCAAGAAGTAGGTTTGTTTTGCAAATTAAAATGTTTATTTGAAAAATTAAACAATATATATATATCACACTTTATAATAAATTAATATCTGATAGTACACTTAGACATATGATGTTGATCAACAATGGGTAATCTGGCACTAGCACACTTCTTTACAATCAATGAGGAGTTAGTATAGGATGGATAAAGTAGCAAAAATACTTTTACGATTTCAAGGGAAAAGCAATGAGGAATAAAATGCAGTACAGAAATACTTGATATGATTTTAGCAAAAGATAAGATAATCACTTTTTCTCTGGCAATTCACCCCCCTCCCCTATGCAATGTAAGAAACGGAAGGAGATGGAAAGAGGAGCACACAGTTCTCAGGAATGCAATCAAATACAATACGAAATTCAGTTCCCCCCAGCAAGCTTAGAGGAAACAGGTAGGAGTTTGAAACACATGCCCAAAATGCTTTTTAAATGTGATGGCAATGGATGGGAAAATGTGCCAACTGATTTTAATTCCCTCTAGAGATTCAGGGTGAGTGGGAGATGCGTGTTGGTATTAGTTCAGGCTCACTTTAGCAATGCTCTATGAGTTATTACCAAGTTGCAACGGATTTTAACAAAAGAAAGAATGGAGCTGTTATTTTGACAAGTGGAGAAATTGAGCCAAAATCGCAAATCGCGGTAAATTTCACAAGTGCGTAAATCGTGATTGCGGAATAAGTATAAGGCGTAGGAGGTCAGTTCTAGGCTTGTTGGAAAGCTTATATTCCAAGCTTTCAGAGGAAAGTTTAATCTCGCTCCTAGCCCAAACGGTTCCAGAGATACGGACAATTTAATAAAGGTAGATTTTCGGATTTAAAGTAAACTCAAAATGACAGGTGACAGCTTGCAGCTGCAGAATTGACAGGTGACAGTAGTGCAGCTTTAAAAATGACAGATGACACGATTTCTATGAGGCAGTTCTACTTAGGTTAAAATAGTTTGGATTAGATTATTTTAACTAAGAGATTGGTTCTGCACAGTTCTGCTAGGTACTCACAATATAAATTTGAAATAGGCCTCGCCACGGATCTGGTCAGGTTTTGGACTGGACTCCGGTTCTGGTCTTGGCACTTCACAGTGATCTGGGTCAGCTCTCTGGTTCTGCTCACAGCGGTCTGGGTCACTCTGGATCTCTGGTCTGGTCTCTGGCAATTGTTCTTGGCAAAAGAATTCAAACAGCTCGCCCGGCTGTGGAATAGTTTGCAAATGATTTTAAGGATGCTGAGGCCTGCTGAGAAGAGTTCTCAGTTTGTGGGTTTAGGCCCTTGCTTTAAGTTCTGAAGTAAAGTTCTGGTCTTTGGAGATTGATGGATTTGAAGTCTGGATCTCTGGATGTGAAGTCGTCGGTCAGCAGGCTCCACAGCAAATGGAATTGAATGTCTCTACCTGTCCCAGCAGTCTCTTTTTATGTGTTTTGAAAATGGGTGTGTGCCTGGGCCTAGCTAAGCCTGCCCCTCTCTACTTTCATTGGCCCAATTCTCCCCTCACCCATGATTGGGGGTACTGGTTTGTGAGTCAGAGTGATGAGGTAGATTTTATAGCCAGAGGGCCCTCCCCTGTCATCTTTACACACAAATCTATATTTGATCCAAATACATATTTCCCAAATACACAATTTGTTGAAATTACATGTGCACATTATATATTCCTTATGGTCCATGCTTGTCCGCCTCTGATCTTCCTGGGGGCTTGCATTAAAAAATGACAACATTTTGCGCTTTTTAACTGGTTTTGCAATATCGAACATTTACCCAAAATTACACACATGTGCGCAAGGAGTATGGACAATTGATGAAGTGTCAGATTTTTAACATGGAGACATTTGGAGTAAGACCCTATTTTCCGCTAGCAACCCCCCAGAATACACCACAGGGTCCTAACGCCTCTTAAAATGTTCACAGAAAAATCACAAAAATAATGATATTACTTATATAATTCTGACAAGTCCGCCCTATGAGTTATCTATCTTTTTAAAATTATGCTCTGGTCAAAAAGGGGTGTGGCTTCCCACATCACAGGGTGGAATAACTGGTTTATCCACTTCCCCCAAGCCAGCTTGTTCACAGAGGCAGAGCTGCCCCCCAGTTTCTCCCAAGAGGAAGCTATTTTACGACGCCCCCAATATAACATTTGCCTGAGTCCAGGACAGGCCTTTGTTCAACTCCCTGTAGTCCCCAGCTGCTCCACCCCTAATCTAATCAGAGCGATGTTAACTCCTTTTGGCCAGGGGCAGAGTGGCTGAGCATCCAGTTTCAACTCCTGTCGGGGGTAGTTGTCAGTCAGAATTCAGTTTCATTAAGCCAGGTTTCAGCTAAATGTCACTTTTTGTTCCCAGTTTTCTACATTCAAATCAAACTGACAATTTTTACCTATACATTAAATAATTACTTCCTTCAAGTCATTTCAGAATATAGTTTTACATTGTATCCACCTCTTAGCAAGTCTTTCCTTGGTCTGGTTTTGTTTCATTTGTTCAGTTTTACACAAAAGTCTGGTGGTTTTAAAACGCTGCCTTTCTGATAGTGGTGAGTACTGGTAATGCAACCATTTTTGGGATTAAGAAAATGGATTCCCCACAGTTCTGGGTTGCTTTTGGCAATCAGCATTGCCATTCCCAATGGTTTCAGGCTACTGTGTGTGTAGCCCAATGGTGGTTAGGCAGTGCCCTCCTGTGCTCACAACATAGGCATAAATGGGTGGCAGCCTATTCTTCATGTTTTCCCTGTGCACTCTCTGGGAGTTCTGGCCATCATGATGTTTTCCATGCCAGTACTGCACAGTTTTATTGTAGGGCTTGGATGCATGGGTAAAAACATCTCACAAGCTCTGCGTGGACCGCACGAAGAATTTTCAGAAGACATCACAGCTGTTTGTGAACTTTGGACCTGTGCACCAAGGGAAGTCCCTCTCGAAGGCTTCCATTTCGAGATGGCTCTCCGGCTGCATCATGCACTGTCACCGGTTGGCAAACCGACCGTTGCCCGGCCGTCTGAGAGTCCATTCAACCAGAGCGATCGCTGCTACCACAGCGTTCTTATCTGGTGTACCCCTGCTGGACATCTGCAGGGCTGCTACGTGGAGGTTGACGCACACCTTCACGAGATTCTACTGCATCGACCTGGATTCCAGGGAGGAGTCCAGAGTCGGCCAGGCAGTGCTGCACAACCTGTTCGCCTGAAGGTGAGCCTGGTGAGGAGGTAAGAGATGCTTAATGTTGAGTTGATGAAATGCTTAATGTTGAGCCTTGGCACCTCCCGTGGTTGTGCATGTGTGTACTGCTATGTATTCTCATATTCATGAGCATGTGAATCCATGCCAGACCCCATGCTGGAGAAGGAACAAGTTACTTACCTGTAACTGTTGTTCTCCAGCATGGGTCTGGCATGGATTCACATGCGAACCCTCCCGCCGACCCCTCTGCGGCTCTTCACTTGGTCCTACTGCCACTTTACGTGCTACCAAATCTGAAGATGGCTGCCAGAGGAGGGGCTTAGGTAGAGGGCAGTATGACCCAGAGACAAGTGATTGGTTATTAGGAGAAAGACAGTTCAGAAACGAAACTGAAACTTATTTTTTCTTTACCGAGGATTCGCAGCCTGACGACTGGGAATATTCATGAGCATGTGAATCCATGCCAGACCCATGCTGGAGAACACCAGTTACAGGTAGGTAACTTGTTCCTGCCCATTTCAAGTGTTCAATTTCTGTAAAGGTCACCATTTCTTAACTTGTTATGCTGCCAAAATACTAATTTCGTCGTAAGTCTTCTACCAATAATTCTGTTTTTCTTGCTTACTACTAGGTCTTCCTGCCTGCCTTCTTGCTCCACTGCGCTCTATTTGCCATTCTTCGATCCGCGCTCTTTGCACTCTTTCTCCTTATGATTCTATTTCCTCTGCCTTGCATTCTCTTCGGTGGCTGACCTTTGAAGCCTGACTTCTTTTTCATTTCTCTGCTTAGTATTTAAATGTCTTTACAATCTTGCTCCCCTCTACTCTTATCTCTCTTTGTCTCCTTTTAATAATAAGAATAATAATAATAATTTTGCATTTATATAGTGCTACAAACCCTCTACGAACCCTCGGGCATCTGAGCACTGCTTATTATTACCCATAGTGTGTGGTGCTCATTTATGGACCTTGGAAGGTTAAAAGGCTGAGTTTGGCCTTGCCGGGATTCGAACCTGCATCATCCGGCTCTGCACAGATGTCAAAGCGAGTGCTCTACTCGCTGTGCTAACGGACCGCCTTTTAATTTTCCTTCTTGTTCCCTTCACTCCCAGTCTCTCCTTCTTCTGGTTGTACCTTATTCTCCCTGTCCCTCATCTTGTTTCCGCTTTTTCTCCCTTCTTGCCCGTTAGCGCTGGAATGCCCTCCCGCTTTATATTCGATCTCTGACTTCATTCTCTCTTTTCGAAACTCGATTAAAAGAGCATTTGCTTGCTAACTGATTTTACTGTCATATCCTTTTGCTGTACTGTTTTGACCTCTGTAAAGTGCTTAGGTGTTAAACGCTATATGAATAAAAACAAATACAAAAGTAATACTTCTACCTCCTCAAACACACCACCCAAACACTATACACGCCCACTGGTTTAGCAAGCGTATACCCTAACACAAAACCAACAGAAGCAACACACACTTCCAACAAACTAACCCGAACACTGCACCTTACCCATACGGACGCAATAAGACAGTGCACACAACCTTAAACGCCTGCCATTCTACCCATCCCACACACATACACACCCCAGCATGACAAACAGCCATACAGAAAACGCCCAAGGCATTGGACCTTGCCCGTATGCACACAACAAGCCAGCCAGGGCACGCAACCTACCATCTGCAAGCCAACACATACATATTCCAGTTTCTCCTGGTTCTGGACCTATCCTATCATTCTTCCCTCACTAAGCAACCACGTCCTCTTTCTTGCAGAGCCAAGTGGGCGCCTAGAGACTGCCGCTGGGTGGTTTTCGATATGCAGTATAAATGAACATAACATAATTTAACATAACAGGGCCACAGCTATCACTGCAGCCACAAACTGGCCAACCTCTCTCTTATCTTATTACCACCAAATAGAAGGTAATGTGCATGTATCCACTTCCATTCTGCAACTGTCGCCCCACATAGTCTCACTCAGTTGCGAGCTCTGTTGCCCAGCCACCTCGCACATCAAGATAACTATTAGTGAGCAATATCTCACAACTAGGTAGACTATAGTGCAGCTTAAATGCATATATGAGCCAGTGTGACATCTAGACAGAACTGTGAAGATTAGCATTACATCATATCTAGACTGAATTGTAATACTAGCTTGTGTCATACCTAGACAGAATTGTGAAGATTAGCGTGCATCAATTGTAAACTGAATTGTGAAGATTAGCATTACGTCATATCTAGACAGAACTGTAATACTAGCTTGCGTCACATCTAGACAGAATTGTAATACTAGCTCACGTCACATCTAAACAGAATTGTGAAGACTAGCATTGTGTCACATCTAGACAGAATTGTGAAGATTAGCTTGCGCCACATCTAAACAAAATTGTGAATGTCAGCTTACACCACACCTAGAGAGGATTGTAAAGATTAGCTTTTAGTCATATCTAGATAGAATTGTGCAGATCAGCATTACGTCATATCTAGACAGAACTGTAATACTAGCTTGCGTCACATCTAGACAGAATTGTGAATGTCAGCTTGCATCACATCAAGACAGAATTGTGAAGATTAGCTTGCGTCACATCTAGATAGAATTGTGAAGATTAGCATTACGTCATATCTAGAAAGAACTGTAATAATAGCTTGCTTCATATCTAGACAGAATTGTAATACTAGCTCGCGTCACATCTAAACAGAATTGTAATACTAGCTTGCGTCACATCTAGACAGAATTGTAATACTAGCTCACGTCACATCTAAACAGAATTGTGAAGACTAGCATTGCGTCACATCTAGACAGAATTGGGAAGATTAGCTTGAGTGACATCTAGACAGAATTGGAAATGTCCGCTTGCGTCACATCAAGACAGATTTGTGAAGATTAGCATTGCGTCATATCGAGACAGAACTGTAATACTACCTTGCGTCACATCTAGACAGAATTGTGAAGAATAGCATTGTCATATCTAGACAGAACTGTAATAATAGTTTGCGTCCTCTCTAGACAGAATTGTTATACTAGCTCGCGTCACATCTAAACAGAATTGTAAAGACTAGCATTACGTCACATCTAGACAGAATTGGGAAGATTAGCTTGTGTCACATCTAGGCAGAATTGTGAATGTCCACTTACGTCACATCAAGACAGATTTGTGAAGATTAGAATTGCGTCATACCGAGACAGAACTGTAATACTAGCTTGCGTCACATCTAAACAGAATTGTGAATGTCAGCTTGCATCACATCAAGACAGAATTGTGAAGATTAGCTTGCGTCACATCTAGACAGAATTGTGAACATTAGCATTACATAATATCTAGACAGAACTGTAATAATAGCTTGCGTCATATCTAGACAGAATTGTAATACTAGCTCGCATCCCATCTAAACAGAATTGTGAAGACTAGCATTGCGTCACATCTAGACAGAATTGTGAATGTCCGCTTGCGTCACTTTAAGAAATTTTTTGTGAAGATTAGCATTGCATCATATCTAGACAGAACTGTAATACTAGCTTGCCTCACATCTAGACAGAATTGTGAAGATTAGCATTGCGTCACATCTAGACAGAATTGTGAGGATTAGAATGTGTCACTTCTAAACAGTGATACCACTAACCAACTGTGATGCTGGAAATGCATTGGCACGACAGGGCCTCCATGTCCTTGTCCTGTACTCCCTTATCATGTGTGTTCTGTGCTGTTTTCTGCACAGGCGTCCATGTGGGACTCCTGACAGTGCAGCTCTTCCTCTTTTTGGTTGTGATGAACAGACCCTTGGGATACCCTTATGGCGCCCATGGGTAGGGGTACAACCCTGTATCCCTAGTGTATGTTGTGTGCACCTGTGTGTGGCCCATAGAGCAAGGTGTAGGCTGGTGGCAGCTCCATGCTGAATTTGACAGGTGCTCTGAGTATCCTACATTTTGGGACAGTCAAGCCCAGCCATATGAATCAGGGGATTCCTGATAAGAGACAAGATGGCCCCTGTGGCCTCTTGGTTTCTCATTGCCTGTTACCTTGTTTTCCCAAAGTCCTGGGAAGCCCTGACTCTGTCCCTTCCCCTGACTGGCTGTTGGGTGGAAGAACCGTAAATGGTATTGTGGGGAAGTCCAGGCCAGACTGGCTGGAGCCTTCGCAGTGACTGTATGTTGTGGGTACACCGTTGGGGTGGGACCTGGGTGAATGGAGTGTGTGACCAATATACACTTCATGTTATGTGTGTGTGTGATACACAAAGAATGAGACAGCCCTGCCTGAAACTGACATGAATGCAGTGTGTTGTGCTGAAAGGCTGGGTGCATGCCCCAATCCACATTCCTTGTTGTGGGTGTCTGGATGGAAGAGAATGGCCTGAATGCACTTTGAGCCTGATTGGCTGACTGCCTGCATGAATGCCCTTGTGAATGATTGGCTGCCTGAGCTTGGCTCAGTAGTGTGAATGAGAGACAGAACAGTATATCTGGGGACCTCTCACTTGCCAGAATTGTTTAGAGGCTGAAGTTGAAACTTGAAGCTTTTTATCCTTGAAGCCCAGCTGGAAGAAGAAGAATTGCATCTGCTTTCCTTCGACCCAATCTGAAAGCTGTTGAGTCTTTCGAGGACCGATCCAAGAGAGGACCTGCTTAGGAGACCTCTCCCCGAGCTACGAGGGAACATCGTGCAGAAAGCTGATCTTTGCCGAGGCACCCTGGAAGACAGTCCCAAAAGGCTGTCGACCGGAGACGGGGTCCACCGAGGAATCTCAAAGTGAAGCACCCGGACATCGAGGCCATCGAAGTCCATTGCCATCAACCAGGGTTCGGATGATTGCCATAACTGCTGGAAGCCAGTCGAGTAGTGTTGCCCAGAAGCCGGGACAGCTTGACGCGTGCTGCTCGATGACCGGAGCCGTGCCGCTCCACTTTTTGCCTAAGACATTTGAAATCGAAGGACTTCCTACCCATCACCGTCAATCCCTTTGTCTCGCCAGAGAAAGTCGAGGTCGTCGACAAACTGAGGAAAATCTGCCGGTGAGTTTCCCGTCACCCGAAGTCCACAAAGATGCAGACCCGAAAGCCAGCCGTGATCGAGTCCCGATCGTCGACGCCCGCGCCGACACCCAATGCCCTCTGTCGGACCTACGTTCTTCATCGAGTCATCTTTGTGGCATCAAACACTTTTCAACGAGGACACTAGATGCCAGAGTTCACATTTCTTTGAGGACTATCAACGCCCTGTGGCTCCTTTTTTTAATGGGAGTTCAGCCTTGAGGGATCCGTCGATGAACCGTCGAAGAAACTCAGCTAAACTGCCATAGTTTAACCTAACTGGTCTTCCTTCCTATGTCTAATGTTGATTCACATTACTATTTGATTTGTATGCCATTGGAACTGTCAGCAGTTGGTGCATTTTAAAGAAGTCAAGAGTGAAATGTGGTTCTTCATAGACATTGTACATATTTACAATATTCGAATTGCCAAAGCACAAAGTGTGTTATTAAGTGTGTATATATTGAACCTTATTTATATAAAGAACTGTGTTATCACATAAACATAGTGTGTGGACATTCCTTTGTGGGGGCTTGGGGGACTAGACTGTACTTAAGAACCAGCCTGCATCACCTCCTGAGAGCTTAAGCCTTGATTATTTGTCCATTCTACCATATAGGGAATCTTGGCTGGGGTGCCCTGTGCTTCAACTCTGCCATATAGAGAGCAGGAGTACAGAAACCCCCACCAGTCTTTACACCAACCCACTAAATAATCTCATCCCTCTGCATACACATCGCAAACTCTAACTAAACACAACCCTACCTCTAATGCACAACAAACCGCACACACTTCACCAGCAAAATATACTACACATAGCCTGACACAACAGCACATGACGGCTCCCAACCGAAAAGCACAACAAAGCTCAGTGAACAGTGCAAACCGATCTGAGGCTGCCAACAGCACATCACTGCTCGCTTGCCTTTCTCCCGCTCAATCCTACTAACCTTCCCACCCTCGTCCCTTTTCAGATCTGCCAGAGCGCCTGGGGACCACTCCGGTGGTGACACTGCACGGTACAAATACCTTTAACATTAACGTTAACATTTATTAAACATACAGTTGCATTAGTATAAGACCACTACGCAGGTATATTAAAGCACTATACAATTAAATCTATAATAAATATATAATAGGATGGCAGTCACCAGCATGCCAATAGTTAAGGTTAAAACTATGAATCATCGACTTAATAATCTTTGACCCTCTGGATGGATCTGGCTGACATTTTTCAAAAATATTGCCTTGCATGTCCTCCACCCCTCCCACAAACTTGGGTCAAATTCGTCAAGATCTTAAGTGTAGAGAAAAAAACGGGTTTTGGACCAAGACCATTCATTTTCCCATAGAGAAAAACTTTCACCATTTGGACAAGCACAGAACTAAAACTGCTGGATGGATTTGCACAAAGCGATGGCAGATATAACTTTTTGTAGTTTGTTGTAAATCTGTCCAGTAGTGTCCTAAACATTTGAAAGAGAAGGGCTTACCCCCCATCCAATGTTTTTCTATTTAATCTCCCATGGTGCATTGCAGCAATGAAAAGTGCTCAAAATTGTATTTCGAGCAGGGAAAGGGGACCTTTCACATCAAGGCAGGAGAGGGGAGGGTGAAAGATCACCAGATGGTGAGTTTGACACTTTGTGAAGGGCTCGGGAGGCCTCTGTCAGTCACATAATGTTCATCTTACTGCAGAAAATCTGGTGAGATTCTTGCGGGTAACAAGCAAGATTACCACGTTGATGGAAGCGCAGCACGGAAGAAACAGAGGAAATCTGGTTTTAAGCGAGGGGCTGGTGACTCCTGCTCTAGGGATGGAAAAGCCCACAGGAGATATAAGAGAGAGGAACCGCTTTAGGGAACCCCTTTTCAAACATTATAATAAAAACGCTTCAATCGTCTTTGCGAGTTGGTGTTTTCTTGAGGCCATGTGTGGCTATATTCATTCTCTCTCTCCATCTCTCTCGGGTCACCCTCCACATTTAAATTCAACACAGAGCAAACTAACACTGTTACAATAGCTAAAGTGGGTGCAAATAGATGTTAGTCAATATAACTTTGAAGACAGCCCCAAACTAAACTTAGAGGCATTTTCTATTCTAGGAACAATGTTCAAGGTAAGTACTTAGGATGTATGTACTTTGGGGGTGTTTTCACAATCATTCTGAGTTATCCCACAGGTCTACATAGCGCTCAATTCAATAGTTAGTATTTCGATTAGTTAACATTTGTATGGTGCAGATTTAGGTTTTCCAGTAATCTCAGGTAACATCACCAGAAGCCAAGCGCAGGAAGCTGCAGGTTACAACTTCACATCCATAGGAATGAAGGGGAAACACCAAACTAGCAAATCAGGTGCGCAACCCAGACCCTTGAATTCTGATCAAGCATTAACAACCAAAGGTATGTTAGGGCCATTGGCGACAACGCCTCTCACTGTTGGTTTTGGTGGCGGAGGTCTAGAGATAGCAGGTGCAGAAGGGTCTTGAGGTGACAATTTTGACTGATGGATCCAGCGATGCTACAGTTCTGGTCTTCACCCGCAGCCTTTCGGAAATTGACGACTGCCTGGCTCGACTTGTCTGAAGCTGCGTTTAGACCCCTGCATGGTTTCCCTCAACTTTGGAGGACCCAAAGGAGACCTCAAGTGCGGCAAGCAGTTGGCATACCCCTTAAGTGGTCAGCAGACACGAGGAAGCAGAACCGCTCAACTCAGGGTCCAGGAGGCCCTTCTGTTTGGCAGAGACAAGCCCGGCAGTGCGACGAGGTCACAGGCCATTCTAGAGCCAAGATGCCTACTAAGAGTTACAGTCCCAAAGCTGCACAAGAGCCCAACGGAGGAGGCCCTACGTACAATGGGAGGGAAATGCAAGCTTCGCCATTCTTCAGAGCTGCGGGAGGATGAGGACAGAACAGCAGGGCTCAAGAATGTGTAGGCCCACACGTCTAAGGGAGAGAGGCACCACACCAATCCCCCCTGTCAATGGAGCACTAAGCTTTGCCTTAGTGGTGGATGGTTAAAGAGCCTCCCGTGAGCCAAATGTATGCAGCCTCGCTCAGTGCTTCTGAAGTGCCATCTATGAGCCAAAACGAATGGTTCCACTAAAGCTCCATCTCAGTCAATAATAATGGTGGCTCTAAAGTGCCACCTAGGAACCAAAACGAATGGTGGCACCAAAGAGGCACATAAGCCAAAACTAATGGTGGAGAAAAAGTATCACGTGGGAGCCAAAACAAATGTAGCTGAAGTGACACATATGGTCCACAGGCAATTGTGATGCTAACGCACTGCATATGAGACAACCCTAAAAGTGGCGTTAAAGCACCACCTATGAGACAAAACTAAGTATACTTAGAACAATGGAGAACTTTTCTACTTTTATAATGCCAACTCTACCTATGAAGTCTAAACCAATATGTGTGCCTTATTAGGGCCATTATAGTCTGTGAAAAAGCAACTGAATACCATTTTAAATGTTCTTGATGAAAGTACATGCTCACAAGTTAGAAAAACATTGTGTATTTGTTTTTTTATTTAACTTTTATAGCGCTTGACGCCTAAGCGCTTTGCAAAAGAACGTTACGGTACAATAAAGGTCATGTAGTAAAAGATGAAAAAACAGGCAAAAGATGGAATTGATGACGAGTTTTAAAAAGAGGCAGAGAAGAGATAGAACAGAGAGGAAGGGGGAGAAGATTCCAGTGGTTGAGAGCCAAGAGGGAGAAGGAGTGAAAGCGGAAGGGGGCACAAGGAGGACGAGGGACATGTAGGAGGAAAAGATATAGGGAGCAGAGAGCCCAATGCAGAGAATAAAAGGAGACCAAAGACGAAAGATAAGGGGGAGCAAGACCGTGTAGACACTTAAATACTAGGCAGAGAAAGTACAGGTGTAATCGGGATTCAAAAGAAAGCAGTGTTAGAGTGCACTAGGCAGCAGAAATAGAATCACCGGGGTTAAGAGACAAGGCAGCAGAAATAGAATCACGTGGGTTAAGAGACATGGCAACAGAAATAGAATCACGGGGTCAAGAGACAAGGCAGCAGAAATAGAATCACCGGTGTTAAGGGACAAGGCAGCAGAAATAGAATCACAGGGGTTAAGAGACCAGGCAGCAGACATAGAATCACAGGGGTTAAGAGACCAGGCAGCAGCAATAGAATCACAGGGGTTAAGAGACAAGGCAGCAGACATAGAAGCACAGGGATTAAGAGACCAGGCAGCAGCAATAGAATCACAGGGGTTAAGAGACCAGGCAGCAGAAATAGAATCACGGGGGTTAAGAGACCAGGCAGCAGAAATAGAATCACAGGGGTTAAGAGACAAGGCAGCAGACATAGAACCACAGGGATTAAGAGACCAGGCAGCAGAAATAAAATCACAGGGGTTATGAGACCAGGCAGCAGATATAGAATCACAGAGGTTAAGAGGCAAGGCAGATGACATAGAATCACAGGGGTTAAGAGACCAGGCAACAGAAATCGAATCATGGGGGTTAAGAGACCAGGCAGCAGAAATAGAATCACAGGGGTTAAGAGACCAGGCAGCAGACATAGAATCACAGGGGTTAAGAGACCAGGCAGCAGACATAGAATCACAGGGGTTAAGAGACAAGGCAGCAGACATAGAATCACAGGGATTAAGAGACCAGGAAGCAGAAATAGAATCACAGGGGTTAAGAGACCAGGCAGCAGACATAGAACCACAGGGATTAAGAGACCAGGCAGCAGAAATAGAATCACAGGGGTTAAGAGACCAGACAGCAGACATAGAATCACAGGGGTTACATTACAGAGTGTAGAATTGAGCAGTGGTAGATAGAACGGAGAGGAGCAAGTTGTTAAGCGGGAAGACCAAGGAGAAGGAAACAACAATAGAAAAGACAGAAAAAGCCAAGGGCGAAATAAGAAATTAGGCAGCTTCCAAGTTGAAGAACCGACGGGGGAAAAAAAAGAAAACGACAGGAACGGAAAGTAGTTGAGATATGGGACGAGAAGCAAAGGGCCGGATAAAAAAAATTACACCCATATTGCGGGCAGAGGAGGAGATCGGAATGGCAGATGGGGATAAGACATAGATAATAGAGGGTGGTTGGGTAGGAATAGTAGAAGGCGGGAAGAAAAGAACCTCTGTCTTGGAGGGGTTAAGATGAAGGTAGTGAGTCGACATCCAAGATTGTATGGATATTGTGTGAGGCCATAGTGCTGTGAACATTATTAAATACAGCATTTGTGCATAATGTGAATATACTAAACTGTGGGTTAATAGTTTGAAACATTCTAAAATGTTGTTATAATGTAAGCTTCTTCCCCATTTTTCCTTTTTATTTGAACATGTGTGGGTCCAGTGAATTTCGTTTCCTTTCTATATAAAGTCTATACCATGTTTTGTGCAGCATTTGTTGAACAGGTGTCATAGGTGAAAATGTAGCATACTGTGTGATGTGATAAAAAAAAGCACATGAAATTGGCTGTGATGCTTGAGTCTTAGTTATGGATTTATATGCCTTAACAGCCATAACGCTTGGATACAAAGTGCACTCCCACTATACATTTTTATGGGTTGATGTAGACCCTCACAATGTAATGTTTTCTTGTTTCTCATGTTATATTATTTTAAAGGACACCATTGTTTGAATTCTATTCCCCGCAATAGGAATTATGAGAACATCACTTTTCCACACGTTACCTCCAGTCAAGATATGAAAAATCAAACATCCCCTCAGATAAATCTGTTTCTCACATTAGATGAAGGTTTTTTTTTCTGCACCCAGGACTGGTAGTCAAGCCTTTTGTTTCTTGGTTGTCGTCAACTAGGCCTGTGTGAAAAAGAACACACTTGTGCTTCTGAAAAGGAAACACTGCGAGATGTGTAGGAAGGACAATCTGGGGTGTACTGGGTATACAAAGGTACAAAAAGGATAAGGTTGTTATTGAAGTGTGCTTAGAGTTTTCATTGGTGTTGGCTTTCACTGGTTGTCTTTGGGGATGGCCAACTTTTCAATATGACTAACAATCTATTTGACTTTTCAGATCGATCCAGAAAGTGCATTTATTCTTCCTCCCCAGGGAGTGCAAGATCTCCACATCGGTGTTCGGCCACAAAAAGCAGGCAGTAAATATATTTATCTCAATCTGGTGGATGTGGATCATCATCAACTTGTTTCATCATGGCTAATTTGTATGTCATGTAGACAACCCCTTATTTCCAAGGTAATCTTTCAAACTGTATGCAGAATATGTTTCTAGTTGTTTTTCATTCCTTGTTTGAAAGCATGATCGTTTTTAGGTATCAATTCAGTATTCTATGGTTGTGCCGTATTAAGCTTGAGTCATAGCTTTTCTAAATCATGTCTACTTCCAGGTTTCACTTTGACACTACGGCCTCCTTAAAGGCTTGGTGGTATTTTAGTGGTAAATCTGCTGAAATACCACCAAAAGGATTTACCGTTACCACCACTTGGTCCGGTGGAATTACTCCAGCATTACAAGTAGTGGTGGTATAGTGGTGTTAGTCCCCATTTATGGGATTCCAGTGCAATTTCCGCTGGTGTTAAATCCATCGAAATGGCCACATTTTGGAGGTAAGGTGGTGGAATTACTTCCAGCATTTTCTGGAGGTTTTTTCTCCACCCCACCGCCTAAACCATAGCTGGGCAGTGCGATAATGCAGCAGCAATGCTGCAATTTCAGCCACACCACCCAACTTAATGAGGCCCTCTGTTCTTTCTCGTCACATCTTTCTGAAGTGGATTTTGAAGGACAGCGCCCACCTGTTGATTAGAAAAAAAAGAGAAAATGCAAATTTAATAAAAGATAAAATAAGAGAAAAGTGTGAAATATTCTATCTAGACTGATACATTTTCAGATAAACTGACGTTTGGACAATAGAAATGTTGAGATTTGATTCAAATTTGAGTAATGGTCAGTGATCATCCTATTCAACACCTTGTACAAACATCTCCCTGGCTCAGTTTAGCGAGTTTACATCCCTCCACTTTACCTTTGTCACCGTACTGGTACAAATAAATCTGCCATGGACTCAAGGCCACCTGTCAAAAATGTACAGATGGCATAGGGAAAAATCCAAAAGGAACTTCTTGACCTCCAAATTTAACTGGGTTGTGCCCGATAAATGTTTCTTGCTACTGCCTGCATGGCATCCCCTAACCATAGTGTACCTGTATGCATGCAATGACCTCAACATCATCTTCATATTAAAAGGCCCTAACCAATATTGACTTGCACTATAACAATTCTCCTCTGTCGTTTGCCTGCTTCCTCACCTGGCATCACAGCCCAGGTACACCTAATGCCAGTTAATTCTGTGTGAATTGAAGTCTTCCTTTACACTCTGAGCCTCACAGCCCTTGAGTGATGCATTGCCGTCCAACCAGGCCTTCAAAATTGCCAATATCCTGGACCTATAATATCATCCACATAAGAAACACTGTTCCCACATCTTTCAAACAGACTACCCTGACTACACTTTCTACTATTAGACACTTCCCAACTGATCTCCTTTACCAGATTACCTTGAAAAGGAGGTTGTGTGCCAATTTAACCATTTTCTGTAAATCACCTCGCCCTTGAGCATTGAAATCTCATACAACCTTAGGTTTGGCACTGAAATCATGCTACAGGCCACCTGGGATGACAGTTTAGCCATGACCAACTCTTTCTCACTGTTCTGGTTCATTCTTCTCAGTTTAGCTTAATAGTTTCTACTTTGACTACAACAAGCTGAACGCAGACGGAAGACTTGTTTGTCCCTGCAAGGAGTGTCTTTGAATTTAATAGGAACTCCAAGCTCGCCCTCTGGATAAATCTCGGTTGAATTTGATAAAAAAGAATATCTTTTTGCAAGATTCTCATGTGGACTATATTTACTGCCTTTGTCCCGTCCATGGTATTGAGAAATCAAGTATTTTTCAAGGCTTCCTATCCGGAAATGTGGAAGCTTTTGATAGATGACTGCCATTCTTCCTGAATGAGTGTAGAGACTCTTCCTGTGGGGGAAGGAGTTCTGTGCTGCGATGATAGGAAGGTCCGTGAGAGGTTTGCCACATTTCCTGTATACAATATTTTGTGTGGAAAAGGAATAAAACAGTAAAGGACATTGGGCCGCATTATGAGTTTGGCAGTGTGGCCAGAAACTGTGGTAATGCAGTGGTAACAGAGCTACCACTGCAATACTGCCACATTACTGCACCGCTGAACTATGGGTTTGGAGGTAAGTTAGAGGAAAAACCTCCAGAAAAATGCTGGCGGTAATTCCACCACCTTACTCCCCAAAAACTGCAATTTTGGCAGAATTACGGCAGTCGGAATTTCTGGCGAAATACCATGGACTCTGTAAATGGGGACTAACACTGCCATACTGCTACTTGTAATCCAGCAGTAATTCTGCCAGACCAAGTGGTGCTAACAGTATATCTGTTTGGTGGTATCTCCGCAGATTTACTGCTGAGATACCACCAAACTCATAATGAGGCTTATTGTCCTGTTCTGGGTAATTTAAACGTCATCATCAGCACCCTGCCCAAAAATGAAAACCTCATCCACATCGACTGATTATAAATATCTGCCTCCAGTACTTTTTTAAGTTGAAAGCGAGTTATTCTTCCTAGACTCTGTCACAGCCAAGGCATCAACAGACAACTCAAGACTGGAAATGGTAGTTGAAAGAGGTTTATTTTACAACAAAAGTATGTAAATGGTCTAGAGTGGTCTAAAATTAAGATTCCTGAACATTTAAAAAAAATCAAGGATGAACAATTACAGCTGTCCTATGGAAGACTATACTCCATCAGTACGTCCCTCTCTTTCACTGGGCCCTACCTCCTAGCCGTCAAGTAAAAAGACACTCACAGCCTCATCACAAGTTTGGCGGTAACCCTTAAATGCAGAAGTAATGCTATTACCGCCGCATTTAAGGGTCCACCAAATCACGGGTTTGGCAGCATTTACCCCCAGCTCTGAGCTGGGGGTAAATGCGCCGGGAATTTGACAATTTTTGGTGCAATTACCACGTGGTAATACCGCCGACAGTAATCACATCAAAGGTTCCCTTTCGGTCCAATGGGGAATGGGGAATTCCGCAATGGGCCCAATGGGGAATGGGAAATTACTGTTCTGCCAAACCCGTGATCCGCCGCTAATAGCGCCGGTGGGTTTGGCAGTAACGGTATTTGCCCTGACGGTATCCCGGTGGTAATACCACTGGGATACCGCCCAACTTGTGATGAGGCCCTCACTGTTTGGGGTTTCAATTGTATCCAGCACGTCTTTCTTAGCTTTGCTGAGTGGTTCCTTTTTCGTCGCCTAGTCAGTATTTTGGCCTATTAGATAGTCCATTCCACCTTTCAATGCTTGAGGGGCCCTTGTATTGACGGCCAGGATTCCTAGTTTGCCAAATGCTATGCCACATCTCCCTAGGTGTGGAAATGGGGGAGACACTGGAGCCACAGGGTAGTTGGCAGATTCAGTTTCTGCAAACACTGGGATTGAAGGCATTCTGTCGGTCAGGCGTTTCTTGAGCTTGACTCCTTCTCTTTCTACATTCCTCCCTTGCTCTGTCCTCTCTCCTCCACTGCATGCATTTGCTGTTGATTAACAAATCTGTTGTAGTGTGCACTCATTGTACGTACACATTTTTTTTCAATTGACAGATTTATAGCCACCCATTGTGTTTATTGCATACGTGAATGGGGCACAACAGTAGGGCATGTGTGCACAGCAAGACCTGCAAGTGGTGCATGCATGAAAGGCAGTTACATTAATGATTTCTTCAGGTGTAAATGAGATGTGAAGGTGGGAGTGGTGGGTAACTGATAAGCACAAGTGTAAATTAAATGAGATGTGAAGATGGGAGTGGTGGGCAACTGCTAAGCACAAAGTGTAGTTGGAATGGCAAGAAAACAATGGGTTGAGAGTTTGTGGTTTGCTGTCTTAGGTGGAGGCGGCAAATGCATGCAGCACACAATTGCAGGGAGGAGGGAGGCACCCTTAATGTAGCAGGTCTATAGCACAGTAAAAGAAGGAAACCAGACAGGTGAGGGAGCACTGGGCGTGAGTAGGGTAGTGGGACAGGGGAACGTAAAGAACGTGTTATTGGGCTTGAGGTGGATTCCCACCAGTTTGAAAGAAATGGTGGGAATGAGAGACATGGGAGAGTGGATAGGGGCCTTAAGGAATTTCCTCTGCTAGGTTGGGTGTTTTTCTGATAGAACAAGGTTGAAGAAAGTGATTGTGGAGAGGGGCTTGGAAAGATCAAGCAACCAACAAACTGTTGCTTTGCACTTTAAATATTCAAAGTCAAACTAACCTGGATAATAAACTGTCACAAATAAAAATCATCATTTAGAATGTAGTCACTGAAACCATAGGGCCATCTGCTGCTATGCTTTGTCTTAACTCTTCCTTGAGACCTCCCCAGTGGCCACGCCCTCTGTATCCCCCTTTTGGCCTCCAGCACTTCTTCTCTGATCTCCTCCTTCCCTTTTAGTTACCTTACCCCTCTCAAGACGTTTACCTTCTTTCCAGCTCACCTTTCTCTCTTGCTTTCCATCCATTCCTTCTCCTTGTTCTCAAAAGCCTCTTTTCCAATCTCCTCAAACCTGATTCTCTCAGCTCTCTCCCCCTCTAACTTCTCTTTCTTCTTCACAGACTCTGCACCAATGTTTTCCATATGTATTACTTCTCCCCTCTTTCTTTCTCCCTTCTTCCACTACAGCACTTCTATCGTAGCCTGCTCCTCTTCTGATGTTACTCCTTTCTCATGCTCCTCTGCTCTGTGAGGAGTCAGAAATGCGAGACAGACACACAGGTATAGGTTTCTCACAAGTTGCCATTTTAGTAAATAAAAAGGGTTGAGACAAACACCTTTCTTCCCCTAGCCTAACAAGGCTAAAGGAATATGGCCCAATGTCCAGAAATATCTGTTTCTCACACTAGTAAACACAACAAAATCATAGAGGAATTATTTGGCGGTTTAAACTTCACAAAACAACAAACAAATTCAAACACAAAAGTTATAGTCAGGAATCCTTGTCACCAGGGTTGGATCGCCTTTCCCTAGATCAAGTCAGGATTTTCAAACCAAAGTTTAGTTTCAGAAAAGTTATTTGCACTAGCGAAGTTCCACTCAATGTAGAATTAAAGTTCTTTTCATTCAATATATCCTTCACTTAGCAAAGTGACTGTCTTAGTTCAATAGGTTTTTCACACTTGCAAACAATAGTTAGTTTGCATAACCTTCTGGTTGGTAAACCAAAAGACTTTCTCTTCACACAGCAATTCAGAAGTCAAAGTAAATGTTCTCTGAAAATCAATCAATTGTTGCCACGTCATATTCCTTCTTTTGAAACATTTTACTCAGGATGGTTATACATCAGTTCATCAAACACTGTAAAGGATTTGCCACTTCTTTCTACCACAGCCTTCTACCACATTTACAGTACTTCAAGTTATCTTCTTCCAGGTCCACTCGACTGCCAGGACTTACCACTATTCATCCTTTTCCTGGTTTACTCTCCTGCCAGGATAAAACTCCTACTAATACACGTGTACTCTGTGGTAAGGCTTGTTAACACAATTGGCATACAGTTTCTTTCTCCAACATTCTGCACAAAATGATAATAGTTCTCACATTGATCTGTTTGCCATAAGCAATACAGGTTACACTTCTCTCCCCCTTGTTCCTTGTTATAAGGAGGGTTTCTTTCCTGCTTTAGTTGATTTTCTTGTACACAACCTGTGGGTAATGTGGTTTACAACTTCCTCTTTGAAGGTATCTTGTTATGGGACTGTCAAATTCATATTGCCTTGGTATCGCTCTCAGCTTTCTTGGGCTTTGGCAGTGTAAGTTATACTGTCCCCTTTTTAGAGGTCCCTCTTCAGGAAAGTTGAATCTCCTTTGGTTTAATATTGCCTCTCTTTGGGTTGGGCAGTGCGTCTTGTAATGTTCCCTTATTGGATATTCCCTAATTTGGCTTTGGCAATACGGGTTGCAATATTCTCTATTCCACCTCTCGTAATAGGAGAGTTACGCACGGTTTTCTTAAATTCAAAAGTTTGGTATTCAAAATCATTCAGCGGTGTCCTTCAGAGCGCCCCGGGTCTCCTGCATCAGGCCAACTCACCGGTTGGTTCTGGCGTCTCCTTCTGGCATGCTGCTTCCACTTCTTCGTACATCGGGGCTGCTGCAATGTTTGACAGTTCCTGCCAGCCTACCGTTGCTCGCGCTGACTGTCAACGAATCCTGCACAACCCTGTGTGCTCACCGGTGACTATCTTACACCGGAGCGGGCAGCAGGATGCAGGGGGTTTCTATCTCCCTCGCAGTCCCGCGCCTCAATACCACTTCCCGCTGCGCGTCCTGAGCATACACTAGGTATCCCGACCTCCACCAGACTCTCCACACGGCATCCCGCTGTCAGCACAGCTGCAACTTCAACCTCTGCTTCTTCCTGCTGTTTCCCTTTGGGCCGCACCTGAATGGCCTTTAAATGCTTAAAGGTCCTGCTCTGTTGTGGGTCATTACAACAACTAGACCGCACATTATTCTTTGGTAACTCTGGACCAGCTCAGAGCTGGGGGGTAAGCACGCCGGAAAAATTCCCAATGGACCCAATGGGGAATGGTGAATTACGGTTACCGCCCAACCCTTGATCCGGCGCTAATAGTGCTAGACTGGTTGGCGGTAACGCTATTAGCGTGGGTGGTAACCTAGTGGTAATACCGCCGGAATACCGCCCAACTCGTGATGAGGCCCTTGGGGTTTGCAAGTTGTTGGCAGGAGTACAGTGCAGGGAAGGCATGGTATCACAAGTATGACACTGACACAATGGGTACAATTTGTAAAACCTTTATTGAAATTGTTGGAGCTGCAGAAACTCCTACTTTATCCTATAACTAAGATGGGAGTAGACTTGACCATCAAACGATAAACAAAACAGTCCTAGTGGAGTCTGTCAAATCAAAATGAGCTATGCTAACAAAACCTAATGCTTGCCCCATCTCTTGTACAAAAAAATGAAATGTTTGCAAAAGGAAAAATCCGTGTTCAAAGAATAAATGTGGTTGAACCATCTCTCCTCCCCGCGTTAGACCTCCCAGACTAAGGCTGTCCCTGTAGGCAAGATGACACACTCAGGCTCGGTTTTCAACACAATAAACAGTTCCAAAACGTGGATTGAGGCCCGCCTGGCCTTCCACGTTAAGGTCTCGTTTCCTGACTTCCAAATAATGTTTAAATACAAAGCTCACATAGGTCCCCCTCTTTCTGGCTCAGACCCTTCACAACAAATTTCACATAGGTCCCCCTCTGTCGGGCTCAGACCTCTCACAACAAAGTTCACATAGGTCCCGCTCTTTTGGGCTCAGACCTTTCATGACAATGTTCAACAAAAACCTGCAAGGGGGCTCCCTTCCCAAGCTTTTTACACTTTGGGTCTCCCTCTGTCGGGTCTGTACCACTTTCAAATGTCGAAGACTTTCGAATGTGCGTGGCTTTCTTTACAGACCACTGCAGGACCACTTCGACTCAAAGTTCATAGTTTTACTTTCACTCTCCCCTTGTCTAGAAATTAATCTGGCTTACTTCAATTTTGCTGTTCATTCTTTGTATCGCTTCAAACAATATACTTTTCACAGAGATTTTCGAGTGGGTTACTTCCTTTCGCCGGATGTCTCTGTTACTTAATATCACTTGTTTCAGAGCTGCCCTTACTTCAGAGTTCAATCACAGGCGTTTCTTTGCATCTCATCCAAGTGTGCAGCCTTCACTAGCAATATAATGTTGCTCCTTCAAACTTTAACACACAATGGTCTCGCAGGTCGCTTGTCAACTCACCGGCTGTATGCGTTTCTTTCTTGGTTTTACGATTTCCAATTCACGAGTTAAGGTTAGTACCACAGGCTTGGCCTCGCCTTCCCTACTCTGCCGTTCACCCTGGAGGGTCGCTGGCATCCTTGAAACACAATGCAGCCATCTGATGTGGGATCTGGCCTTCTCCCCATGTCTTTCATGGCCTGTCAGAGGCAATGACCTCCAGTAGGGAACTCTTGGGGGTTTCGACCTGCTGCTCTTGTCCCTTCGTCCATCGCTCTGCTCCAGTAGGTTTGCCTTTGTCCCGAAGGTTCTGCTCGTACTCGTGTTCTGCCTTACTCAGAGTGTGTCTCTAGGTTCTGCCTTTTATTTGTGTGAGGAGAGCCAATTGGTATCAGGTGTATGCACTTAGAATCAAGAGCCTGACTTTGCCTGACTCGATTAGCGGGACATGTCCAGTATGATGTTTGAAAGTGTATGTTGTTACTCTGTCACCCTCTTCCTCGGCTCAGTGTTTGTGTAAAAAGCGGTTGGGGGGTTGGGACCTTGGAGAATACTAAAAAATAGGATGGGTTAGATAAACAAAATGGGGGGCAATACTGCGTCTCACCATTGGCTGCCTCACCCCCACTCCCCGAAGACCCCTCACCCAGGTGATCCTCCTGCACTGGTCCACCCCCAGGGTCTGGATCCAAAGGCGATGATAGTGCCCTGGCCACCTGACAGAGAGATTGCCGGGAACTAGCGGTTCAGACACCCTCTGGTTTCTCACAACAGTGAAAAGGATACTGGATACACCAGGGAGAACCATGTGCGCATTGTCATGACTGTTAAACTTGTAGTCATTAGTCCCCTGCCATGTTAACTAATCCATCCTACATACTCCATCTGTCGTGCAGAGAAATATTGAGCTAGCATAAATATGAGCAGTGGAGCCTGTGATTGCACGTGTCTGAAGAGCTTCCCTTTAATTTGGGCTATTAGGTGGCATTGAAAGCGCTTCCTTTAAGCCAAAACGATTGCCATTAAAATAAGAGCTTTAACATAAGGGCTTCTAATATGGGCCTTGAATGAGGGTCTGTAATGCTTTTCCAATGGAGATGGCATTTGAGGAGGGATACAGTTGTTTGGTTATTGAATCCCTCCCATTGCTTGCCCATAGCCATGCTTATCCTTGTGGCTAATCCCATCCATTCCTGCCCATCTCAGAACTCTTTCAAGTCTTCCATGGAGGCAGCCATCTTGGATGACTGTCTCTAAGGAAGCTCTCTGGAAACAAGCCAACATTAGCAGCCCTCTTTGAATGGGAAAGATCTGACTTGTAGAGTATCTGACTTATTTTTTTACACTGATGAGAATACTTTCGACAGCAGTAATTATTTATGTCCCTTCTGCGTTTTATTATTTTTATTTATAGCAAAACGTTCCTTTTTTTAACCTTTATTTAACCGTAAGTAAAAACAGCATACAATAATCATATGGATCAAAGGAAAACACACTATTTAAGAAACATTCAATAACCCAACTATGTACAACCCCTCCCCCCCAACCCGCCCCAAAAAACAGTTAAATGTTTTATTGACATTACTTACAAAAACACATTCAGTCATATTTTGGTTTTCTGCAGACACTAAATACTAAACACAAGTATTTGGTACTGTATCGTTGACACTGTGAGGTGGTCATGTGGGAGGCGTGCGTGGGTGCCCGCCTAAGCCCAAAGCAGGGCTCCCCACACGTTGTGAGTTCCATCCAAGCCCGGCCTGTATCCCTGGATGTCTTTATCCGAATCATTGAGTGTCGTGTTAACAAAATAAACCCACCCGGCGTCTGAGAACTTCCGCCAACAATAACAAGCTTCGGGTTGCAGAGTGAAACATGAACATCAGCATTTATGGACAGCAACGTGGCGGATAACAGGCGTCACGTGCGCGCGCAGAAGAGCTGTGTTCGGAGAAGTGATGAGCGCGTCCAGTGTGACCGAGGACTGGTGGGGTTCAAGAGGGGGATGCAGGTCCCGAGGAACACTCTGTACCGCCAGCGACCGACATGTAAGGGGCTGCGCTGCCTGCCAGCAAGGGCAAGGATAACACTGGCTCGAAAAAAGAAAGCGACCATAGAAGCTTGCACGGACTGAAAAGGCGCTATAATATAATAATTATCATAATGAAACGGATAATAAAGAATCATTGCGATATTAAGTATGGGTCTCCAGTTGGGTAGTTCGCAGGTAACGTGCTGGGCCCATCATCGTTTGGTGGTCGATAAATCGAGCACCAGAATAAGGCTAATAGCGCTGGTTAAGCGCTAAGAGGCGGCAGGCATTTGTCACAAATCACTTTATAAATACGTCATCATCATTTCTACGGCACGCAGCACAAGCTCGATGATTGAATTGCAGCAGTTTACCCACCTCGGCAAGCGCAAAGTCGGTCCTGCTGGGATTCAGATAGCTTTGACTCACTGAGCTAGCTTAAGGGTTTGATGTCACCTTGCACTGCAAGAACTGATCACTTTAAGCGTTTCTGCCGAACTCATGTCTTCTGATTGTCATCCCATGGAATGATAGCGCTTGGATGCCTCAACAGCGCCTTTGTGCTACATACGCACGTTATCATAATGTTGATCAGATAAAAGGTTCGTTCATGTGACAAAAAACATCTAAAGTTCTCCCGCCAAGGAACTATTTTCACGCTCATGTGCCCATGACGGCATTGCGTGCGGTGTTGTGGGCTGGTCCTGTGGTCATTTGATGGAAGTGTTCTTTGCAAAGCATTAGTAATCTGTGTCATTAGCAGGCGCTGTCCCGGCCGAGGTCTGCTCGCTTATAAGTCAGCAATGTTATTTTGCCTGACTCTGAAGAAACTTGGCGCCTTGGTCCCTCCCATGTGATTCTGGGGAATCGGGGAGGGTTAGTAATTGCATTCCACATCCATCGGTAAAGCGGCCAAGAGCCTGGTGGAAAGTTGCAGAGAAAACTCGAACACCGTTGCCCCCTTAGCAATTAAATGGCTCGGAGAAGTTGGACTGTCTGGCCAGACCCATGCAGAATTGGGGGCAGTGGTGTTTATAAAGTGTTTGCGCTTTATAAGCACCTCTGCTTTAATGTGTGGTCCTGCACAACTTTGGACGTCCCACTATATAGGCACATAGGGATGCAGTGATTTGAACACAATCACACAGTGCATCACATGCCCGAGCCGTGAGTTGAACAAGACATGTCCAGGAGCGATTTCCCACTTTGGCCTCCCATTATACAATGGCGTGTCACAGGTCACGTGGGATGCAAAAATATTCTCAAGTAAATTCTAACTCCATGGAGGTGTGGTCTAGTGCAGGGGCAGAGACCACCGTAAACATTTTTTGGGGGTGGGGGCTGGATGACCGTTTTGCAAGCTGATGGCGGATGCAGCCACTGACACATTGGCTGTCACCCCCCTTTTTCCACTTTCCTCTTCCGAGGTTGAATAGCTAATCATGGCTTCACCCAACTTAAAGCGGGCCCCTGCAGTTTAGCCTTCGGCTTCTTCATAGGGGTATATTGAAATCGCCTAGGCAGGCTTTTATCCTCAACCACTACAGGCATGGTGCTGCTACCATGTTCATGATAGTTTAAATACTTTGCTCTATAAGGTGAAGATTGTGACAGGTACTTGAGGTAGCAGCCTTTCCCATCAGCACTCCTGGGCTGAAGTGTGTGCCCTGTGCCTGCAACCTCCTCCATGGAGGAGGGCTAGGGGTTTGGTGTTGCCTGCAGCACCAAATAAACACTGTTTGAATCTGGGCTTTTCCATTTCACTAAAGTGTATGATCCTGGGCACACTGCTTTCTCTCCCTATCCCTCATTTACTTGATAGACCCAAATTGTGGAGTGCTTAGAAGGGCTGCTCTGAGTGAGCCATTATAGACTAGTAAGGACAAATATATCGGGCTTTGTAAATGTAGAGGCTCTGATGTTTAGTTTGGGCTATTAGGTGGCGCTGAAAGGGCTACCTTAAAGCCAAAACTATTGTTAAAATAAGAGCTTTTGCATGCCTACACAAAGGACAAAACTGTTGGCATTGCCAATGCTTGTTCTTTTAAGTTTGGGCTATTAAGTGGCGCTTTAGCTCCACCTATGAGCTGAAATCATTGCATTGAGTACAGATAAGGAGACATGGCATATGAGGAGGGACGGAAATCTTATAGGCGTTGTTTGGTTATTTTCCCAACTATTGACTGCCCATGTCCAAGCTAATTCCTATGGCCATTCCCACCAAGTTTCTGCCCCACCTCTGCCCAAAATATCTCCTCGTGGGATCTCTTTGAGCTTGCTTTAATCAAGCCAAGGCTTCCCACTGCAAGTGCCCGCCTGTTTTTTTTTTCAAAACAGTCTTCCAGGAGTTAATGACTTAATTGGAGTTGTAAACGCCTACTGGTGTAATAAAATGGCTCCAGCTGCTGCTCCATTTGTAAGCACTCTGCATGACCTTCACTGAAGTCCTATTAAAATCAAGCACTGGCAAATCCAACATTTTGGCTTGTGTTTAAGGATTATGCATTTGCCAGGCACTGCTATTAGATGCCCAGGTACTCGCACCATTTTGCACCTGCTACCACCAATAGTCAGTAAATAGCACCCATGACTACACAAAAGCTCAAACTGTTGGCATTGCCATTGCGTGTTTTAGTTATTTTAGCTCCATACTTAATGTTCGGTTATGCTGCCTTTCAGCCAGGACACCCCAGGAGTTTGAAAGAGTGTTGCTTGGGACACAGTAAGAGCTAACTCTACAACAGTCAATACATTGAGTAACATTCTTTTGTGTTGTTGAGATTGTAGTCATTTTAGTAATTGTCAATAATAAGCCAAACTAGGGCCCATTTCTAAAAATTCTTCTGGCGCAAATGAAAAGGTCGTGCTACTGTATCCTCATCATTTGCGTAAGAAAAACGTGCACCATATTCACAAAGGACATCAACCGGTGTGCATGACAGATCTGATGCCATCCCCTTCCTCACCCGGTGCACAATTGCGGAAAGCAGGGGATAGAAGCGCAATTTCTACGTCCAAAAAAACGGTCTGCGACGAGTTTCGGGAAGAAGTGAATTGGTCAGTTGTCAATTGGAGCAGGTGGCGCCTCCCTTCTGCAACCATTTCCCACCGAACATCCGACTGGAAGGCACTCTCCTAAAATTGGGGAAAAAGGCTAAACACGACGTACTCATTCAAGCAAGCATTTCCTCAAGAATGAACAGCTGCTCGGTTATTCTGTCCCCTGGCTTTTCGGCCGACGAAATCCAGTTTAAAATGAACCCCCTGCAGCTCTGAAGTTGGGGAGCAACATGCTTTCGCCTCTGTCTCCACCTCAAACGGTAAGCTTTTCATTCCACGGTCACTTCTGCCTTGCTGGCACGGACACTCTTGGCAGCCCATCAGCTGACGGCCTGCTATCTGCTGCGGCGTCATTTATGGACAGCAATACTGTTCGGCTTTTCCGCCACTCATGCTCGTATTCCTGGATGTATATTCTAGAATGTACCTTCCCCGAATTAAGAGTTATTATGCGTTGTATAGCACGTAGGTGGCTCCAGCTGTCGTCCCTGTGTGGGGGGGGGGACGGGGGGGGTCAAGGGGGTAGGGTGACTCCTCACTATCACGCACATGCCCGTGTCCGTGCACTACTGATCAGAATGTACCCGGGCCTTTAAATCTCCCATCTTTGTCTCGTCTTCCCCGCCCCTCCCGAGGGGGAACAAAGCAACCAACTTTGTATTGCAGGTGGCGCTGCACACTGAACAGTAAAGACAATATAAATATGTCAAAGTGCATCCCAAGTTGAGACTCTGCACCTTGAAATGCACAGAAAACAAGAGCATTCCTCTGAACAAGTGGAGGGCAAGACGCAATGCACCAGAGGGTCGTCTATGACCCCTTCGTGCATTTCTTGTAAGTGGGACAGCAACAGTGCACGTTTCTGCTGTGCCCCTGCATTTCTGATCCTCATACAGAGATATATAAACACGTTTCTTCTTCTTTTTCGCATTTCAAAATGATGGGTCCGGGTGGGTGCTGGGAGACACTACTTCTACATTACTGTCAGTAGAAAGGTGTGCAAGGGTGCTGGGCAGCACAATACCATGACCTGGGCACTCATAGGAATCGCTCAAGTGGAAAAAGTGCATTTTTGAGTGATTCTTATAAAAGTCGCGCCTCCCTGTACTGTGCGCTTTATTTTAACTGTATCTTATCTTTTACTTTCCTCTGCTTTCCCTTTCCCCTCTTTCATTTCACATTATTTGTCTAAATGCAGGCCATGATTGCTGATGTGTACAGAAGCATTTAATTTTCGAAGAAGTAACACTCCTGTGAACTAGCTAAATGAGGCAATTGAGAAGAGACCACTTTAGCAGTGTGCCTGGAGATTGACAGAGCCACATAGTTGTCAAGATTCGCCACAGCGTCTTCGATTTCGTGTTCACTAGATGAAAGGAAACTGTGCAGCCACAGTAACGTCCGTTCAGAATTGTACAACAGGGAAACTGTGCTCTGCGAAATTGCTTTGACAGTGTGACTGGCGTGTTGAAATGCACGCGTCACCATATCAGCAGAGGACAGAGAGCTGCCACTTAGAGATTCTGGTTGCTATCTCTCCCTCTTGAGACAAATGCCTGTGCCCTTTCTGTAAGACTGTACCTTGCAAGTGCTCGAGATAATTGCTGTCTGACCTGGAACTAAGAGGAAACTGATGTCTGCTCTGTAACCACAGGCCTTTGAAATCACACTGTCTGCTGGAGGAGGCAAGGGCTCAAACAAGAGAATCACCTACACAAACCCCTACCCGTCCAAGAAAGTCTACTCGCTGCATACGAACAGGCCCGATCTGCTACAGTTTAAGGAGGATCGCTTTGAGGTAATACAATCTGTAGCTTTTATAGACCCACTGTATTTATTTTCTCAAGTACTTTCGTTTTTAATTCAAACACTTTTAAAATGAATCCAAGGCTTCAAAAAAAGATCCATCGGATTTACTTTTTCAGTTGTGAAACGTCTCTTTAATGATTTTGGTTTTATATGATGCCCTGCCTTTACTTTAGATCGATTCAGTGGTGCCTAACATTTCCAATAAAGCCATAGTTTAAGAAACGTTATTAAGTTTATCTTGCTTTACTTTGACTTCTGTCCCCACCTTCAGAAATATAACATTGTAATTGTTGTTAAGTAGAGTGATGCAACAAAATGAAGTACATGCCAGAAGCAAAGCATGTATTAATGCACACTGTAAGCACGTGGAACTACTTTAAACGAAATAAAACCAATTTAGCTGTAATAAAAAGCGTAGTATGTTCTGGCCGTAAGCTTAGTAAAGCATCGCGAAAGAACTTAGTACATTTTCTAATACTAAACAATGATAGATTCGCTGTCCATTTCTGCATTGTGAGCCTGTGCAAGAAACGACTCTGAAATTATGAATTTGTATTAGTCCAATACAAGTTATGAGCTACATATGCACCTGTGATTTCTTTCCACACAGCCTTTTCTTATGTCACCACCATATGTCAACAACGAACCTCAGTTACCAAAATGGACAACCTCACCTGATGTGCGATTCGGCCCTCTCCCTCCGAACCTGGATGAATGTGCCCACAAAGAGTGCCCTCTTCCACTCGCTTGGAAAGTCCCCCTCATGTCACAAAATCCTGATAATAACCACGGTCCTAAAGAACTGCATTATTGGGGTGTCAATTAAGTAGGTGCCCCCAGAAAAGATTTTTGAAAAATCTACAAGAAGTCTAGAACATGTTGAGAAAAGTAATCATGGATCACGTTACAGGTAATAAGTGGCAGTTCCCCTCATCAGATGTGCTTGCACTTTACCTAGAGTGCCGCAGCCCGGAGAATAACTGGCATCTTTGTGAATCCATTACAGTACATGGTCCGGTAGATATGCTTCGATGCTAAGAGATTTTTTCCCAGAAGACCTGCACTAGGTTCCTTTAATTGGTTTCTAGAGGACAAGAAACACTGACAGGTAAGTTCTTTTTTCGTTGTTTGACAACACCTCAACCCAGTTCCCTGTTGCGGAACATTACTGGATCCAGGAAGGACCCCGGGAGTCCTGATGCATCTGTCTCATAGAAAAGCAAAGGGCCTCATTACGAGTCCGGAGGTAGCCGTGACGGAAATACCGGCAGGCTGGTGCCAGACCGGTAATTCCATTCCGACCTCCGTGATTGCTGGAATCACCGGGGCATTACAACCCCAGTGACTCAGTAATTCTCGTGGCGGAATAGGACTCCATGGGGATGGAGACCATGGAACCACTGGCTCCGTCTATGACGGAGCTGGTGTTTCCATGTCCGCCTGCAGCGGGTGGTATTACTCCCGCCAGGTCAGACCTGGCGGGAGTGACACCTCCCGCCTGCAGGACTCGGAATCAGCCGATCCGGAAACAACGGTGGCGGCAGATTTACCGCCACCATTGTTTCCGGACCGGCTGACTTGTAATGAGGCCCACAGTCTTCTCAGAAGAACCATATTTTGCAGCTCAAAGCAGTGCTCATGCTGAGGCCCACTTTAGGTTTAAATCGTCCCATCTTCAGTAGAAATGTATTTCCTTTTGACTAGCACTTAATTCTGTTGGGTGGACCCCAAGGTGAGTTAGAGGACCCCAAGGAAACGATCCCATCACTGAATACGTTTCGAAGTAGCATGGATTTTGAGATTGCAGAGATGGGTTTCTGGTGGAGAAGTCTGAAATGTTGTGGTTTGCTGGATGGGCAGAGTCAGCAGGTGAGCACCCCACATCCGGAGGAATGGAAGAAACACCCCAGTTCGAATCCTGGCATCCCAAAGATGAAAAAACCTTCAGGAAAGGCGTCAGTATGTCATTGATGAAGAGATTGCAAGGCTGGATGGCAAAGTCAGCATCAGAAGTCCTCAAGCCTTGGAGGTTCAGAAACAAGACCCTGAGGTAATGTAGTATACCCTGTTGATGCATGAATGAGGACGAAAAGGCATTACAGACACTGTTTAAGGAAGTAAGTACAATAGTGACCCTAGCCAAGGTTAAAGGTCATAGTTCTCGACAAAAAGATGCAGGTCCCCACACTGAAGGAATGGTACCCCGATCCTACGAGACTGTCCAATTGACAAGAAAAGCACCCAGAAAAAGCCATGCTGGACATATGGAAGATACAGTGTTCCTACATTTAGGACAGATGACACAGGCAGACCCAGGAGTTCCAGTGGAGCACAAAATGCCTTACTGTGGTAAAGATCTGACTGGTCCCACTGCATAAAGTGAATGGGCATAACACAGGGTTCCATCTCATTGCCGACAAGGCAGAGCTTCGTCAGCAGGTTCTCGGAAATTCACGAGATTCTGGTACAGAGCGTTAATCACCATCTTTGGCTATGAGCCCTTCTTCCTGTCTCTTTGGGGTTGAATTCCAGCTTTTTTCCTGCTACTGGTGTACAGCCCCTGCTTTTATCCCTAAAACAGGATTTGGGGCTGACCCCCAACCTCCAATCAGGCATATTCCTGAACTATTCAAAATATTGACAGTGAGCCAATCAATGCTGATGGCCACTATGGCAAAGTCCCCTGCCTGTTATTGAGAGTCCCTGGTGGCATGACCCAGGCGGGCCGGCTACCACCCGAGCTAAAGTGTGAGGGAGCTGAGGGTGTTATCAGGAGGATTCCCTGCCCTCCCTGGCCACCCTGCCTGGGTGTCTATTGCAAGGCAGTCATCGCCACTTATAGAATCCCTACAGACCCCCACCCAACCTCCTTCCCAATATATATAGCCAAATGCTCTCTCTAGCCAGGCCCAGGGTCTATGAGAGACAGGAAACAAATGGTTCATAGGAAACACAATCTAGTTATTTATTTCACTCAGCATTGTGGCGTTTCTCCTGATATTGTTATTAGGGAATCCGCATTAACAGGGAAGACAGGTCAAAGTATCAGTGAGATGCTTCTTGTGCCGTGGACACTATATTTCCAGTATACCGGTTTCCGACCTTGCGCTTACCCACAGATGTCACAGAGTTACCTAACCATTGTCCATCAGTTTAAATTTTCCTCGTACATGATATGAAGTTGCTATTTAGACTATTATCTAGACTACCTATTTAGAAGGTTTTCACATGCACAATTGACATGCTGAGGAAACAGGAGACATGAGCCTAGCTGCAGAGAGTAGGATAAAGGCAAGAGTGGGACCCAAGAAGGTGGAAAGGCAAGATGAAGACTTGGTTTAGCCTTTTAAGCCCAAACTGAGGGCAGGTGTTCCCAGATGCAGCAACCAATTTTAGCCTTACCCCATCACACGGCACAGTTGCAGCCACTCTGAGTCCAACGCAGGAGGAGGAGAGTGTGGGAGCAGGTTGTCTAAATAAACAAAGATTGGGTCTATGGGGAATGAGCATGAAATATTTAGCAGGAAATATTTATTTTACAGATGGACATCTATAAAGATGAAATGAATTAATCAGTCTCCCCACCCCAGCCCAATAAGATCAATTCACCATGGCCTTCAGTTTCTTTCCCTTTAGTAGGCTTTTATTAGGCTACCAATCCCATATTGGCCATTCGTAATATTTGTTCAGACTATAGACCCATTCAAGCATGCGTACATGGATTGAGGACTACAGGTCCCTGTATGGCCCGAATTATGGGGCCAAGGTCGGCGATCTGTGTACAGCAGTAAGAACCCATTCAGGCCAGAAAGAACAATAAGGCACTCGCAAACATCCGGAAGTCGTCACTGGGGAGGAGGTTCAATGTCCCTCAACCAAGGTAGAGAGACCAGAAACTGTTACTGCTGTAGCGGGTGGGGATTTAACACCCCTCGGTTGGGATCTGATGGCCAGAAGTCGCTGTGCACCATATCCAGAGATGGACATTAACAACAGACTGAATGTTTAATGGATGGGTTTATTGTTGTGGTGGTATGCAGTATGAGTGCGCCAGAAAGCCTAGCAGTGATACTCTAGAATCTTCCCTTGTTAACCTATAAATGACCTATAAAGGTGGTAAGGGAACTGAAGGGCGGGTCAGGTCAATTAGGTAGTGTCCCGGTTACATGCAGGATACTGTTTTTCCTTGAATTGCAAGCCAATTAATACATCGCCTCTGTTTACCATCACCCAAAGGTAATGTGGCTGTTTGGAATAGGAACTAGAAACTGGAGAGTGGGGACACAAGCCTATTTGGAGGCAGTTGGCAGAGAGAACACTAGACTGTTCATGGCCCAGAGAACTGGAAGAGAGGCCTAGGAGACTGGGCAACGCAGGTCCTAAGGAGCTGAAGGTGAGAACCAGGAAACCAGGCCAAAGATTTCAGGGAGCTTGAGTAAGAGGCAAGGAGGGGCCAGGGGAGTGGAAAGAGGCTGATACGAGTAGTGCAGAGAAAGAACAGAAAGACTGGGAATACACAGACTATAGGTGACTACAAAATGAGAGGCCCTGGATGAGAGATATATGTTCACTGAAATCTTTATCAAGTAATGTTCCAGTGAAGCGGGAAATGGACTGTGAGAGATAAGGGGTCAGAGATAGAAGGGAGGAGTGGGAGGTACAACCCAGGAAGAAATTACTGTAAGAGACCAACCTGGGTGAAGCAGATTATAAATTAGATTGACAGAAGAAGAGAGGAGAGAGACCAGATCACTGGGGATCAGGGTCAGCATGGCGAGCCTCCACAGAGATTACAGAGACTACAATGTAGTTGGCCACCCACTTTCCCAGCCTAGCGCCCCTTATCCACACCCCAGACTTTGGGGATCATCTTGACCTAGACCTCTTCCTTTCAGGACATGGAACCATGGCATTTCTGCTTTGGTCAATCATCTCAGATCATTATTGATGAACCCAACGAGGAAGAACAGACCACAGCCTCACACGCCCAGTTTAAGGGAGAAGATGGTGAAACAGGGGCACATCTATGTGGGGCCAATGCAGCCGAGGGTGGCCAAGAACCCTGGGTGAGGCAATTCCCGGGAACGGTGAATCCTACCGACTTTCTTAAAGGACTGGTATTTTGCAGAGTGTTGTACAACTCTCTGTTTAGGTGCGGGATCTTGCTGCCATGGCAACCCAAGAACAGAGACTTGGTTAATGACTTTCGTTTTTTGGCAGCACCTTTTTCTGTGAGGGGGATCCCGGAACCTTGAGACTACAGTGAAGCCCATTTTAAACTTTTATTTTCCCTTGAACTTTCAGTTAATAAGTATCACTGGTTGAATCCTTGCAGTTTCCTTTACACTTTATTGCTACCCTGTTTATTATTTTGCCCACACTCTGTACGACTATCCCGAAAAATCTCTTAACTTTTACAAATCTGAATGTGTCTGATCCTTTGGCCCTCATAAAAGACACGGCACAAACTATACAATTTTGTGGGCATTTGTATGGGAACCAACAGGGGATTTGGATTCCAAAGGACTTACCCACAACCGGCACACACCCTCAAGCCCTTTTGTGGGTTCCTGCCCAGAGCAGAGCACACCTCTGAATTGACCCATTCTGGTAATCACGCACAGTCTCCCTCGCCCTCTCTCTTCCGCTCTCTCTTCTTCTCCCTCTCTCTCTATCTCTCTCCCTCTCTCTCTTTTTCTCGCTCTCCCTCCCTTCCTCTCTTTTCCTCACTCTTTTCTCTCTCTCTCTCTCTCTCCTCACCCCCCTTCTCACTCTTTCTCCCTCTCTCTCTAGGTTACTGCTGCAAGGAAGGCACCATGTTTTGTAACATGACCACACATGGTGTAGTCATGGCATAAGGTGACACTGCTTTCGTGGGGACGCTGCCTTGCCCAGGGAAACTATGGGTACCATTGTGGTAGCCCCCAACCCCCAAAGGGCTCCCAAGGAGGCAAAGAAATTAGTTGCATCCCTAGTGAGAAGTAGATAGGACTCACTTTGGAAAAATGTTTAGGAGCATTACAAAATTCAGCAACATTCTCAGGGGGATACCAAACATAGGCAAAAGGGGATTTTCTATGTAACACCCATCCATCAAGTCCATCTATGCTTTTCCCTGGCACCAGTTCTTACATTGGGGATGACAAAAGGGACAACGACCAATTGATAGTGCCCAGGGCACATTTCTTGAATTTCTGCAATTGTAAATACAGGCCTTAATGGAGGCACACAGAAGGTGGTCATATCTTTTAATTTTCTACTATTATGCAGTTTCCCAGGGGCCTACGAAATGCTTTTCCATCAAAGTCCTGTGCATTCATGGGATTTTTGCCTGACCTGGATGTTTTTGATAATTGCTTGGTTTGAGCCAATCTCTTGGTCTTTGTGGTAAGATGGCATTATAAGAAAAAAATCAATTTCGCTCAAACATTTTTTGAGTTTTACACTATTCAGTTGATCCTCCTTTTCTAATTTTCTCCAAAGAAAAGGTCATTTTGAGGATTCAACCCGCTTGTCTTCCCATGGTGTTCTCTGAATTTCATCCACAACAGATGCACCTTTTCCTGTTCTTTCCCCCGCTGCAACCCTTGAAGGTGGAGGACTATTTCCACAAATTGGACCCCAAGAGTGCCTTAAGTTTCTATTTGGCCATGAGGAAAAACTTGCCTCTGGATGTTCAATTGTTCCTGGGTTTGGCAAGACCCCAAAAGGGGAGAGTGGTTTATAAGCAGACACTAGATGGGTTGCTTTTTGCATCAAAACCTGCAATAAGTTGGCTTATAAGAGAAATTCCAATGGTCCTTGGGCCCATTCCATAACAAATCTGTTTATATACTGAGAACGTCTCTCTTAAGAAAAGGGTACCACTTACACTGTGATGGAGCTGGTATGGAGCTGGTATTGAGACGTGTTGTACCACTTAGCGGCTGTTGAAGACATTTGCTGTTCAGTCTGTGCCGGGAAGACATTTCAGTGATGATTCAGTTGGAGGGAAACTATGCCTGCCAGAAAGAACATTTTGAAAGATAAGTAACTTGTTTCTCAACTTCCTAAACTGGTAGTCTAAGGAATTTTGCGTGAATGTCAACTTGTTTGTGGGTTTTGCTGGAAGTTGTAAAGTCAGAACTGTTACCAAGTCGACACCTAATCTGAGAATGGTTCCTTGTGTTCTAGTGTGCTACTGGTGGTATTCTTGCACATTATGAGAGGGGACTGGCTACAAACTCTGCTATTCAGCCAGGTGTTTCTGTTATGGACATCTGTAAACTTTGTCGCAGATAGCACAAAAAACACTCCAACTCCCAGAGACTGTTCTGGGGTTTTTATTGTGCTTTTCTACAGGGCGCTCAGGCCATCCCTCTCTCTCTTTCTTATCTAAAACCCCCACTCCCATCCTAACCCAAGCTTCCATAATCCCCATGTAAGTATATACTGCTGGTTTCTCCCTTTTTTTGTCTAGGTTCTAACTTCACTAGAGGGGACAACCTGAAAGCCAATGCCTTATCTGTTAAAACTCCCTCAGGGACTTCCTAACCTGACCCTATACTAACAATGTTGTTAGCTGAATAAGAGGGATTATATGGTATACCTTTTAAGATATGATGCCCAACTCGGTCTTCTTTCCATTACACCCACATATTCCTCTTTCTCTATCTGTCTGATGTTTTCCTCTCACTACTTTCCTGTTCCCGACTGCAACAACCTTCACTCATTCTACTCCACAGGTCTTCTTCCTCTATCCCTCCAATCTCTCTTGCTACTGCTACCACCTGCCTTCACTTTTTGATTTTACTTCTCCCTCCTCCACACTACTACTCCCTTCTCTGCATTGCATCTCCCTCATCCACACTTCTACCACCACTCCACCCCAGTATCTGTCCAGTCACTCTCCTTTCACTGTCACAAAGTCACCATCACATACTCTTCCCACTCACCCCCTATTGTAAGGAAGGCATGGTATCAAATTAAGACAGACACAAGTGATCACAGTTCAGGGGTGTTTATTAAACTTTATCAGGGGTGTGAATAACGCCTATCTAAACCTAAATCTATGATGGGAGCAAGCTGCGACCATCAAATAATAATAATACAGTCCTAGTGGAGTCTAGTCAAATAAAAAGGGCCTATACTAAAAATAAACTATTGCCAATGCTTACCGCTATGCTACAAAATAGTGTGGGATATTGTTAGCAAAAAGAAAGAAGTGTTCACAAAATGATATGTAGGCCATTGGCCTCCCTTTCCCATGTTTTTAGCACGGGACAAGGCGGATCACTCAGGCACAGCACACTGCTGGGCTTCTCTGTCACGAGGTCACAGTTCCTTTCTCCAACATCAGGGCCTTCAGTACCCAAATCTCTTTTGCGCAAAGTCTCTTGCCTCAGAGAACCTGATGTACCATAAACAACATAGAAAAGTTCCTTTCTCAATATTCGAGTTGCGCAATTTACTCTTCACCATGCATCCCCCTCAGCCGGGCTCTGATCCTTCTTTCATGGTTATCCTCCCTCAGTCGGGTTCAAACCAACTTCAATTTGTAGGCATCCCTTAGTAGGGTTCCCATTTGCCACAACAATTTTCTCATGTGCGTTACTGTTCACCGAGGATCCTCCTGTTCCGGGCTCAGACCCCTTTTCTGCAATTAGTCCCCCTCAGCCAGGTGCAGACCAATTCCAGTTTACAGACAATCGTAGACTTTCGAATGTGCACAGGATTCAACGTAACCCGCTGCAGGACCGCTTTGATTTCACAGTTTAATAATTCTTCCCCACTCGAGGGAGGAGGTGGTGAAGGAGTACCAAAGAGAGGCATTTGAGTGAGCACCCACGTGGCGCCGGACCACTCTGTATCTGGTACCTATTTCGGTTTTGCAAAGTTTAATTGTATTTAAGTTCTCTTTCTTCGTACAAGGTTGCCGCTTGCAACCTTCAGCTTAACACAGTCCAGTCTGCTATCAGTTTCTCCAACTCACTGGCTGTGTTGAACTTCTTGGCATTGCTTTGCTGTCGGAGTCAAGGACAGTACCACAGTGGCAATCACTTCTCCCCGCCTTGGCTATATCAATGCAGGAGGGCCCCATGTACTTTTGACGCATGCTATGCCGTTCGTCAGCTGTAATTCCCAGCCTTACGTTTCTTTTCCTTGAGGCTTCTTGAAAGTGGCGGATCTGTGTTGAAAAGGGCTAGGGTAATTCCCTCCTTTTCGTCCTCTCTGATCTCGCCGCCTTTCTCCTCGGTTTAAACTGCCATCTCGGAATTGCTGCTTTCTCGTGCATTTTGCCTTGCTCAGAGTGTGCTTTCATGCTCTGCCTTTTATCCATGTGGAGAAGTGTGATGGAAGTCAGGTGTGTGTAATTATCAGTAATTGCCTGACTCTGCCTGACCTTTGTGTTGGGACATGTCAGGTATACTGTCTGGTGTTAATCAGTTGTCGCTCACGATGAACTGTCAGTGAGAAAGTGTTTGTGTTGTAAAAGTGGGTTTGGGGGTGTAAGAGGATTCAATTCAACACTACAGCTAAGTCAATGCCTAGTCTGGGATACTGAATGGAAACCCTTATTGATATATCTTTATGTCCAGTTCATGCGTTCTGGATGACTTCCCCTATATAACACCCCTCTCTTGGAATCCCCCTGACCCCACTGAGCCAAGAAGTAGTTCTGTTTTGCAAGTTAAAAGGTTTATTTGATAATTTAAACAATAGATATATATATCACACTTTATAATAATTTAATAATTGAATATCACACTGAATCTGAGCAGTAATCAATAATGGATAGTCTGGCACTAGCACCCTTGTGAATAGGAACAGAAGAATAAGGTGGTAGAGAATGCTTTATATAAGTTCAGATGGATGTAATGTTGAATGAAAATGCAATACAGAAAATACTCAATATGATTTCAACAAAACAATATATTCACTTTTCTCTGGCAATCCCCTCCCCCCTTTATGCAATGCAAGGAAATGGAAGGAAAGCACACAGTTCTCAGAAATGCAATCAAATGTAATTCAGTTCACCCCAGCAAGCTTAGACTACAGAAGTTTGAAACACAGGCCCAAAATGCTTTTATGTGTGATAGCACTATATTGGAAAATGTGCTAAAATGCTTTTATATGTGCTGGCAATGAAGTGAAAAATATGCTAAAATGCTTTTATATCCCTCTAGAGGTTCAGGGTGAGTGGTATCTAGTTAATATTAGTCCAGGCTCACTCTAGCAATGATTCAGGGATGGTTCTTAAGAGTCAAACGAATTTTTAGCAAGGAAACTGCTGTTTTCAGACGTGGAGAAATTTGCAAATCACGGCAAAATTCGCGAGTGCGTTTTTCGCGATTGCGGCAAAAGTGTATGGAATAGGAATGCGGTTCTATGTTCGTTGAAAAGCCAAGATTCCCAGCTTTCAGAGGAAAGTTACTGCAAGTCTCTAAGACAAACGGTCACGGAGATATGAGCGATATGGTAAAGGTCGTTTTTCAGATTTGAAATTTTAAAGTTCAAAAAGACAAGTGACAGCTAGCAACTAGAAATGACAGGTGACAGCTTTGCAAATGACAGGTGACAGTTAGGGGGCAGTTCTACTTAGATTAAAATAGATTGAATTATATTATTTTAACTAAGAGATTGGTTCTGCACAGTTCTGCTGGGTACTCACAATATATTTTTGAAATAGAATGGGCCTCGCCACGGATCTGGTCAGGTTTTAGACTGGACTCTGGTCTGGTCTCGGCACTTCACAGTGTTCTGGGTCAGCTCTCTGGTTCTGCTAACAGTGGTCTGGGTCAGCTCTGCTCTCTCTGGGTACAGCACTGCTTCTGGATCTTTCTGCACAGCTTTCTCTGGAGATTGATGGATTTGAAGTCTGGATCTCTGGATGTGGTATGGTCCGGCAGCATGCTCCACAGCAAATGGAATTGAATGCCCCTATCTGTCCTGACTGTCTGCTTTTATGTGTTTTGAAAATGGGTGGAGAGGCTAGCTCCCTAGGCCCTACCCCTCTCCACTTGTCATTGGCCACTTCATCCTCTTCCCCTTGATTGGGGGAATGAAATGAAGTGTCATCATGATGAGGTCTGTTTATGGTACAGAGAACCCACCCCTGTCAAATTACACACAATCTATATTTTGACCCAAAAGACATATTTGCACAGGTACACATTTGTTTAAAATTACATGCACCCATCACATATCACAGGAGGTATACCCTGTCCAAATCTGCTCTTCCTGGGAGCTTGCATTCAGAAATGGCAACATTTGCACTTTTTAACTGGTTTCGTAATATCGGACATTAACCCAACTTTACACACATGTGCGCAAGGAGTATGGACATTAATTGATGAAGTGTCAGATTTTTAACATGCATACATTTTAAGTAATACCCTCTTAACTGCTAGCTTGCTCCCAGATCATGCCACCGGTTGGAGTTTGGGCTTGAATTGAAGGTACATTTTTTAAATTAAGGCTCTCAAAGTTATACATTTCTGTCATTTGATTACAAAGAGTTATCAGTGTTTCTGTAAAATATATATTTTGCTTCCAATTCAGTTCTCAGAGTGTTGGAGTCCGCCTCCAAGACTTGGGTGGGTCAGTCACATGTGTCTTCTGGCAGGCAGGCCTTTGTTGACAGGAAACAGTCAAAATCAACATATCCTATTCAATTGCAAGAGCCTATTGTGTGGTCTCCAGGAGGCTCCCAGCCAGTCTGCCTTCTATCAATCAAGAGGTCATGTGAGATTCTAACTCCTGGTGTGAATCTCTGGAGGTGAGAGGGTTTCCCAGGCTTCAGGCCTCTGGGAACAGCAGGTGGCTAATTTTTAATTAAAATGCAGCCTTTGAAGTCAGCTGAGTCAAATCCCTTTGTCAGCAACTGCACTCAGTTCTCCTGTCAGAGTTTAGACCGCTAGTGCCGCCTTGAGGATTTTGTTGGTACTGCATGCAATTTTGGGATCTTTCTTGGATTAATGCATTCTAAACAGGAATGGTTCTTACATGGTAGTAAATAATCGTTGCTTAACATTGTTTTGATGGGGCTCCTTACAGTAAGATGGTTATGTGGAACCCCACAAAAGGGTTGAATCTTTAAAGTGGTCCAATGAGTCACGATTTCAGCAACTTTTTGACATCAGTAACAGTGGATTTTGTTAACAAAGATCTTTCTTTACACTGGTGGGTGGCAAGTTAGGTAACCATTTTGGTGTGCGCACAAACTGCGTGGTTCTCCTGGATTCTGGCGCACTTGTGGGCTTTTTGGCCATCTTGGATTTTCTAAGCCCACAGCACCAAATGTTGCAGCATGATAGCTCAAACGTGGGTCAGGACACCCAACAGGGGGCTGGAGTTTCTAGGTGTACCTGGTAGGATGGGGAAAAGGTGTTATTAGGAATGAGATACTGCGTCTCACCCTTCGGTGTCCCACTCCCCGAAGACCCCCCATCCAGGTGATCCCCACACACTGATTCACCCCCAGGAACTGGATCCAATAGCGATGGCCGTGTCCTGGGCTCCTGGATGACAGATCCCCATGGACTAGGGGGTGAGAAACCATCAGGTTTCTCACACTATACTCCCCCTAACAATTCTCACTTGCTAGTCATGCACGCACACCAACCACACAGTACAACTTGCTCTCACCAACCAACAACTCAACTTTTTGTTAATTTGTCTCCATATCAAAGTCCACTGTCCTTTCTCCTGCTGGTCTCATAGTCTACCGCCAACTCCTCCACCTCTCACCTCACCCGAACAACCCACAATTTCCTCCTTCCTGTGGCCTCTCTTATCATCCTCCCTACCCTCTAAGTGGTTTGATGACTCTGGCCAATCTGGCTCTGTCTTCCCCACCCAGAAGGGATCACAATCACTGGAAGTTACAAAGACATCTACGCCCCTTTTCTCTACGTGGGGCCACTGTGATGTAGCAATGGCGGGCCAAGCTGCACAGTGTCCAAATTTCTGTTAGGTGGCCTTGGTGTGACCTCCCCCAAGGTAAATACTTTCTTGTCTGGTGATTGCTGCTGTTTTGTAAGTACCTTGCAGGCTATGATGACTGCAGTAGCTCTGCTGTGCCACGCGCTGGCACTGGGGAGCAGTGCACGCCACAGCAGGCGGCTGTGAAAACTCTGTGCTCGGCTTTCTGCTGCCTCTCTCTCTGTTAGATGGTTCAGAGATTCTGACACTAAGCTGTAGGAAGTGTGGGGTGTTGGTGGGTTGTGCTTGCTCTACTGATAGCTTCATATTGCTGCAGCGTTGACTTTGGGTCTACAAAGAAGAGAGAAAACATAGCCAGCATTGGTATCAAAAGTATGGGGTGATGAAAGTGGGATCGACCCACGCATAAACATGCACTTGGGTAGGGAACAGGAAATGGGGCCCTCTCAACTGCCAGGGTAGGACTGGCTCTGGTGTCCACCCAGGTAGGCCTTCCACCCCAGACTGAGAGGGGTTCCTATGCCCTCTTGACAAGGTCAGGTTACTGAACTTGTCACAAATGATACATGGATGTCTTTGCTAAATACTGTTTCCTAGTTTTCCTTGTGGTGAAGGGCAATCATTTTGGTCATTCTGTGCCCCAGTGGGTCCTCCATAAATTCTAGTTCATTTTTCCTCCCCTCTTTCATGCTTTTAGATTCTTTCATCCGATTAAGAATCTGTAGGAGAAAGGAATCCATTGGAAGAACAGTTACTTGAATGGCTAATGCTCTTCTGCTGCTTGTGCTCTTTTCCCCAAACCGTTTCCTCATTAACCCTCTCATTGCAGCCCCTCTTATGAATAGTTTGTTACACATAAGCAGCTCTAAAATAGTTTGGTGTTTGATAGCAGATATAATTGGTGGAACTGAAGTAACTTGTTCCTCTTGAATTGGCAGAATTCCTTCATCGAGAATCCAATCTTCCACAAACAATTCGTATTGAGACTTACAAACTTTTAGAATGTCTTCCTTTCCCACATTTTAGCTGAATGAGGCTGAGTAGTAGGAACACAAAGCAAACACAGGTTCATATATTTATTCTATGGCATTTTCAGGCTATTTACAGATTTGGGTCAAACTAGGGCCAAGCAAAATGAAATACCAACAGGTGTAAGCGTTGTAAGGGTGCAGAAGTACAAATCTGACACAGTGGTAGTATGTTTGTGGGTAAATACTTTATAAGAAAAGAAAAGGAAAAAACGATCTTGCTCTATTACTATGAGGGGTTGCCCTACCTCCAAAAAAATAATGAGGTCTGTGTGAGATGTCCGTAAAGTAAAAATAACCACCGTCCTGTGTCCAAACCTATTTCAGTCCCTTGCATTCTAAACTAAGTAAGGAAAAACAGGGTGTTTTCTTGATCCACAAGGAGGCCCATCTCATTCCGGATACAGATTCAAAATGTTCCATTTTTGATAAGAAAACCTTGTCTACAAATCTTTAACTTAAAAGTTCTTGATCTTGGATGCTCCTACAGATGCATTCAAAACACAACAGTATTCAATGGAGAATCGTCTCCTCTCTTCTTTCTCCAATTCAATATCAAGTCTGTTTACTGTCCTGCAGACTTGACTGTAGACTCTTCTTGCAACAAAACATACACAGTTTCCAAACTTCAAAAGGGGTTGAGGGCTCTGTTCCCCTATTCTCCTTCCAGTTCACCGGTGTAGTGCCCAGTCTAGCTTATTATTTTTCCAGACTTCCACAAAATACATGTCCTGAGTCTCAGGACTGTCTCTTCCCCGGCTCACAAGTATAGCGTCAAATCTGGGTCACTATCCTGCCAGACTTGACAGCACATCTTCTTATTACAAATCACAATTTCCAAGTACCAGGTGTGTGGGGGTCTCTTACCCTGCTCTCTCTCCAGCTCACAAATTAAGTCAAGTCTGGTTCACTATCCTGCCAGACTTGACCGCAGACTTTTGATTACAAAACAAAGTTCCCAGGTATCAGAGGGGAGCCTCTTCCCCTGTCCTTTCTTCAGCTCATAAACTTAGTATCAGGTTCACTATCCTGCCAGATCTGACTGTATATTTCTTTTCACCAAAACACAATGTCCAAATGTCTCCAGCTCACCAATGCAGCGTGAAGTCTGGTTCGCTTCCTTCCAGGCTTGACTGTGGACCTGCGATTCACAAAACACAATTTCCATATCTCCCCAGATCACCAATGTGTCAGCAAGTCTTGTTCACTATCCTGCCACCCTTGTTTGTAAATCTTAACTTCCAAAAAGTGTTTCTTTCTTTGGCAAAGGGTTTCCGGCCCTTTGTTCTGGTTTCTTGCTCCTTTCCTTCTCTGCTGCTTGGGCCCCAGATCACTCTGGGCTGTTTCGGAATCTACCCGACTTGTTCTGCCATTGGTTCCTCCTTCCTGTGGGTCCCAGATCCCTCGGTACTCTCTCAGGATCTCCTCGACTTATTTTGGGCAACAGCCCACTTATTATGTGTTTCTATGCGGTGGTGTGGGGTCCTTGACCCCTGTGTATTACTTGTGCAGGCTTAGCCTGCTTTAATTTGGGTCCCAGACCTTGGTATGTTGTGCTAGTGGGACTTCCCTGTCTTCATGTGGGTCACAGACCTTGGTATCCTGTTTCTGTGGGACGTCTGCCCCGTTCCACTTACTGTCCAATTCAACAGACCTGGTGTACTCTACTGCCAGGTACTGCTCCACATAGGATATTTTGCAAAGTTTGTTTCAAACTGTATAATTCTTCCATTATCCCTTTTCATCTCTTGGGACCTTAGTGTGTTTTTTTTCTCCAATCTGTTTAGCTCCCTCTGTATCACAGTAGCCGTCCCAACCCTTTCCCTACCTTCAGGAGGTGTTGTTCTGTGCTCTGGTCTACCCTTGAAGCAGAGTGAGGCTTCCATGCTGCTACCACATTTGGCGGCTCTTCAGCGTTTGGATCTCTCCCATCCTCGGCTGCGCGCCTTCACCTTCTCACTTTGCCTTTGCTGGTCAGGTTTCTCACTCTCTGCCACCAGCCAAGTCCCTTATTGCATGGACCACCTGGAGAGACTCGTCCCTCCTCAACACCGTAGTGTCTCTACTTCCCTCACCACAGAACCAGTGTCTGGTTCCTCACTCCTCCAGGGCTAGCTTGACAAAATATGCAGTCCTTCCTTGCTTTTTATCATTGAAGTTGCCTCTAATAAGCTGTACCTAGTATGTTGGTTCCGCAGTGGGCTTTTGCCTCTTTGCCTGATCCTCTTCGGGTCAGTTATGCCTTGTATTCTACCTGGGTAAGCTTCACTCTTCCTCGTCCCAGTAGGAATAATTAAGTCCTCTACTCTACTGAAGTACATAGAGGTGTGGGGGACCAGAGGGGGCTGAGTGGGGTGCAAGGACAGTGGGGACAGTAATGGAGGGTGTGAATACCACATTCTCCAAGGCTGTCGTCACTGGTTCCATGAAGGGCTTCCCTCCCCATGAGATCCACCCACTGGGTACCACCCCCAGGAGGTCTATCGGGTAACGGCCTCACCTCCCTGGCCTCATGGGAAGGGGGTTCCCCATAGAAGCAGTGACAGTACCCCAGGATTCATCACAGGGTGCAGAAGTAAGAGTCGGACACAAATGGTGGTATGATTCTTGCCAAAAACTTTAATTAAAAGGAAATGAGGGAAAAACCTACCTAGCGCTATTTCTAGGAGGTGTGTGCCTGCCTCAAACCAAACACTAAGGACTATCAGGATGTCTGTCAAAAGTAAATAGTCCACTGTCTTGTGTCATAAACCATTCCGTCCCTTACAGCTAAACTAAAGAAACTGGTGATCTTCTTGACTAAGGATTGTCTCTGCAGTTCGACAAAGGTGAGGGAATGTCTACCTTCCCCTGGCTTTTCTCAGGCTTCTCTCAGCTGTTCGCAACGTCAGGCTTCTTAACACAATTCAAAACATCAGGCTTCTTAACACAGTTCGCAATGCCAGGGGCATGACTCCCTTCCCCTGGGCTTTCCTTCCCAATTGTAAAGTCTCCCGTAGGTCCCCGACCTTTGCTTCTCTCTCTTTCTACTTGGGTCAGCTTGGTTCACTTCCCTGCCAGGTATATTCCTTAGGAAAAGTCTTGTGTAGGTCCCAGACCACTGCTTTTCTCTCTTTCTGCTTGAACCAACTTGGTTCACTTCCCTGCCAAGTATGGTCCTTGCTCTGTGGTTTCCCTTCTTCTCATGGGAGTTGGTTCCAGACATCTCTTTATTGTGTGTGTGTACTTGGGGCTCTTTCCTCCCATGTACCACCATTAGGAAAATGACTTGTGTCCCTCTTGTGTGGTGGATCCCAAAGCTCTCTTCTTTCGTTGGGGGTACTTGGGGCCCTTTCATCCCAATTACCGCCACAAAGAAGATGACTCGTGTTACTCTTGTGCAGTGGGTCCAAGACCCCTCCGCTTTGCATTCAGGTACTTGGGGCCCTTTCCTTCAGGCACCGCCACGAGGAGGATGACTCATGTTGCGTTCATTTGGTGGGTCCCAGACCCTTAAGCTTTTCTTATTGCGGGACAGACCTCGTAAACTATCCTGCCAGGTACTGTAACTATAAAGATGCTGAATGCACCTTTGTAGTTTGCCACTAGCTAGACAGAGTGCTCCCCCTACCTCTAGAGAGCCTTGCTGTGGGTTCTCATCCGGCTGGGAATACTGCAGTTTCAATTTTCCTCTGGGCAGCACTGCCTTCCCTTCACAGGCTTCCCATGCTTCAGGAACACTGCAAGCTTCTCTCCGTCAGCTCGCCTTCTGGTCCTGCCATCCTGGACTGGCCCTGGTCCTCCCAATTCCACTCTTGCTTCCTTCCTACTTGCTGCACCATGCTGGCTACTGCACCTCCTCTAGGGAGGACTAGACAACTGCTTTCCTCCTTCTCTACACTGCTTGAACTAGTTAGTAGCCAGCAACCACTAGATGGCGCATTATGGTTCTTAAGAGTAATCTTCATGGTTCCGTTCCACCTCCTCGTCTCAGTAACTATCCCAGAACTCTCCCTTGGGAGAATAGGATCTTCTTCGTCTCAGTACTTGGTAATGTAGTAGTACTTGTTCTACCTCATCACTGTACTTTTAAACGTGAGAGTTTTCAACCCTGCCGACATACAGAGGGGAGTCTGGTACAGATATAAAGTGGACAGAGGAGGGAGTATATGTGGGATGGTGATGTGTTATCAGAATATTCCATTCCCCCAGGATAGTTGGTGTTGTTCTCTTGCAAAGGGGCGCCCCCTAGTGAAAAGGAGACAACATTCCTTTGTTGGATGTGTCGCATAGGATAGCTTCACCTTGGGTTAACAGTTCAAGTCTTTACCTTTTAAATGATAACCTGGGTTTCATTCCCAGCGAGGACCATCCTTTCATAGCAACATGGTTGGGGAAATAAGGTTGTCTGCTTCTCACCCTGGGTGTTGAGTATGCCCCGGTCCTGGTACTCAAACCTACATGTGATAGATCCATACTATCGTAGAAGCTAGGGCTATCTAGTATTTATATTTGTGTTTTATTGTTTATATAGCGCTTTAATCCAAAGCCCTTTATAGTTTAACAACACAGGAACATTAAACATGTAACATAGAAGCAATAACAGTATATATGAGACAAACAAGAAAAACAGCATGTGGAACAATTTGCATTTGAGGAGGACGAAGAATGGAGGGGAGGGAATAGAGAAAAGGGAGAAAGGATAGGGAGTAGTGGGAGTAGGAGGGAGGATGGAGATCATGGGGAGACAGGGAAGATAAAGCAACAAGGAAGAGAGGGTATTGGAAGGAGAGAGAAAAGGTGTCAGGGAGGGTAGTGGAGAAGGAGTGCTTTCAAGGAGGAACGGAAGGAGGAATAGGTGGAAGTGGAGCAGATAGTGAAAGCAAGGGAGTTCCAATGTAGGGGGGCAAGGGGCTGAAAGGAGCGGAAATGAGAGGAGGCGCACAGTGGTGAGTGGGTGAAAAGTAAGAAGAGATCAGCAGAACGAAGGGAACGAGAGGGGGTACAGAATGAGAGAAGAGAGGTAATCCCGTAGCTTCCATCAAGAGGTGAGTAGGCATGTTTACCTTTAGGCCCGACTTCTGCTTCCTTTGCTACCTCTCTGTCTCAGGGTTCTGAACTTATTACCTGTCCACATTCTTGCTCATCTCCTCGACGAGAAATAACACTATGTGCTTTTCGAGGGGATTGTGTCCTCCGACGTATTCCACATCTATGACAGGTAATGTCCACAGCTGTGCTGCTTCTGAACATTTTCGGCAGAGGACGCCTACGTCGATGTCGTAGATCCATTGCCCCTCTAGGGCCTCCGTCGAGGGTCGACGTCACCGGATGTTATATATAGGATGCACGACCCCCGTAGCCTCAGTTCATTTTTTTCCGCAACGTGTTTGCTTCGGAATCTCGGCGCAATCGATTCTGCTCTTCGAAAGCAATATCTTCGTCTTCTTCTACAACCCTTAAAGTCGGGCTTTAAAAAAGGTCAGGACTGCGGTTCGAAGATGTCCATCACAGACCCGCACGACATCTGCCTCTGGTACCTCGGCGAAATCCACACCACCGACGACTGCAAGGAGTGCCAGTCCCTGACATCTAAGGCCTTGCTGGAACGTAAGAAGAAGTTGAAGGTAGGTAGGATAAATTGAAATCCGCTGGGCTTTCGACCAATGACTCGAGGGGCGACTCTCTGCATCAGCGTAAATCCAGGGGATCTCGGTCTAGGAGTGGTTCCCGCCATTCCTGTGCCTCCTCGAGGCATTCTAGGAAGTGCCGTCACCGGTCACCTTCCCCGTCCTCGTCAGAGGAGGACTCTGCCAGATGGTTGACTTATCCCACCAAGTCTTCGTCGCCGGCTGAATGGGAATCATTCCGCTGGCAGTTGTTATCGATTTTCAAATCGCAAGGCACAGTTCCGTCCGCGCCTTTGAAAGAAGCCGGCAAGAAACAGGCTCGGTCCGCCTCTCTCACGCCTCCGGGCTCGGGTGGTTGGTACGATCATCGGGAGCCGTCGAGGTCCCGTACGGACAAGGGAGATCGCCATAGCTGTGCCAGATCCAGGTCCCGGTCCTCAACGCCATTGAGACCGTCGGAACCTGTGAAGGCGTCAACGCCATTGCCGCCATGTCAGTCGAGGGGGTCTCTCAAAGCTCCGCCCTCGAAGAAGTCGTCGACGCCATCGGCGCCGTGTCCGTCGAGGGACATTATCGGGGCTCCGTCCTCGAAGAATTTGTCGACGCCGTCGGCCCCTCACTCGACGTAGATTCCCTCGGCACGCCGTTTGGGCAAGATTTGCCAGAGGTGCACCGGAGGGCTGTGGAAACTCTGAGGAAGGCTCTCAGTAAGTCTGTGAGGCCTGTGTGTGAGCCCTATTCTGTTCCTACTCCTAGATTGGACTTTTTCCAGCCTTTGCAAGACATTTCAGAGGTTGAGGAACTGTCTGATGAGGAGGGGGTTGTGCCTCCTGAGGTCCCTGATGATCTTTTGTCAGGGCATAGTCAGATGGAGGAACTTCGTTAGTCATTGCATGACGCTAGTGGCCTGGACACCTCTACGGAGGTGGAGTTTGGCCGACCAGAGCCTGGGGCGCATGCGATTCCTCCTATCGGCGTCTCATGTCAAGGGTGACCGAATACTTGGGTGGCCGGCTCCACTTGTTGATTTTACGCAGGATGATTTGACGGACATCCTGGATTAAGGTCCACCAACTGACCCGGTGTTGCCGTTTCACATGGCTTTGCAAAGGAGGGTGGCGGTGGCTTGGACTGCTCCGGAGAGTTACCGGCGGTTAATAAGTGGCTTCCAAAAAAATACCGCCCATCCAGTGGTGACCCCTACTACTTATTGGTGCACCCTACTCCGGAGAGTTTGGTGGTGCAGGCGGCTACGGCCTCCTCAAATCAGGCTGCGTACCCTACCATCCCTCCTGATACGGACGATAAGCACTTTGATGGTTGGGCAAGGAAGGTATTTTCGGCTGGGGTATGGCATTGAAGTCTGTCAACTCCACCTGTGCCTTGGCGAGATTCACTCACACTCTGTGAAACTGTGCGTCTTTGGCAGCTGAGCATATTCCTGAAGGGGAGGAACGGGATGGTTTCCTAGCCCTCGTGCAAGACGGCAAGGATGCCACGTGCAAGGCCGTTCATTCGGGTTTGGACACAGCAGACTGTGTCAGCCGGTCCATGGCTGCGAGCACCGTGATACACAGGTTTGCGTGGTTGCGGAAGTCGGGGTTTGCTCCTGATGTGCAATCCCGTCTTCCGAACATGCCCTTTGATAGTGTTCATCTGTTTGGCAGCAAGGCTGACGAGAACCTTGAGAGGTTGCAGACCTCCAAAGCTGCAGCAAAGTCTTTGAGCGCTGCAGTTCGTCAACCTCCGCCTTTTCGTCCTAGGGGACAGCAATGGAGGGAAAGTTCCTTTCGGTATTACTCATCCTTTGATAGATCGAGAAGAGCTGCCAGTCAAAGGGGCCACCATAGGAGTACCAGAGGCGGCAAGCAAGGTACTTGGGGTGCCAAAGCCGCTTGGGCAGTTGCCTCTTTGCCCTCAGGCACTGCTGCAGCCGTGTGCGCTCAGTCATGAGGCCATGTCCCATGGTTCGCCGGTTGGGGGCAGACTTGCGCAGCATCTTGGTGAATGGCGGGCCATTACTTCAGATGTGTGGGTTCTGGAGATCATAACACAAAGCTGCTGTCTTCCCTTCCGGCAAAGGCCTCACGACAATCCACTGGGGAAGCTCTCTTTGAAGTGTCCGGATCCGCTCCTTGCGCAAGAAATCCTATCCCTGCTGGAGAAAGGCGCCATAGAACTGGTGCCTGTAGCAGAGAGGAACAAGGGATGGTATTCCGCTTAGTTAGTTTTTAATCCAGAAAAAAGACGGGGCATTGAGATCCATCATGGACTTGCGTTGGTTGAACAAGCTCCTTAGGAAGGACAAGTTCAAGATGGTAACTCTTTCTCAAGTCCTCCAGGCCTTTCAACTTCAGGATTGGTTGGTGTTTCTAGACCTCAAGGATGCTTACTTTCATGTGCCGATTCAACCCAAGCACAGGAAGTACCTGAGGTTCGCGGTTGGCGACTCGCACTTTCAGTTTCGGGTCCTACCATTCGGATTGACCTCCGGCCCGAGGGTCTAAGCCAAGCTTATGGTGGTGGTGGCAGCGTATCTCAGGAAAGGGGGGGATTCACATCTACCCCTACCTGGACGATTGGTTGATCAGGGCACGGTCTCCCGTGCAAGCCCTGGATCGTCTGTCCATCACCTGCCACTCCCTTCACAAGCTGGGCTTCTCCCTCAATTTAAAGAAGTCCCATTTGACACCTACCCAGCGGCTCCAGTACATCGGAGCGGTGCTCGACACATCCCTGAGGCAGTGTTCGCCTCCCCAGGTGAAGGCTCATCACATTCTGCAGATGGTGGACAAGTTTCAACGTACTCAGAGTCTCCCGTTGTTTGAATTCTTGAGGTTGCTCGGCCTCATGGCATCCTGCATTTTCCTGGTGCCAGAGACCAGGCTGCGGATGAGGTCTCTGCAGTGGGCTCTCAAGATGCAGTGGTCGCAGTTCTCCAGCAGGATGTCGGATCCCATTCAGATTCCGACCTCGGTCGCCCAGGATCTTCTATGGTGGGCCGACGTAGGCAATCTGATGAAGGGAGCGCCATTTTCGCAGCCATGGCCGGAGGTGATGATAGTGATGGACGCATCCCTCACAGGTTGTGGAGCTCATGCCAACGAGTTCACAGCCAGTGGACGTTGGTCCTCGTCGGAGTCCAGACTCCACATCAATCTGTTAGAGCTGAGGGCCGTCAGGCTAGCCCTGAAGGCTTTTCTGCCATCTGTGCGGGGGAGGAATGTCCTGATTATGACAGACAATACAGTGGCCATGTACTAGCTCAACAAAAAGGGGGGGGGAGCAAGGTCACTCCCGCTGTGCAGGGAGGCGATGCAGCTCTGGTTCTGGGCCATCCAGCAGGAAATTTCGATCTCAGCAGTTCATCTGGCTGGGGACGAAAACGTGGTGGCGGACACTCCGAGCAGGCAGAACACGGTCTCTCGCGAGTGGGAGCTGGCTCAGGAAGTTCTTTTGGAGATCTTCGCCCTTTGGGGAACCCCACAAGTGGATCTCTTTGCCACCAGTGTCAACCAGAAGTGCGAAAGATTCTGCTCACAAGAATTTCCTCCAAGAGGAGTCTTAGGGGACGCATTCGTACTGGAGTGGTCCTTCCCACTGCTGTACGCGTTTCCTCCAGTCCCCATCATTCCGCAAGTATTGCAGAGGTTACGGAGGTTCAGTTCCCGAATGATCCTCATTGCTCTGGCATGGGCCAGGAGAGCGTGGTACCCGGACCTTCTAGACATGTCCATCTGCCCTCCACGCCATCTTCTGTACCGAGACGATCTGCTCTCATGGGAGGGGGGTCGGGTTCTCCATCCAGAGGTCAAGTCTCTCAGCCTTCATGCTTGGTATCTGAAAGGTTGAGGTATGAGGATTGGGACCTCCCCGAAGATGTGATGGAGGTGTTGCTTTCGCACAGAAGGCCCGCAACGAAATCCCTGTACCGTTGCCGTTGGAGAAAGTTCTGTGACTGGTGCAGGGGACAAAATGTGGATCCTTTCCAATGTTCCATTCCTTTGGTTTTGTCTTTTTTGCTTTCTTTAGCCCACAAGGGCCTGCAAGTGGGTACCATTAAGGGTTACCTGGCGGCGCTGTCCATATTTAAGCGCTCGTCTGAGGAATGTTCTTATTTTAAGATCCCTTTGATTTCTCAGTTTCTAAAAGGGCTAACTAATGTGTTTCCAATGTCCCCTTTCCAGGTGCCGGAATGGGATTTGAATTTGGTTTTAAAGTTCCTAATGGGAGCTCCGTTTGAGCCCTTGCATTCTTGTCCTTTGAGACTGTTGTCTTTTAAAACTGTGTTTTTAGTTGCGGTTACTTCCGCACGCAGTGTGAGTGAGTTGCAGGCACTTTCCGCCAAGCCACCCTTTACTGTGTTCCATAAGGGCAGGGTTGTCCTGCTGGTGCGGCTTCTTTTCTTCCGAAGGTTGTGTCGGAATTCCACTTGGGCCAGAAGGTGATTCTTCCGGCGTTTTATCCTCCTCCACATCCTGGTAAGGAAGAGGAGAGGCTCCATAGGTTGGATCCTAGAAGAGCTTTGAGTTTCTATCTCTCACAGATGTCCCGGGTCAGAGTGGACGATCAGCTCTTTGTTGGTAATGCTGGAAGACGCTTGAGCCAGGCTGTTTCGAAACAGACCTTGTCCAGATGGATCATTTTGACGATCTCTGAGAGTTACCGGTTGGCTGGAAAGGACCCTACAGTAGGCTTACCGGCTCACTCTACTAGGGGTGCGGCTGCCTCCACTGCTCTACAGAGGGGTGTTCTGATTTGTAATATTTGCGAAGCAGCGACATGGGCCTCTGTCCATACTTTTGTGAGACACTATTCCTTGGACTCCATCCATGGGAAGGATTTGGCCTTTGGTAAGGCAGTCCTTTATTCAGCAATTTGTTTGGGCATTCTAAAATTTTAAATTGTAAATTCTTTTCCCACCTCCATAAGTTGGTACTGCTTTGGGAGTCTGTCATTGATGTGGAATACGTCAGAGGACACAATCCCCTCGAAGAACAAGTTACTTGCCATATCTGGTAACGTTCTTTCGATGGGATGTTCCTCCGATGTATTCCACATTACCCTCCCAGCCTGCCCCTCTACTGAATTTCTTATGCGATTGCAGCTTACGTTTCTGCAAGGTTTTCTGCAGTCATACTGGCAGGAGATTGGTGGCACACGTCTGTGAAAAAACTATAACTGAGGCTACGGGTGTCATGCGTCCTATATATAACATCGGGTGACGTCGACTCTCGACGGAGGCCCTCGAGGGACAACGGATCGATGCCATCGACGCAGGTGCCCTCTGCCGAAAATGTTCCGAAGCAGCACAGCTGTGGACATTACCTGATATGGTAAGTAACTTGTTCTTCTGTATTTATTTATTTACCGTTTTTGTTTAGCACGTACTAGACAAATACACGTATCAGAGCGCTGTACAGTTCATCTAAAAAAAATAATACAACAATAAAAATAACAGTAACAATCGCCCATAAAAGCCTTAAACCCCTCCATCCAAACTATTTCTAATAAAAACACAATTCTAAAATTTAGTTAAAATATATGTCTGAGATTTCATTCAAATCTTCCTTTCACTGTCTTAAGTAAAAACTAGTTAAAAGGTGTTTCCCACACCCATGTTTTCAAGCATTCCGAAATCAGTCGTTTTTAACAGGTAATGCATAACAGGCTTTTACAGCTGCTCCGGTAAAAGACTGGTTCATTGTTATGGATTGTTTGAATTTGGGCGTTTCCAGGCGTGACGAATCTTGACTCCGTAGGCCTCTCATGCCACCAGGTAGTCTGAACTTTTCTGTGAGGTAAAAAGGGGTGTTGGAATAAAGTGCTCTGTCTGTTATAGATAATAATTTAAACGGGATCCTAAATTCAGTGGGAATGCAATATAATGCTTTTAAGTTCAATGTGATGTGTTCAAATTTCCCCACAACACCTATTAAACGTGCTGCCGCATTAAAAACTGCCTTTAGAGGGGCAATGTTGATTTAGCCAAACAAATTAGAATAAAGTTTCCAAAGTCTATCCGGGATAAAACCAAAGCTTGAACCAGCAATCGGAATTGTGATTCTGATACATAGGTTTTGACCAATCTGAGAGAGAACAAATGAAAATTGGCTGATTTTGACCAGAGCACTAATATGAGACATACATGTTAAATGGGGGTCTAAAATAAATACCAGCGATTTAGCTGTTTTGTTACGGTCAAGGGCGGTTGCTCCTAAAATCTTAGCTTCAGAAAACCAAACATTAATAGTGCGGTTAGGGCCTGAAGGAGAAAATTCTAAAAACTCAAGTTTTTAAAGGATTTAATTTTAAAATGTGTTGGGCCATCCAATTCTCAATTTCATAAAGACAATTCCCTAATCTCCTTAAATCACCAGCAGGCGTGATTTTAATACAAAGTTGAGTGTCGTCTGCATATTTGTGTAGATCAACCTGAAATTTGTGGACTATGGGCCTCATCATGAGTTTGGCGGTAATACAGCGGTAATGTCACAACCCTCGCCCAAAACCCCCTCTGGCAAACCCATTGGCCAGGTGGAGTCTGGACTCGGGCCTCTAGAGCCAGGCATCCTTTTCCAAAGCCCTCTTGGGGCCACCCCTGGCGCCTATGGCGCCAGGCTCATACACCATAAGAAATATGTGTTTGGGAACTACTTATTGAGTTGCCAGCCAACATGGAGGCACCCACACAGCTTGGTTCCCAGGAACCAAGCTATGCGGTCTAGTGTTTTGGGTGTGGTAGCCTAGGGACTACTTTACCAGGACTATTTTGTTGGGGCTATTTAAACCACATCCGGGCAAGACAACACGCTTTGCATTACTTTGCAGCTTGCAGCGTGACGCTCACCGTGTCCAGCTATTCCCTCGAACCTCGGAGAAGCAGAACTTGCAAGGAGACAAAAGGAACATACTTAGCAGCAGCATCTTACCTGCAGTCTTCATCTTTAACCACTCGCAGCTTCTGAGAACAGCTTCCTTGAATCAGCACACCTCCCGGACAGCACGACCTGAAAGAGGAAGATAGAGGCAACATTAAAGAAAGCAGTAGAGACATTTGTAAATTACAAACTGCTCAAAAGGCTTACCTAGCTGGTCGCCTCACGGCTGGCACCATTCCGGACATTCTACTCGCGCTGAAGAACACTGCGACCTACAAGGAAGGAAAACACAGGTTAGCAAAGGAAAGACTTTGCAGCGCTGTGCATAGCGCCTTCTTACCGCATCATAGCGCTCTTAATGCGTCATCATTTACCAGCGGAGCTCAACCAGGCCAGTTTGTTTGCCGCGCTGAAGCTCTGTATATCTAAGGGAGGAAAAAGAGACATTCTAAATAAAGAAAGGCATGCAGTATAGCAACAACACTAAAGAACAGCAATAAGACCTACCTGAACAATATCAAACGGGCCGGCGTCAGTGAAGTAACTGGACCGCACACGCCCAAGAAAGACAACGCGCCCCTGCAAAGAAGGCAGGACGGAGAGTACGCCTAATTCTACCACCAGGCAGAACTTACCCCGCAGACCACATCTGGGCAGAGCTGAGAAGCATACCAGCGAGTAACCCGGCTGTGTGGCAACCCTGTGGACACCAGGTGAGCGTAACAGAACGCAAAGCCTACCATAACAAATCTACCTGAGTGCCATGGAGACATCAGAAATGGACCAATTGGCCCAATTACTAGGAGAGCTTCGTGCTGAGGTTCATTCTGTCCGACAAAAGACTAATGCCCTCTGGAGAGACCTAATAGTGACCAAAGAACGCACTGAAGAGATTAGCAGGCAATACTTGCAATCGCAGACAGGACAGATGCCTCTACCTGGAAGCAATCCAACGATGCAAAACCCCGCCATCATCCGCTCCGGTGCAGATCACGTTACCTGGAACAGTTCCCTTGGCACCACCAGAAAGGTTCTCAGGCGACCCACGGAAGTATGCGGCATTCATCAATCAGTGTCGCCTTCATTTTCTTTGTAGGCCTGGAGCATTTCCAAACGACAAAGCTCGGGAAGCTTTTGTCTTATCATACCTGAGTGGTAGCGCAGCAGATTGGTTGGTGCCGTTGGTAACCCATGACGATCCTCTATTACATGACTTTGGGGGGTTCCAGAGAGAAATGGAAAAACGTTTTGCTCGCCATACCCAGGAACAAGCAGTAGACAATGAACTCTTGTCCCTCCGACAGGGGAATCAGGACTTGTTAACGTACATTGCTACCTTCAACAGACTGGTTGCCGAAGCTATGTGGCCAGAAAACAAAAGAACCACGTAATTCCATCGAGGCTTATGAGGCGAATTAAAGGACGTCTTAGCCCAGGTGGTTGATCCACCCAGAGACTGTGTCGAATTCATAAATCTGGTCGTGCAGTTAGATCAGCGGTTGCAGGACCGAAAAGCAGACCGGTCTAAAACGGACCCTCGAACCGTGTATGTTCGACCAAGGGAAAACACACCCTTTGTACCTGAAAATGCTGTAGAACCCAATCAGATTGGAGGGATACGGCCTCCATTAACAAAACAAGAGCGGGACAAAAGAAGACAACAACAACTTTGTTTGTATTGTGGGAAACCAGGACATTTCTTGAAGGGCTGTCCAGTAAAACCCCCAAGAAGAATAGTCGGGCCACAGAGAAGGATGAAGCTAAGGAATCGGAAAACTACCAAGCTCGGCAAATGTAGAGGTCAGTTTGTCGAGTGAGAAGAAAGAGTTGCTGACCTCGCACTTTGCAATACCAGTGACCTTAATTAATCACCAACAGTCATCAAGAATGCATGCCGTTGAAGCATACATCGATAGCGGAGCAGTTGGAAATTATATTGATCAAGAACTGGCAGCAGAGATGGGCCTTCCTTTGTGTTCTAAGCCAATTATGGACAAGGTAACCACTGTGGATGGGACAGAAATCGCTTCTGAACCAGTAACCCAGTGCACAGCCAGGGTAACCTTGCTGTGCCAGGACGGACATCGGGAGTCTATTTCATTTGATCTCATCAGGGCAACTCAGTTCAGGCTAATACTAGGGGTGCCATGGTTGGTTGCTCACAACCCTTTGATAGACTGGCGGGCACGAAAATTAACCTTCCCTAGTGACTGCTCCGCTGCCTGCTATTACCAAGAGGAGAAACCCGACGTCTGTATCCCCATGACTCCCGGAGCGACAGTATCAACCCTGGGAGCAACTAATACCTTGCCAAGTGAATACCATGATTTCCAGGATGTTTTACAAAAGAATCAAGCCAATACATTGCTGCCGCACAGGCTCTATGACTGTCAGATCGACCTTGTTCCTGGTGCACAAATCCCTTGCGGCAGGATCTACGCTCTCACAGAACCAGAAAACCTTCATTTGAAATCCTATTTGGACCAGTACCTTGCAAACAGATTTATCCGTCCTTCCAAGTCCTCCGCAGCCAGTCCTTTGTTCTTCGTACCGAAAAAGGAAGGAGACTTGAGAACCTGTATTGACTATCGCGCATTGAAACAGATCACCGTGAAGACCCGCTAGCCCTTGCCACTTATCCCTGAGATGCTAGACCAAGTTAAAGATGCCCAGATTTATACCAAATTGGACCTTCGAGGAGCGTACCACCTGGTCCGAGTCAGAAAAGGAGATGAATGGAAAACCGCCTTCCGTACTAAGTACGGCTTGTTTGAATATCAGGTCATGCCCTTCGGGTTATACAACGTTCCTGCGGCATTCCAATATTTCATGAATGACGTCTTAAGGGAGTTAATTGATGTGTTCGCCTTAGTGTACATAGATGACATCCTAGTATACTCAGCCTCGAAACAAGATCATGTCAGGCACATTCGTTCAGTCCTCACCAAGCTCCGTCAACATCGCTTGTTTGCAAAGCTTGAAAAATGCTTTTTTCATGTCACCGAAGTAGAGTTTCTTGGTTTTATCCTTACTCCAGGAGGCATCAGAATGGACGTGCACAAAGTAGATGTCATCCTGAAATGGCCTTCACCGACGTCTCTGAAAGGGGTACAAAGCATGCTGGGCTTTGCGAACTTCTACCTCCGTTTCACCCCAGACTTCTCTCAGGTTGTGCACCCAATCACAGTACTATTACGAAAAAACAATAAAAAGTTTGCTTGGACCGAAGAAGCAGAAGAAGCCTTTCAGGAACATAAACAAAGATTTACCTCCGCTCCAATCCTGCAACATCCTCGTCCAGACCTCCCTTATGTTGTTGAAACTGATGCGTCCAGTCTCGCAATGGGGGCTGTCCTTTCCCAGAGAGACCCGGAAAACGGCCAACTACATCCTGTGGCCTTTTGGTCGAAAAAGTTCTCACCTCCAAAGATTAATTATGCCATCACGGACAAGGACCTCCTGGCTATCAAATCCGCCTTTAAAGCCTGGAGGCACTACCTTCTGGGAGCTAGACACACCATTACAGTCCTCACAGACCACCGAAACCTGCAATATCTCAAAACAGCCAAGACCCAGTTCTCGCGCCAATTACGGTGGCCCCTTTTCTTCGCCGAATATGATTATGTAATCACATTTCGACCAGGAGTCAGGAACAGAAAGGCGGATGCCTTATCTCGCATGGGCATAGATGAAATGGTATATACAACTCCAGACCCAGTACCAATTATACCAGAAGACAAACTCTTGGGTATTACAACAGCCTTAACACAAGCAGAACTACGAAAAAGAAATCCAACAGACAATGAATCCTGATGTCTTCCTCGCATGGCAAACTCAAGGCGAACAATATACCATAAAGGACCATCTACCTTTTTTTAGGGATAGCCTATATGTACCCAAGAAGGAATTACAACAGCATATTATTTCAAACTATCACGATTCACTGATCGAAGGGCATCCTAGGATCGCCAAAACCCTAGCTAAGGTGAAAAATAACTTTGGTGGCCTACCTGGCGTAAGGACATCATTCAGTATATTCAGTCCTGCGGTGTCTGCACACAAAATAAATCACAGATACAAAAACCATCTGGCCTCCTACAACCATTGGACATTCCTCCAGTTCCATGGCACACTCCCTTGACTTCATCACTGATCTACCTCCAAGCCAAGGGTTCAACACCATCCTTGTAGTTGTGGACCTATTATCGAAGATGGCCCATTTTATTCCTCTCAAAGCCCTCCCAGACGCAGCCACTTAGCGAAAGTGTACCTGGAAGGCGTGGTTAAGCTACATGGCTTCCCTTCAGTTCTGGTCTCTGATCAAGGCAGCCAGTTTGTTTCAAGCTTCTGGAGAAAATGTTGTGCAATGGCGCAGATTGACATTTGGCTATCTACCAGTCACCATTCTCAAAGGACGGCCAAACCGAGAGAACCAATCAGACACTCGAGCAATATTTATGGTGCATGCTGCACCACGAACAAAGGAATTGGAAAGACCTACTATGGATAGCCGAATATGCATATAACAATTCTTTGCATTCAAGCACGGGACAAACTCCCTTCTATACCCTTTATGGCAGACATCCACGTACCTCTGAATTAGACCTTCCAGCCAGCTGAACAACACCGCAGCCTACCTGGTTTTAACTAAGGCTGCTCGAGTCTCTTCCGACTCCAGGGCGCGTTCAGTTCCGGGAATGCAGAATCCAGGAATCCAAGAATCTAGGATGAGTGCAACTAGCACACGAGTCCAGGAAACGGGAAGAAAGGAAGGAAGGGGCAAGGAGCGGATAGGTGCACAAGGACAGAGAAAGAATACTGCGAGCTACGGATCACACGTCTGATGGCTACTTGCAATAGAATTGAGACGCGTGGAGCCGCGGAAGGCGTGGTCTATAAATAGAGTACGTTACGTCCAGCGCATGGATCGAGAAATGGTCTTAGCGCTGGGCGACCATGTTGAGAGTATTAGAGAATGCAAGCCAATTTGTTTGGTCGTAGGTGTCGGGGTGGTAGTTTTGATGACAACCACACCCGGTCACCGACTGCATAAGAAGGGCCTGGTCTTTTTTTGGAATCCGCATATCTCTTGGTCTGTGATCTGGCCTTTTCTAAGTATTTCTTGGCCTCCTGGTGTATGTTGAGGAAAGTTTCGATCCTGGAGTCAACAGTAGGTACTGGTGTAGGATGAGGAAGGATAGAGAGTAAAACCGATGGATGGAACCCTTGACTACAATAAAAAGGGCTGGTCTGGAGCGATGAATTGTCAGAATTGTTGTAAGCGAATTCCGCAACGGGTATCAGGAGCGACCAGCCATCCTGGACCTTGATGGCGAAGCATCGAAGATACTGTTCCAGGGTCTGATTTGCACGTTCTGTGGCTCCATTGGTTTGAGGGTGATATCCCGAAGAGAGGGCACGTTGAATTCCTAGAATCCGGCAGAGATGTTTCCAAAATTGAGAAATGTATTGAGGTCCTCGATCAGATATGATCTTGGAAGGAAGCCCATGCAGGCGGACTTGGACAGGATGTCTAGCTCCCAGGAGTAGGTGTCGCCATTCAGTGAATGCTTGGCGGATGGCTAACAGTTCTTTTTCCAGGACGGAGTAGTGTGTTTCACTTGGAGTTAGGGTTTGTGAAAGATAAGCAATGGGGTGTTCCAGCTTGTCCTCTAATTTCTGTTTTAATACTGCTCCTGTAGCGTAATTAGAGGCATCCGTTTCCACTAGAAATGGCCGGCTTGTGTCGGGTTGGGCCAAAATAGGAGCTTGTGTAAACTCGGCCTTCAAACGCTGGAACGCAGTGTCTTGCGGTGTTGACCAGATAAAAGGGGTGTCCTTCTTTAAGAGAGCCACGATCGGTTGAACAATCTTGGAAAAGGTGGGTATGAATTTCCGATAGAAATTGGCTAGTCCTAGGAAGGATTGGACTTGTTTCACGAACGTGGGAGCTGGCCACGCCAAAATGGCTTCTACCTTTGATGGATCCCTTCCAATTCCCTCTGGACTAAGGATGAATCCTAGGTAGTGAACAGAAGTAACGTGAAACAAGCATTTTTTAGGTTTGGCTAAGAGTTGGTGTTCACGGAGTCTTTGTAGTACTGCCTTTACATGTTCTTCATGCTTTAAAGGGTCCTTGGAAAATATCAGTATGTCGTCCAGATAAACAATGGCGAAGAGAAACAACATGTCAGAGAAAACCCTATCCATAAAACGTTGGACCACTGCCGGGGCATTAGCTAGTCCAAATAGCATGACCAGGTATTCATAATTGCCAAAGGGTGTTCTAAAGGCGGTTTTCCACTCGTCTCCTTCCCGGATACGGATCAAATGGTAGGCACCCCGGAGATCCAACTTGGCGAATATTACCGCGCCTCTCACGGCTTTCAAGATATCCGATATCAAGGGTAGTGGGTACCGGTCTTTGAGGGTGCGTTGATTTAGGCCGCGATAATCGAGGCAGGGTCTGAGTTCCTGGGTATCCTTCTTGTGAACAAAGAATAACGAAGCACCTGCTGGAGATTTTGAAGGTCTTATGGTGCTGTTTTCAAGGTTGGTGTCTAGGTATTCTTTCAGGGCCTTTTTCTCAGGTTCAGAAAGGATAAACATCCTGCCAAAGGGAATCACTGCTGAGGGATCTGTTTCAATTGCGCAGTCTTCAGGTCTGTGTGGGGGTAAGGCCTGGACTATGGCAGTCGAAAATACATCGGCGTATCCTTGGTAGGCCTCAGGGACTTGTATGATATTGGAAAACATAAGTGGTGTTTTTTGATCTTTAGATGGTTCCTTAGGGGGTGTTGACGAAGGTTCCAGGAATAGACAGTGAGTCATACAAAACTCTGAGCCTAGGAATAGTGATCCTGCTGTCCACTTGATATACGGATTGTGTTTCTGTAACCACGGCATACCCAATACCATGGGGTAGTGGGCTGACTTAATGATATCGAATCTAATCAGCTCTTGATGATGATTTATTGAGACCCGGATCTCCTTGGTCTGCAGGCTTATGGGCCCTGAACTGAGGGGTCTTCCATTGATGGCCTCCACCGGCTGCATGGTACTTCGTGCCTCGTAAGGTATTTGGTGACTGGCAACCCACTCAATCAATGAAGATCCCCATAGCTCCGCAGTCTACCAAGGCCAAAATAGAATAGGTCTTGTTCTTGGAGGGTGATAGAAGTGCCTGGAGAATGACCAGTTTGTTCCAGGAGAGTTCAAGGATGGAATTGATGTGGAGCAAACATCTCTCTCCCGAAGCTCTGCTCCATCTAGGATCGGGAGCTGGTGTTTCCCGAATGCCGAGGAGGTGCTAGAGGACATTCCCTAACCAAATGTTTGTCCGAAGCACAATACATACACAAGCCCATATGGATCCTTCTCAACCTTTCTTGCAGTGATATGGGTCCACAGAAGGCTCCAATCTGCATGGGTTCTGGTTCTGTGGCTGAGCTTGGGTTTGTGTCCGTTCTGACTGTGCTTTCACAGGACATCTTGGATGAATTTCTCCTGGACTTCTTCTTTTCAGCCTTCCTTTCCTGGATGCGGAAGTCTATTTGCATGTCTAGGTCCATTAGTACCTGGAATGAGTTTGGTCGAGCCACTCTGGCCAGCTCCTCCTTTATCTCATCGTTCAGTCCTCTCCTGAACAGGGTGAAACTCGCCTCAGAGGACCAATCGGCTTCCTTGGCCAATTGTTTAAATCGGGTAACATAAGTGAGCATATCCTGGGAACCCTGTTGAAAGTCTAACAAACGTTCATGGGCACTATAGACCTGCTCAGGACGGGCAAACATGTTTTTAAAGGCCTGTATGAACCCCTCATAATCATCCAGGAGGGCATCGCCGGAGTTAACGAGGGGTGTAGCCCAGGTCAAAGCATTGCAGGAAAGGTGGGATATAATGAAACCCACTTTAGCCCTGGGAATCGAAAAGTAAAGGGCTTGAACGTAAAGTGGACCAGGCATGAATCCAGGAATCCGCGAAGGGTTTTTGCCGAACCATCATATTTGTCAACAATGCCACCCAACAGGACCCCTTCTTTAGTGGCAGTATCCCGGGATAGGACCAATTGTTTGAGTGCAGCGTTTTCCGCCTTTCGGTTTTAGACCTCGGTTGAAAGTTCCTGCATGCCTTGCATAAGGTCCTGAACGGCGACCTCCGTGCCGTTATCAAGTTTGGTCGGGTGGCGTCTCAAACTGTCAAGGAGTTCCCCCCTTCTCACCTGGGTCCGTTCTTTGATGGAGTGCTTGGTCGCTGCCTTCTTGCGGACGGTCCTGGTTTTAACTAAGGCTGCTCGAGTCTCTTCCGACTCCAGGGCGCGTTCAGTTCCGGGAACGCGGAATCCAGGAATCCAAGAATCTAGGATGAGTGCAACTAGCACACGAGTCCAGGAAACAGGAAGAAAGGAAGGGGCAACGAGCGGGTAGGTGCACAAGGACAGAGAAAGAATACTGCGAGCTATGGATCACACGTATGATGGCTACTTGCAATAGCATTGATACGCACGGAGCTGCGGAAGGTGTGGTCTATAAATAGAGTACTACGTCCAGCGCATGGAGCAAGAAAGGGTCTTAGCGCTGGGCGACCATGTTGAGAGTATTAGAGAATGCAAGCCCCGTTGAGACAAGGACCAGGAGGTCCAAAAGGGGCGTGTTCTGAAGTTCATGACAACGCCTAATTCTACCACCAGGCAGAACTTACCCCGCAGACCACATCTGGGCAGAGCTGAGAAGCATGCCAGCGAGTAACCTGGCTGGGTGGCGTCCCTGTGGATACCAGGTGAGCGTAACAGGTAATTCTCGCTCCTCGGAATTACTGTTACCACCTTTTTGTGCGGTGGAATTACTTCCATATTACAACTTGGAAGGAACGCACACACACCATTGGCGGTAATGGTAATTCCGTCCAGCGGAATTACCCCTGAAAATGAGTGTCGGACAGTAATTCTGCGGGAATCGGCAGAATTACCATTGCCACCGATACATTTGGTGCAAATTCTGCCGCTGTAATTATTACCGGTGGAAATAGCATCATCGCCGAAATGGGCAGCATGGCAGTGGCCATCTTGAAAAATCAAACCCACTCCGAATCCCCCATTCAGCGATTTGCCGACTGGACCCAGAAGGGAGAGAAAACATGTCTCAGGACAAAGGGAAAGTGCTTGATATTCTATCTATCTATCTGTGTTCTTGTATTGCGCCACTAACTCTAAGGCCTCAGGCCGCACACAGGAGAAAAAGAAACAGACAACAGAGAACAGAGAACATAGAATATGAAGAGGACAACGCAAATGGTAGAATCCAGCCGTACTCTACAAGAAGACAAGGAGTCATAAGATGTTATAGAGCAGACACAATGAGGATAGTGTCAGTAACAAGAGGAGAGGAGACCTTACCCATGGCCTAGGTCAAACAAAAAAGTTTTCAGTTGTTTCTTGAAAACAGTTACTGAGCTGATATTAGCCAGATGTTTTGGCATGGAATTCCATAGGGTAGGAGCCCAGGAATTGAAACTGGCTCCTCCAAACCCCTTCAGCACAGACATGGGTTGGAACAAAGAAATATTGCCGTTGGATCGTAATAAACGACCAACAGGTTTCTTTTTTAGCCTGGTCTTGAGGTATGAAGGGGCCTTACCATGCAAACATTTATGCACGATAGACAGCCCCTTGTGATGCAGTCGTTGTTGGACAGGCAGCCAATGCAGGCTGCGCCTTGCTTCAGAAACATGCATATTGCGCCCAAGTCCAAGCACAGCTCGCACAGTGCTGTTCTGGATAACCTGTAATGTTCTAAGATTTGTCTGAGATGTACCAATCAAAAGACTGTTACAGTAATCCAGCTTGCAGTTCACAATTGCAGCTGCTATCAGTGCAAGATTTTCTCTGGACAGATAAGGACGAATCTGCCATAGGAGTTGGATGTAAAAGTAGCATGAGGACTTGAGGTAATTGGTCTGCCAGGTGAAAGAGACAGCTGAGGGTCAAAATAGACCGCAAGAGTTTTTACATTTTTTGATACGTGAATAACGTGCTGACCAATCAAAAAGTTATCATATTTCACATCTAGATTCTTTAGCCGCTGCTGAGTGCCCAAGATGAGCAACTCGGTTTTAGCATTTTTGAGGGCCAATGAGTTCAAGGCCATCCAATTCTGAATTTCCCTAAAGATGTGGTTAATACACTCAAGATCTTTTTGATACTCGCCTGTAAGTTTGATGACTATCTGCGTGTCGTCGGCATATTTGGCAAAATATATGCCCATGGCCGACAGAAGAACACAGAGAAGACGTGAGTATATATTAAAGAGAAGGGGCGATAAGCACGACCCCTGAGGGACACCACATAGTAGGATAGAGGCAATAGAGAAGGCATTGTTTTTAGTTACTCTAATATTTCGTGGGCCTAGGAAAGATTTGAACCAGGTCGTTGCTTCTTTCGTGCATTTGCCAACTGATGTTAACCTGTCCGCCAAAAGTTGGTGATCAACAAGATCAAATGCGGCGGACAGATCCAGAAGCAGCAGCAAGGCTGTATTGCCCTCATCGACAATACCAGCAATATGGGATTTTAAATCTAGCAATGCCATCTCGGTTCCATGATTGGGCCGGAATCCAGACTGTTGTGTTGCTAAAATATCATGTTCCTCAACAAACATCTGATATTGATTATAAGCAATTTTATCCAGAATCTTCAAGATAAAGGGAACATTTGTAATCGGCCGATAGTTACCAGCCTCTGCTGGATCTTGATTTTCCTTTTTAAGCAAAGGGGTAACCCACGCTTCCTTTATATTTTCAGGTACGAGTGACTCATGAAAAGACCAGTTGATAAAGGTAGTCACCCAGGGGGCGAGGGTATAGATGTATTCTTTAAACAGTGTGGCAGGAAATACATCTCCTTTACATGAGGTGGTTTTGAGCTGAGAAACTATCTCAATAACAGTTTCTACAGAGACTGAGCTGAAGGAGAAGACAGAGTGATCCTTGAGAGGTTGTATGATGTCTGATAACGGAATTGTATGATTAGAAATAAGTTTGACTTGGGCGTTGATGTTATTTTGATGAGTAATCCAATATATTCATCTTGGGAAACAATAATTCAGTGAGGCAGAACTGCAGGTACTCACCGATGAGGTAGTGGCACATGACAAAGAGCTCTCTGGCTCTAGGCATAGATAAACATCTGGCCAGAGGAAGGCTGCCGTCTTGGCCAGCATCCGTGACAAGGTCACGGCAATGAGCACAATCCCACCGAACAGCAAGGACTGCAGAAAAAGGTGGAATGACCTCAAGGCCAGGGTCTCCAGCCTCCTGGGAAAAACGGTGGGAGACAACTACCACAGGAGGCAGCACTGTGTACTCCCTTATCCTGCCCCACGTGAGGAGAAGGCCAGCAGCATCTTCCACATGGAGGGTGTTGGGAGTGCCAAGGTTGGAGCCAACAGCAAGGTAAAGCTGGTGAGTATGAATCTCCCCTCTCCCATGACAGTGCACTGGCCAAATTACCATACCATGCATGCGTGCCTCAGCATAGATGGGCCCAGTGGACAATGGAATATGCAACCACATGTCAATGAACCCAAAGCCAATGACACCAAGGGAAGGTGGGAAACTGTGCACACCATGCATTGTAGTATGAATTAGCATGCAAGCCCATGCAACTATGAGCAAACACCCACATGTGCTGGGAAAAAAAGCAAAGTGCCAAAGTGAACCCCTAGCACAACCACATTTACAGGCCACATCGGCAGCCCAACAGGCAAATAGTGCCCATGCCATAGTGGTGTACACCCTCAGCAGACACTCCGCCCACCTTGCAGGAACCATATGCATTGGCCTGCAATCGACTCTACCCATCAGACCACATGTGTGTATTATGACCTTCTACCATGTAGCATGAGTGTCATGCAAGTCCACGTACAAGTATGCATGATGGCTTACAGCATGTCGTTGTCCACCCAACAGGTTCACAGTCAACTCTGGAGGAGGATGCAGGCCCCTCTACCTCGCATTGCACATCCACCAGTGGGACGACAACAACTACCACCCCTGCATCAACCAGCAATGGGAAAAGCATGATTACGGGTAGGAGCGAGGCACCAAGGCCCAGCAGTGCCATGCCAGCTCCATCTGCTAGTCCACAACTGACCCCTATGGTTGTATCAGGGGAGCCAGATGCTGCGACCGGTGCACTTCGAGCTGCACCTTCACTCACCCATGTGGCCCATCGCCTGGGCCAGATGACCAGGTGCATATCCAGCGTAACCTGCAATCAGAAGGCAATATTGATGCAAGTGGGGGGCGCAGGGGCAGGGATTCCGGGTCCCCCTGCTTCAGCCCCAGCCCTGCCCATAGCCCTCCACCAATTGCACAGAGCGCCCTTTTCCTCCTCTGCCCATCCTCGGGCTCCTTCTACACTTCCTCATGTTGTTCCCCAGACCGGTACCCCACCACGGAAGTCGTTCAAGGATGGCAACCTACACCACATTGCCACTCTAAACTCTCGCTCAGCTGTCAAACACTCCTCTGACATCTGCCGTCTCCTTGAAGATCTCAACCTGGATGTTCTCAATCTGACTGAGATGTGGTTCACGGCCAAGTTTTGATACTCTCCTCACTGATGGCTACAAGATCCTCTCCATGCCTATAACCAACCGTCTCAGTGGGTTGTAGCATTGATCTTCCCGGAGTGGATCCCTGCCTCTATCATTCCTATGCAGGACACCTCCTCCTTTGAATGCCTGGTCTGCAGGCTCTCTCTCTCTCTCCTGCCCTCTCTTTCACTGTGGCCACCTCAACGTCCACCTGCATGCTTCCTGTCCTTCTTATGGACTCTTTCGCAACCTCTGTGACTCTCGCTCTCTCTCTCTCTATTCACCCTTCTGGCCCGACTCACTCTGCAGGGTACATCTTGGATGTTTTGATCCCCTCATACCCTCTCTCTAACCCTCTCACCACTCCTCTCTCCTGGAGTAATCACTTTTTCCTTTCTTCTGATCTCGCTCTCTCTACCCCAGCTCTGCCACCCACCTTCTCAGTCATCCGACCCATGAAGCGTGGGTCAGTTGAGGCTTTCGACGTCAGTTTCTCTCGTCGTTCTGCACCTTTAGCTGACTCACAATCTGACAGCCCTTTCTAACCTTCAATGCTCTATCTTTGGCACGCTTGATGTTCTTGCCCCTGTCATGAGGATCCGCCTGAAGCCCAAATCCAAATGCAACTCTTGGTACTACTCAGACTTCATCACCCTTACACGCAAGTGTAGGGTTGCTGAGAAGAAGTGGCGGGCAAACTGGCCTGCCGCCTTCTCCAAAGGCAATACAGACTCTCTGTCCTTGCTAAGAAGAGAGCGCACATCCAAGCCCACGTCTCTGCGGCATGTAACAACTTGGCCGATCTCTTTAAAATCTGCAAGGAGCTGGCCAATCCTGCTGGAGTGTCTACTTCTCCTGTCCCCTCCCAGACCCTCTGCTTCTGCATAACCCTGGCTTCTCATTTCATCAGTAAAAAACAGGACATCCTTTCCACCCTCTCCTGCTCTCCATCCTCCTCCTCCGTTCCTGGCCCTCCTGCGGCCACCTCGCCTCCTTTCTCCTCCTTTCATTTGTTCAACCCTGATCATGTTTCTAGACAAATTCGATCTATGAAAGTCTCGTCAAAGCAGGTTCTTCCCTGTTCTTCCAAAACCATCAAGGACCACATTGACACCCTCGCTCCAGCCTTGGCTGATTTGTGCAATCACTCTTTCGCCACTCGAACCTTCCCCACCCCTCTGAAGCACTGCCATGTGCACCCGCTACTTAAGAAACCTTCTGCTGGTCCCACTGTCCGGCCAACTGTTGCCCGATCTCCATGACCCCTTTCCTGGACAAACTCTGGGAAAAGCTGCCCCTCTCCCAGCTCAACCTTCACACAGAAGCTGTTGGTTGTCTCCATGACCATCAGTCTGGCTTCAGAGCAGCCAGAAGCACGGAAACTGCTATCCTGAACATCTGTGAAGACCTGCTCTCAAACCTCGATTCTAACCTTCCATCTGTCCTCATTCCTCCTCGAACTTTCCTCTACTTTCAATACGGTTAACCATGCCATCCTGCTCCACCGGCTCTGTGATAACCTGGGTATCACTGATCAGGCCCTGGCCTGGCTGACCTCCTTCCTCACCTCACTGATTGACCCTCCCAGGTCCAACTGAGGCCCTTCCTCTCCACTCTCTCTCTACATTTTGGAGTCCACAGGGGTCAAATCTATCTCTCTGGCTGTTCACCCAATACCTGGCATCTCCTGCCCGCCGCATAGCCACCCTATGTTCCAACTTCCAGTGCTATGCGGATGACACTCGGCTCTCTTTCAGGCTCCCCTCAGCCGCCTCTAGTCCTTCTCTCATTCCTGACTGTCTTTCTGCAATTCAGAAGTCGTGTGCCGCCAGTGATCCCTGCCTTAATGCCAGTAAGACTGAGATCCTCCTCATTGGAACACCTGCACCCTCCTTTCCTGTCACTCTCTGGCTGCCCACCCTGGACCCTCTTCCTTCTCCTACCTGTTAGGCTAAGAACCCGAGGGTCATCTTCGACTCCACACTCTCCTTCTCCCCTCACATCTCCGATGTCTCTACGAAGTCCAACTATCAGCTGCACCTCCTCTTCCCTTCCTCACTTTCCCCCAGAAGCTTACTGTCTCCAGATCTCTGGTTCTTTCTAGGCTGGAGTACTGCAACAACCTCTTTCTAAAACGTCCTGCCTCTACTCTCCCTCCTCTACAACTCATCCAGAACAGGACTGCAAGACTTGTCCTTGGCCTCAAGCCCAGGGATCGTATCTCTCCAGCTCTGAAATCCCTTCACTGGCTCCCAGTGGTGGCAAGGATCAAGTTCAAGACCCTTTGCATTGTTTACAAGGCTTTCTGGGGCCTGGGACCACACTACCTCCAACTCCCTCTTCCTAAATATCTGCCTTCTTCAGCTTTCCGCTCTTCCACCTCCAACTCTCTGAGGGTCAGTCACTTTTCCAAGCAAAGATTTGGGGACAGATCTCTTTCTTCGGCTGGGGCCTTCCTCTGGAACAGCCTCCCTGCCTCTCAGAAACTTGAGCAGAACCATCTTCCGTTCCGGAAGCAACTCAAGACCTTTCTCTTTGCTTCTGCCTTCTCTCTTCCTCTCCCTTGCTGATCACCTGTCTGTTCCATGCACTGGTCAGCTGGTCACCCTCTGAATTCGGGCCCAGGTCCCTGCCTGTCCAGCTGCAATCTTGCACTGCCTCTTGGCTCCTCTGCACTTGTGGTCTGTATCTGTAACCCTAGAGTCCCCTCTCCTGCACTTATTTGCCACCCGTTGGCTGCACTTATGAGTACCCACACTTGCCACCCGTTGGCTTCACTCTTGTTTTTTCTCCTTTGTCCCGCACTTCTCCATCCTCCCCTTACCCTCAGAACTTTTCCCCCTCCCCCTTCCCTGCTCTTGCGCGATCTGAATAACCCAAGGCTTAGTAAGATCGTTGTTTTGTCCTCCATTTGTTTCCCCCTCCTTGTTTTGTCGCGCCTAGAAATACATGTGTACAGGCGTGTTATGAATGCCATATCATATCATTCTCTTGAGGCAATATGGAGGAGGCTGGACACGATGGAGCAGTGACAGGTGAACATGGAGACACTTGCAGATACTCGAGTCCAGCACCTGCAGGCAATCCGTAACTATTTTCAGGTTGCCTTACAGATGACTATGAGGTTCTTGGAGCGGAAGCGAAGACAATCGTCATTGGCAACTGCCGCCCTGAATGTGGTGGGACAGAGGGTGAGAGAGCTAACAGAGGGCATATCAGCCTTCGCTGAGTTAGTGCAGGCCAGCATGCTCCTGATGCTCCAGCACATCTAGGCGCCAGAGTCTGACCAGTCCACCAAACTGACCCCCACGAAGGGATCTGCTGTGGGCAGTCCACAGCGCCACCCCCTGAGGAATGTGGCCCGCCCATAGCCAGAGCTGCCTGGCCAGGGTAAGAGGCCAAGCAAATGAGTGACACACTGCATTGCACCTTTTTTCTGCGCACACAGGGGAGTTGGGTGATTATGGGTGTTGCATAGGGGGAGGTGGGTGGGGGGGGTTTGTCGGGGCTGGGTGTTGGGGGACGGTGGGGAGAGTGTGTTGGGCATGTCTTTTATCACACTTATGTATTCATCACTAGTACACTGGAAGCAATGCTAGGACATTACTCATTGTCTGTTTGAGATTTACTCAATACGTGGCTATATACAAAGGTGAGCAGCATGTGATTATCAATGTGATTAGAAATAATTGTCTATTAGTTCTTGCCACACCAGACAACCATCCCTTCCCTCCTCCCACTCACTGTTTGGCAGCACCGCATCTGCAGGTAGTGAGTTGTTGTCTTCTGGGGCACGGGAACATATAGCCTGCAGCAGATGTTGTGCAGCATGGCACAGGTAAGAAATCCAGTCTTCTCTGGCATGTACATCAAAGCCCCTCCAGTCCGGTGTATACACTGAAAACGACCCCTGAGCAGGCCAAAGGTCAGCTATATGCACAGCCTGGTCCTGAAGTGTGCCTCATTGTAGCCCACCTCCTGTAGCGTATGTGGATTGCGCACAGGTGTCATTAGCCATGGTAGCTGGGGGTATCCAGAGTCACCTGACAGGGCAAAGATCACAAGTGTCAGTCACAGTGCATTGTGGATGTGTTGCCTTTTAAAGGGCATGTTGATGGTCACTCTGCATGCATTTTTCATGAATTGTTGTACAACATGATTTTTCATCACAGTACTTGAATGGTAGAGTAAGTTTCTATGGGGGAACATATGCATTATAGTGTTACACCATACACAGAGCTTACAGCATGCATGTTGCCTGTGTTGGGCATGTGTGTTGCTATCATGCATGTGTCCTGATGGGTGATAAGCTGTACTTATGCAGGTTTGTGGTGCCTGACTTCATTCCATTATGGCTTCACATACATGGTAACCCAAGTACATGGAAACTCTCTGCCAGTGTCGCATTGTCTTTGCGCAGTGTTGAACTGTGAAATTTGATGTGTAGGGATGTGTTCATTTGCACTGTGGTTCCTGCAGTCCTGTCTGTGTGTATTGCTTGCCTGTTGGGGCAATATGCATTGCCGACATACTACTGAATTGTCCTGCATGTCCTAGTCGTGTGGGTTGGTGGCTGTCATGTGCTGGGTGTGAGGTCAAGGCCTGCATGCACAGGTCCTTTACCGGGCATGCATTGTTTATTTGTGGTAAGGCCACCCCCTGCCTCCACATGGCATTTCACTGGTGCTGCAAGATCAGTTTATGTGATAGCACTTGTACTCACCCAGTATCCATGTCCCTTGGCCTTTGTGGCTCTCCACGTATGCAGATGGTGTGCTGTTCCACAGTACCATGGCATTGTGCTGGAACCAGGGAAGTGGGCACAGAAGCGTCTGATCACGAGGTCAGCATCACAAGTGGCCTGGACATTCATTGAGTGATGTTGCTTCCGGGAGAGGTATAACTCTATTGATGCCTGGGAGGTGACCAACACCACATGGGTGCAGTCCAGAGCAGCTATTACGCTGGGCAGGTGGGCTGCTGTGTATATATGTGCATTTGTGCCATTTATCTGTGCCGGGTGGTGCACAGGGAGATATGCCGGGAGGCATGACGCAGGAGTGCGTCCAGCACCTGCAAAAGCACAAATAAGAATTTGGGCTGGGACATGCCATGCAGCATGTCCACAGTGTGCTGGAAGGTGCCGGTAGCAAGGAAATGTAGGACCGACACAAGCTTCAGCAGCAGGGGTAATGCAGTTCTGATGTAAATCCTGGTCTGTATGTCGTCCTGGATCAGGACGAGCAGCTCTACTATGGTCACCGTCTTCAGCCGGTGCAGGGTAATCAGCTGGATGTCAGTAATGTCCACGGTGAGAATCTGACCCGGGGAATGTGCCCTCGCCTTGCATAGTGTCTGCTCCTCCTCACTGTGTCCTGTGCTGCTCTCCACGCCTGTGCAGCTCAATGTGGAGCAGGAAGAACGTGTCCCCGTTCACGACAGCATGGTGTTGGGAAGTGAGTTTGGGTCAGGTGCAGGCCTTTTATTGTCTTTCAGATTGTATTGAGTTGCACGTGTGACTTGTTTCCATCACTTGTATGCATTTACCTCCACCTTTTAGGTGGAGTTAACTGCACTGTGTTTTCTGCTAAATTACTGCCAATTTTCAACGGTATTTCAACTTGTAATACAGCAGAAATATTGTTTTTGCTCTTGGCAGTAATTCTGCCAGCGGAATTAGCGCTGGGGCTAATTCGGCCATTGTTTAACGTATACCTCCAAACTCATGATGAGGCCCAAAGATTCCATATGCAGGTTGAATAAAATTGCTGTTGAAATGGAGCCGTGGGGAACACTGTATGGTACCGTAAGAGAATTTGAGTGCTTTTGACCAAATGATTGTGCCTGCTGTTGCGGTCAGGAAGGAACAGAAGCAATCCAGCACCTCTCCACCTATCCCCATTCAGTGTTGGAGTATAGCACGTACTGTCTCATGGTTTAGCGTGTCAAACACAGCGGCTAGATCTAACAGGACCAGAAGCATTCATCCCCATCATCTAAAGCTTTTAACACATCATCAATTATGTGCAAGGTTGTAGTTTCAATGCTACACCCCTCCCTAAAACCTTATTACTATATTATACTGTATATTGTAGCTTCTGTCCTCTCCTCTCTAACCTGCCTTTCCTTCTGTACCTTATCAACACTTCGCCACATGCTCTTACCACATTTCCCAGGCACACACGTGTAACACATTGTGTTTACCTCCTCATGTTTTGTTCTCCTTATTATCTTCCACAACCTCCTTCACTTTCCCCCCTGCTCCTCCCCATCATTTGTACACCTTTTCTCCTGAATGTCTCCTCCAGCGTCCTTGTATCTCCTCTCTTCCTGGTGATCTCCTAATCTCCTCCTCCTCCTAAGTATCCCCTTGAACCTACTCGTCTACACTCTTCCTTATTTTCCTCAGACACTCTCCACTATTCTCCTGTTCCTTCTGCAGATATACAGTCCCTCACACCTAACTCATGTTACTGCCTCATCATGTGCTTGTACCTCCTCTCATCCACAACTATGATCCCCCAGGTGTAAAGTGTACCTCCACCTTGCCAGGCTATTGCTCCTCTACTACTGTTTCGCCACCACCTCCTCATCCTGGTCCGGGACCATCTTTTCTCGTGGATGTCTTTCTGCTTCTTCTGCCTTATCTTTCACCACACCCTCCTAATGACACCCTTCTTCAGCCTTCTGTTATGTCACCTTCCCCTTCCTCCTGTTGTCTCACCACTTCCTCCTGATCCCCTTCCATCTTCTATCTCTACCGCCTCCTGATTACTCAATGCCTCCTCCTTTTATCTATCCACCTGTCCTCCCTCTGCCCCTTAAGCATGATATTTCCAACCTCCTCTCCCCTCTCATAAATGACCTCCTCTCCAAGTCACCTCCTGTCTTCCAAGTCCACCTTCTCTCCTCTAACCCAGATTCCTCCACACCACCACCCTCCTCTCAGCCTCCCTTGCCTCCACAATACCCAGTTCTTTCTACCTCTGTCCCCTCCAGACAGCCACCTCCTTTTGACCAATACCTTCCCTTTTACAGAAGGCTGTCCCTGTGTGCTCAGACGTCCTCTTTCGGACCATTCTCAGTTGCGTTGGAAATATTTGTTAAATGCGCTTGGTTTGTTTGCATCTTCTACTTGAATTACTCATTGCTGTAAGGTACGTGCCCCTGCGGTAGCTGATCAGAGATCACTGGACTTCTAAGTATTTGGTCTTCATCTTTGAGTCCTTTGAAGGGACAAAACTTTGATGCTTGGAGACAAGCCCATTTCATGCTGCATCACTTAACAGGTGGCTGTACCCAGCTTGCATGGTCACCCCATTCCTTACTCTCAAAGTCAGGTAGAGAACTTCATCACAATCCTCTAGGGTCTCTCAGTCATTCACTTACTTGCAGCAACTGAGCAGCCCTTAAAGGTCTGGGAGAATTGAGTGGTACTGCTGGTGATAGTCCCCTGCCTCAGGCCAGTGATATGGTGGGGTTGTTCCGGGGGATTCCCATATACCCGCTCTGATCCAAGCATCACACAGTGGGTGGCATCACCCGCCTCCTGTTAACACTGCTTCCCCCAACCCCAGGCAGGACACTTTTTCAAACAAACACAAGGAGAGCTGCAAACAACCTCCAATGGTGGCAGAACGAAGGAGATCAACGTATCTTCTTATGTTGATGAAGGAGAATCAAAAGGGGCAATTTGAGAAGCACTACTTCTAAAGGATTTATTCCTTCTATGGATTTCTCATCTATAATATTTGTATTTCAATTCAGCTGATTTTCGGAAACGTTTCTGCCATGAGGGGACACAGCACAGCTCTGCGTGAGCTCTGCCCAATGCCTCCCCACGCCCTGCAGTGAACATGACGTCCGGTCCAGTATCTATTGAGGCATCATGCCCTATGACCTCAGTTCTTCTTTTCTGCTTACTATGTTCCTTCTGTTTGGTACTTAATTTTTGCATTAAAATGCCTAATACTGCAAAGGTGTCTAGCTTCAAGCCATGTGCGGATTGCAGCAGGCAGATATTGGTCTCAGACACCCACAGGATGTTTCTATACTGCATGGGGGAGGAACACGACCCCCATGAATGTGAATCATGACAGTCCATGCACCTGAAGGATCTCCGGAGTGGGTGGCTAAAAGTTTCAGTGTTTTCCACAGGGAAAAGGTCAAAGAGAAGATCTCTCGGTCGAGATCAAAGGGCTTTGAGCAGCGGTCAAAAGGCAGATCCACAGCCCGAAAGGAGAAAAAAGAAGTACTGCAAGAGTTCCCGCTCACCAAGCAGTTCTTCACACCACCTATCTTCTTCCTCTTCAAGGAAGAGGAGCCATAGCTCCAAGGACTCCCCTGAAGTGGCTCCACAGGTACTGTTTCCAACCATCAGCAACATCAGGGTCCATCACACCTGAACATGCCGGAAGTGTTCCCACGGAGGACCACAACCAGATACCTAGGGGCTCGGTCCCAACTCCTATGATCGAAGGTCAACCCCTGTGCTGACATGCTCGCCCTCAAGCGCCCAGACCTTTGATGCCAGCAACGGCCCCCTTCTCTTCGATGCTAGCTCACCGATGGTGCCGAGGCTCCTCTAGAGTATGCCTGACTTCCTCTTGAGACATTATGTCAAATATATGATGAGTAAGGTGATGGGATCGAGCCACTATATCTAAGAGAGGAAAGGGACTTCCCTGAGGAGTTATACGGCGAGTGTGAGAATGTGTTGGGACTGGCAAGCAGTTGAAGCCCCGATGCTGGGGGGATGGGCGAAACCTACCTCTGTACCAGCAGTGGATTGGGAACTAGCAAGAAAGAATTGTTCCGCCTTTTCAAACCCAACCTTCCTATCATCCATGCCTCCCTTGAGAGCTTGGTTGTACAGGCCTCTACCGCCATCCTGTGGACGTCCACTTTCCCCTCCCTGTTTCTAAACAGGGAAAGCAAGAGCTTGGATGTGTGGGGAAAGGAGGTTTTTTGCCTCAGGCAGCCTCGCCCTCAAAATGCTAAACGCCTCCAGTGCCCTGGCCAAGTTTTCTTTTGCCCTTTGGTCGGTGGTGAGTGAAGCAGCCAAACACCTTGAGGCGAGAGAGTGCTTCGAGGCAATTATCCATGATGGCAGGGAATCTTCATGGCACATTTTGCAATCAGGACTGGATACTGGATACTGTGTGGGGCGTGCTAGGGCTACTGGTACAGTAGTTGGGCAACATTTTTGAATGAGGACTTCAGGGATTGCATAGGATGTACAGGCGAAGCTCCTGGATATGCCCTTCGATGGGCATCATCTCTTCGGGGCGAAAGCTGACCACTTGCTGAGGTTCCAATCTTCTAAAGTGACTGCCAAATCTTTGGTTGCAGCTGTCACACAACCTTCTGTCCCATCCAGCAGATGTTGTAGATTTTGACACTTCACCCCTATGAGAGAAGGTGGGAGAGGTGAGGTTCCCCAAGTTAGACAGCAAACTCTTGTTCCCTCGCCCAACCAGATGCAAAACCCTTCTGAAAGGGACCGCTTCCACAAGTCCCTTGGTGGGAGGAAGAATTTCCAAATTCAGCATGGCATGGTCCCATACCACGTCCAACGATTGGGACTTTCTGGTCGTTAATCAGGGTTATTGTCTCCCTTTCATTCAACGTCCCCCAGACCACCCTACTTCCAACATTCCCTTGCCTCCAGAACCTCTCCTTTTAGAGGCAGTCTTTCAGCTTCTGACGAGGGCGCAATCAAACTGTAATCATTCTCTCAATGAAGCTCAGGATGGTACTAAATGAACTTTATCATTCTGGAGGCAGACGGGAGCTTGCGTCCCATCCTGGAAATGAGGCTACGGAATCTGTACTTAGACAAGGACAAATTCAAGATTGTAACTCTGGCCCATATCCTCCAGGCTCTCGATCTGCAGGACTTTTTGGTTTCACTGGTCCTTCAGGATGCCTACTTCAGTGTGCCTGTCCATGTGAAGTACAGGAGTCCTGCCGTTCTGTCTTTCTTTGGAACTCAGGGCTTTCACCAAGCTAATGGTGGTGGTGATGGTGGTGGTGGTGGCGGCTTGCCTCAGGAGGGAGGACTTTCATGTCTTTCCCTACCTGGATAACTGGCTCATCCGAGCTCTCTCCCCAGATCAGAGCATCTGTTCCTAATGTGCAGTCTGTTTCACATCTTGAGTTTTTCTCTGAACTTCAAAATGTCTCAGGTTGCGCCATCCCATTCTCTCTGAGGGGTTCTTGGACACTTCTGTGGGCAGGACATTTCTACCCAAAGACTGAGTTGCAAACAACTCTAGGGTCAAGTTCCGACCTCAGCGTTCCTTCACTTGCTTGGTCTCATGGCCTCCTGCTTTCTGGTGGTGCTACAAGCCCAAATGCACATGAGGTTGCTTCATTGGCTCCTCCATTGCCAGTGGTCTCAATTTCAAGGGCACGTGTCAGATCTACGGCAGGTGTCTTGTCTAGTTTGTTAACACCTTGAAAGGTGGTCCCAATGAGACAACCTGTTGAAGGGTATTCTGTTTCAGCATCCCTGGCCTCAGATAATGGTTATCACTGATGCGTCCCTGAAAGGTTGGGGTGCTCACCTGTCGGATCTGACAGTGCGTGGACTATGGCCTACCTCTAAGTCTCAGGAGCACATCAACTTGCTGGAGTTGAGGGCAGTCAGGCTGGCCCTGGTTACGAGGGCAAGCCTGACTGTGCTCAACTCCAGAAAATGTATGTGTTCCTGGCACTGGTTACTTTCCTTCCTTCTATGCGAGCCAAAGAGGTGTTGGTCCTGACAGGCAACACCATAGCCATGCACTACCTCAACAAAAAATGTGGTGCAGAGTCCTTGCTGTTGTGCAGAGAAGCAATGCAACTTTGGTTCTGGGCTCTGGAGAATGACTTGTCTCTGATGATGGCTCACCTTGCTGGAAAGGAGAATGTCAAAGTGGATGCCTTGAGCAGACATACTTTGGCCTTCCACTAGTGGGAGCTTTTCCAGGAGGTTCTGGGGGAGATTTATTTTTACCCTGAGGAACCCATCAAGTGGACCTCTGTGTTTCCACTGTGATCAAGAAGTAGGAGTTGTTCGGTTTCAGGGAATTTCCTCAGCATGGAGCTCTGGCTAATGCATTGACGGCCAATTTGACATTCAAACTCTACTATGCGTTCCCATCGATCCTTGTCATTCAGTTGGCACTCAGGAGACTATTTGGGTCCACGTTAATATTGATCACCCGGACTGGACCCGGAGAACATGGTACCCAGAGTTTCTGGACAAGCCCATCTGGTGTCTCCCGAGCAGAGCAGCTCTGCTTTCCCAGTCAGAGGGGCAGGTCCATAACCTTCATGCTTGGCTGCTGCTGGGAGGCTGAGATACAAGGAGTGGGGCTTTTCGGACGATGTCCTGAATGTGCTTCTCTCAGATAAGAAACTCTCTACTAAGGCTATTTAGGCCTGAAGCTGTCTTTGGCCCAGACGGGCATATAGATCGTCAATGTGAAGGGGTACCATGCCGCTATCTCAGACTTTAAAAGGAACCTTGAGCAAAGCTCTTTCTTCACTGTTCTGCAATTTTTGCTGGGATTGTGCAATCAGTTTCCACCATGCCAGTTTGTGATTCTGGCGTAGGATTTTAATTTAGTGTTGACCTTCTGTAGGTAAGCTCTGTTTGAGCACCTGCATTCACGTTCTCTTAGACTTCTCAACCTCAATGTGATTTTCCTGGTTGCCATCATTTCCTGAGGTGAGTGGGTGATCTCCAGGCATTGTCTGTTACGTCTCCCTATGACTTTGAAATTGTAACCCTCTTTCCTTCTTAAGTTGGTCTCTAATTTGTATCTCTTTCAAAAGATCCATCTCACAGTGTTTTTTCCTCTGCCCCATCCTTCCAAGGCAGAGTAGTGATTCCATTGGCAGGACCCAGTGCAGCCTCTCTGCTACTTCATCTTTCGGACGAGAAACGTCAGGAAAGATGACCAACTTTTTGTGGGCTATGCTAGTACACATGCTGGCCGGGCTGTGTCCAAACAGTCAAGGTGGATCATTTTCTGCCTCTCAGAATGCTATGATCTGGCAGGGAAGGATGTGCTTGAAGATCTCAGGGTTCATTCTACCAGAGGTCTGGCTGCCACCTCTGCCCTACAGATGGGGGTGTACGGGATGAGGCTCCCTGTCTTGGACATTTGCCTATCAGCTACGTAAGCTTCTCTGCAGACGTGTGCCAAACATTAATGCTTCAATTCACTCCTAGGGCAGGATGCCCATTTCGGCGGGCGGTCCTCCGGAGATTTCTGTTTTATGTGGTGTCCTCTTGCTCTCCTTCCGATCCACTCACTGCTTTGAGGGTCTATCTTACATGGGGAATCTGTGGGAGAAAGGAATCCGTTAAAAGAACAAATTACTAACCTCTCTGTAATGCTCTTTCTGATGGATGTCCCTCCCGTGTATTCCTCATCGCCCTCCCAACCAGCCTCTCTTAGCGGATAGCTAGAATCCTTTGGTGCTGTGGACCCTCTGCTTCAGAGGGCGAGGGAAAAAGAATGGGATTGAGGTTATGGGGCACAGCGCCTTGATATATAAACTGGCCCCGATGCCCTGTCTGGCGCGGGACATGTTAAGGCATCAGGCTGAGCCATGTTGCGCTCCCTGCTGGCGGGAAAGCTTCCGAAGATGATCCATGCTCAGATACAAATATCATAGCTAAAAAATGTGTGGGAGGACCATTCATCAGAAATAACACTACTAATAGGTAAGTAATTTGTTCTATTACCAACTCACCTCTGTCCTTAATCTCAGCCTACAAGCGGGACTGCTTAGCATTTTCAGATTCTTTGAGTTTATATCAAAAGAATAGTCCCAACACCAGTCAGAATACATCATATGTGAACAATATATTAAGGCAAAATAAGTTTTAATTTCTGTTAAAGGATTATTAATGTGTGGGAGGACCATTCATCAGAAATAACACTACTAATAGGTAAGTCATATGTTCTATTACCAACTCACCTCTGTCCTTAATCTCAGCCTACAAGCGGGACTGCTTAGCATTTTCAGATTCTTTGAGTTTATATCAAAATAATAGTCCCAACACCAGTCAGAATACATCATATGTGAACAATATATTAAGGCAAAATAAGTTTTAATTTCTGTTAAAGGATTATTGTTAAATAAACATAGCTTTGGCTCGTTCGAATTATCAGTAGACATCATACTTAGAACTGGTTTCAAGAAAGCTATTGTACTTTATCTGCCTGCACTCCTTCAGTGTGTATATTGAATTTAAAAATGCAAATCCAACAATGGACGTGTGAGACAATGATTACCAATCTGAATTATTTAATCATTTTCCCAGCCTTACCAATACAGTTTCTATTTTTCCGGTCTCATAGTGGGGGGTTCCCACAAAGATGCCCACACGTATTAGGGTCTTACACATTTATTTTTAAAATGTTGGACTGCAGAATTTCGTGCAGTGTCTTTTCTCTTTTTCATGAAGACGAAAAACATCATTTGTCAAGAAGTCCAATTATGTGAATATTTTTCAGCTTCATAGTTGGCGCAACATAATGCTTTCGTCTGCTTGACTGTCACATACGTTCTGCCTTCTGAAAGTGATGAAATCGTGTTCATTTGATCATCGTGAAAGTGTTGAAAATCGCTGATCTGTGATGCATGAAGTTGGTTTCCGCCAGACAGGCAAAACGCCTGCAGATTTGATTTCTCTTTCAGTCGGCTATGAAGCCAGTGTGATGTGTTATGGTTTGATGGAATAGTGACATTGCTCAATAACATTTATATTTCACTGAATTTCCAGATAGGCGGAGGCCAGACATACACTATTGGATTGCGGTTTGCACCAAGTCAGAGTTCCGGGATGGAGGAAATTCTCATTTACATCAATGACCAGGAGGATAAAAATGAGGAAACATTTTGCGTGAAGGTCATCTATGCATAAAAACAACAAATGACAAGAGAACCGTGATTGTCATCCATCTGTCAATGGAACCAAACTCCCACTGATCCAACAAGCCAACGATGTTGCAAAAAGCTGTACCTTTTCTTCTTTTATGGATTTTATAACAAAGCTCATTTTGCTGTCATTTGTTTTATGATGGAGAGCAGTTCCACAAGAGGTTCCCTTTTAACCTGTCTGGAGTGAAACCAAATGGGCTTTTTATAATTGCAATGCTGTTTCTGGGACAGTACACTAGTTGAATTGCCAATGTTGCTGTGGGATGCACCCTGGCCTGTTTTTGTGCAGTTTGTGTGAATATGCAAATTGACCTCAAATAATTTTACATTTGTATTTTTATATTGATACTGTAAATGATGTCATCTGTAAATACGTTTTTTACAATAATTATGATTTCCACCAAGTTTTAAAATAGTTTGTGATATTTTTCTAAGTGTAATATTTATATATTTGTTATTTAATCATACTGTTCGATTACATTTTTACCTGCAACCAAAGGCACACTGCACTTTTTTGTAAATTGTTTAAAAAATTTTGCTGTGATTGCCCTGAATAAACGTTTGTTAGTAATAAGTGCAGTTCATTACTATTTACTAGACTGTCGATTCCATGTGCTACATACAATATGTTGTTTACGTTGCTTTTTTTCAGTTTTGACTTGTCTTTTTAGTTTTAGCTATTAAAAGCGCCACCTATATGCCAAAGCTTTTGCATTGTAGTAAAGATAGGAGAGAGATGGAATGGAAGGAGGGACACAGTTTGAGTGTTTATTTACCCATACTGTCTGCCCAGGCCATGCTAATCCTTGTGATCATCCCAATCCACTACCTGCCCCTCTCCACCCAAAACACATTCTCCTAGGATCTCTTTGAGCTAGCATCAAACTTTGGCCCACTTGTATTATTTCCAAGGAGCCTTATGAGAGTTAATGGCTTAATTGCGGCTGTAACGCACTACTGGTGTGATAAAAATGTCTTAACCCAGTGTGCCTTCAGCCATTTGATTTACATCTGTTCAACTGTTTTGTCTTGTGTATAGGTAAGAGATAGGAATTTTCCAGGCACTGCAGCCAGATGCCCAGGTAGTGTGATGGACAGATAGCGCCATTACGACAGTGCCGAGCCAAGGCCAAAACTGTTGGCTTTGCCGATGGTTGTTTTTGCGTGTTTTCAGATGTTATGGCAATACAACATACCTCTTCCCAAATAGTATTTTCTTTTCCCTAAACCCATCACTTCATTCCTTTTATTCAGTCGGTCAGAATTCTTGTGGTCTAATTTACTAATACTTGTAATACTTATATTTCACACCTTTACAAATGCATTTTTCCGTTATACTATTATATTTTTACATATTTTCATTTAGATTTTTAAAATATATATATTTTTTAAAACATATGGATAAAACGAAAACAAAAATAAATTGAGTCAGGTGTGGGTATGGGAAACTTTAGATTCTGACCGACTGTGCCTCAGCCACCGACCTGCCTGAAAATCTGATTTCCCTGTGGGCCAGTGCGCAGCCGTGTCTAATGAGGCTGACAGCAGTCAGGTTTATGGTACAGAGCCCGGTATAAATACACACATTTAACGCCGACCTTCCAGTGTACTGTTTGTAACTGCTAATGTATTTAGCAAGTCTGCTCCTGAGAATTCGGGGAAGCCAAGACCATCCTTGAAATTTGCCACTGGGAGATGACTGCCGATCCGAGCATGTACCGGTGCCAGCTCTATGTGACCTGTCAGCCTTTCCCTGGACTTTCAGCAGTGTCCTCCCTTTGCTTCCATCTCATTCTTCCAACTCTTTCTTCGTATGTCTTTTACTTTCTTTCAATCTTCTCTTTTTTCTTTCTCGCATGTTTTTCTTCCTCTTCCTTCACTCTTTCTTTCAACTTGTATAGTTGCCTTTTCACTTTTATCAAGTTTTTTAACATTTTTTTTAAATGTTCATAACAAAATAGTTTCTAAGTGCACAGGATGGCAGACACATACTTTATAACATCTATAAGTGATGTCCATATAGAAATGTGCCTTCGGTGTACTATAAGCTGTAAACAAGGAGAGAGTGAGAAGTACAATAATCAAATATTGCGCCCCAAAATAGCCAATTAGTACACTTAAAATACTTTTGCGTGCTCCTGCAGCAAGCTAAACTACATTTTGTATAAGTAAATAAGACACATAGCACGCATAGACAAGCCACAATAAATAAATATATTCATAGATCACTCATAGGTAGTCATTACTATACCTATTTCCTATCAAGATTAATAAGTAGGAGCACCCCTAAGTATTTTTTTTATTGCCTATTCTTTCTGGGCTTGTTCTGTTTCCTTTTAGAATATATTGTCTCATGTATATTTATTATCGGTTCCTTTTAAATATATGCCATTTTCTCGCATTGAATCTCCTTTTTTATGACAATGTATTTCCATTTCTTTCCTTTATTTCTTTACGCCTTCCTTCCCTGCCCCTATCCCTTTGATCCCGTTTGTCATTTCCTCCTTTTTCCAATTCCCCGTTTCCTCCTTTTTCCAATTCCCCATTTCCTTCTTTTTACTGTTTCCCCATTTCTTTTGTTTTTTCGCTCTCTCTCCCTCTCCTTTTGCGTTTTCCTTCGAATATTGTTTCCTCCTTGTCTCTTTACAAGGTATGGATGTGAACTGATAATCTTTCCCACAGGCAAGACATGTAGCCACACTCTCGATAGCTGTGACGGATTCTCTCTACCGTTCAGTTTTCTTGATCCATGTTGCAGGCTGGGAGCCCTAGATCTTGGCGAGCCTGCTGTCAAGACCGGGCCCAGTCAAAGCCATGATTGCAGCGACTCTCTCATGAAACCTTGCTGGTTTTGCTACAAAGAGACAGAGCAAAGTGGTGCCAGAAAGCGGTCTTTGTGGTTGGCAGGACAACTGATCATTCTGTGGATTATTTGTCCAACACACATAATGTTATTACTTGTTCCAATACGCTAATGTAATTATTTAGTGGCTTGTTTAACTCATTTTCTCCCAATCAGAAGTATTTTACCATGTCACGTGTCTGTGTCACTTTCAAAGTTGGGGCCGCGTAGTGATCTTTTTTCACAGCCAGAAGGAGTTGGGCTATATTTGGGCTAATTTCCTGGCCAGGTTGGGCTACATGTAGGTTTCCCTTTCTGAATGCTGTTTTCATAAAAGCTATTATTCTTTCGGATTTGGATAGGTGCAGTATCACTGACAACATACAGATGTCCTCAATCTCAATCTGATAGCCATGACTTATTGTAGCAGTGGTAAGCTCTCAGCTCACCCATGTAAATTCCATCCCCAAGATTATTCAATCCCAAAACAGCTAAATATTGGTGGGTTAAGGGATACCCAGCTTCAAATACAATATGTACCCATATGTTTTAGTCTTGTGTGCATATATTGTTCATTTGCTGTCATTTTATATAATGTGTGTCTAGCTGCTATTCTGTGGTTGCTGTGTACAGATATCAGGTTCCCATTCACTGTTCCATTTAGCTGCATACGTTTCTGCAGCTGAGAAACGCTGGATACATTTCCTCTCAATGGACATATACGCTACAGCATGCAGTGTGCATTCCAGCAGTACATTTCATTTATTGTGTCTGCCAATCCCATCAACATACCTGATTTCATTTAGTTATCAAGTCAAGTTCAGTTCCTCCTTTACTATCTTTTCACATATTTTTGGTTTTGCTGTATTTTGGTGGTGCAGCCACCATAATCACACCAAAACACCATTGTTACAGAGAAGAGAGAGAGTAACAGGGTTCCAGACAGCTGACTTAGTGGTTGGCTTGACGACTGGAAATGATGTGGTATAATTAGCTGGCACACTAATGTTATTTCTTGTTCTGTTACACCAATATAATCCAATAGTGGCTTGTTTAACAAATGTCTCTCAATCAGGAGTACTGTACCATGTCACGTGTCTGTATCACTTTCAAAGCTGAGGCCGCCTAGTGATCTTTCTTTTTGCAGCCAGGGGGGTTGGGCTATATTTGGTCTACTTTCCTGTTGGGCTACATGTAGGTTTCGCTTTCTATTACCATACAAGTAATTATTGCTTGCAGAGAGGCAGTACCACTGGCAACATACAGATTTAGTTGTAAGAAATCTGAGATTTCTTACGAGGACATCTGTATGTTGTCAGTGGTACTGCACTTCTGCAATCTCACTGTGATTTCTTATGAGGATATCTGTATTTTGTCAGTGGTACTGCACCTCTCAAAATAAGCTGTGAGGATATCTGCAGGTTGTAGTTCATTGGATAGGTGCAGTACCTTTTGAAAACATACATGTGTCCTTGTAAGAAGTCACAATCGCCTTGAGATCACAGTTACAAGTGCGTGGAGCAGACTGTAGTGCATGGAGCGGACTGGAGCGCATGGAGCGGACTGGAGCGCATAGAACTGCGCGATTTACATGAAATGGTTTGGAATGCATGGAACGTTGGAAGAGCATGTAACACTATATCACATCACCACTCTTACTCTCTTCTTTACACCACCATTCAACTAGAACACAGAGATACTATGACACCATTCGGTATAACTGTTCTCATACCAACATCTGCCTCATACTCCCTGTAAAGACTGGAAGGGGGTGTCTGTACTTCTGCTCTCTATATGGTAGAGGAGAGGCACAGAGGACCCCAGCCAAGATTCTCTGTAAGGTAGCAATGGACGAGCAATCAAGGCCTAGCTTTTCAGGAGGTGATGCGTTCTGGTTCTTAAGTACAGTGTAGTCCCCGAACCCCCACAAAGGAATGTCCACACACTGTATTACTGAAAACACAGTCTTTATATAATTAATATTCAAAGGTATGTACATGATCACAATAATGCACTTTGTACTCGGAAGTCAATAATCATAAATATATACAATTCTAAAGTGGTACCACCAATGTTATCAAATCTCATTAAAGTGCATCAACTGTACGGTTAAAATGTCACACAGATCAATAACGAGGAAACCAGCAATAGAGATAGGCAGGAACGTAAGGTGGTTGAAACAATAGGCAGAATGCTGGCCCTGTTACCTAGACACAGTTCTGTGTGGAGATCCCCCCACCTGGGCAACCTGTAAATAAAAATATATAACGCAAGCCCAGTCCATGTAATGTTCAATAGTCTCACTTCTTCCTATCAGGTTTTACCCCCCCCCCCAATGTACCTGGTGGAGTAGAGTTCTCCGACGATGCGTCGACCAATCCTTCTTGAGTGACTCCCTTTAAGGCAGGAGCCACGGATCGTCGAGAGGTGTCGAGGAACTGTGGCCCAGCAAGGGCGTTGAGTCGTCGGCGTCTCTGTAGTCCTTAGGTGGCGGGAAACCCACCGGTGGATGCTTCTCGGCGCGTCGATGGTCAGGCCTTCTCCAGCGGGAGACAAGCGGGTGACGATGCTGACGAGAGCGTCCGATGATCAATGGAAGTTCTTAGGCAAACGGGAGCACGGCGGCTCCGGTCGGCGATGGCGGTCATCGACAGTGGCGGACAACAGTCCGGGCGCTTCTCCTTGGAGTTCCGCAGCAGTCCCCGCATTGGGTCGGCAGCCTGTCGAAGGTCTGTCTACCAGGGAGCTTTGGCAAAGATCAGCTGTGCACGATGGTCCCTCGTAGCTCGGGAAGAGGGTGCCTTAGCAGGTCCTCTCTGGGTCAGTCCTTGGAAACACAGCAGCTTTCAGATTGTGAGGGAGAGCGACAGCACTCCTTCTCGTCCAGCGGGGTTTCAAGGGCAAGCGTCAGTTACTCCAGTCACTCGTATTGAACTTCAGCTTCTGAACACGATTCCTAGCAGTGAGAGGTCCCCAGATATACTGTTGATCTCCAATTCATTCCGCTGGGTCACACTCAAGCATCCAATCACGACTACGGGCATTCAGGCAGGCAGGCAGCCAATCAGGCACACAAGGTATTCAGGCCATTCACTTCTCTCCAGACGCTCACAAGTATGTGTATTCGGACAAGTACCGAGCCATTCAACACTCCAAGCTGCATTCATACCAGTTTCGGGCAGGGTTGTCTCAGTCATTGTGTCAACCACCAGATACTAGACACCCACAACACAGAATGCATATTCGTCACACAATCTATTCACCCAGGTCCCACCCACAGGAGGTACCCACAACATACATAACCGGGAAGGCTCCAGCTAGTCTGGCCGGGCCTTCACAACACCATACATGGCATTTCCACCCAACAGCCAGTCGGGGGGAAGGGACAGAGTCAGGGCTTCCCAGGACTTTGGGAAAACAAGGTAATGGGTAATAGAAAGCAAGAGGCCACAGGGCACATCTTGTTTTCCATCAGGAATCAACTGATCCCAATGGCAGGGCCAGGGTATCCCAAAATGGAGGATACTCCGCGCACCTGTCAAGTTCAGCATGGAGCTGCCACCACCCCATGCCCTTCTCCGCGGGCCAGCCACAGGTGCCCAAAAACATACACTAGGGGCACAGGGTTGTACCCCCACCCATGGGTGCCATAAGGGTTTCCCTGGGTCCGTTCACCAAACCAAAAGAGAGAGCTGCACCGCCAGGATTCCCACATGAACTCCTGCATGGAAAACACGACAGAACACATGATAAAAAGCAGTAAAGGACAAGGATACGGAGGCCCTGTCCTTCCTATGCATTTCCAGCATCACACTCCCCATCACTCTAACTAAACACTACTGGTTACACACTCCCCACCTCAGGCCTAACGCAGCCACAATCGGTCTGGATAAATCCTGCCACAACGAACACATACTCTTGATCTCTCAACCACCACACATACCACTAAGAAGCAGCTATTACACCAATACCACACCAGCTGAGTGACTCTCTCTACTCTCTCTACTGACATGAACTTCGGTTCCCAAGAACGTTCAACCTACCAGCGCCTTCAGAGCATACCAATGGTATATAAGGCGCTATATAAATACAAAATAACATAACATAACAATCTAGGACGACTATGACCAAAGGCTGCAGTTATACATACAAGCAACAGATGTCACTCCCCACTTGTGTTGTTGTTCCTACTCCCCCCTGGTGCTGTCCCTCCTCCCCCTTGTGCTGCCCCAACCCTGGTGCTTTCCCTCCTCCCAACCCTTCTGCCGTCCCTTGTTCCCCTTTGCACTGTCCCTCATTTCCCCTTGTGCTATTGCTCCTTTCCCCTTGTGTTGCCCTCATCCCCTTTGTGCTGTCCCTCCACCCCCTATTATGTCCCTCCTTCCCCCTTGTGCTGCCTGTCATCTCCACTTGTGCTGTCTGCCCTCTCTCTTGTTCTGTCCCTCCTCTTGTGCTGCCCTCCTCCTACCTGTGTGCTGTCCCTCCTCCCTCACGTGTGCTGTCCCTCCTCACTCCCTTGCACTGGCCCTCCTCCCCTTTGCGCTGGCCCTCCTCCCCCTTGCACATACCCTCCTCCCCCTTGCACTTTCTCTCTTCTCCCCCTTGCGCTGTCCCCCCTCCCTCTTTGCTCTGTCCCTCCTCCGCCCTTGCAATGTCCCTCGTCCCCACTGTACTGTCCCTAGTCCCCCGTGCTGTCCATCCTTCCCCTTGTGCTGTGTCTCCTCCCCCTTGTGCTGCCCTCCTCCCTCACTTGTGCTGTTCCGTCTCCTCCCCTAGAGCTGTTCTTCCTCCCTCACTTGTGCTGTCCCTCGTCATTCCCTTGAGCTTTTCCTCCTCCCCGTTTCCCTCCTCCACCCCTTGCTCTTTCCCTCCTCCACCCCTTGCTCTTTCCCTCCTCCACCCCTTGCATTTTTCCTCCACCCATGCGCTTTCTCTCCTCCTCTTGCGCTTTCCCTCCTCCCCTCCTCTGCTCTTGTGCTGTCCCTCCTCCCTCTTGTACTGTCCCTCCGCCCCATGTTCTGTCCCTCTTCCCCCTTGGGCTGTTCCTCCACCCCCTGTGTTGTCCCTCCTCCCCCCCTGTGCTGTTTCTTCTCCCCCTGTGCTGTTTCTTCTCCCCCTGTGCTGTTTCTTCTCCCCCCTGTGCTGTTTCTCCTCCCCCTGTGCTGTTTCTCCTCCCCCTGTGCTGTTTCTCCTCGCCCCTGTGCTGTTTCTCCTCCACATGCCTTTTCTCATCCCCCCTGCACTGTCCCTCCTCCCACTGTACTGTTCTTCCTCCCCGTTGTGCTGTCTATCATCCGCCCCTTGAGCTGTTGCCTTCCCTCAATGTGCTGTTGCTTCTCCCCCTTGCACTGTTGCTCTTCCCCTTTGGATCCTCCCCTTGCACTGTCCCTCCTCCCCATTTGCTCTCTCTCCTCCCTATGTGCTGTCCCTCCTCCCCCTTGCACTGTCCCTCCTCCTTCTTGCACTGCCTCGGCTCCCTCTTACACTGTCTCTCCTCCCTCCTTGTGCTGTACCTCCTCCCCATTGTGCTGTCCCTCCTCCCACTATGCTGTCCCTCCTGCACTATCCTTCCTCCCCATTGTGCTGTCCCTCCTCCGGCCCTTGAACTGTTGCTCCACTTCCCTCAATATGCTGTCGCCCCTCCCCCTAACACTGTTGCTCCTCCCCTTGTGCTGTTGCTCCTCCCTCTTGGGCCTTTGCTCCTTCTCCCTCTAGTGCTCTCATTCCGCCCACCTGTGCTCTGCCCTCCTTTTGCCCTGCCATTCCTTCCCCCATTTCCACTGTCACTCCTTCCTTCAAATGTTGTACAATGCTCCTGTGTCCTATTGCTGGCCTACCTTTCATCTGTTGGATTTTTTTATTCTCCCTCTTGTTGCCATTAATTTATTATTCCTCCCCCCCACAGTGCTTTCCTCACCACCCCTGACGCTGCCCTTCATTTCCTCCCACGCTGCCATTTCTTCAACCCTGTGCTGTCATTCCCTACCTCGATGCTAAATGTGTAAGGCAATTAACAACTACAAACTCCAATGCTTGTTTTATTAGCTGAATGTTAGGATAATATAGAGGCTGACTACCATCAAGGGCCACTTGGTGTTTTATAATAAAATGGAATGCGGTCCACTTTTCCACAATTTGCTGCCCCTGGTGGTAAATAAGGTAACAGCGGACGGTAAGGGGCTGACTATGTTACTGATTCAAAAGGGAGCCCAGCACCGACCAAGAGAATTAGGTGGAGAAGAGCCACCAGGGCTTGCTTAGCTTTCAAAGCTCACCACCAGCCACCCTAAAAAAAAAAGTAGAGAGCTGCTAACAAAATTGAATGAGTTGGAAAGTTGAAACTAATTAATAAAACATACAAGGGTAATCTGAATATTTAATTGAGAAACGTTCATAAGACAATTGGACAACAATATACAAGTATTGATGTATATTTGTAGAGTTCATAAATATTGGATTACTAGCCCTGAAAAAGCTCACGTGTAAGCCCAAAAAGGAAAAGGGTTTAGGGGTGAAACGCGTGTAGGTTGATTGACTGTTTGTGTTCTAGAAGTGATATGACAGAAACAGTTGTTTATTTTGTTGGTAGGTTGAAGATTAAAACAACAGTTTGATTTTGTTGATGTATTTATGACTAAAACAGTATATTTTGTGTGTTGTGATGGATTAAATAGATCCAATTCTATTGAAATGTCTTCTTCAGTAATTATTATTATTAAAAAAAACTCTCAGCTCATAGTGGCAATTTTTGTGGAACTGTAATGCTTAAATAATAGACATATGCAGATGGAGTGTCTGAATCTTTCCCATGCAGCAGAGGAACGGCTCTATGTTCAGGAATGGTTATAAACCAGACATTTTTGGAAAGGATGTTCAACCAAGATCAGCTTAGGTACCTTTTTGTTATATATATCAGCCTTGAATAATAACTGTATATGACCTCTTAGTTGGGCAGTATCCCAGCGGTATTACCGCCGGGTTACTGCCTGCACTAATAGTGTTACTGCCACCCGGTCCGGCGCTATTAGTGCCAGATCAAGGGTTGGCCGGTAACTGTAATTCCCCATTCCCAATTGGGTTCATTGGACCCAATGGGAAATTTTCTGCACAATTATTGAACACCAGACCCATGTTTGGGCGGCACCTTAACTGTGGCGGTAATAGAGTTACTGCCACATTTAAGGGCTACCACCCAACTGGTGATGAGGCGACTCACAACAGAAAATCCTTACCTTAACTCTAGCCTCTCCACTGAGCACAACACAAAACTCACACCTTGAGATCTGCCTCCTGAAATGTTTTTCAAATTGGCCCCATATTAAACTTTGCAGACAAGCCCAAACCCCTGAAGTAGCCTTTGGGCAGTTCTGCCATAAGAACATGTGGATAAAACGAATTCAACTGGTACATTTTAATGCACATTTTCCCATATATTACTCAGCCACGCTAGTGGCTGTGTAGTTATGGTTAAATTGCTGTTTCCATAGGAAGAGCACTTTTTGGGTGGCTTATAACTTCGCTCCCCCTGGAAGAATCCTCACCAAACTTTATAAGTATATGGGCCACTCTGAATTTTTTTTGTAAAGTTTGGTGATGTTTGGTCCAGGGGGGGTCCCAAAACGTCTTTTTTTCCCCATAGACTCAATAGGGGAAAAACTTTGCCCACGCCTACAGCCCAAACCGCTGGACGGATTTTCACCAAATTTGTGGCAGGAGGACGACCTTGGTCCCAAAACCGTGCTTTTGTAAATTTAGTGCGAATCCGTCCAGGAGTTTTCTTTAAAACGACCAAAAAGCATGTCTAAAAAAATTAGTGATATCTATGTCCGCTCCTCGGTCACACTTCCCTGTTCGCTCTGCGGACAAGATACCGATTGGCTAATCCGTAGCGCCATGTCTGCGGACATTTGGCGCATTCACTGATTGGTTGTGGAACAGCGTGAAGTGCGTCAAATTCTTTCGCTGTGCCCGCCATCTTTCATTCGTGTTTTAGTGTACGGGGACATCGCTGCTACCACATATAAAACAAATAACACACCATTGCACGTGTTAAACTTATGAAATACTGTTTCAGAAGGTGAGGGTTAATGAGGCTGGGATGGGATGTGGCAGCAGGAAGTCAAAAAGTGGTGTTTTCTTGTCACCAAAGTCATACGATAAATTGGAAGTTGCTGCTCAATGTACGGCGAAGAATTACTGCGTCGGTATTACAATGTATTTTAAATAATATTGCAGTCAGACTGGCGTCCTAGAGTTTGCAATCTGAGGCAGCCACCTGCACTGTTTGATGGAAACAGCGATTCTGCAAGTGTATGGGAGTAGCGGTTCTCATGAATGGATTCTGAGATGTTGTTGCAAAGTAAGAATGTATTTGCATTCTGAGTGAAGGTCACTTGCTTTGCTTTTTTGGTTGCGAGCTCAGTAGGCCCACACATCCACCTGAACCCACAAGGGTCAATTGTTTTTTAACCTTGAGCGAAAGGGAAAATTCAGTAAGAATGCAGGGAGTGAAAGTTTCCAAAATATACCATTTGATAAGGGTATGTTTTAAAAACGTTTGTAAGGCACATGTAATATCAGTTCTCGAAGATTCTTTGGTGCAAGTAGATTGCTGTCTGACTTTAACGAAGACAATGGAGACGGTAAATATCATGTAAGTTTACTTTTGACGACTCTACACCGGACCGAGTTTTAATTTTTTATTACCAGAACAATAATTTTGACAATGTAACTGAAGTACTATCTTTCTGTGTAGTTGTCATTTTTTTTCACTTATGGATAGTGCAGATTCTCCGCGTTTGTAGGCTATCACTAGATTCACCCATGTTCAACACTAACATTTCTTTAAAATTGTCATGTTTGACCACATCACTTTGTGTATCAGTTTCCACGTTCTTTTTGTCTTTTTTTAAATTGTTTGTTAAAGGTTGGGTATTGATACGTATTTTCTCTTATGTTTTCCGACCAGCTACATCCTGCCGTATTGTGATTGCCATGGATTTCAGATGGCAAGTGATGGCTTTTTTGGATGCCAGATGCACCTACTCGTGACCGTCTACCTATTCGTCACAATTTTGTGGGATGATCGCGCCGGACCCCTTTGTCCATAGGCTGCAGTGGCCATTAGGAGTAATATAACATCTTTTATGGTGGTATAGGCCGAAGGTCATGGCGTCCTCTTGGAAATCACTGTGCGACCAAAGCAGTTGCTTTATCGAAAACACCTACTTTGTGTATGGGAAAAGAACAACGTGTGCCTTACCATTAACATTTTCGATGACGCCCATAGAAACAATGTTACTATTTCATTGACAATGGGAATAGTCCGATGGTCTCGGACAATTTATTGTGAAATAAAACTACTTTCAAATTCAAAAATGTTAATGTTTTCTTTTAAAAAACAGTTTATTATTTCAAAATGTAACGTGCTACGTTGTATGTCACTGTATGTTCACTTTCAGGTCTGCGTCACGGCATGTAGGTGCTTATGTGCGCATTTGGCTACGCTGGAGGGAAATGTCATCCAAAAAAGGTGTACAATATCATTAGGGTTGGTTATGTGACGAGATGTGGGAGTGTTTTTGTATTACACAAGTGTCGTAATGTTGTTAAAAAACGTAGCGGTAAACGTTTATTGACTGAGGGGTAGGCTGCAGCCATGGGGAGTGGGCAGAATGTCGGGGTCATGGTAAAGGTCATGATCCACACAATGTGGCTACTGGCCATGACCAGAAGGGAGAAAAGATAGGATTACAGTGGCCATGTGCACCTGGGACTGGCTTTGTGATAAAGCTGTTCGACATTAGGATACATTTGAAAGGGAAGAAAAAAGTGCTTGTGGTAATATGTTAACAGGGTTTCCCTTTTGCTTTTTACAGGCTGCCATGGAAAGCGAAGAGGGGCCCTGTATGGAACAACCGCCTTCCCTTTCTATGGTGGCCTACTTGGGAAAGGATTTTGTTTTCTAATGGCGTCCCAGATTAGAACGAAAAATCCTCTTTTTCAGTACCACGCGTTACTGCTTTGCAAATCTACATTGTTAATGTCATTCATCCCCCATTTAAGGGGTGGAAGTGTCCTTTACTGAGAAATATAAAGTAGATGGAGTCTATGCGCTTTTTAAAAAATATATTTGTAAACTGTGAAAGGTGGTTCTTAAAGGAACATTTACCTTGTTTACGGATGGCTTTTTTTTTTGGAAGGGCAGCTCAGAAGGAAAGGTGCGGACGGAAATGAGCAAAGTGGCACCAAACAGTAATATGGGGGAGTAGGTGGACGGGGCAAACTGTTGTGCGTGTGTTATTTGTAAGCTACGGCCAGTGTTTCTCATGCTCCTTCATTACAGCAGTGGTGATGTTTCTTGGGGAGGAGGGATGGCCTTAGCTCATGTCATTTTCAGATAAATAGTACTTTTGCTAAAACTATGTACTGTGTACTGCATTGTTAATGGCTAAGTACGAATAGGTGTTGGAGCTGTGCAAGGGTGATGTCATCTTTGATGTCCTGGGTGTTAGTCTTAGCAGTGCACGGTGGTGGTGCGAGTTATGGTTGCTTAGCTTACCATAACTGGCAAATTTCAGGGGTTCTTTGGTTTTACTTGGAACCATAACGTCCCGTTTACAAACTTTTTTTTTAGTGAATGTCATAGGTTTTTAATAGCACAACTTAACCATAAAGTCCCTTTTAACAAAGCTTTTTTTACCGAATATATATATATCTTTTTAAACGTGATCAAGCGGTCTGTGCACAGTGAAACGCGTCGTTTTCTGGTCTTTTTTCCTTGCCATGCTGACATAAAAAATAAAGCATTGTTAGTCTGGACAAACATTGGAGTGTTTTCACCTCTTTGTAGAGAGTTATTTTGGCTTTCTCTACTGTTCTTGGGAGTGCATTCCGCTGACTTTTTTCCCGGTTCCATCCAGGATCTGGGAATTGGTTTTCTTTTTTCGAATATATATATATATATATATATATATATATATATATTACACAGCCACGGTATTGGCTCTGTAGTTATGGTTAAGTTGCTGTTTCTATAGGAAGAGCACGTTTTGGGCGCTTTTTAACTTGCTCTCCCTGGACGAATCCTCACCAAACTTTGCAAAAAAGTATATGGCTCACTCTGAAATTTTCTGCACATTTTGGTGAAGTTTGGTCAAGGGGGGGCAAAGTTATAGGGGGGGACCCACAATTTATTTTTTTCCCATAGGCATGATGGGGAAAAAACTTTGCTCACGCCTACAGCCCAAACCACTGGATGTATTTTCACCAAATTTGCGGCAGGAGCGGCGGCTTGGTCCCGAAAGCGTGCTTTTGTCAATTTGGTGTAAATCCGTCCAGTAGTTTATTTAAACGACAAAAATGTAAGTTAAAAAAAATAGTGATATCTACACACTTCCGGTCCGCGGACAGGACACCGATTGGCTAATCGACGAGCATCATGTCCGCGGACATGCAGCGTGTTCATCGATTGGATGATGAAGAGCGTGAAGTGTGTTTGATTGTGCCAATGCACCCGCCATCTTGGAACCGTGGACATCCACGGACAGCGCAGTGACAAATGGGGGGAAAAATACAACTTTGGCAAGTGTGTTGGTGTGTAAGAGTGTTTGGGGAGGGTGGGGGAGTAAGAGATGGGTCAAATGTTGTATTTATTTAGGTGGCAGGCACCCCTGTTGTGTTCGTTGTGTCCGAGGACAGCCGCGCTGTCCTGGATGTCCGTAATTATTCAAAATGGGGGTGTCCTAGGGACACGATACCTGTCCGTGTTGTCTGCAGGCAAGTTGGAACTGTTCTAAGAACATGCGCGGTGTCCGGGATGTCCGTAATTAAACAAAAATGGGGGTGTCTTTAGGACACTATACCTGTCCGTACTGTTTGCAGGAAAGTTGAAACTGTTCTAAGAACACACACGGTGTCCGGGATGTCCATAATCAGTCAAAATGGGGGTGTTCTGAGGACACGATACCTGTCCGTGTTGTCCGCAGGCAAGTTGGAACTGTTCTAAGAACACGCGCGGTGTCCAGGATGTCTGCAATCAGGCAAAATGGGGGTGTTCTAAGGACACGATACCTGTCGGTGCTGTCCGCAGGCAAGTTGAAACTGTTCTAAGAACACGTGCGGTGTCCGGGATGTCCGTAATCAGGCAAAATGGGGGTGTTCTGAGGACACGATACCTGTCCGTGTTGTCCGCAGGCAAGTTGGAACTGTTCTAAGAACACGCGCGGTGTCCAGGATGTCTGCAATCAGGCAAAATGGGGGTGTTCTAAGGACACGATACCTGTCTGTGCTGTCCGCAGGCAAGTTGAAACTGTTCTAAGAACACGCGCAGTGTCCGCGGACATAAAAAATGCCCATATGGCATAGTTAAGATGGTTGATTCTATGGGTGTGATCTATGGGTGTCATATGCTGTGGTGGTTGTGGCCAGGGCCTAGAGCCTTGGGTGCATGGCCGAAGGCCGTAGGCAATGCACCCAAGGCTCTAGGCCCTGGCGACAACCACTGCAGCATATCATACCCATAGATCACACCCATAGAGTGGAATATCTATGAAATATTTACAGATCTACAGTTTATGTACTGTTTGATTTTAAAAAATGGCTTATGGCATAGTTAATATGTTTGATTCTATGGGTGTGATATGTTGCAGTGGTTGTGGCCACGGCCTAGAGCCTTGGGTGCATGGTCGAAGGCCGTAGGCCATGCACCCAAGACTCTAGGCCCTGGCCACAACCACTGCAGCATATCACACCCATAGATCACACCCATAGAGTGGAATGTCTATGAAATATTTGCAAATCGACAGTTTATGTACTGTTTGATTTTAAAAAATGGCCATATGGCATGGGCAAAATGTTTGATTCTATGTGTGTGATCTATGCGTGTGATATGCTGCGGTGGTTGCATAGATCACACATAGAATGAAATATCTGTGAAATATTTACAAATCTACAGTTTATGTACTGTTTGATTTGTATAATTTGTATGTGAAGTTTTGGCTGCGTCATGTCATTAAGATTTTAGAGTTTGGTAACAAGCACTGCAGTATAACATATCCATGGAAGTAAACATTTTCTATTGTGGTGTACGGTACATGTTTGCTTCAATGGTTGTGTTATGGAGCAGTATTTATGAGTTGTATTTATTATAATATACTTACTGTTTGGTTTGGTAACTGCAGTACATATATTCTTAGTCAATTTCTGTGATAAAAGAAAAGATCATGTTAGTGTTGGTAGTTTATAAACACTTATAACATTGAATAATAGACATTTCTGATTCATTTCGACCCTCATATTTAGTAGATTACAAACCAGTGTACTGTGCAATGTGCTCCGGTTCTGTGTTTGTTGCTAAAATCATTGGGTCTGTGGGAAAAAAATGCATGTTGGATTAAACAAAACTTTTTTTTGTTCTGGTACAGTACATTTATTTCTGTGTTTTCAGTGTTTACTTGTTATATCTAGCTAATGTTCTATCTGTTAGCTTGTTGCAGATTGTTAGATACTTGTTGTTGAATTGTAACTGGTTATAGTTTTTATTTATATCCTCAAGTTGCAAATCTATCTGTTGGGTTGTTGCAGATTCTTGGGGCAGTTAGATAGATATTGGCGTATTTCAACAGTTTATTTCTTGTTATTTTTCAGTGGTATTGATTTATCTGTTTGGATGTTGCAAAATCTTGCGGCAGTTAGATACCTGTTGGTGTATTATAACTTTATTTCTTCTTATAATTTAGTGGTACTGATTTATCTGTTTGGTTGTTGCAGAATATTGGGGCAGTTAGATACCTGTTGGCGTATTCTAACTGTTTATAGTATTTTAATTGAAGTTTTGTTAATGTTTAAGTACAGATTAGTTATAAAATTTTGGTTTTAAGAAGATTAAATAAGCGTTTGTAAGATTTTCTGGTCATCTCTGCTTTAGAGTAATGGTACTATCATTACATTCGAACCATCCATATGTATTTTTTTATATATGCAGTGTAGTGACCTGCATTGGTTGTGGCTCCTGCGTGGTAGATTATACCTATTGTTGTGAAGGTTTTCTTACCAAGTGATACTTGACCATGTGTGAAACCAGTCAGCTTGCAGTTGTTTTTGCTACCATATGCATTGTAACTTAGAAGCATTAGTATTACGTATTTAAGTATTTACTATGTGTTTGTATTAGTAAGGTGGAGCGATTATCTGAATTGCAGGTAGTACATAATCTACCATGGTTTGCATTTTGTACAAGTTGCTGAAATGGAACGGATTCAAAATTAGGAATGGATATATATATAAAGCGCTCATTAGGGATTTGTTCCTGTGCCACATTGTTGCAGAGAGTGCATGTATGTTTCCACATGTATGAAATCTGCAAGATTTCATTTATAGGTATGTTTTTGTTTTCCAGTACTTGTAGTAAGTACATTAGACATTCTTGGGGATCTTCTTGTGAGTTTATAGTGAATTTCACCATTCCAGCACAGTAGTCCAATTCTTGTCTTATTCCATGAACACTATGTGTTGTCAGGATTGTTTGTTGTGTTTCTATGAAGGACTAACATTTGCAAACACAATTGGTCTGTACTGTGTAAGTAAATGTTGTCAACAATTGGTGGCAATTGAAGTAGAATATTCATTACTACATTTGCGTAGCAACTTACACAAGTTATATTTGAACATTTGAATGGACCAGATAGTTCTGTGTCCAAATCATTTTTTGGGAGTGTGTGTTGCTTCTTTGAAGAAATACCGGAGTTACTTTGAGTAATAGGTTCTTCTTTGGTTGTATTAATTGATGAAGTATTCACTTCTTTTACTCTCTTTGGAGGATTTGCAGTGAGATCCTGTTGCATTTCTGTTTGAATTAGTTTTCTCTTACAATGTTTTGCTTTTTGTGGAACAGGATATGTTTTTAGATGGGGTGTATAGTGAACGTAGTCTATTGTATTCTAAAATGCAAGGAATATCAGCGTTTACTTTACTTGCATCAAAGTTGATTATAAATAGACCGTCAAGTGTACGTAAGCGTGATAGTGCTACGTAGCTCATGCCTTCTTTGAAGACTGTGTCCCCAATATCTATCAATGCTTTGTCTAGGGTAAGACCTTGAGATTTGTGAATGGTGACTGCGTATGCTAGAGTTAGAGAAAATTGTTCTCTGCGTACATACATGTCTTTGAAGAGAAGGAATCGAGCTGTTGAGCGCCCAATCCTTTATACTTCTGAAAGTTTATCAAAGAGAATATTGACAAACTGAATGTTGTAGTCACATGGGTATAACAACTGTACCCAGTGCTCCATTAACTAGTCCTTGCTCCACGCCAAGGTTACGTTTAAGCATTACTCTACAGTTTAAATATCATTTTAATATTTTCTCCAAACCAGCTATGTTGGAGATTGAATTTTCTAAGGTATTTAGTCTTGTTGTGGCTTGTTGGCACATGGTTAGTGTCATACCATGTACGTTCAGTTTGTCTGTGGAGTAAATTTCAATTATTGGTTGCATTTCTTTTTTCAACATTGTCTCATTGAATTTGGAACAGCTTGCAAGAGTTGGCATTAAGGGCATATAACTGACATTTTGTGCTAATTGTTCCATGACATCAGTAGCACATGAGTTATGGCCATAACGTGCATGGATGTGCTGGGTTTTTAATATTGCTTGTGCTTCTTGAAATAGTACACCAACTCTAATACTTTTTAAAATGTTGGCGTAAGTGAGGTCTGCAGATTGGCGCATGTTTTCTGTTAATTCTCTGTATTGGAAATGTTGCCAAAGGTTGACATTTCCTATGCTGCCAACAGTTTTACGGCATAGTTTGTGTCCTAACGTTTTAAAAATAGGTTCACCTTTTACTGGTGTCAATTGAAGAAGATCTCCAAAAACAATAATGTGTTTTCCTCCAAAGAGCTCTTTGTAGTTTGCTGTAAATACTACTTGTAATCAGAGGTGAATCAAAGCCAACATTAGGTTGGAGACCATGCTCACTTCATCTATTAGTCGCATTTTCATTTGTTTTAACACTCTGGGTAGGTCCATTGCAGCTTCTGTAGAAGGTTTGTAATATTCTAATTTGTTTTGGTGTTCTGCTGGCAGGAATAGTAATCGGTGTAAAGTGACACCGCCTATGTTGTAGGCAGCTAAACCTGTGTGGTGATGCACCTTTTCTCACCCAACTGGTAAAGTGACCCTGTATTAGAAAACAACAGAAGCATAGATAAGCATACAGATTTTATTCGTATCATTCGCGAATGGGCTGACTTCGTCTTGTTCACAAGTAGCAAGCAAGAGAATGAGCAGCCGCTTCCTCTTTTACAGACTTCCTTATATACAGTTTTGGGTTCATTGTATCCTATGTACATCGCGTTTGGCACGTACACTAAAACCAGTTCTAGCCGGTTTTCCCCAGTTTTGCTATTCTAAGTAGCTGGTTTCCTGTTATCGCAGCAACCTTCGTGCCAATGTCTCATTACTCACTTTCCTCCCCATCTTTGTGATGACATTGGCAGTTTTCCGTTTACACATGGATTAACAAATAGGAGCTGTTATTTGCAGTTGAAATAAAGGTCAGTACAGCAAAGCCTTCGTTTCCATATATGGTATCATAGTGAGTGCAAAGCAAATATTCATCAGATATGTGTTCGTAGGCCACGTGCATCTAGTGTACGAAATACCTAGACCACCAATTCCACCCCTTGCTCGTGGCCGAGCACACATATCATTACGGTTGGACATGAATTGGTTGAATAGTATTCAATCGATCCATTTCACGAGTAAACATAACAGTTGAGGTAGTGCGGATAGGTTGGTTGTGTGGTTTCGGTGATGAAAACATATTAGAACAGCAGGTAATGCAGCAAGACATTATGCAAGACATAATAGCAGGAAAGCACTGAATACATACACAGATGCCTAGTATTATAGCACCTAAAATAAGTATAGGGGTAAGCAGCTGCCATCCAATTTCTTTCAGTAATTTGACCCACCAACTGTCTCCAGTTCCTTCTTCGTAATGGATGTAGCGTGCAATTCCATGTAATTTAGAAATGCCTTTCAGGATACCTTCGCTTTCATCGGGAATAAATAAACAACATTGGCTTCCCACCAAAGAACAGACCCCGCCCCTTTCAGCAGTCAAAATGTCAAGTACATATCTATTCTGAAGGGTCATTAACCTGATTGCTTTAATTTCATATGTAATATTTGTTAAAATATCTGCTGTTTCTTCAATCATATGTTCTACAGCTTTGCTAAGCTGCCTGATTTCCTGACTGTTAAAGAAGGAGCCTATAGGTGGAATAAGACCCTTTAAGATGTCGATGAAATTCTCCAAGTCAGTGGATTTATACTGGGGAATTTGTGGTTGTGTATCTCTTTTATTCCTACTATTCCCTTGATTATAAAGGTATTCTGAACTGTGAATCATAGTTGCAGGAATAATCTGGGCGACATAACAACTGCCAGAAAAGTTTCCAGCTAACCACAAGTATGCTCGTTTATCACAAATGTAAGCATGTCCCTCCACTTGGAGGAGACCTTTTGTGTAATTGTTGAAATCTAACATGTACGTACATCCCTTTGTATTGGGCTTTCCTGGTGTGTTCCTGGAGAAGCAAGCTCCTTTTCGAGGTAACTCTCTAGTGACCATGATAGGGGGAGGAGGCTCTTTAACAATTTGAACCATGGTAGGTGCCAACGACACGCCCTTTGTGATGATCATGCCCTTTAATCCATGTATTCCTAATGTGAGTTGTGTTCTGTTAATTTCATAACAAGGGTTTCCTATAGGCATATACCTTTTTGCGAACCACATTCTCATATGTAATATGAGACACCCTTCTTGTTCAGGGACAGGTACCGCATACACAGGTAGCCCTTCTGCTCCGTGTCGAGGCATATGAGTACATATCCAACAATTGGATATGTTTAGTGCCCTTTGGGTGACATCCATTAACTTAATGTATGTATTTTTCATGTATTCGTCTTCTTCGACATGATCATGTGGATGGCGATCTTTGCTGTTTACATACCCCTTTGTAGTATTTCCCTGATCGCCTTGTGGAAACATATTTCTAAATTTATAATCAGTTGCATGTTCTATATACCAGAAAAATAAACCTAATCCAATTAAAATAATTAGTATCACGATGCATATTATAACACGCAATTTAGCAAAGCCACATTTTCCTTTGGTTCCTTTTGCGGGTAGGAGATTGATATATACGTGACCATTATCTTCTACTGATTCCATGATAATACTGTATACAAACAACAATGCGTCCTAGCGTCTAATGCACCTTTCTAGTTAAAGCTCCAGTGTCTTTGTACCTTAAATATACGGGCCTCACTGGCGACCCAATCACCGAGCTGTCCCACGTCTCGTTGTGCCTGTCCCAGGAGGGGAACGCCGGAGGCCCTTCAGGCTATTGGCCCGCTGTCTTCAGTAAGGCAACACTCTGCTAAAACCAACAAAGGAGTCTTTTGCCCTATCTCCTTAATGGTCAAAGTTCAAAATGTAGTCCTTACACGTTGCCTGGCACATATACTTCTCGTGATCTTAACGTGTATCGATGTACTTCCGTGGGATTTGGTTCATTTGGTTCAATGCTGGAATTTAGCAAAGGAGTCGTAGTTTTCGGTGGTGGAATTGGCTGAAGGAGAGGTTCGGCACGTTTGACGTGGTTAGCGTGGTACCAATGTGGTTTTCCGTCTACCTTTACTGCGGTGTGGGAAGTCAGCAGAACTTGGTAAGGCCCCTTCCAGCGAGGCTGTAGTCCACTGGTTCGATCAAATGCTTTAATTACCACCCAACTGCCGGGTTGCAATCCGTGGCCTTCTCCTATCAAGGGTGTGGGAGCGGCTTCCTTCACCTGTGAGTGTATGGAAAGAAGCCTATTAGTTAATGCAATACAGTATTGTTGCAAGGCAGGCCATGTTTGCTCAGACAGTTTTTTCGGATTAACAGGAGACCCAATGCTTGGTGGCCTGCCCATTACAATCTCAAAAGGTGATAATCCATGCGTACGTTTTGGCATTGTTCTCATACTTAATAGTGCCAGAGGCAGTGCATCAGGCCATTTCAGGTGGGTCTCAGCACATGCTTTAGCCAATTTATTTTTCAGAACCTTGTTTGTGCCTTCAATGACCCCTGCCGATTGAGGGTGGAAAATAGCATGAAATCGTTGATCAATTCCTAGCGCCTTACATACTTTAGACACCACTTCACCAGTAAAGTGAGACCCGTTGTCGGACCACAAGTATTTCGGTACGGTATACAGAGGGATCCAGTTTTTCAAAATGCATTTAGCCGTGGATGTTGCACTGTTATCTTTCAATGGGTAAGCCTCTACCCAACCTGAATAACCGCATTTCATCACTAGACAATATGAAAACTTATTCACAGGCTCTAGGTGTATAAAGTCCATGTAAACCACTTCAAAAGGCTGGGTAGGTAACTTGCAGTGACCTGAGGGGGCGGGCACACTCTTTCCCACATTGTACATTACACATATCTCACACTGCTTGGCCCATCGTCTGCAATATTGTCCGATCTTCTTGTTATCCCATACCTCCTTTAAGACTGCTCCCATAGTTCTTGCATTCACGTGTGTCGGGCCATGTGCCACACTCACTATTATGGGAAGATATGCATCAGGTAACAACCATCTATTTGTAACGGTATTCACCCACACACCCTCACACACCTGTTTGTATGTATTACTCATGTGCCAGGAATTTCGTTCTTCTTCGGTTGCATCTTCTTGAATTAGTTTTATTTGTTCCTCCACCTCCCCCGGGTTGGCCCATGTCCCTGCATACCATTGTCCGGTCTCTTCACTGTCCGCACAATTTAGTGCCGCAAATTTAGCTGATTTGTCTGCTAAATCATTTCCTTGTGATACGTAATCAGATATTCTTCTATGTGCTATACACTTTACTATGGCCACTTTATGAGGCAACGTCAGAGCTTCTAGTAACAGACATATTAAATGTGCATACTTTATCTTTGAACCTTGTGACGTAAGGAAGCCCCGCTCTGCCCACAGTCTGCCAAAATTGGTCACCACTCCATGGGCGTAAGCTGAGTCAGTGTATATAGTAACATTTATTCCTTCACTCATCTGCAAGGCTTTGGTCAAGGCATATAATTCAGCTGCCTGGGCTGACTTCTCGGGCACTTTTCCCATACTGAGTATCCTCTCCCCAGTCGTTATTGCATAACCTGCTACCGTGTCACCATTATTCAATTTATAACAAGACCCATCACAGAACAATACTCCATCTCCATATTTCAGGGGGCTTTCTTCTAAATCTATGCGCCTTTTTGTATGTTCCTCTGTTCTTATTATGCAGTCATGGGGCATCTCCTCTTGGTGCTTTGGTAAGGGAAGTAATGTGGCCGGGTTGAGAGTGTTACACCTTTCAATTCTTACATTTCGGGTAAATAAGAACATTTCATATTGTGTCAACCTTGCTGTTGTGAGGTGCTGTGTTTAAACCCTATTCAAGAGAACATCTACACCGTGTGGCACCTTTACAGTAACATCATTTCCTAACACAATGCCTGAGCTCTGTCTTATTGCTAGGGCTGTTGCCGCAACAGCTCTCAGACAAGGAGGAAGTCCCTGGGCTACCACATCAAGACCCGTGGAGAAGTATGCACAGGGTCTCTGGCGGCCTCCCTGTTCCTGCGTGAGGACTGACACGGAACATCCCTCCTTTTCATCCACAAACAATGTAAAACCCTTGGTATAATTTGGGGTCCCTAATGCTGGTGCATGGCATAGTGTGTTTTTCAAGTTTATTAGGGCCTCCTCCATTTCCTGTGTGCATGCAAAGGGTGTGTTTTCCTTCTCTTCTTTCAGGGCTGCCAACAATGGTTTAACAAGGACTGAGAACTCGGGTATCCAATGTCTGCAGTATGACATAACCCCCACTATCCTTCGTAAATCTCTGACTGATGTTGGGGTTGGCAGAGCTTGTATCAGGGCTATCCTATCGGTAGACAGCGTCCTTCCTGTTTCTGATAATACAAAACCCAAATAGTTCACTCGCTGTTGTACATACTGCATCTTTTTTAATGATACCTTGTGGTTATGTTTTGCAAGATGTTGAAGGACAGTTATTGTCGCCTCTCTACACCCTTCTTCTGTGTCAGCACTTATCAAGAGGTCATCTACATACTGTATTAGTGACGTACAGAAGGCAACATTAAATCATCCAATTGGGCTTTCAACGCCTGACTGAAAATGGCAGGACTCTCTGTATATCCCTGTGGTGCTCTTGTAAATCGATATTGTCTTTGCCTTAATGTAAAGCTAAATAAAAATCTGCTCTCTAGTGCAATCGGAATACTGAAAAAGGCGTTCTTCAGATCTATTACAGTAAACCATTTGGCAGAACTAGGTATAAGGGTCAACACACTAGCGATGCTAGGCACAACTGGGTATCGGGGTTCTACAATCTTGTTCACTTCGCGCAAATCAATAACAAATCTGTAGGGTGTTGTATCATCTCCTTTTCTATGTACAGGTAAAATGGGGGAGTTACAAGGGCTGTCATCACAAGTTTCTACAACTCCTAATTTCATCATGTCATTTACTATATGTACCAGTGCCTCTTCGCCTTCTACAGAGATTTTATATTGTCTAGTTCTTGGGAATTTTACCCCTTCTTTCAATTTGATTACTACAGGATCAATGGCAAGTGTTCCTACATCATTCCCGTGGGCCGCCCATAAAGTATTCGGGAGGGTCTGTAACTCTTCAGGTAGTGGTAGGCTTAATGCTACAAAAGAGGGGTTTGAGACATTGTTAACAGTCATATGGACCCCAGCCGGGGAACAGTAGATGGTGGCGTACAAGGCCTTCAAGGAATCTAACCCTAACAGGTTTTCTGGGCATTTATCTGTTAATAGCCACCCATTACTCCACCGGACTCCCTCTATTTCTGCTTCCATTTTGTCACTGATTGGAGTTATTATGGGTTCCCCACCGAACCCTACTGATGTCTTGTTCATTCCCGATAATGGGGCTGCGGGCACGGTTCTAATGTCAACAGAACTGTTTCCGGCTCCTGTATCAATCAGACATTTTACATCATGGTGGGGTCCCAGTCTTATGGAGGCATAAGGCCCCTTTTGGTCGACTGGGACTCTTACCGTGCCTACATACCCATCACGGCCCCTTCATGCCATATAACTAGTTGGGTCATGGAACTCACTAGGACACACTGGTTCTACCTCTCCCATATAATCATATTGTTGTACCTCGGTCATCTGATGAGGGGCGGTTTGACCGGGGATTTGGTCGAAAACATTAGGTTGAGGGGCGGGAAACGTGCCTCGGCTTCGGGGCATGAGGGTAGCCCCTAGTTGTCCTCTCCTCCAATTTCCTCTTCCCCTTCCCCCACTTTCTGGGCACTGGGCCTTCCAATGTCCTGGTTTTTTACAAAACGCACCAGTATTTTGGGGCAGGCCATCCGGTCGGGTATATACTGTGGGTTGCACCTGCCCTCCGTTTCTTCCGTAATACGGCAGTCCCCCTCTGCCAGTTTGGTTGTTGTTACCATAGGTGGGCATAGGGCCCCCTCCCTGCTGTAGCTGCTGCATGAGCACTTTATTCTTTAATTCCTTGTCAGATTTCACCTTTATCTGTTGTTTCACCTGTTCTCCTCTCTCGTAGTACCTTGCCATTTCTAATAATTCTCTGGGGTTTCTGGACTGCCAAGTGCTCTCTGCATTGCGTATTTTAGTCTGAATCGGGATGAGCAACCCTTCAACAAAGCTACCAGCAAAATATCTCTGCCCTGTTTCACTCGTTAGTTCGAGGCCACTGTGTGCCTTGAATGCTGCTTCAAACCTCAGAAAATAGGTAGCTACGTCCTCCCCGGGACCCTGTGTTACTGCAGCCAATTTTTCTACATTAACATCATGTGGCGGCAGTACGTTTTCTAATGCTTTTAATACATCCATCCCATGACCTTTTAACTTGTCCGGGTATGGCTGCTGTGGTTCCCTGCCTTTGTTTAAGTTTTCCACTGCTTTCCAGTTAATTAGGTCTGTTAAACCCCGGAAAGGAGTCCATATTTCTTCTGGGAGCAAGGTCATTAGAATGTTATCGACATCCTCTACTGTATATTGACCAGGCCTAAACAACTTACCTACCTCTTTGTAAAATCCTGCTGGGTCTATTCTAGGATCGGGTATGCTTTTTGTTATTTGCATTAATTCTAGGCGGGAGAGCGGGACATAGACATAGGTCCTAGCAACATCCCCTTTTGTATTTAAAGTTGGTTGGCACTCTCTAATCGGGAACATCCCTTCACTAAGGACGTTATGAGTTTCTTCTGGTTTCTCTGCTATGTTCAGAGATTTGTAATCACCCAGGAGTTTGACTATTTGCTGCCTTCTCCACGTCTTCTCCTTTGTGCAGTCCACATCTACATTTGGTTTTAGTCTCTCATTTGTATCAGCGATAATCTTATCCCATCCACCCCTTTTCCCGGAGTCCTTGCCGTCGCTCTTCTCTATTAACATTTCCCGAAGAGCCCTTATACACACAGCCTGGGTGGTCCATGGATGTACTTCTGCCTCGGCCCCTAATTCTGATAACGATTTGTTTAATACTATATCTGTCAAGCGATTTGCTAATTGTTGGCCCCTTTCTTCCGCTTCCTCTATTTGTTTTCCTCTTTCTAGCACTACCGTTCTATAATGCGCTGCTTGTGCCTCCCATTCTTTTACGCCTGTCCTTATTTCGCTTATAATACATGTCATGTATCCCCATAGCTGAGCATTGGTTTGAGCAGTTTCAATATTTTTCCCTGCTTCTAAATACTGTGGGGAGAGTTCTGGTTTAGTCTGCCCTTCTTGCTTTCTTTGGGTATCATATTGATCGATCAGATATACTCCCACTTGTTTAAATTCAACTGGACGAAGTTTTCCCAACAATTCCTTCCCTTCGTCCCCCAACTCTTCTGCATATAATTTCCACATGATATCCTTCAACTTGCTACATCTTTCTGTGCCTATACTGGATAACCTAGTCCGGTCTATTCCCTTTGTCGAGTCCCCATATTTCATTGGGTAATCATCTCTCTCCACTGCCTTTATTTCAAGCGCAGGGGCCGTAGCCCCTGGAAACAACAATTCAGATGTTAACAATTCTGCTTCCCTCCGTTCTATCTCCTCATAACGCGGGGCAGGTAAGGCAGGGTACATACCTCCACTCTCTTTTATCAACATACGTCTGTCCATCTGTTCAAACTTTTCGTTGGCCTCCTTAACGTCTAATTCCTGCAACTTCTGTAATGTGGTCCGTTTCTGTCTTTTCCTTTCCTGTTTGCTATGGGCATTTCGTCTTCTAATAGTCTCCACCCTCCAAAACCTGATGGCCTCGAACTGTGCGGGGCGCACTTTCCTCTTGACTAACTCTATTTCCACTTTTGCAATTAAATCCAAGTCAAAGGAGCCACTGGTTGGCCACTTGTGCTCAATTGAATCTTTCGTGTATTCAGCCCATTCATCCAAAAACAACGTAGAGTTTAAACCATGTTTTATCAACATATCAAAAGCAGGTGTTCCCTCAAGGGGGGCATAGTGCTTTTTCCCTATAGCCCCTTTGCGGGAAGGTCCGTTACCCATTTTGCTCAAAACCTGGATCCAGTTACGTTCGTTCCTAAATTACCTTTCCGTATCAGTATAAATCATGAACATTTACATCTCTTCTACATCATGTGATCTTCATAACAGATCCGTTAAACTTACGTACCAGTATATCGATACTATCCCGACGGACTTACCGACCGTCAATCATACATCATCACGGCATTCATTCCTTTACCTGCAGGGTCTTCGCCCGAAGTTCGTTAGACCCGAAGGGCGGCAGCCTGCTGTCCTTCGTCTGGGGGAACCGGCGGGGGAAGGATGACGCGTCGGTTGCAGTCAATGGTGCTTCTCAATCTTCAGTGGGGCCCCGCAATCGTTACCCCTCCGGTTCCTCTTTAGGAGGCCTCACCCAGTGATGGGCTACCACCCTTGGGGTCCCTTCGTGGTCGCCAAATTGGTGATGCACCTTTTCTCACCCAACTGGTAAAGTGACCCTGTATTAGAAAACAACAGAAGCATAGATAAGCATACAGATTTTATTCGTATCATTCGCGAATGGGCTGACTTCGTCTTGTTCACAAGTAGCAAGCAAGAGAATGAGCAGCCGCTTCCTCTTTTACAGACTTCCTTATATACAGTTTTGGGTTCATTGTATCCTATGTACATCGCGTTTGGCACGTACACTAAAACCAGTTCTAGCCGGTTTTCCCCAGTTTTGCTATTCTAAGTAGCTGCTTTCCTGTTATCGCAGCAACCTTCGTGCCAATGTCTCATTACTCACTTTCCTCTCCATCTTTGTGATGACATTGGCAGTTTTCCATTTACACATGGATTAACAAATAGGAGCTGTTATTTGCAGTTGAAATAAAGGTCAGTACAGCAAAGCCTTCGTTTCCATATATGGTATTATAGTGAGTGCAAAGCAAATATTCATCAGATATGTGTTCGTAGGCCACGTGCATCTAGTGTACGAAATACCTAGACCACCATGTGGGGGCAGTTACAGCAGCTGACAGTGTGTTTGTCAGTTGTTGAAGGAACTTGCTGATGATTTTGTTTAAGAATGTTTTGCCTGAACCAGCTTCACCGCTGACGTATAGTAGTATAGGTTTGTAATTTTGGCAGGTACATTCTTTATTTTCATGTTGTACACCATGTGCAATTTCTTTTGTTACTTCTTGAAAAATGCTACGCTGCTCATTGTTTAGTTTTGATTGTAGTACAGTTAAGTCTTCTGTATCTTCATACAGACACATGGTGTTTTCTACTTCTGTCATAGCTAATTCTGCCTCATTTGCTATTAGTGGCTGTCCCAGTGGTTCTTGGCTTCCTGTTACAGAAGGTTGACTACTGTCGGGAGTGTCCTTATCTAGTTGGGCCTGGAGTTCTTCTTCATCTTGCTGTTCATTGTGCAACATTGTTTTGTACTTTGTAACGTTTACATCGGGTATAGTGCTTTCATTTGCTTTGAAAGCTTCTTCATAGGAGTGATAGTTATCTAGTATCTCTTCTTCTTTTCTCCATGGTTTAAAGAGTTGTATCAGGGACATGTAATGTAGTTCTTTAAGTTGAGGAGTTTTTAATGACAATTTGATATGATTAATTAAACTTGGTTTGGTACGTTTTACTAAGCTGCCTTCACAATTTGTCACTCTGTATCTACCTTTTTTTTTCATCGGGTTTTATAGTATTTTTGTATGTGAAGTTTTGGGCTATGTGGTATTGACACACGGTTTCCAAAGTGGTACTTCTGTTTGGGTAGTATGTGTCTAGTAAATAGTTTTTCAAAATGTCTTGGCTGTTGGGATCATTTTTGGCTATTGTTTCTATGTCATCATATGATTTGAGAACTCTTTTTCTACATTTAGCAGGACCAAGACTTAGCCATACTATATTTTCAGATTTTCCATACAAAGCATTCCATAGTAGGGCAATGATTGCATTTTAATCATTGATATATGTTGCTTCTTCTGTTCTTTTTATGTAATATGTATTTTTAGGTGATTTACCTTTAACACTATGTCTAACTGAAGTCATGAAGTTGTTCACTTCACCTGTTTCTGTAACCGGTCCAGGGAAACCAAAGCAGCATTTGGTGTAGTATTTCCCTTTGTTTTTGTATTTGCGACAACAATATTTGCCACATTTGTGTCTTTGAAATTGTACAATTTGTGCATGAAGATCACTATTTGTTGCTTCTGATGGAATTTCACAAGTGACATATTTTTCGATAAACTGTAACACAATGGCATCACTGTCTTGACCAAATTTAGGAGCATCTTTAATCCATGAAAGCATGTGGATATGTGCTGCTCCTCTGGCTTGGTATTCTTTTCTCCAAAAGAAGTGTTGCACTTCTCTGAGGGGAGGAACAGTTTTATTACAAATAAAGTGTAGCTTAGCAATGAAGCGATGATGGAAATATCTTGAAACATTAACAGGATCTAGAGAGCAAAGTTCTCCAAGTGTTAGTATATCTGTTTGTTTTGTTTTTGTTTGATATGCGTAGGAAATCATGTAAATCTTCCCATGCATATTCTGCACAACTTAATGTAACACACCAAGTGGGTGGGCCAAGGTTTCTTATCATTCAACATACATCTCTGTGACGTCAGAACCAGTACTCTTTAGTACCACGCATGTTTGCTAATAGATTTGTAATGCTTGATTGTAAAACCTCATATTGTTCTTGAACTTTTTGTAGTAATTGCATAGCTGACATATTTTGAAAGTGGGTTCCTGATTTTAATGTGTGTGCAACTCTGTAACATAGAGTTGCTAGTTCACTTTCAAAGAGTAGGTGGAATATGTATTCCACATTTTGTCTAAATCTGGGATCTTCAGAATACATTCGTAATGAGCGGGATTCTGATAGGTTCTACGTTATTTCGCCGCTGTATTTTTCATCGCGGGTTTTTTCATCGCCGTTTTTTTTTTAAAAACTCGTTTTTATTTTATTTTTTTGAGGGGTTACCCCGCCAAGCTCCCCTTTTTTTATTTTATTTATTCCCTTACACCCACAACCATATATTTAATTTTTTAACCCCCCCAAAAAAACCGAGTTTTTTTTCCAAATAAAAACGACGATGAAAAAACACGCGATGAAAAATACTGCAGTGAAATGCGTGTATACCTTCTGATGCTGTTATTTGAATAGGTCTATCATCGTACCTTCCTCCTTTGCCAGTAGGAAAGAGTAGAGGAAAAGCATGTGCTTCTATACTTTTTTCCCCTATGCAGATGGGTGATCCTTTCGTTTGTCGCATTTGGTACGTTTCTAGTGCATCTTCTATGCTGTCATTAGAGTGTAATGGATGATTTGTATAATGGTCTAAAATATTGGATACTGTAGCAGGATCTAGAAGTTCAAATTGACCAGTTTCTGGTGACTCTTGAATTATTTCAGTTGTTTTCCTTACGTTTTCTTCAATATTTATTTCTTTGTAGTATTCATTATTGTCTTTTAGCTATTGCAAGGCGTAAATCTACCAGTTGTTGCCAATTTTTTGGAGGTACACCATTTACTAAGACAATTAAAGATTGTTCAATTGGACGTTGTACTCCCAGAGTGTGTACATTTTCTTTTTGATCTAATGGTAAATACACTACTTTGCCACAAATGCCTTTCACCAATTCAGAGGGAGGTAATTTTGCTGTTTTTGGTTGAAGGCGTATTATTGCTTGAAATGGGTGCACTGTTTGAATTATGATGCTCTCATATAAATTGAGTTGTTGCAGGGGTTTTGGTAGTGGGAATAATTCCAAATTATTTGTGATAGCACGTGAGGGAGTTTGATTGTTGTCAAGTTTTGTAGTGCAGTAACTGCAAAGTATTAAAGGGTCAGTTATTTCGTATTTGTTTTCTGATATAAGGTAGAGAGCTAATTCAAACCATAATCTTCATTGTCTTCTATTTTGTATGTTACGTCTATAGTTACTTTTCTAAAAAGTTCTGCGGCAACACACACACACACATGGGTTGGTACTTCAGCGAATGTACTTTTGAATTTTAGTATTTCTTTTTTGTATGTGTGTAGTAGAAGGTTGCCATGTGAAGAATTGTTGCTAGTCTGCGGTAAAGCTATAGCATTTTGTAAGTGGCTTTCACTTCCAAAATATTTCCTCTGGATATGCTTGATTTCTTCAAGGTGGTCTTTGGCTGTACCATGTAGAATATTGTTATGTAAATTGGCTAGTGCTAAATCAGGACTTTTAGCATAGTACAGTTTATAGACTAGATTTCTTATAGTTGAATGATGTGTTGATATCATTTTGATATGATGGATGGTGCTTTTGCAAACCGGTCCTGAAATGCAGGCCAATGAATTTCCTTGCAGTCCTGTGTATTTGCGCACTGGACATGTATCGATATTTTGCAGCAGTTTTATTTTGATTTTGTCTTTGCCTTTCACATATTGATTGAGGAACTTGCGTAAAGATTTGAAAGATTTTGTGGCAATGTTACACATTGACGTGCATGGCCATTTGTATACTGGACGTTCTGGTTCAGTCGAATGGAGAATTGATACCGAGTTTTCTGGGGATATTTTTGTAAGCAGTATTTCTTGTTCCATTATGGTATTATTAAGATTTTCATAACCTTGTCCACTGCTATGGATGGCAATTGTGTTTGTTTGATTTTGTTTGTATGCTTCTTCATTAAAATATGGTTCTGTAACACTCACCTGATTCCCACGGAGGCGCGGGTCTTGGCAGGAAGCTGTCTGTGACTCGAAAAATGATGTGCAGGACTCGATTGGCTTCTGGGGTCGAACCTCTTCGCACTGTGTGTCGGACTTGAAGAGTGAGGTTTCTGCAGGTGAAAGAATATGGAGGTTAATGGTCTGGGTTGTTGAATATCCCTCTCTCTCTCTCTCTCTTCCCAGCTTTTTCGTAGAGCCCCCAGGTCAACGTGCTCACCTTATATAGGTGAATGCTGGGCTCTCCATCTGCGTCTGGTGCAGGGTGCCGTTGCCAGTTCCTTCACTGGTGAAACACAGGCCTCTTGAATTCAGAGGATGGTTACCGTCTTTATCTGCACGAGCGGTGAGTTTCTGGACACCTTTTGTCTTTATAGTCTTTACATGCGTGGCACGTTTATAGGCAGACTCTGTATAATGCTTTTCCCTTATGTATTGCAGGGCTCTTGAGATGAAAGATGAAGTGAAGCACCTGGAAGTTCGTAAGTATGGCAAGCGCTCTAACTGTCTCTTTCCTTGCAGCTTAGTTCGTGTTAAAGAGACGCCGGAGTATTCGCAGGCGTTTTATTGCGACGAGCGTGATGGACGTAAGTCAGTACCTGCTTAATGTCTTTTCTTTTGCCTTTCAGATGTTGGGTTGCAGGGCCGGAGTCCGCGGAATGCCAGTAAGTTGTTAACGATACTTTGTCTTCACAGGCGGCGATGCAGAACGAAGAAATCCGGAATTCACAGCGTGCCGGTAAGTATGGCAATGCTTTTGTTTTTTGCAGGTGGAGATGCGGCGTGAAGAAACGGCCGCAGCCGATGCATCAGGTAAGTAAGCACTGCGTGTAAAGTTCGCGTTGCTAACCTGTTGTTTCTGTTCTTTGCAGGTGCTGATGATGTCTGGATACTGAAATGGTAAGTAGGATTCTTGCAGGTCCAGGATCGGAAGAAGAAAGGCCGGAGCAGACTCGGTGAGCGTTCTGCTGCAGATGCAGAATAACGCGAAGCACGCTTCATCTATCGGGTGTGGTTTAAATAGCCTTGGAGTGATGAGGCGTCTTCTTCCACGGCCCCGCCTAGGTAAGAAAAGAGTTCCAGTTTCCAGAAGAGTTCCAGTGCTGTATCCAGGGAGTGGAGCTGCCCCACCCAGGTAAGAAAGTAGTTCCTGTTCTCAGATGGCTTCTAAGTGGCTGGTAAGTAAGCAGCATGGTCTGCTGCAGGTAAGTCCACCCAAGCATCTTCACACCTATTATGAGCCCGGCGCTTCCAGTGCCGGGACCAATGGTTTTGATGAGCCTGGTGCCACCGGCGCCAGGACAAGGTCCAAAAGGTCCCAGTGGGGACCGGCTGGTGCTTAGGATTAGGGTTAGGGGCTTGCTTCCAAGGACGTTGGGCTGGTCCTGGCTCCTTCCAGTGCCGGGACCAATGGTTTTGATGAGCCTGGTGCCACCGGCGCCAGGACAAGGTCCAAAAGGTCCCAGTGGGGACTGGCTGGTGCTTAGGATTAGGGTTAGGGGCCTGCTTCCAAGGACGTTGGGCTGGTCCTGGCTCCTTGGAAGCAGTGATCATGACAGTACCCCCCCCTCAAGGCCCCTCCTAAGCGTGTCTTCTCCGGGGGTTTTGGCTTGTCGGGGTGATTCAGATGGAATTTCTTGACCAGACGAGGTGCGTGGACATATTCTGAAGGTTCCCAAGACCTTTCCTGGGGGCCGTAACCTTTCCAATCAACCAGATAATATAACTTAGATTTGGAGATCTTGGAGTCTAGGATGTTCTTAACTTCGAATTCAAGTTCTCCATCTACTAAAACCGGTTCTGGGAATTCAGTCAATCGGGTTTCTGGTTGTACTGGTTTTAATAAGGAGACATGGAATACTGGGTGTATTTTCATATGCGTAGGTAACTCCAATTTGATAGCCACCGGATTAATTATGGCAGATATGAGATAGGGTCCAAGGTATCTCGGGATGAAGGTGCGGGGTCTCTTTAGAGGCAGGTGCTTAGTGGATAGCCAGACCTGATCTCCTACAGCGTAGTGAGGAGCCTCTTTACAGTGTCGACCTGCTCCTCTTTTGAATTGAGCTTTAGCCCTTTGCAGATGGGCCGAGGCTTCCTTAAAAGCACGGGTGATCTCCGAGTGCAAGTGATCCACAGCAGGTGCTTCGAATTCTTGGGGAGGATCCAGGTTAGAGGTTCTAGGATGGTGTCCGTATAGTAGGAAGAAGGGAGTCTTCCCTGTTCCAGAATGAATCGAATTATTGTAAGTGTATTCAGCGATCCAAAGAATATCCTTCCAGGGGTTTTCAGTTTGTTGGAGCATGCAACGTAGATATTGCTCTAGAGTTTGATATGTCCTTTCGGTTTGTCCGTCAGTTTGGGGATGGTGACTAGTTGAAAGTCTTACATCAATTTGGGCTAGACGACAGCAACTGCGCCAGAAGTGAGAGATGAATTGACTTCCCCTATCGGAGACTAAAACCGAGGGAAAACCGTGTAGCCGAACGATGTTTTCTAAGAATTCTCGGGCCAATACTGAGGCTGATGGTAGACCCTTCAGGGGAATGAAGTGAGCCATCTTGGAGAATAGATCCACGACTACTAAAATGGTAGTATACCCCGAGTATGGAGGTAAGTCCGTGATGAAATCCATGGACAGGGTATGCCATGGACAGGGAGGGATGTCTAGTGGCTGTAATAGGCCGGCTGGTTTCTCCTTCTGACTTTTATTCTGGGCACACACACCACAGGAGATTACAAAGTCTCTAATATCCTTTTTCCATGACTGCCACCAGAAATGTCTTTTAATCTTTTCCATGGTTTTGGTAATGCCAGGGTGACCCTCCATTAGAGAGTCGTGATAACAGGAGATTACTTGTTTTTGTATTTTTTCACAGGGTAAATGCAATCGTCCTCGGAAATATGGTAGGTCTTGATCCACTGAGAATTCTTTCCCCTTTAATTGCCAATCTTGCAAATCGCCCGGAGTTAGGAGTGATTTAACCATGGTCTTGATGTCTTCAAAAGATTGAGCGCTGACCAAACCCAAAATTCTTTGTTCTGGGATTATGGGTATTGGTTCTGGATTGGTCAATTGTTCATCTACTCCCATCCGGGAGAGAGCATCTGCTTTTCCGTTCTTACTGCCTGGTCGATAAGTAATTATAAAGTCAAATTCTGCTAGAAACAGAGCCCAGCGAAGCTGTCTGGAAGACTGAGCTTTGGCTGTCTTTAGATATTGTAAATTGCGGTGATCAGTCATTACGGTGACTGTGTGTCTGGCTCCTAGAAGATAATGCCGTCAGGCTTTAAAGGCCGATCTGATGGCCAAAAGTTCCTTGTCTGTAATTGAATAGTTGATCTCGGGAGGCGAAAACTTGCGGGACCAAAAGGCAACAGGATGTAGTTGGTGTGTGACCGGATCTCTTTCTGATAAAACTGCCCCCATAGCAAGACTAGAAGCATCCGTTTCCACAATGTAGGGGAGTTCTGGGCGAGGATGTTTTAAAACAGGTGCAGAAATGAATTTAGCTTTTAAGTCCTGAAAAGCTTGTTCTGCTTCAGAAGACCACTCAAAACGTTTGTTCTTTTTCAACAGAGCGGTGATGGGCTGGACTATCCGAGAAAATTCAGGAATGAATCTGCGGTAAAAGTTAGCGAACCCTAACATGCTTTGAACTCCTTTTACAGAGGTTGGTGAGGCCACTTGATGATTGCATCAACTTTCTTTGAATCCATATGACTCCGTTAGGTGACAATATGAATCCCAGGAACTCGACTTCCGTTACGTTGAAAACGCATATCTCAAGCTTAGCAAAAAGATTATGTTGACGCAATCTCTCGAGAACCCTTTTAACGTGTCTCTGATGTTCCTCTTCAGATGACGAATAGACGAGGATGTCATCAATGTAGACAACAACACACACGTCTATGAGTTCTCTAAGGACATCGTTCATAAAATACTGGAAAGCAGCAGGAGCATTACACAGTCCAAAGGGCATCACTTGATATTCGAATAGCCCGTACTTGGTGTGGAAGGCCGTTTTCCATTCATCGCCCTCTTTTATCCGTACCAAGTGGTAGGCTCCTCTGAGATCCAACTTTGTGTATATACATGCATCTTTGACTTGATCCAGGAGTTCAGGGATCAAAGGTAACGGGTATCTGTTTTTAACGGTGATCTGATTCAGGGCGCGGTAATCTATGCAAGTCCTAAGGTCTCCTTCCTTTTTCGGAACGAAGAACAAAGCCGATGAAGCTGGAGATTTTGAAGGACAGATAAACCTGTTAGCTAGGTATTGGTCTAGGTATTGTCTGAGGTGAAGGTTCTCTGGCTCGGTGAGGGCATAAATCCTGCTGCAAGGAGGAGTTGTTCCAGGTATCAGATCTATTTGACAGTCGTAAGACCTATGAGGAGGCAGGGTGTTGGCTTGATCCTTCCGGAAGACGTCTTGGAATTCCTGGTGTTCGGGAGGTAATTTGGGCAACTCCTCAGAAGAGATTGCCGCCAGTGAAACATCAGGCTGAGGATAACAAGTGGTAAAACACTCTGGAAACTGAACCGTCTTTGCTCGCCAATCGATCTGAGGATTGTGCTTCTCTAACCAAGGGATTCCCAGAATGATCTGGAACTGAGGGGCCTTGATTACATCGAACACGATTCTCTCCCGGTGTCCATCTTGACTCACTAGCGTCACTTCTTGGGTGGCATGCGTTACTGGTCCGGAGGCTATCTCTGTGCCATCCACAGTAGTGATGGCGTCTTTCACTGCCTTAGGGACAAGGGGTAGATTCATCCTTGATACCATTTCACGGTCCACATAGTTACCGATTGCTCCGCTGTCAATGTAAGCTTTAATTGCATGCAAACGATCCGGACGTTCAGGACTAATGAGGACCATGGGTATCACGAAATGCGAGGTCACGGGACAGATCTTAACGCTCGGCAAGAGGACCTCTACTCTTGTCGGGCGAGGTCGTTTCCCTGCTCAGAATTTGTGGTACAGGTATCCGTGGCTCCTACAGTCTTCTTAGCTGGTTTCACTGGACAGTCCCGAAGAAAGTGTCCTGAGTTTCCGCAATAGAGGCATAATTGCAGCTGCCTTCTTCTTTCCCGCTCTTTCTGGGTTAAAGGTCCTTTCATGCCCCCTATTTGCATGGGTTCCACAGTGTCGGCTCCCTTATTCGAGGTCTGTGGTTTAGAAAACACTCGGGTATCAAATCTGGAACGATCTGCCTTCCTGTTCTGTAGTCTATGGTCCAATTGGACAACTAAGTCAATATAGTCAGAACATTCTTGTGGAGGATTCACAACTTGCGCTAACACATCTTTGAGCTCTCCACGCAGGCCTCTGTAGAAAAGCGTTATTCTCTTGTCCTCAGGCCATTGTGTTTCCACTATGAGTCTATTGAAGGAGGCTATATAAGTCAAGAGGTCTTGATTACCCTGTCGTAATGAGAGAAGTTCATTGTCCAAGGCCTGCCCTTGTGCATGTCTTGCGAACAGTTTCTCCATGCTGGACTGGAAGGCCTGAAAATCATGTAAAACCGGATCATCCTGGGTGCCTAAAGGGATCGACCAATCTGCGGCGCTGCCACTGAGATAAGAAAGCACGAAAGCCACCTTGGTCTGGTCTGTTGGGAATGCAGCTGGTCGACATAAGAAGTGTAGGCGGCACTGATTGATGAACACTGCGAATTTCTTTGGATCACCAGAAAAGCGTTCGGGCGGAGCCAAGGGAACATTACCGGGCAGATTGATTTGCACTGGATTTGAAGATGATGCAGAAGGATAACTTCCTCCTGGAACAGGCAAAGGTGTCTGTCCTGCCTGCATTTGTAACAACTGCCTAGCAAGGTCCTCTGTTCGCTCCTTGGAAATTATCAGTTCTCTTCTTAGAGAGTTTGTTTCCTGACGAGCTGCATGTACTTCTGCTCTTAATTCCCCGAGCAACTGGGCTAGTTGATCAGTGTCTAAGATTTCCATTGCGCCTGGGTAGGAGTTTTGTGGTGGGCTTCGCGTTCTGTAACGCTCACCTGATTCCCACGGAGGCGCGGGTCTTGGCAGGAAGCTGTCTGTGACTCAAAGTGATGTGCAGGACTCGATTGGCTTCTGGGGTCGAACCTCTTCGCACTGTGTGTCGGACTCGAAGAGTGAGGTTTCTGCAGGTGAAAGAATATGGGGGTTAATGGTCGGGGTTGTTGAATATCCCTCTCTCTCTCTCTCTCTCTCTCCCCAGCTTTTTCGTAGAGCCCCCAGGTCAACGTGCTCACCTTATATAGGTGAATGCTGGGCTCTCCATCTGCGTCTGGTGCAGGGTGCCGTTGCCAGTTCCTTCACTGGTGAAACACAGGCCTCTTGAATTCAGAGGATGGTTACCGTCGTTATCTGCACGAGCGGTGAGTTTCTGGACACCTTTTGTCTTTATAGTCTTTACATGCGTGGCACGTTTATATGCAGACTCTGTATAATGCTTTTCCCTTATGTATTGCAGGGCTCTTGAGATGAAAGATGAAGTGAAGCGCCTGGAAGTTCGTAAGTATGGCAAGCGCTCTAACTGTCTCTTTCCTTGCAGCTTAGTTCGTGTTAAAGAGATGCCGGAGTATTCGCAGGCGTTTTATTGCGACGAGCGTGATGGACGTAAGTAAATACCTGCTTAATGTCTTTTCTTTTGCCTTTCAGATGTTGGGTTGCAGGGCCGGAGTCCGCGGAATGCCAGTAAGTTGTTAACGATACTTTGTCTTCACAGGTGGCGATGCAGAACGAAAAAATCCGGAATTCACAGCGTGCTGGTAAGTATGGCAATGCTTTTGTTTTTTGCAGGTGGAGATGCGGCGTGAAGAAACGGCCGCAGCCGATGGATCAGGTAAGTAAGCACTGCGTGTAAAGTTTGCGTTGCTAACCTGTTGTTTCTGTTCTTTGCAGGTGCTGATGATGTCTGGATACTGAAATGGTAAGTAGGATTCTTGCAGGTCCAGGATCGGAAGAAGAAAGGCCGGAGCAGACTCGGTGAGCGTTCTGCTGCAGATGCAGAATAACGCGAAGCACGCTTCATCTATCGGGTGTGGTTTAAATAGCCTTGGAGTGATGAGGCGTCTTCTTCCACGGCCCCGCCTAGGTAAGAAAAGAGTTCCAGTTTCCAGAAGAGTTCCAGTGCTGTATCCAGGGAGTGGAGCTGCCCCACCCAGGTAAGAAAGTAGTTCCTGTTCTCAGATGGCTTCTAAGTGGCTGGTAAGTAAGCAGCATGGTCTGCTGTAGGTAAGTCCACCCAAGCATCTTCACACCTATTATGAGCCCGGCGCTTCCAGTGCCGGGACCAATGGTTTTGATGAGCCTGGTGCCACCGGCGCCAGGACAAGGTCCAAAAGGTCCCATTGGGGACCGGCTGGTGCTTAGGATTAGGGTTAGGGGCCTGCTTCCAAGGACGTTGGGCTGGTCCTGGCTCCTTCCAGTGCCGGGACCAATGGTTTTGATGAGCCTGGTGCCACCGGCGCCAGGACAAGGTCCAAAAGGTCCCAGTGGGGACCGGCTGGTGCTTAGGATTAGGGTTAGGGGCCTGCTTCCAAGGGCGTTGGGCTGGTCCTGGCTCCTTGCAAGCAGTGATCATGACAGGTTCTTTGCTTGTGGTGTGACTCCATTCACCTCCACAGATATTTAAGAAGTTATTTTTGTTGACATTCCGTTTATTGAAAAGTCTTTTTTGTAATTTAGTACTTAGTTTTGTTAGTGGTTTCATTCTGTTTAACACTAAAATAAATAACTTTCTTTTGAGAAGGATTGCACTGTCTATCAAAGCTTCTAAGATACATTTTCTGCGGTAGTTTTTAAGGGTTGTGCACGATTTGTGTCCTGTTTTTATAAGATTCTGAAGGACTCTGTGGTGGAAAAGTTTTGCTAATACACTTTTTTGGTATGGTTACTTCCTACTATATCAAGATTTATACTAGCAGTTTTAGCAGTAGTGGTAGCTGCATTCTTTTTAATCATTTTCTGTTTTCCTTTACATTTTGATAGAGGAGGCAACATTTCTGTACTGGAAGTTTGTTTTGTTTTGCTAAATGACTGTATTAGCTGTTTTGTTTGAACTTTTTGTACAAACTCTGTTAGAGATGGATGCTTATTTTAAACATTTTTATTTTCATTTGCTCTATTTCTACGGTGCTTTCTATGGACTTGCTTTCTGGTAGGCATTCTGTGGGGACTTTTGAAACAAAAAAAAGAAGGTATGGGTTGGGCTGTTGTGCAGTGTATGTGTGCTGTATGCATGAGTGTATGAGTATGATGGTAAAGATGTATCTGGTGGTGTGTGATTGTGCATTGGGCAGCTACGATTAGTTGGGAAGGCCATTCATGTATTTGTGTTTTACTATACTGCGGTCAGATGACAGTTGAAAGTGAGCTAGTGGTGAGGGTAAGCACTAATAGTAAATAAAATGGTATAAAATTAAAACAATTCTTTGTTTTGTAATACTAACATTCTAGGGGCTGCGTTGTGTTATTTGTGCTCCGAAAAACAGGGATTTTTGTGTGCCATTCTGTGTGCTAATCCCTGTTTAATGAATGGTGATTTGTGGGCAGAATGGTGCACAAATCTTCGTTTTTTTGGTGCACAAATTACATGAATCACCCACAGAGAGTGTTTGAATAACAATAGTTTATATAGTGCTTTACACCAAAGTGCTGCACATTTTAACAACAACAGGATACATATAACAATTAACATTATAACAGTAACAGTAGAAACAATTTACAATTGAGAATCAGACCAACAAAACAGTAAGTAGAGCAATTAAACTGAAGGGGAGAAGGAGAGTAGTGCATTAGAAGTGAGAGAGAGAGGGAGGGGTGGGGAAGAGGAGGAGGAGGGAAACAGATGGGGTGAAGGGTGAGAATGAGGGGAGGGAGATGATTAAGGAGAAAAGGCAAGGGGGGCGGGGCAAGAAGGGGGGAGGGTTTTCATGGTGGGGAATGGAGAAGGAGAGATTTGAGGAAAGTGCGGAATGAGGAAAAGGTAGAAATAGAGCGGAGTGAAGAGGTAAGGAATTTCAATGCAGGGGGGTTAGGAGATGTAAGGAGCAGAAATGGGATGTGGCACAAGGGGAAGGAGGAACAGTGAGAAGAAAGTGGTCAGCAGAGCAAAGGGAGTGGGAGGGAGTGTAGAAAGAGGAGAGAGGAGAGATAAGGGGGAGCAAGATCGTGGAGAGATTTAAAGACTAGGCAGAGAAACTAAGGTAGTATTGTACTTACTCTTTTTTTGTGGAATGAGCAGGTTTCTTTGGAGTTGGTGTTTGTAGTTCAGATGTTGCTGTTTTCCAGGAGAGTGGTCTTCACTGCAATTGTAAAAGAAAGAAGTTAGTAATTTTGTGTGTTTATAGCACTGATGTTAATTGAGAGGTTCGTTTTTATGTCTTTGTAGTAGTATTCTTGTTTGATTTCTGAACATAGTGTATGCATGCTGTTTCATTTGACTTGTTCAGCCTTTATATTTTATTCACATTATGTTAGTTCAACATGCTTTGCAAATGAGTAGAATATTAAGTGTATGCAATTCACTTGTTTTTTTAAAGCTGTTATAGAATGTTAATTGAAAGAAGAAATAATGATATATTTATTTTGCAATTTTTATAAGGTAAATGGCAGAAACTGTATAGAAAAGCATGGAATATATGCATTTGTGAAGGTGTGGGTAATAAAGCAGAAGGATGTGATTTACAGGTAGTGGTGTTATTGCAGCTGGGAGCTTTTCAATTATAGGGTCTATGTGTGTGAGTGTGTGAAAATGCATGACCTTATACTGGCTGTGTGTAATTCTATGACACACTACTAAGTGTTTTTCCACAATTATATTGTTATTTCTTCCATCTTCTAATATTATAATTTCTTAGATAGGGGTGTGTGTAAAAAAATGTTTTAGATCGACAGGTTTGGAAGTGACATTTGTTATAGCAGATGGAAAAAATGACAATAAGTTCATTTTATAAGCTTATACAGGTTAAGTGTCAGTTACTCTGTTTATATGCATTTATAAGAGTTGTACATGTACTGTGCAGAAAATATGCATACCTGTAGTTTGTATTCATGCATGTGCATATGCATGCAGCTGCAAGTAGACATTTTGGAGACTTGAAGAGTAGTTTTTGTAGTAGGTGCTTTCCAATGATATGAGACTTGTACTCAGAGTGATCAACTGTACATTTGAAGTGCTGAACTCTGATGATGGAGGTAGATGTAGAGGTCTTGGATGTGATCGGTGGATGGTTGTGTGACTGCTTAGCTGTATCCAATCAGGGAATGGCACAGAGAGTGAAGTGGAAATGATGGAAGGGCTGTCCATGTTACTTTATGTCCGCGGACATCACGTGTTACATACAGGGATTTTGGGGTGGGGAGGCATGCAAATGAGAATGAGCAGAGCAAGGGATTTTTCAGTAAAGTTTAGTGGGTGTGTTGTGTAAGGAGAGAGTTTGTCAGAAAGTCTTTTTCCTTAGAGAAGAACAGTTCGCTATGGCTGTGTGTTTCAGAAAACAGATTATATGGATTTTGGGAGACTCATGGATACATTGGTTGGAGGTGCATGCAGAATGCTGTGGAGTAGCTGCAGATCTTGGATTCCCTCATGTGGAAGTGCACTGGCATGGAGTGCGTGGAATGAAGTGGTTGGATTTGGTACCTCTCTGTGCTAGTTTGGAGACAGTGCTTCACCCAGTCATAATTATAATTCATTGTGGAGGGAACAGTTTAGGACATGTGTCAGGAATTTCTTTGCAATTTGCGATGAAAGAAGGACTTGGGAAGGTCATGGACATGTTTCCAAATTCCCAAGTAATCTTTTCTCGTATTACACAGAGACAAATGTGGCTGCGTTCTTCTTCATTTGGTCCACAAATGGAGAAAGCGAGGCAGAATGTTAATAAGCCTGTTTGTGCCTTTTTAAGAGATGTTGGCATGTCCTCTTTCCACAATGAAAATATTATGTTTCGTAGCACATACATTTTTCGCAGAGATGGTGTCCATCTTACTTATGCTGGTAATCAGATTTTTCTGAGAAATGTACAAAATGCTTTGCGTCCTTTTGTGGAATTACAGCCATCCATTTTGCAGTAGGTGCTGACTATTTCAAGTTCCTCAAACACAAACAAACACCACCAAAAGGCTCTTTTCAGAGCCACCACTTCCTCCCAGAGAAAAGTGCAATGGTTTTGATAGGACAGAACCCCAAAATTCTAGAAGTCTGCGGACAGTCCGCTGACTTATAAAAAATGAACAGGGCCCTCCTCCATTTATTTGTCATTTCTATTTTTAGACTGTGAAAGGCGGCTCTGTAAAGAGCCTTTTTTGGGGGGGGGGGTTTGTTTTATTTTTTTGGTTTGTTTTGCACATGACACATTAGGAGAGCAGGGGAAAGGAGGGTAAGGGGGGACACCAACCACGGGGATAAGAAAGGGCAGGTGGAGAGAGGAAGATGTAGGGTGGGCCTAATTTAGGTAGAGGGCAGGTCTTCTCATGCGCCGAGACCGCAGTCTCAAAAGCATTTCAAAGTCTCTCCCCCCTGCAGAGTACTGCGTCGCAGTACATACACAAAACTGTGACCCTCGAAAGGTAAGGGTCATCAGCATTGTGAATGGCCTGTGAGGCAGCTGGAGGGATGCGCTCTCCCACAGAAGTGTCTCTTGTGGTGAGAGGAGCGGAAACGGAGGATGTAGTAGAGGAACTCATCCTACTATGTTGATCACAAGGTACAACCTTGCGAATGGCCCCACCGTGGAACAACCTTAGGTGTCGCTTCATAGATGTCATACCAAAGCTGTACGAACCAGGCCTCCCACGACTCAGCACCATTTTGCACTGGTTGCAGGTGACCTTGTACTTTGGGTACGTCACCATGAATGGTAAATAACCGCCACACCCAAGACGCACGGCGAGTGCTGGTAGTAGGGACTTCCACTACCTCATCCTCTTCATCCTCACGCCTGTTCCCCTCTTCAGGCCCTTGGGGAGGTGGTGGAGGGGGTGGGGGTGGTGCTGATCCAGATGTAGCACCAGGTGCAAGGACAGCAGCCATGGATGCCATCAGGTTTCAGCAAAGGCAGCAAAATCTGGAAGATTGCAATGCTCTGTGAGATAGCCAGAATCACAATGAAGATCAGTTCTGGGTGTGGCCTTTTATCGGGGTGCCGGTGCGCACTTCGCGGACACCAGCGATGTCCGCGGACAGATCGAACATCCCAAAAAGGCTCAAAAGGTCCCAGAAAGTATGTAGAAAGTCAGGGTCATTGTCTGGGACATGTGCTATGGTGAATTTTTACTATAAAATACTGTGGATTGCCTGAAAAGGTATTTTAAAAATGTTCGGGGACCTGGACAGTGTCCGCAATTCAGGACACACGCTCAGCGTGTGTGCGGTCACATGATGACATCGCGAACACGTCCGCGAAGGGAACGGGTGTCCGCAGGACACCAAATGTACAGGAACGGTTGTGCGCATGTGTGTGGGTGTTCTACGGACAGTGTTCGGGTCCTGAAACTAATTAAAAGTGCGACACAAGTGAGACGAACAGTTATGGACAGGCGCAATGTTCGTAGGATTTATGGGTGTGGTGCGCATGTGCTTAGATATTCTACAGGCAGTACAGACAGGCATAGTGTCCTCAGGACACCTCCATATTGGTTAATTGCGGATATTCAGGACACCGAGTGTGTTCTTAGAACAGTTTCAACTTGCCTGCGGACGTTAAGGACAGGCATAGTGTCTTTAGGACACCCCCATTTTGTTTAATTACGAACATCCCCGGACACTGCGTCTGTTCTTAGAACAGTTTCACCTTGCCTACGAACAGTACAGACAGGTATAGTGTCCTTAGGACACCCCCATTTTGTTTAATTATGGACATTCCGGACACCGGGTGTGTTCTAAGGACAGTTCCATTTTGCTTGCGTACAGTACGGACAGGCATAGTGTCCTTAGGACACCCCCATTTTGTTTAATTACGAACATCCCAGGAGACTGTGTGTGTTGTTAGAACAGTTTCACCTTGCCTATGAACAGTACAGACAGGTAAAGTGTCCTTAGGACACCCCCATTTTGTTTAATTACGGACATTCCAGACACCGGGTGTGTTCTAAGGACAGTTCCATTTTGCTTGCGTACAGTACAGACAGACATAGTGTCCTCAGGACACCTCCATTTTGGTTAATTGCGGATATTCAGGACACCGAGTGTGTTCTTAGAACAGTTTCATCTTACCTGCGAACAGTACGGACAGGTATAGTGTCCTTAGGACGACCCCATTTTGTTTAATTACGGACATCCCGGACACCACATGTGTCTTTAGAACAGTTTCAACTTGCCTGCGGACATTAAGGACAGGCATAGTGTCTTTAGGACACCCCCATTTCGTTTAATTACAGACATTCCGGACACCGGATGTGTTCTTAGAACGGTTTCATTTTACCTGCAAACAGTACGGACAGGTATAGTGTCCTTAGGACAACCCCATTTTGTTTAATTACGGACATCCCGGGCACCAGCGCAGTCCGTGGACACCCCAACTGCCTTTTTAAAAAAAATAAGACACAAAGGACTGAATTAAAACACACATAATATATATTTTCTATTATATATAGATGTACAATTTATGAAAGAGAAGGGGAACCAGAAACTGACACAAACACAGGGGAATTGGGGGTTTCAAGAGGATGGATAGGAGATGAAGGGATGGAAGTCTCATCAAAACGTTTTTCTTGGTGGGGAGAGTTTGGGGATAGTTGACTGGGATATGGAGAGGGGGGACAGGTACATGTGGGACAATGGTATTTCATTTTTCTTTTATGTGGTCCTCCACAACATTTTTCAAAAGGTTGAAATTTGCAATGAGCATGTCCATTTTTTCTTCCATGCGCTGGAGAGTCTTTTCCAATGTATCTTTTGCTGTACTATTTTCAATGTTTGTATGGTCTGTTAAAAATATATATATATGTTAAGTGCACATAAAGTAATGCTTATTCATTTGGTTATATAGAGAGGTGTCTACCATTAGTATCACTATCTTCAGACATTTCCTCACGTGGGAAATTCTCCTCAAGCCATTCTAAAGTACTGGACATTTCTGTGTAAAAAAATTATATATATTACTTTTATTGTATCTAATACAAAAATTTTAGAAATATATAAGAAAAATGAAGTTTACTTACTAGCTTCTCGTAAATTGTGTTCTTACTGTTCTGTAGATCTGCTGTTGCTCCTGGTTGTGCAGTTTATGTTAGGTAATTATGTTGGAAGCATATCTTTCTTGTTTTGGTATATTCCATTTTAGTACATATGGTATTTAAATGGATGGTTGATGTGTTAGATATATAGGTTCCACTTCTTATTTATTATTACATATGATGTGTCTGTGTGCTGCTTTTTGAACTTGTGCAGTGTTCATATGGCATGATATAACAATTTAAGATACTCCCTGAGTTTTTGGGTAGTGTTGATGTTGTCGACGTTCGTCCGTGGACATTCGCACAGTCCGCGGACATCAATATCACTAGCTGGGGGTTCTGTATGTTCTATGTTACATGTATATAAAGTAAGGGAATCCTAGTAAACATCTATCAAATAAACACTATGTATATGTGTATTCAGTAAAATAAAATTTGATAAAGGGAGGTTATGGTTAAGTTGCGTTACTAAAAACCTATGAAATTCAGTAAAATAACCTTGTTAAAGGGACGCTATAGTTGCTTTGCTTACCATGACTGGCGAATTTCAGGGGTTTTCGTTTTCGGTTTTACTTGGATCCATAACGTCCCTTTAACAAAGTGTTTTTACTGAATTTCATAGGTTTTAGTAGCGCAACTTAACCATAACGTCCCTTTAACAAAGTTTTTTTACTGACTATGGGCCTGATCACGACTTTGGCGGTAACGCCGGTGGCATTAGCCCTACCGCCGGTATTAGCCCTACCGCCGAACTCCCTGGCGCCGGATCACGAGTTCAGCGGTAATGTAATTCCCCATTCCCCATTGAGCCTATTCGGGAATTCCCCATTCCCCATTGGGCTCAATGGGGAAAATTTACGCTCTTACCGCCGGCAGATTTACCACCGACGGTAATAGCACAAATTTTTGGCAGATTTCCCCCCAGCCAAGAGCTGGGGCGATATCCACCAAAGTCCTGATTTGGCGGACCCTTAAATCCGGCGGTAATAGCGCGACCGCCAGATTTAAGGGTTACCGCCAAAGTCGTGATGAGGCCCTCAATATATTAAAAGCAGTTAAACACAACAAAAAATTGGCATAAAATGTGTCAATAGTGAGGAATTACATCATGGTAGTTTTCAACAGAATCTGAAATTCAAACTGTGGGAATGAAGAATGTGGTGGTCCATGGTACAGAGACCCACTGGGAAATCTCAAGAGTGGCAAATTGACTTCTGCCCTGCATGGGTACAAGGATGACCAGAGGCAAACGGCCCCACTCAGCCCTTGCGCTTCTACAAACCAAGCTGCAACACAATCATAAAGGTAAAACATGCACAGTTAAGAGATCTACCTCCTTCGCCTTTTGTGATAATGTGGGAAGGCTACACTCTCAAGAGGGGTGTGAATGTGGTTCAGTAGCAACCTAAACAGCGAAGTATAACAGTCCAAAATAAAGGAATGTCCAATCAACTTTCTATAAAAATATATACTTTAAGCAAACACACCATGCACAATAATTACTAACTAGAAAACACTGAAAAAAAACACCACAATATGCAAGGATAGAAAAGATGCAGCATGCTGAGTAATGAGACAGGGAGAAAAGGCAATTAAAAGACCACAATTGTAATTGCTATTTTATGTTCAAAAAGGATATTTCTTGAGGTTGCAAAAGGGATTACAATTAACTATCCAGTGACTAGGGCCCAAAGTGGACCGGGGGCAGATAGCAGTCAAATGTGTTGGTGGTTTGACAACGTCAAAACCAGGCTTTTCAGTGTCATTCACAGGTTCACTTCAGTACAAGGATGCAGCAGTCAATGGTCCAGTGGCAAGCTGGCTTTGAGTATTATTACGGAAGGTAGCTGCGGCCCTGAAGCGTCTACGTGAGCTGTGTGGATCAGGCAGTCAGATTCGACGACGGGTACCAGGATGTGCAGGCGAGTCGTTTCGATGCAGATGTTCGAAGGTCGCTGTTTGAGGAACACCAGGGTCATGTCGATTGACTTACAGGAGCGGTGATGAAGAAGCTGGTACTTCGAACTGTGACTCGAGCAATACAAGGCGGCTTTCACAGTAGTCCAAGCAGCTAGGAATCAAGGTTAGAATAAGAGTTTGGGTGGAGTTGTAACTGGAGGAGTGTTTTTTCCTGATGTTAAGAAGGTTAATCTTGGCCTGAATCACTGTTTCCATGATAAAATGCTGAGGGGTGGGTACTCAGTCAAAAACAAAGTTGCAAAGTTAGATAAGGGAGAGGTAGATCTGAGGAAAATGAGATGGGTGAAGGAATGAGAGGGGATCATTCAATGCATGCTGGTTGATTAACTTGGTCTTGGATGAGTTTAGTTTCATGCTCTCCGCCTCCTCAAGCACCACCCTAGGATCTACATGACACTTTCCACCAGCCATCACCCCATAGGGTGTTCATCGTAGACGCACCCCACTTGCCAAGACCTCCCAGCACTGATTGACCCTCACACACCTCCTTGGGGGTCTGGCAAGAGGACATGGGAGGCCCTACTAAGACACTGGCCATCAGTACCACAACTACCATAAGTATGTGGGTTCACCCTACATTCGAGGTATTCTCATTGGCTATTTTCAGTGGAGCGTTATTTGAGCTGAGCTTACACTGAGCAAGTTGCTTAGTGTTGCTTGAATCCTGACTTGCACGCTTACCTGCTACTGCACCAGACTTGAAGGGCATTAACAACCGCTTAGCACTCCCCTGTGCTCATGACTTCCAACTAGGTGCAGATTTATTTTTCTCATGGCCCCATCTCCTGGCTCACCCGCCACAAGAGATTTACAGTTAAACAAGAGAGTATTCCTCTGCAGCTAACCCTAGTTGATCACAGCCATAACCACAGACAAGAGCAGTCCTCACCCAAACCAGGGGTTTCAGGAAGAGTCAGAGATGTGCAGAACTTAGAAAAAGACCTGGAGAGAAAGGAACCTTGTAACTTTTAGTGAAGGAACCTTGAAGTGTTGGGGGCATTTAAGACAGTTCGGCAGAGAGGAGCCTGAGATAGCTCATCTACCCCAACCAAGACACTGAAGGAACTGCTTGGGAAGTCTGTAACTGAAGTACAAGTAATCCAGGTAACCAGAGGGGCTCTCCGAGGGTTGGACACGAGGATTGTACAAGGAAAGAGAGTTAGCCCCATGTATTCTTGTTGTAAGGTGAAGACAACACATCAATCCAGTACACCAACCAAAGAACATGGATGTGGCTCACAAGGCTGAACTTGTCATCCCAATTGATCCTGTTAGGCTTCTCCCTCTTGTGTGAGAATCTAATAGAGGTAGTGGAGGATTCACAGTGTCCCTGCAGGAATTCCAGGTATGGTGTTAAGTTTAGCATAAGGCAGTGTAGAGCCATCTTGTTTTGGATAGCAGATAGAAAGTTGGATATGTAGGCAGAGAGATTTGGAGTAAAGTGTGGAAGGAGAAGATGATTTGGATATTGTCTGCAAAGAGGTGCTAGGAATCGAAAGGAGGAAGTGAGTTGACTGTGGGAGGAGGTGTGATGGGTAAATATTAGAGGTCCAATGGCAGAGTTCGAAACATACGTGAGTATCAATTGAGTGGAATGCCAGTGACCTGGAGATAGTTAGAGCTGATGTGGGTGGAGATCCTGGTGAATCCAAGATGTTCAAGGACTTTAGAGTAATGAAGCAAGAGAGATACTAGTCCATATTTAGCATTTTTGTCAGGGTAGCTGAACTGGAATAACACCAAGAGAAAAGTTGAATAGGGGGAGGAATTGGGAGCAGGTCAGAGAAGCCAGCTCCTTGAATGTCTGGGGGTAAATGGGGCAAAAGAGACACAGGAAAAGGTTAACAATAATGGGCATGAGGCAGGCCTAGCAGACTAATTTGGGGGCAAAGAACAAAGGGTTGAGGTGGTTGAGACAGGTAGAAGGTGGTAACAGGAAGTGGGGGAGGAATATGAGAGCAGTGTAATCCACATGTTTATGACTTTAGAAGAGAGGTAGGAGGCAAAGTAGCTTGCCAAGAGGGAAGAAGAGATAATCCTGGGTGCAGAGACATCAGCATGGTTTGTAGTGTGGAGTAGAGGTCACATGGTTGAGCGCATAGTTTAGTGATTAGATAGGTGAACTGGGATGTTTTAGCAGATTTGAGCGCCATTGAGAAGGAAAGAAGGGTGTTCTCATAGGTGAAGCAAAAGGAGGCTGTACAGTCTTTGTGTCATTTGTGAGGGTGGCATTGCATTTCTGTTTTGAGGAGGCATTGCTGAGAGGCAATCCTGGATTGGTGTATCTGGTAGAAGGACTCTAGGACTGAAAGGAGTTGTTGTAGACCCATATTTAAGTCAGAAGAAGGTCTGATCAATGGAAGAGGCAAGAGGAGGAAAAGCAGAAAGAAGGCAGTACTAGGCTATGGCTATGCATTCAGCTATGAAGTCAGGTTTGAATTTGCGTTTGTGTATGATGGTTATAGAGGGAGAGATGGGGATACAGTGATACTACAAAGGAGAAGGGACAATATTGACATTTGACGTAATGATAGAGGAGGAGAGGAAGACGCAATTGAGAGTAGCTTTGGAAGTGAGTTGGTGGACTGTGGAAGAAGGCGGGGGAGTGGTCACAGAGGAGTGTGTTGAGTTCAAGTTGGGAAGGTAGAAGAGATTTGGGGATGTTAAAATTGGCCATGGGTACAAGCGGTCCTGACCTTGGGGGTGCTGTTCTGCGGGATGATCACCTGGGAGGAAAAAAGGCCCAGGGGGGGTGAGAGGAATCAGTGGAATGAGGCACAGAATTTTTCTTCCTCTAGATCTCTGCTATAGGCCACAGTGAACCTCTTTTATTACAGTATGAATCATAGTTATAGGCCACTAAGGAATCACATTTAAGTGTATGTCTTGGTACAGACCTCTTTTTGTTCTGAGCCACAGGGAAACCCTTTCAAAATATGGGTTTTATGTATAGGCCCCTAGTGAAATGTATTTAAGTATGGGCCTTGGTAAAGGCCTCAGGGCACATCTTAGCTTATGTAGGCACAGTGTGTCACCGTTAGAATATTTTCTAAACATATTTTAACGTTGTATTTGTTTTTGTTCATAAATTACATGTTTGAACATTTAGTCCAAGTACCGCTCCATGAGATACCACATAACTCTTGCCACTTCACTGTCTGCATGATTGTCTAGTTTGCAGGTACATGCTGTCCACATGCATTTGGGGTGTAGGAGTGTCCGGTATAAGAAAGACGTATCACAAATGCCAACATACATAATGGCTTGTTGTCATAAGAATGTGTATATTCTACAAGTTAAACGCCCTGTTGTGGGTCAAAATAGTCTACAATCCTTTGAGATAAAGAGAACTAAAAGCCCTTCTCAAACCAGAGGAACTCATACAACTAACGTCTTCACTAACTCCCAAAAGTATAGTTAAAGGAAATATGTGAATAATACCAGTGTGAATTCTAAAGAACGTTATTCCTCCTATCAATCAAGCCCCATGACTAAACTTTATGACACTTCTTTGGAGAATGTTATGAATGACAGTAAAATTAACTTTGTTACTGGGGACTTCAAATCCCATAGGTACTGGGCTAAGGAAGAGGGCTGAAGAGGAACAATGCAGGAGTGTTCAGTTATTAAATGTAAATGATCCACACCTGAAGGAAGCTAGGGGGCTTAAAAGTCCCCATCAGGTGAAGGCAACGCGCTGGAAGTAGAAAGCAAGAGGAGAGCAGTATGAGCAGCAGAAGCCTTGCAGACCATGTATGCAGCTGAGGTCGGGACTGGAGAAGGAAGACGCTGAGACCGTTGTGAAGCCAAAGACTCAGGCTGGTCCGGAGAGGGTCTGTGTCTCCAGAGGTGCCAGGTGCAGAGCTCGTGAAGTGGGAAGTGTGTCGAGGGAACGCTGTCTCTTTGAAGGCTCGTTCTGCAGAGACTGTGAAGCAGATGGCAAACGCAGAGAGGTATGTTTCCTCTTTGGAGAGTTCTCTGGTGGCTGCTGTGCACCAAGAACTCTCAGGAGCCAGTAGGGCTCCAGCAACAAGTGACACTCGCGAAGGCGGAACAGGAGAAGGTGTTCACAGAGTCCCTTGAAGCCACAGCAGCAGAAGATCTGCAACCGCGGAGAGGATCGGAGTCGTGCAACCAGCCTAGTGAGTTCACATTGGGAAAGTGACTCCGGGATGATCCCATGCTGCTCACGTGATGAAGGCAGACAATCTCACCCGTGTGTGAGTGAAAGAGGCGATAAAGTTAATTTTGAATACAGAAATATTACCAAGCAGCGAAAGTGGCCTATTAAGAAACCAAGTGACTATAAAATTGGGCATGTGAGTTTATGGCAAGTCCACTAACTGTCATAAGGCTGCATTATTATAAATAAATTATAATAATGCTTACCTTTTATAATAATAATTATAAAAGGTAAGGCCTACAAGTATTACTCTATCTAGGAGAGCTTAAACCTTCAGCAACATAAGGCCAACAGATATTGCCAAAGACAAAAGGGGAGTAATAGAAGACCTCAGAGTTGTGACGTCTGTTATTCATGTATGCTGAACTATACAACAACAGCTAATATAAACACACATTGCCAAAGCGGAAAATGAAGCAAAGCAAATCTATATTGGTGTCAATATATGTTTTTTGGTGAAGTGGGGAAACAAAAGAGGCAACGAGGCTGCCTTTCTGAAGTAAGTGATTCAGAGGGAGAGGAGCATACGTTGCAGAGGAATCTCGAAGAACATAAAAGTAAATCTTGTTTCCCTAAAAGGTTGATGAAAGTTGAATGCTGGTAACCAAAGATTATTGTAAAGTTTTTGCAAAGTTGTTCAAGTGTTGTTACCACAGACGCACATTCTGTTAATAAAGATCGATTTGGGCAGGGGAGTAAACTCGGATGGCGAACCTTTGAAGCCGTAGGCCTGGCATGGCAAGAGACCAGGTAGCAGTTGATAAAGTGCTGAACTGTGGTCTTGATAAACAATGCGGTATCATTTATGGTGCTGACGGAAGAATTGTATAATCCTGCTGTAGAGGAATTACATTTCTTGAAGGCATTTATTTGTGGCAAAAATCATCCTGGCAAAGACAAGTTGTGTTACCTTAGGGAAAATATTATCTTGAGGTGCACTTGTACTTGCAATTGTCATTCTTCATGGTGCTGAAGGAAGAATTGTATAATCCTGCTGTAGAGGAGTTGCATTTCTTGAAGGGAAATTTGAAAAACTCTTTATGACAGCTGGTACCTGATCCTGACCCTGGGAGTGGTAATATGAGGGTGGATCATAGGGGAGTAGACAACTGCAGGGGGGGGGGGTCTCCTTTGGAAGAGACACAGTAGTCTCCCTTCTTTTCTGAAAAAAAACGTATGACGCCTAAACTTCTGATGGCATACTGTCAATTTAGTCAAACTCCCATGCAGGCCTCAGATACTGAAAGCACACACATAACACCTCCTGTTTCTGATGTTTTTCTAAGTAAGACTTTTAAACAACATCAATTTAGAAATCCCATGATCTCTATGGACTTCATCTCCCATCCCTCAGGTACTGAGATGCAGAAGAAGAGGAAGGAGTTAATGCGGATTGAAAGAAACTCAAAACTGAATATGCAGACTAGTTGTTTGGTTGAATCACAAGTGTGTGGGACATGTAAAAATGGCATCCACACTCAAAATGCAGGCAGAATGTGAGCAGACTGTGCCGGAGGAAGTCAAGAGAACACATCCATGCAGCAGCTTGCAAACGCGAAAGTCGCATACTGACTTGATGCGAAGGAAGGAGAGACGCTGCACACACTTTTGGAGGACTGTCAGAGCACCAGGAGCAGCAGCAGAGCCCCCCGGGGATACAATCTTGCTAGAAGGCAGCATTCTCCTATCCAAGCCAGAGAGAGAGGCCGATGGATGATGGCAGAGCTGAGAGAAATGCTGGAGGAAGGTCTGCAGCACGACAGAGGTTGTCTCAGCGAGGGAGCTTCATCACAGAGACACGCCACGGGTCAGAGATGCTTGAAATCGCTGGTGAGCCTGGCCAGAGCCATTGGGTCCCCCTGGACGTACAGACAGGCATGCAAACAAGTAAATGAATTAAGAATATTCGAATACCAACAAGATAAAGTGCAACAACAAAACTTGAACAAGCTTCCATGTGTGAGATATCAATGTGGGGAAAGTTCGAGCAAGTGTTAACCTAAGAAAATAAATACCAGTAAGATTAAGACAGCGACAACACTTGGACAAGTCCCTTTATATGAGATGTCAATTTGGGGAAAGTTGGGACAATTATTACTGTAAGCATGAAAATAGAAATACAGCAAAGTGATACATTGTGGCAAGATACCTGGCAGGGGAGTATACCAGGGGAACCAGGAAGTCCAAAGAGGACGTCCTGGCAGCCAAATAGGCCAGGCACTTTGAAATTGAATGCAAACTTTAAAATTGTGGGAAGATACCTGGCAGGAGAGTACACCAGGGGATCCGAAGAACCCATAAGAGGATTCCTGGTAGGGGATTATACCATGAGAGCCACCGAAGCTGTAAAATGGAAACCTATTGTGAAATGTATCATATGAATAAGAACTTTTAGGAATTCAGTCTAAAGAGACCAAGAAAAAGTTGAATGATATAGAATATTTTATCTGCATAAAAACCTTTCTGAAACTGCCTTAAAGAACCAAAGAAACTGTCATTTGAAAGAGACACTTTTGCCATCCTACCTAAACAGCAAGAAACTGTTGATTGGAATACAATTTTACCATTCGGCCTAATTATCCAGGGGAAGGGAACCACCCTCTGGATGGAATGGTTTCTTTTTGGAAAATGCTTTTCTGTTGGATTTATCTATTTACTTTGATTATGAAAACATTTTTTGCCAACCATAAGTCAGAGACATTTCCTTGCACCCTTAAGTGTTCATTTCTATTCCGAGGGACAGATTTGAATGATTTGGACACAAGGACAGTTTATAAGTTTCATGACTTGCCCCAGACTGATCGTTAGTTTTAGATTCATAGGTATCCTTGGGATAGGGATAGAGAGGTGTTTATCTAACCCATTTCTCCAGCATTGGATCTTTCATAGATTCAGATGCTTGAATATTCCCCGTCGTCAGACTGGGAATCCTCGGTGATAAATTAAATAATACATTTTTTTTAAAATATATATATATATATATATATATATATATATATATATATATATATATATATATATATATATATATATATATACACATTGCCACCTAGCAGTGCATGTACATAGCCCATTATAGCCTATGAACCACGTCATTGTGTATTCCCTCCACCTCACTTTGGTCCTTTATGGCCCCAGCCAATGAGGTGGCAGGGCTTAAGCTCCGCCCCCGGCAGCCATCTTCAGATTTTTCACCGCAGACTATCAGACACAGGGAATCCTCAAGCTCTCTGAGCTTTCTCAAATTCTTTCTACTTTTGTGTGGAATACATTTGTAAAATATATTCCATCTTGTTCCCCTTCTTAGGGGCTTTCTTTCCAATTAACCTTGGTGGCAAAACTTGTTGTTTTCCTCTCAAAATCGTCGACTGAACTTCTCTTCAGAAATGGAGGCACCTCAGGCTGTCAGGAAGCCTTCCCTGTTCAGGGACTGCACGAGGTGCAAGAAGAAATTGGTTTACTACAAGGACCCTCACGAGCATTGCATTTATTGTCTGTACCCACATGACATTAAAAAATGCGAGATTTGTAAAACCTTTTCCACCAAGACCCTTCATGACAGGCATAGAAGACTCCTTTCATACCTGGAATCCAGGGATCAATCTTCGGACGAAGAGTCTGTCAGAACAGCTCCTGTCCAATCCAGCATTCCATCTGAGAGGCAAACTTCAAAGAGAAGGGCCTCTTCAGTGGAAAGGGGTTCCTCTCCCAAATCCAAAAAGAGGAAGCTGGAATTGATACCCTTTCTGCCTCCAGTTGACCTATCAAGCCAGAAAAAGTCAGCAAAATCTGCCTCCAGAGGTAAGGAGGAGTTTGCAAAAAACGGGGGGGGCAGTCGTCGGCGGGTAAACCGCCCACGAATGAAGGGAAAGGTAAAGGCCCGTCATCGGCCATACCGTCGACGAAACCAGCATCGACGACGACGACGCTTAAGACATCGTCAACAGTTAGATCATCGTCATCGGACATGTCGACCGCGAAGCAATCGTCGACGAGCAAGAAACACCACTCGTCCACGAAGCATTCCTCCATGACGCAGTCGTCCATGGAACACACTCCACATTCATCAACGAAGCCCTCGTCGACGGGAAAAGGTCAGTCGTTGATGACGAATCCCTCGTCGACGGGAAAAGCTCAGTCGTCGACGGGAAAAGCTCAGTCGACAGCGAAGCCTCCATCGACGGGACAATCTCTGTCGTCGACGGGAGCGAAGCCTTCGTCGACGGGACAATCTCAGTCGTCGACGGGAAAATCTCAGTCGGCGGCGAAGCCCTCGTCGACGGGAAAATCTCAGTCGTCGACGAGGATAACATCATCCATAACGCCTTCAGAGGCACCACAAATTTCGGCAGTTATAGAGGAATTACTGCCTCTCACTCTTGAAGCTCCTGTCATTACAAGCAATATCATTGAGAAGAATACTGTAACTGAACCTCCGGTGCAGCAATTTTCACCTTTGGGGCACATGGCAGAACTTCCGGATATAATTCTTCAGGAAGAATTCTCTGATGCGGAAGTGGTGGAAGAGTCCATCGGTCCCTTACTGAAACAATACAGCCCTCCTTGGCACCCGTCCACGGGAGAATCCGAATATCCTCATGACCCGGTGCTCATGTTATCCGAGCAGAGGATTGTAGAAGAATTTTACAAACGGCAAAGGGAGAAGCAAATTCCGATTAATCCCATTCCTAGAGAGTCATCCCTGATTCCAGGCACATCGGGTTGCTCTCCTTACAGGAGTAGACCGCAGAAACGGATGAGATCACCTGCTCGAAGACCGAGGAGCAGCACCCACAGTGCTTCACCTACAAGAGTCCCGTCACCACAGTCATCGCACAGACCGCGATCGCCGGACGTAGATCCCACCATGGTACCGTCCACCATCTCGGTATCAGACTGGCAGGAGGATCCTTTTGGTGAATTTTCGGAACCAGAAGAAGGAGAAATATCTCAGGAGCCAGATGCACCCAGTGATTGGGATGACTACGTCGTCAAGAAGCCCAGGAGGAGAGACTCGCCGGGCAAGGCCTCACCACCGGATGATCTCATCTCTTTCCACACCATAATAGGTAAATCCGCAGAACTGTTTAAAATTCAGGTTTCTTCGGAGGAAAGGTAATCAGTGCTCTATGAGCACAGGGACAAACGAAGGAGGACAGTGACCACAATTCCCCTCCTCGATACCATCTGGGATTCCGGATCCAAGATCCTATCTACGCCCTTATCGACTCCGGCGTTGGTGTCCAGGCCAGAAAAGAAATATAAAGCTCCGGATTCGGCACCGCTTTGTTTAAGGGGTCATACGAAACCGGACTCAGTTATTACAGTGGCGGCCAGAAAGAAACTCGCCAACCCCTCCTCACCGTTGTCGGCCCCACCGGATAAGGACGGACGTAAATTGGAAGCCATGGGCAGGAAAGTGTCATCTTCTGCATCACTTACAATCAGAGCCGGTAACGCACTGGCCATGACCGCAAGATTCGATCGCGAGCTTTGGCTCCGCATGTCTAACTTGGCGAAACAATTACCACCGGAGTTCCAGGAGGAGGCAAAATCCATAATCGCGGATGGTGAAGCAACATCGGATCACATGATCGACGCAGCAGTTGATGTGGCCGAATCAGGCTTCAGGCAGATGGCGCACGGCACAGTGCTCAGAAGGCAGGCCTGGATGAAGGCTACTAACTTTAGACCTGAAGTTCAGGCGCAGATACTAGACATGTCATTTGATGGCCAAGATCTCTTTGGGAAAAAGATAGACGACCATTTGAAGCCAATCAAGATAGACACTGACACAGCCAGAGCCATCAGTTCTTTAAAGGACAAAAGTAAGGACCATCGGTCTTTTCGTCCCTTTAGAGGTTCATCTTCCAAGTTCAGGGGATACAGTCGTTCCTCCTATGGTCAAAAAGCACAAGGCGGCACGTACCAAGCCAATAAATATCAGTCATCCAACAGATACGCCCATAGAGGCAGACGTGGCTCCGCCCAAGGGAAGTCACAAGGCAAGCAGAACTGACGACCAATCTCCCCCCCCCCCTTCGCCACGCCCCGGTGGGGGGAAGGGTGAGCCAGTTTTTCCAGCGCTGGCGGTCAATTACATCGGACAAATGGGTGTTACAGGTGATCCGAAAGGGTCACACCTTGGAATTTCTGGACCAACCTCCTTCCCTGCCTCCAACTCCCCGCAGAGTGCATATGCTAAGACAGGTCATGTCCGAAGTGCAAAAACTGCTCCAGAAGGCAGCAGTAGAACCAGTAAAGGTTTCTACTCCCGATTCTTCCTCGTCAGAAAGAAAAACGGTCAATGGAGGCCCATCTTGGACCTGAGGGCTCTCAACAAGTTCATCAAGCGCATAACTTTCAAGATGGTAGCTCTACAAGGGGTGCTACCTTGGTTAAACAAGCACGACTTCTTGGCCACTTTAGACTTGGAGGATGCATACTTCCACATTCCGATCCATCCAGCACACAGGCAGTTCCTCAGGTACACAGTGGGAGGGCTCCACTTTCAGTTTCAAGTGCTTCCGTTCGGTCTAAAATCGGCGCCAAGAGTTTTCACGAAATGCCTGGCACCGGTAGCGGCAAGTCTCAGGAGAGCAGGAACGGACGTTTTTCCATACCTGGACGATTGGCTGATAAAGGCAAGTTCAGCTGCAAAGGCTCGTTCGGCAGTGTCGAGGACGGTCAACCTCCTAAAAGAGTTAGGTTTCTCCATCAACCAGACGAAGTCCTGCCTCGTTCCCAGCAAGGTAGCTCTCTTCCTGGGAGCCGAGCTCGACTCCAGCATTCCCAGAGTGAGACCATCCACAGAGAGAATAGCAGCGATTCTACGCTTAACTTCGAACTTCCTACAGAAAGAGACAACATCTGTACGCTCTTACAAATCCCTATTGGGCATGATGTCATCATGCATATTCCTCATACCGAACTGCAGGCTTCGCATGAGGCCGGTTCAGGAAGCTCTGGACCACCAATGGAAACAAGCTTTCGGATGCTGGGAAGACATTGTCCAGATTCCATCGACGTTGCACAAGGCCCTTCGATGGTGGAACGCTCCGAGGAATCTTCTACAGGGAATGCCGTTTCAAGCACCGACATCGACCCTCCTGCTGTGGACGGACGCTTCCTTATCAGGCTGGGGCGCTCATCTTGCGGACCTCCAAACCAAGGGATCTTGGTCGGCACAAGAGTCCCAGCTCCACATCAACGTGTTGGAGCTCAGGGCCGTAAGGTTGGCGCTGAAAGCCTTCCTACCGGTTATAGCTGGTCAAGTTCTTACGGTCCAGACAGACAACACGACCTCCATGCACTATACAAACAAGCAGGGAGGCACGAGGTCTCGGATTCTGTCGCAAGAAGCCCAACAGCTATGGGCACGGGCCTTGCGCTATGGGATACAGATCAGGGCAGAGCACCTTCCAGGAGTAGACAATGTCCCAGCAGACAGATTAAGCAGAGAATACACAGTGTCACACGAGTGGGAGTTGGACGACAGAGAAACCCGACGGATATTTGCCTTATGGGGCCATCCGCAGATCGACCTTTTTGCCACCAGGAACAACAAAAAAATGCAAGAGATTTGCGTCAAGATACCCCGAGCACCAATCGCTGGGAGACGCGTTCTCAGTGGATTGGTCGGGGAAGCTCCTCTACGCCTTCCCACCCATTCCCCTCATGTCGAGGGTACTTCGCAGGGTGAAAGAACAGGATTGTTCCTTGATTCTTATTGCACCCGATTGGGCACGGCAAGTCTGGTACCCGACGCTGAGACATCTATCCTGCAAAACCCCGATTCGTCTCAAATCGCATCAATATCTACTGACACAACAGAATCGCAAGGTCCTCCACCACGACCCGAGGAGCCTGTCCCTCAAAGCATGGTTCCTGAGCAGCGTAAACTGATGCACCTAAAGTTACCATCAGAATGCTGGGATATCATCAGGGCCGCTAGAGCCCCGTCCACGCAACTCACCTACACCAGAAAATGGACCAGGTTTTCCAAATGGTGCGAGACCTCTGCGATCGATCCCCTCACGGCCTCGGTTGATCAAATTCTGCCTTACTTGTTGCACCTGGCTAAATCAGGGCTCTCACTGTCCTCTATCAAGGTCCATCTGTCAGCCATAGCGGCCTACACAGTAACCGCGGAGACGCAAGCCTTACTCTCCTTACCAGCGATCAAGATCTTCCTGAAAGGACTGATGCGTACTTATCCGCCTACACCTACACCAGTTCCGGACTGGAGCCTCAACACCGTCTTAACAGCCCTCATGCAACCTCCCTTTGAGCCCATACATAGATGCGATATGAAATTCTTGTCCTGGAAGACATCCTTCCTCGTAGCCATCACATCGGCCAGAAGGATCAGCGAGTTGCAAGCTTTGTCTTCGGAACCTCCGTTTACCTTGTTCCAGAAGGACCGCGTCATCTTAAGGCCTCACCCGAAGTTCCTCCCCAAGGTACTTTCGGAGATGTCCTTCACTGAGCGCATTGTTTTACCAACCTTCTTCCAGAATCACGCTTCGGAAGCGGAAAGGACTTTACACTCTCTAGACGTTTCTAGGGTGTTGAAGTTTTACTTGCAAAGAACCAAGGAGTTCCGCTCCTCAAACCGGCTATTCATTTCCTTCTCTGGCCGTACCAAGGGCCTACATATATCCAAACAAAGCCTGGCACGCTGGGTATCGTCCTGCATCACCCACTGTCATCAGTTGAAAGGCGACCCTTTAACTAGACCGCCGTCTGCGCACTCCACCAGAGGAAGGGCGGCGTCAACAGCATTCCACGCAGGGGTGGCCTTGAAAGACATATGCAGAGCCGCCACGTGGAGCACTCTGCATACTTTCGCGAAACACTACTGCCTGACTGAAGATACCAACAAAGAAACTGCAGTTGGACAGGCAGTGCTCCGCCATCTCTTTGTATAAGGTAGGACCAGCCTCCTTTCCCACCTTTCCCGAAGTATGTAACCGTTGTGTTGCTGCATGGTAAAGGTTTGATCAGAAATATGTTTTTCTGTAATTATGCATATCTGTTTATAATGGTGGCATGTTTTAACTGCTTGGTATTCTATTCAAGCATCTGAATCTATGAAAGATCCAATGCTGGAGAAGTCTTAGTTACTTACCTGTAACTGTATTTCTCCAGCATTGGTATCTTTCATAGATTCACATGCGCCCGCCCGCCTCCCCTGAGAGGCTGCTCCTATGCTCGGCATCCATCATACTGTAATCTCTACGGTTCAAAATCTGAAGATGGCTGCCAGGGGCGGAGCTTAAGCCCTGCCACCTCATTGGCTGGGGCCATAAAGGACCAAAGTGAGGTGGAGGGAATACACAATGAAGTGGTTCATAGGCTATAATGGGCTATGTACATGCACTGCTAGGTGGCAGTGTGTATATATATATATATATATATATTTTTTTTAAAAAAAAAAAAAATTATTATTTAATTTATCACCGAGGATTCCCAGTCTGACGACGGGGAATATTCAAGCATGTGAATCTATGAAAGATACCAATGCTGGAGAAATACAGTTACAGGTAAGTAACTAAGACTTCTGTTTAATAAAGATGTCTGATCATGCGAAAATTACAACTTTGTGTCCGCCTCTAATTTCTGACCCCTCACATAAGGTGTCAGGAGTGGGATCGGATTCAGATAACACAGTCTGATGGACCCTTAAGTTTGAGAAACTTAGTAAGCGAGGCTCTGATCCTACCATTGCCACTGAACATTCTATTGGATTTGATTTGTACAGTAGTAGGGGAGAATTACCTCAACCAGGAGATAGAGCTTTGATACCTACTAATTTAATTATTATTCCCCCCTCCTGTATATTATATTAGACTAGCTTCTAAATCAGGTTTAGCCTTGCAATATGGCTTAGACTTAGTAGCTAGTGTTATAGACCCTGATTATAGAGGAGATGTAAAAGTGATGATGCAAAATAATGCTAAGAAGCCCAACCAAATTAAGGCAGGGTAGAGAATAGCCCAAGGAATTTTGGAGAAGGCTCTATTTCCTAATCCCCAAGAAATTAAAACCTGTGTTGGAAACTAATGAGGTGCTAAATGTTTTGGAGAAGCAGACATAGAACTTTAATTTAGACCAGCCGTAAGTCCACCTCCTGTGGCACAGGATGAATCTGAGGCCATTCCCGATCTGGCCTTTGCCCAAAAGAATTATCCCTTGCTTGTTGAACCTTTTCTCCGGGTGTTATCTGAAGAGGAAGGAAGGGAGAAAGTCGGACCATTTCTTTTCTTAAAAACTGGGTTATTGTATAACGGAGATGTTGGACCTAATGGTATCCCTTGGTCTCAAATTGTGGTACCTAAAAGCCACAAAACAATTGTTCTGGAAATTGCTCATTCCCATCTGATGGGCAGGCACTTAGGAACAGCTAAAGCCCAAGCCCAAATCATGAACCAATTCTTCTGGACAGGTATATATGCAGACATAAAGAATTTTCTAAGTACTTGTGCCATTTGATGATCTGACAAATCGTGGTTCACGGAGCACCACTCGTCCATATACAGATTGGCTAACCAGCCCACCACCCAGACGTAGTGGGAGCCACCCACCAGGCACTACAATCCTATACAGGATCACCTACCAATATCCTAGCTTGATAAAGACGATGGTTCAAACGCGCGTTGGCTCCCCTCTCACCTGTACCTAGCATGTTCTGCTAGGCCTTTGATCTACATGTTTTACAACATTAAAACCTTCACTGATGACAACAAGTCAGCAGCTTTGCTCCATTATTTCATTATCCAATAACTAAGTAACCCACGGCTGGCTACAACCAATGGTTAGGAACCACCTGCCAGCGCCACTGAAAAACAAGGTTTGTCAAATCATCCAGTCACTGACTCATTGGGAACTTTTCGAGTTTTGGTTCCCAGACAAAGCATGTGCCAGGATGCAGGTCATATTACAGCAACCACCTAATCTTACCAGTTAGCGCAGGGGCCTGATATCCTTTAAACTCCAATCAACTGAACCTACTTGTGCCATTTGTCTGAAAACCAGTACCCAGTTACCCCCTCCAGCTCCCTTGCAACCCTTACCTATTATAGACATACCTTTTTTCACGCATAGGTATGGATATAGTTGGACCTTTAGAAGCATCAAAATTGGGAAACTGATACATATTGGACTACACAACTCGTTATCCTGAAGCTTTTCCATTACAGAATAACACCTAACAACAAATTCTAAAACATTTAATTCAAGTTTTTTCAAGAGTTGGTTTACCAAAGCAGATCTTAACAGATCAAGGATCTACCTTTATGAGTAAACTCATGTCTGAGGTAAAGGAAATTCTTCAAATTAAAACTTTGCGTACCTCTATATATAACCCCCAAACTGATGGTCTAGTTGAACGGTTCAATAAGACCTTAAAACCTAAATATTAAAGAAATGGGGTGAAGTTGACAGAAACAATTGGGATTTTATGACAGCATGGGCCCTTTTCGCCATCAAAAATTCACTGCAATCCTCCACAGGATGTTCCCCATTCAAACCTTTAAACAGGAGAGAACCAAGAGATGTCTTAGATATGTTTTGGGAAACATGGGGGGAATGAGAGAAAGCCTCCTTGCCATTATCTCAAACTGCTCAGAGGTTAAAATAGCATATGGCATCAGTCTGGTCCATAATACAGACTAATATGATTTAAACCCAGGCACAACAGAAAGAATATCATGATAAGAAAGCTGTGTTATGGTCTTTTTCTGTTGGTCAGAAGGTCTTAGTCCTCCTCCCCTCTTCGGAAAATAAAATGTTCTCTAGTTGGCATGGTCCCTATGAGATTATAGAACAAACCGGACCTTATAACTATCAGTTCTCACAACCAGGCATAAAGATCAAGACTCACATCTATCGTGTGAATCTTCTCAAGGAATGGAAAGAAAACCCTGTTGAAGACACTTCAGTGATGTTAACTAGTTTGTTATCTGATGAAATCAACACCAATACTTTAATTCCTCCAGATTTGGCTCAGAATCAAAAACAAGATCTAATGGATCTCTTAGAATAATTCCCTGATGTTCATAGAACAGAACCAGGAAGAATAAAAAGGGTATATCATTATATCTGTACCCCTCCTGGAATAGGTATTCATTTAAAACCTTATCGGATACCTGAGAGTAGAAAGAATATAATTCAAGAAGAGTTGAAATCTATCTTAAGGGCAGATATTATCAAGCCCTCCCAAAGCCCCTGGTCTTCCCCAATTGTGTTGGTCACTAAGTCAGATCAATCGTGTAGGTTCTGCATTGATTTTAGAAACTTGAACGAGGTCTCCCAATTGGACAGTTGGCAGATGCCTAGCACTGATGATCTTATTTACAGACTGGGAACCGTGGTTTATCTCTCCACGATTGATCTGACTAAGGGGTACTGGCAAGTTCCAGTTAATCCAGCAGATAAACAAAAACAGCTTTTTCCGCTCCTCTAGGTCTTTTTCAATTGAAAGTCTAGTTGTTTGGTTTAGATGGGGGCAACGTCTAACTTCCAAAGGTTAATGGATCAAATTCTCCGACCCTATGCTTCTTTCCGTGGAGCATACATTGTTGATATCATCATCTATAGCAAATCTTGGATAGAACATATGTACCACATATATTTGGTTACTGGAGCCCCAAGCAAATCAGGACTGACTGTAAACCCAAAGAAATACCACCTTGCTAGATTTGCAGTAAAATATCTTGGGTACTTTGTGGGAAATGGTCTCGTTCAGTCACAGACTCAAAAGGTCAACCCAGTTAAAGAAACCCCTTCTACAAAGACAACGAAAGAGTTAAGATCCTTTTTGGATTTAACCGGATATTATAGAGCAAGTATTCCTAATTTCTTATCTATAACCTCTCTGCTCACAGATAAACTCAGAAATGCAGAACCTCAGACAGTAAAATGGCACCCTGAAGATTAATTGTGTTTTGATAAACTCAAACACATTTTGTGTAGTGAGCCTGTGTTACAAACAGATGCCTCACCTACCAGTTTAGGCACAGTTCTTTCACAGGATTATGATGGTATAGAACATCCCGTCCTCTATATAAGGTTCCCACGAGAGACGACATATGCAACCCTAGAACTGGAAGCCCTGACATTAAGTGGGCTATAACATACCTCAAATATTATCTGACTGGTAGAAAGTTTTGACTTGTCACAGACCATGCCCCTTTAACCTGGTTGAGCCTTTGCAAGGACACAAATGCAAGAGTCATGCGCTGGTTCTTAGATCTATAGCCCTATAGTTTCACCATTGCACACGAGAAAGGAAATCAACAGGGAAATATAGATTTCCTTTGCCGTTTTCCAATAGATGCTGTGAGAACCAGCGACATTACGGGAAGGTAATGTGATGTATCCTGTGGAGTCACCACTGATTCCCCGGTGAAGACCTCCTCTCCTATGGCCAGGGGACAGCAGCCACTACCTGATCCTGACCCTGGGGGGTGCTAACATGAGGGTGAATCATATGGGAGGAGATGACTGCCAGGGGGAGGTGGTGACTCTGTTGGAAAGCATGTAGTATTCTCCCTTCTTTTCTGAAGAAAACCATATGACTCCTAAATGCCAGATGGCATACTGTCAATTTAGTCAAAATACCATTCATGCCTCATATATACATAACATCTCCTATTTCTGATGTTTTTCTAAGTAAGGCTTTAAAACAACATCTATTTAGAAATCCTATGATCTCTACTCAACTCCCATAAAGCCTCAACTCCTGAGACGAGGAGGAAGAAGAAGGAGTTGATGCGGATTGAAAGAAAACCAAAACTGAGTATGCAGACTAGTTGTTTAGTTGAATCACTGGTGTACGGGACATTTAAAAATGGCATCTGGACTCAAAATGCTGGCAGAACGGGAGAGGACCATGCCGGAGAAAGTCGAGAGAACAGGCACATCCATGCAGCAGCTTGCAAACGCGAGCATCACGTACCGGCTTGGTGCGAAGAAAGGATAGATGCTGCAGGCACCTTTGGAGGACCGCTGGAGCACCGGGAGGAGTAGCAGAGACCCACGGGATACAGTCTTGCTAGAAGGCAGCATTCTCCGATCCAGGTCAGAGAGAGAAGCCGACGGATGAGGGCAGAGATGAAAGAAAAGTGGCAGGAAGGTCCACAGTGTGACAGAGGCTGTCTCAGAGAGTGAACTTCATAGCAGAGACATACCATGGGTCGGGGACGTTGCACATCACTGGTGAGTCTGCCCAGAGCCATTGGAGACCCAGTGGCGTACAGACAGGCATGTAAACAAGTAAATGAATTAAGAATATTTGAATGCCAACAAGATAAAGAGCAACAACAAAACTTGAACAAGGCCTTATGTTTGACATTTTCATGTGGAGAAAGTTGGAGCAAGTGTTAACCTAAGAAAATAAATACTAGCAAGAAAAATACAGCGACAGAACTTGGACAAGTCCCTATGTATGAGATGTCAATGTGGGGAAAGTTGGAACAAGAATTAATTTATGTAATACTAAGGGGATAATCCATCTCTGGGGGGAAATGGAGAGAATACATAGCACAGGAGAATCTTCCCCACAGGAATTATTTATTATATTTACTTTGTGTTAATTTTAGGTGAAAATAAACCTAAATCATAAATCACTTTGTTAGTGTATACCACATGTTTATTTTACAGAGACAACACATAATTCAATGATCATAAAGTGAGTGAAAGAAAACTAAGAGAATGTGAAAATTAAACATAGGTAAACAAAGGGAAATCCCGGTCACAATGTTTATAGATCTAAACATGCAGACTCTACCCCTTCCCGGATAGGGTACCCAACATAGAACAAAGGTGGATACAGTAATTCCAGCCTGTAATGTTGAGCAGGTATTATCAACAATGTGGAATGCAAATTATTGGCGAAACGATTCAGTATGAGCGGTTATGATATTCCATCTATTTCTAAAGCACAAAAACGTGTGAACAATACACACCAAGGGAAGATATGCTTAAGAGTATTAGTAATAACAACTCCAAGTCAAACCTCAGGAGGAATATTGATATTGTAACTAGATATACTCGAGATGCAAATGTGCTATATAAGATTATGTCCAAACATTTGGGAATATTACGTCTAGATAGAGATATTTCACCTTATCTAAATGAAAGACCATCTTTTGTTTTCACTAGAGCGCCTACGATCAAGAATAAGCTATGTCCCTCCCTGATACCTAACAAGCTTTCTAGGTGTACAGATTGGTTGAACTCCATTAAAGGCTTCTTTAAATGTGGAACCTGCAGCATGTGCAAATTTGCACATGCTGATAGTCAGGAATTCGTAAGCCAACAGGGCATCAAAATGGTTATTGATGAATTAATCAATTGTCGCACTAAATATGTGGTATACGCAATACAATGTGTGTGCAAAAAGATATATGTTGGTAGCACTATTAGAGAACTTCGTTTCAGAATTCGTGAACACATTACCAATTTGAATAAACAAGACCGGTTGCTACCCTTAACGACAAATTGGCAGAAGTACCATACCATCAAATGAATAATGTACAGGACTTAAGATTTATTGGTCTAAAAAAGGTCCAGTTGGGTACCAGGGGAGGTGACCTAGAATTTAAACTCAGACAAACTGAAGCAAAATATATTTGCAATTTACGATGTATTCAATCTGGATTAAATTCCGATCATGAGATGCATGTATTTCTTTGAAGAATGAGACCTATTGTGTAGCTGAACTACAGACTGTACAATGTCCTTACACATGGGTGATCTGGTGTATACCTAAGGAACAATTTAACCATATCTTTTACATTGCTATTTGTATCAATATTTATGGGTCAGTCGACTCTTGTTACTATTGGTTGTTTTAATCCAGTC